>NC_079873.1:79197264-79837365 GCF_023065955.2 Ursus arctos
GGGCAAGGCCCAAAACCGAGTCCCCGGCGGTGGCTGGGGCAAGGCCCAAAACCGAGTCCCAGGTGGTGGCTGGGGCAAGGCCCAAAGCCGAAGCAAGGGCAGTAGGGGGAGCACGTCCTAAGACTGAGGCCAAGGCAATCCCTGGGGCAAGGCCCAAAGATGAAGCCCAGGCTTGGGCCCAGACTGAGTTTGGGGCTGAGGCAATGTCGCAAACAGAAGGCTTGACTCAGACCAATGCTGTAGCCTGGCCACTCGTCAATACTGAGTCTGGGTCAGTTGCTAAACCTATGGCCGTATCTGTGGATAGGGAGCTGGTCAGTGTGGACACTGAGACGTTTCCTGGCTCCCAGGTTCAGACAGGAATCCAACCCTGGTTTGGATCGGGGGAGGAAGCTAATATGGGGTCTTGGTGCTATCCCAGGCCCCGGGCCAGAGAGGAGGCCTCTAATGAGTCTGGATTCTGGTCAGCAGATGAGACCTCTACAATGTCTTCTTTCTGGGCCGGAGAAGAGGCCAGTATCAGATCGTGGCCCAGGGAAGAGACCAGTACCAGGTCCAGGCACAGGGCTAAACATCAGCCTAACCCCAGGTCCAGGCCCAGAACCAAGCAAGATCCCTATATTGATTCTTGGTCTGGGTCTGAAGAGGAGTCTGGCAACCCATTTTGCTTGTGGGCTGGAGAAAATAACAATAACTTGTTCAGGCCCAGAGTCAAGGATGAGGCAAATATAAGGTCCAAGCTCAGGACAAAGAGAGAAGACTTTTTTGAGTCTGAGTCTGAAGATGAATACTATAAGGAGTCCTGGTTTTTGCCTGGAGAAGAGGCCAATAGTAGATTCAGGACCAGAGACAAGGAAGAACCTAATACTGTCTTGAAGCCCAGGGCCCAGAAAGATGTTAATAACAGTGGTAGGGTCAAACAAGAGCCCAGGTATGAAGAGGACATCATTATTGGGTCCTGGTTCTGGGCAGAGAAGGAGGCAGGTATGGAGGCTGGGGCTTCTGCCATCTGTGAATCCACACCAGGGGCTGAGGAGGGGGCCATTGGCGGATCCTTGTTCTGGACTGAGGAAAAGTCCAGTTTGGGGGCTGTGGCCAGAGAAGAGGCCAGGCCAGAGTCTGAAGAAGAGGCCATATTTGGGTCCTGGTTCTGGGATAGAGATGAGGCCTGCTTTGACCTAAATCCCAGTCCTGTGTACAAGGCTAAATCCAGATTCAGAGATTCAGCTGAGGATGAACTTAAGGCATCATCCAGGCCCCAAACCTGGGAAGAGGTCACTGTTGAATTCAAACCTAGTCTTTGTCATGGGATTGGCTTCCCATCCCCAAGCTCCTTTAGAATTCCTGAAGAAGCAGCATCTGTTTTCTCTGAAATGTTTGAGGCAAAGCCCAAGAATGCAGAATTTACCCCGGAAGGGGAAGACCCGGAATCTTTGCTTCAGTCTGAACAGCCTGAACCTGAATTCCGATTTCAGTACGATCCTTCCTACAGGTCAGTCAGGGAAATTCGGGAGCATCTTAAGGCCAGGGATAGTGCAGAGCCTGAGAGTTGGTCCTGCAGCTGCATACAGTGTGAGCTTAAAATTGGTACTGAAGAGTTTGAAGAACTCCTTCTGTTAATGGACAGAATCCGAGATCCTTTTATTCATGAAATATCTAAAATCGCAATGGGTATGAGAAGTGCTTCTCAATTTACCCGCGATTTCATTCGGGATTCAGGTGTTGTCTCACTTATTGAAACCTTGCTCAATTATCCTTCTTCCCGAGTTAGGACAAGTTTTTTGGAAGATATGATTCACATGGCTCCACCTTACCCAAATCTAAACATGATTGAGACATTCATATGTCAAGTGTGTGAGGAAACCCTTGCTCATAGTGTGGGTTCCCCTGAGCAGCTGCTTGGATTAAGGATGCTTAGACATCTCACTATAACTACTGACTACCACACACTGGTTGCCAATTATATGTCTGGGTTTCTTTCCTTACTAACCACAGGCAATGCAAGAACAAAGTTTCATGTTCTGAAAATGCTATTGAATTTGTCCGAAAATCCTATCGTGGCAAAAAAACTATTCAGTGCCAAAGCACTGTCGATATTTGTGGGTCTCTTTAACATAGAGGAGACGAATGATAATATTCAAATTGTTATTAAGATGTTTCAGAATATCAGTAATATTATAAAAAATGGAACTATGTCCTTAATTGATGATGATTTCAATCTGGAGCCGCTCATTTCTGCATTCCATGAATTTGAGAAGCTAGCTAAGGAACTGCAAGTCCAGATAGACAATCAAAATGATTCTGAGGTGGGACAGCAAAGCTAATACGAATAACCACCTGCCTTTGATCAGCCTTATGTTCCCAAAGAGCCCTGACTAGTGCTTTGGTTTTCACAGTCTGAATTTATGTTGTAACTCCTATTTTAATGCTGATGTTAACTTTGTCCAATTCTTGATTTGAGCTGGATCATTTCGTGGATGCCAAATGAATATTAGAGCTGAAAACATATTTGTTGATATTTGTCTTGCTGTCCAGATTGCAATATTTTTCAGTATTGAGCTTCTGATGAACTGAGTCGCCTGTGTACGCTACCCTGCTATTTGTTGTTTAAACATATGGTTCTCTATTCAAGTCTGTGTTTTCAATAAAGGTCTATGTGAAAATTGGCAGAAGTGACCCTTCTATTTGAAACTGGGTACAGATACACTGCGCACATTTACAAATATAGGTAAGTTAGTAGTATGACAAACATCTTCATTGAAGAATCCCATTCCTGGAGTTTAAGAAGAGATTTCTGCAGGCTGTGGTATTTGAGAAATGCTTCAGCAAAGAAGAACCCACTTAAACTGGTCACTAAAGTGTGGGATAAGACAGACCATTAGGTCATTCTTAGAAGTGAGCTGTGGTGGCGTGAAGAAAAGTGTGTTGTTAGAAAACCTGTCTCAGTAGCATGGATGTACCCTGTCTGCCTGGAAGAGGTAAGGCACAATTTAGTGAGACATGCAGCTGGAATGAGGCCAGCTCGAAAAGCAAAGTCAGCCAAATCTGCACAGTTTACAACTAGTACTGCTGTTGCTTCAGTGCCACCTATAGCGTGAAAGAGTACAACAGCACACAAATGAAATGAAGTCAGGAACAAGATTTCCTTTGTGATGATCCTAGTCCAAGGAAAGTAGTAAGGAAATACCATGCAGCTTTTAAAAATGATCTGTTTATTGGCATGGATGACACTGATGGTTTTATGTCAAGTGAAACAGAAGAATGTGACATCTATGGAAAACTGGATTCCATTTTAAAATCTCGTGTGTAAATAGACGTAATTTCTATGTAATTGCAATATGCCTAAGAAATTTCATACACTATAGTCTGGAATAAAATACACCATATTAAAAAATTTTCATAGACAAGCATTGGGGATATACAAAAATTACTAAGACAGGGTTTTTTTCTTTAATATGCTTCTATCTAGTGCCTCAAATATAGGTGGACATATTGGAATGGACACAGTTACATAAAAAATTGAGCTATAAGTGTTAAATGTTTAGAGATAAAAGCATTTAGAAAAGTTGAAAAGGAATGTTTCCCTTTAGAGTGACAATAACATTCCAGAAATAGTGGTGATGATTGCACAGCATTGTGAACATGCTTAATGCCACTGAATTGTACACTTTAAAGTGGTTAAAATGATTTTTAGGTTATGTGTATTTTCCGCAATGATAAATAAATAGATTATACCATACCTTCAGACAGAAGAATTGCAGAAGTCAGGAATAGAGTTGGTTTGGAAAGAATCCAGACTTATGGGAAACATCATATTTTATTATTTTTAGACATGGTGAAAATGGTATTTCAGTTTTGTTCGAGGATGCTAATTTTTAAAAAGGTAAAATCATAACTTGTAACTTAGAAATTAGATTAGGTGAAAGATTTTTTTCAACACGAGGAACTGCTAAGAATATGAAAAATGGTTGAAGGACCTATGTATACATACACAATAATATAAACAACATATAAAATTTCATACAGAAAATAAAAGGATGTAATTTCTGGGTTAAATACAAAACTAGTTAATATTTTAAGGACAATCCATTGTAACTATTTATGTTATCTGTCCACTGAACATAAATCAGTTCCATATCTGTTAGATAAAATATCTACAAGTTAAAATCAGCCTCTCAGTGTTGAACTCTTCCTCAATAGGAAGTGAAGCCCAGCACTGCACTGGAATAATATCCAGTAACCCATGCTATCCTTAGCCAAGTTTTGTATAATTTTTCTGACTGTGCAACATGTTTCTTTTCCACCGACTCCAGTATGCAAGGTTTATGGAAGTAGGGCAGTTTTGCCTGCCTTCACAAACCGCAAGCATTAACAGGGATCATCCTGGTAGTGGACATTGGAGTTCGAATGCTTGTTTCGCTTATCAGTATTTTTCAAGGTAGAGAGAGAGAGAGTGTGTGTGTGTGTGTGTGTGTGTGTGTATTTTAATATGTCGCCCGAGTATCGTACAGAATAATAAAAATCAGTTAGTCTCCAAACTCTTCATCGAGTATTCCTCACCAGCCCTGTGCTCCTGACAGAGCAGGGCCCAGGTCTAGCGCTAGGGCCGGAAGCTCTGGCTCCAAATCCAGCCTTCCTTCAGCTCTGTCTTCAGCAGGGACGGGAGCTTCAGATTCTTCCAGCAAGCATCTCAACCTCAGGCGCAGAAGATTCTGCCATCCGTGCGGCAGGGCTGCGGCGGGCAGGCTGACTGCGTGGTCACGTGAGGCGGGTGGTGGCTCACGTGACCACGCTCTCACTCAGGCAAACACAGACGTGTGCCAAGCGGAGAGGGGGCAGGAGGGACCTACGCTTGACGAATGACAGACGGCCGCGCGAGGAGTGGTAGGACGTTGTGGTGGATGGGTGGGTGTCTCTCCATGCTGCACTAACCTGGAAACGAATTTCTCGGGCGATCAGAGATACAGCATTCGTTGGTAGAGGGCGCAGCCCCTCAGCCTATTGCCAGCGTCTTAGCCGGGGTCAGTCTTTTGCCCAGGAGCTCAAGAGGCAGGAGGTCATCCTGAGGGAGGAAGACGTGGAGAGAAGCAGCGGTTGCTGTTGGAGGAGGTGGGTGCGCGGCCGGGAAATGGCATCCGTGGGAGGTGGTGGCTGAGACTAGGTGCGGGTGCAGGGAGTGCCTCGGACCCTCCTGCTCTCTGTTCTCTCCTGCCTTCTGAACACCCCTCCCCCACTCCCAGCCTCCCCTCCCAGCTGTGTGTGACTCTTTGTGGGTGTGGGAGGTGGACACACGGAGGGAGTTGGCTTCAGGGGGCCCCCGAGAGAGGAAACGGTGAAGGGACAATTCCTGCACTCCTTAGGCGCTGGATCTGGAAAGCGGTTCTGAGAATGGTGTAGGGGCCTAGGGCAGGCTGCCTCCAAATGTGCCATTTTGGCATGCGGATTATTTGGAGCTGAAAATAATTTGAGGCCCAAAAGACTCAGGAGGAAACTTTGACCTGCCTAACTGCCTAAAAATAATTTAGGTTGAGAACCTATTCCAGGAAGAGAGCTACCACCATAGATAACTACAGTATGATATGAACTAGCGGTGGTTGACAGGGAGGAATTTAGCAAAGTATCTGTTAAAATTCCTATGTCCCATTGTTTCTCTATGTCCGCACTAACATTTGTTTACCAAACATTCATTCTTTCCTCTTCTGAATTGCTTTCCTTCCCTTCGAAGTCCCAAATCCCTACCCTTTTTCTTAGTTAGGTATGACAAATTGCTTCATTTTGCCTGTCTTTGGAGTCTCATGTCTGTGTGAGTTCACTATATGTATGAAGTTAAATTTTATTTTCTCCTGTTAGTCTGTCTCATCCATTTAATTCCTACTCCAGCTAGAAGAATCTTGAAAGGGAGAGAAAAAGTTTCCTCAACAATGGGAACTGTGAGCTGCACTTCCTTCCTCTCACCTAGTTGGCACTCACTCTCTACTGTCTGTCTATGTCTTCCAGACATTGGGGATGGCTGAGACCAGATCAAAATTGGGGGAGAGTGGGGGAAAAGAAGGCAGGGTTACATCTGCCTTATACTCCAAGGTTCCAGCTTCCAAAAGATTGCAAGAGTAGAATGAACCCCAATCTGAGCAGCTCTAGGGAAGGGGGATGGGAACAGACTCAGGATGAGGGAACCTAGAAGCTTCAGGCCTTTTACATGGAATTTCTTGTTGGGATACCACCAAGTTCTTCAACTCCCAAGAGGATCCTTGGATCTGAGTCCCCAGGCAGCATCTCCTTCCCATCTAGGAGCGCAAAAGTTGCTATTCGATCCGAGGCTCCCTACCTCTGCTGTCCTGGGCCTCAGAGGAGGTTCTTTCTGGGAACCACTGACAGAAACCATTTTATGGATGGTCTCACATGGTTCCCTCTGTAGACACTTTAGTCTTTTCCTTCTGATTTGTTCTCTGCTCATTTCTTAGGGCTTGTTCCTTTGGTCTCATCCTGGGTACCACCCCTTGGTAAATCTTTCTAACTGAAAATCCCCCCCCATGCATCCACTGGATACCAGTGCAGTTTAGGAAGGTGTCACCAGAAAGTAAAGAGTTTTCCCAAGCTCTCTCATATCCTTATTTTTATACTCAGTATAGAGGTGAAACCATACCATAATAATACTTCACGCCCTCCTGTTTACATTTAAAAGCTAGGCCTGAGCAGTGGGCATGTGGGGTAAAATTACAGAGATTGAGGCCTAGAACTACCTCTTTTACTTATTGCCTGATTTGTTATTATCCTCTTCCCACCACCCCACTTTCCAGAATTCTGGTCATATAAGTGTTGGGTCCAATGTTCAGGTTATAGTCTTTCTCCTCAAGTTCTGTTTTCTCTTGTCTGTGTGTCTTTAGAATTTGACAAAAGAGAATACCTCAAACATAATGTGGTATAAGAAAGAATATATATATATATATATATACACATATATATATATACACATACATGTATATATATGTATATATATATATATATTTTAAAGATTTTATTTATTTATTTGAGAGAAAGCAAGCGAGAACATGAGCAGAGAGGAGAGGCAGAGGGGAGAGGCAGAAGCAGACTCCTTGCCAAGCAGGGAGCCTGATGTGGGGTTCAATCCCAGAACCCTGGGACCATTACCTGAGCTGAAGGCAGACGCTTAACTGACTGAGCCACCCAGACGCCCCTAAGAAAGAATGTATTTAACGTTTGTCCCCGCCTGGTTCCTGGCACAGAGCTTCAAAAAACCTACAGATTTCTTCAGTGATAGGACTATATTTGTTATTAATAAAGCGACTTTTGTTGGGCCCCTAGATAGGTTCAGGATGTGGGCTTGTCACCAGTAGGACCTACCATGTGACTAGAGTTGGAACTTTAGGTGAGCTGGAATTCTCAGAGAGGGGAGGAGGGCTGGATTTTGGGTTCAGTCATGTGGCCAATGATTTAATGGATCATGTCTATATAACAAAACCCCAATGAAAACTCAGGGCTTCGTGGGGCTTTCTGATTGGTAGAAACACTGATATCCAGGGAGGTTGATGTGGCATGAATCCATGGGAAGAGGGCTTGGGAGCTGTGTTTCTAAGACCCTTTCAGACCTTATTCTATGTGTATCCTTTATAATAAAACTATAATTCTAAGTGTAGAACTTATAATGAGTTCTGTGAGTTGTTCTGGTAAATTATCAAACGTGAGGAGGTCATGGGAGACGGTGAATTTGTAACTGGTCACTCAGAAGTATGAGTGGTTCCCATGACTTGTAATTGGCCTCTGATCTGAAATGGGGCAGTATTGTTGGGGATTGGGGACTGCATCCTAAACCCATGGAGTCTGATGCTAACTCCAGGTAGTTCCTGCCAAAGAACTGATGTCAGGGGGCGCCTGGGTGGCTCAGTCGTTAAGTGTCTGCCTTCAGCTCAGGGCGTGATCCCAGGGTCCTGGGATCAAGCCATCATGCTCCCTGCTCCACTAGGAGCCTGCTTCCTCTTCTCCCACTCCCCCTGCTTGTGTTCCCTCTCTCGCTGGCTGTCTCCCTCTCTCTCTGTCAAATAGTAAATAAAATCTTTAAAAAAAAAAAGAACTGATGTCAGAATGATGGTGTCACATGTCCCTATTTTTAGCAGCCATCCCTAGATTAATATCTGTCTCTGATCCTATGTATCATACATAAACAAGTTAAAATGAAGGAGGCAGAGGCCACCAGTATATTATGGATGAAAAAAGTAGCATGTGTTTTTGTGGCAAGCACCTACAATTTAAATTATTTTTAAAGTTCTCTATAATTTCTCTATTTTTTTTCTCATTAGAGCTCCCTCCACCTAGAATTCCTGTTGGGAGTACTGCATTTATATTTGGAGGACTTCACACTCTGGCCTGGCTGGATACCTCTAAGTCCTACGTACAACCTAAAGCAGATACTTAGCCAGTCAACACCTGTGGATTTTTTCAATCTCAGCCAAAGGGCAGGGTAAGTGTGGTAGGGGTGTGTGTATGTGTGTGTGTGTGTGTGTGTGTGTCCCCAAGTATGAAGATGATTATCTCTGTTCTGATCACTCCTTGGGTATGACTTGTAGAGGCCAGGATCATCCATCAGTTTTTTCCTGGGGTGTAGTTGAAGTAGAAACCTCATCACTCATATGGCCCTTTTGTTTCTGTACTTTTTCTGGATAAATATTACGGGCTATCTCAAGTAATAAATATCAGGACACATTCAGATGTTACTTGACTTAAAATGTTGCTGCCTGGGGATAAAATTAGAGCAGATTTGTCTTCAGTCCAGTCATGAATGAAAGAAAGGTATCTTTTTACGGTACAGCTGGACTGTTGTCACTCACTGACCCTCTACTCTGCCCCTAGTTTTAAAAGAGCACCCTTCAGTGGAATCTCATCTATAAAATATTACCAGGTTCTCTATCGGGAGTTTCAGGGCCGTGCACCCTTCCATACAATTCTACCTTCCTATCTCTCCCAACACATTCTTCCAAGTCAGGGCCGGGACTAGAATGAGATAAGGACACATTTTATTTTTTTTAAAGATTTTATTTATTTATTTGACAGACAGAGAGACAGCCAGCGAGAGAGGGAACACAAGCAGGGGGAGTGGGAGAGGAAGAAGCAGGCTCACAGCAGAGGAGCCTGATGTGGGGCTCGATCCCAGAACGCCGGGATCATGCCCTGAGCCGAAGGCAGATGCTTAACTACTGAGCCACCCAGGCACCCCAATAAGGACACATTTTAAAGAGGCACCCACTGTCAGATGTCTCACCCTAGTCCAAGCCCTCCTCCACTTTGCCTGCACTCAAGCTACATTGGACTCTCTGCTTTTGCCGAACCCAACTATACCTTATGCTTTACTACTTCTGTGCCTTTCCCCACACTGTTCCCTCAATCTTCAATGCTCTTGCAAACCTTTCTGTGCCTATGGGAAACATAATCATTGTTTTAGGCTCAGTCTCAAATGCTAGGGTTTGAAGTCTTTCTGATACCTTCACCCTTACTCTTTGCACGTTGGTAGGAAGGAATTCCTCCATCCATTGTACTTATACAGTATTTTATTTAGCCCTATTTTAGCATTTGTTTCTTTATATCATGTACTGGAGTCTTTTTTATGAGTAAGAGAGAACTAGTGTAGAAGAAGAAACTTGGACTCCAGAAGTATGAATCAAACCCCAGTCTGTCTGACCACAGTGCTTGAGCCTTTTTCTACTTACAGTAGTAATTATTGTTAGTATTAAGATTTATTGGGTGCTTTATATGAGCCAGATACTCTTCTAAGGGTTCTAAATGTATTAACTTATTTAATCTTTAAAACAAACTTAGGGAGTAGGTGCTGTTGTTGCCTCTGTTCTACAAATGAGGAAGCTGAGGCACAGATTGGTTAAGTAACTTACCCAAGCTCACTGAATTGGTTAGCAGAGGTGCTGAAATTCAAACCTTGGTAGTTGGACTCTAGAGCTGGTATGTGTTACCATTATGCTGCATCTATATCCCTCTAGTGCTAATTATCACTAAAAGTTGCCATCATCACCATCATTATCTTCATCGTCAGATTTTGTTTCTTATAGTGTGTAGCAAAGTACTTCATTCATCATAAAGAAAGTTAAACCTTGAGTGTTATTAGACCTCTTGTCCCTTATCCATCTTTCTGTATCAGCCTACTCCAGCTCTTCCACCCTTCTCAATTTAATGGTCCATCGTGGTCCGTCATTTTTACTACTCTCCTACCTCATCCTCTAGTGCCTGGCTTCACTGCCCTGGCAAAATCTCTGCTCTTAATAAATCCCAAATATTCACCTCTTCTTATACCTGTGTTGCTTAGTGCAGCGCACCTGGGGAACGTTAACCAATTTTTTCTGACTATTGACACTATGAATTTATCTTTCTTGACATCAGTACAGTCCCCCAAATTGAAAGCAGATAATCTCTAATGTCTACATTATGGATATTTCACAAGGGTGCGTTTTCACACAGTGACTCTCTGAACTGAAACTGAGCTCAAGCACTTAATGTACTTCTGAGCCCCTTGGATAAGTAAAGGCTTGGGTTTTCTGCCTGAAGCATTCCTTTTCAATATAGAACAGAAGCCAATCGCAGTTGTCAGACCTCTAGCGATCATTAGGCAAGGTGTTCAGAATGTACGGTTTTCCTTTCATGTGGAAACATGAGTTTCTGACACTGGCTTTAAGAGGTAGGTGCTCACTGACAGACAAAAGTCAGGAACTTTGGCTCATTGAAGACTTGTTTTGTGCCTGAGAATACATATCATTTAGGATTGTTCTATTTTCATATAACAAGGAACCCAACTAAAACAAACCTAATAAGGAAATTATTATCCACAGATTGGAAGTACTGAGGCAGAGCAGCCATGATGGTTGATTTAGCTAAGGACTCAACTTTTTTCCATCTCTTTCTTCTGCTATTCACAATATCAACTTCTATCCTAAAGCTAGAGGCTTGATAGCTCAACAGTTGGAGGTGTCAAGCACCTTACCAAGGAAAAAAAGGAGACAAGCTTTCCTGATGGTCTTTTCTTATGATTGAGGGCACTTTTCTCAGCAGTCTTTCCGTAATCTCCTCCCAATGCCTCACTGAGTAGAGTTATGTCACCAGAAGGTAACATTCCTGAACCAGAAGGTAACGGGGTTGGATTACCCCTAGAGCAAGCCGACTCACTCCTGGAAGTGGGATCAGCCTCCCTGTGCTGCATGACTACAAGGAGGAGGGAGGCATACTTATGCAAAAATGACATTCTTTAGTAAGGGACTATGGTAAGCAATGCATTATACAAAGTACTGAGGTTACAGTGACAAAGAACACAGTGGCAATATCTTATCAGTTATGACCACCAAAAGCCACCAGGGAATTCTCATCTATTCTTTCCTACTTTCCCCAGCCCACCTCCTAATATGACTAGATCACAATTTTAGAAGGAATTTAAAAAAAAAAAGAACGAGAAAGACCAGATGCATGCAGGTATTTCAGAATATCAGATACTTCCTAATTTAGTGTGCACCAGAATCCTGTGAAGTATTATAAACAGCCTCATAAAAACACTAAGCACCTTTGCCAAAGTGACACAAGTAGTAAATGGTAAAGGCTCTATTCAAGTTTTGGACTGCCTGGCTCCAAAGTCTGGCCAAGTTCCAGAGTAGAGCCCAGAGGAGAGAGACCTTACTTTACCATCCAGCCTCCTTAAAAAGTGCTTCCAGGACTCAGAGACTGGCCATTCTAGTCTATGCAGGCACTTAGTAGTATAGTGCACTGCCTCTTGGTGGTAGTAGTGGTGGTGACAGAGGTGACTTTTTTCCTCCCAGGGTTAAGTCACAGTTGCTCAGACCTCACCACCAAGAACTTTGGTTCTGGAAGTCTAGACTCTAATCTGCACTCCAGGTTATGAACTTAGAGGCTGAGATGCCAGGTTCAGGGAGCCATATAAATATTCTATACCTGGGAGGGAAACAAGCCAATATTTATGGAACAGCTCAGTTTTCAAGGGCAACTTTATTCCCAGATCTAATATACAGCTAAAAGGAAGAGGACAAACACTGTGTTCACTGGTCTTTAGCTACACCATCAAAATCCATGCACCAGACTTCCAGGTTCAGTTAGGACGTGTAAAGAGCTTGGAAGTCATCACTCCTGTACTTCTAAACAGAAAAAAAAAAAAAAGCTGAACAAACTGAGAATCAATGACTTATCTTAGACCCATCAAAGAACTGAGGTTACAGGGCAAATAATCACTGCAAATTCTGGAGAAAAGACAAATCTGGAGAGGCACAACCTATCTCTCCTTACATAGATCAGAAACTGCTAGAAATATAAACATGTGAGAACACTTAAATGGTAATTTTGACAAATTGCCAGACTGGATGTGGAATAGTTTGAGAGTGGGAAATCCCCTGGGGACCTGCAGGCTTAGAGGCTTAGTGGGCTTTACCTCTAGGAAGTACAGCAGGTTCTCACAAGTGAACATGCCAGAAAGATACCCTCATGGCTCTGGAAAGGGAAAATACACTCTTGTGAATACATCAAGAACCATCTCTATGATAAAGGCCTACTCTCCAGTGAAAAAGCCTTTCCCTGAGCCTTATTCCAGCTGAGGAAAAGGCATTCCTCCTATACAGCCCCCTCTAGCCTTCCATTCTCACATAAGGAAGAGAAAGAAGCCAAAAAACACTTGTGAAGGTCATAGCCTAGGGACACAGGCCCACAAAACACTGGAATTTAATCATGAGATTATAGAACACTTGCTCTCCTCCACACATTATCACATTGCTAACAAACCTCCAGTGTCTTAACAGTGGAGTATAGCTAAATGAGCTGCGAGGAGTAATTAGGGAAGCCGGAAGTTTGGAGGGGAGATAAAAATAAGCACACTGGAGGAATTTGAAGACCATAGCACGTAGCGCAAACATTAACCACAGCTCAACTGCTAACCAGCTTAACTTAAAACTTTTCACTAAAGGTCTGTTCACCTCAAAATTAAAAGGCATGCTAAAAAGCAAGAAAAAGCACAGTTTGAGGATACAAAGCAAGCATCAGAACCAGACTCAGATATAATGCAGATTTTTGAATTATCAGGGAATTTAAAATAAGTATGCTGAATATGTTAACAGCTGTAATGGATAAACTAGACAAATGTATATGGCAAATGGCTGAGATCCAAGCTGATTCTAATCCCTGCCACATTTCCACACCGCCAAAGATCATGAGCACTTGGACGTGACTGCAAGAGAAGACTTGACACACAGGACAGTTGAAGAGGAGCCAGGAGCAGCCTGACCCCTGGCAATGGGGGCAAGAGACAGGAAAGATCCTAGGACCCAGTGCGGGTCCTGACAGGGAAAAAAGGCCCTCCTTCTTGGGCAACTGTGGGGACTGCAAAATGGCAAAGCATGTTACCAGTTGGCATGGGGGAGGACAGCAGTGTGGCAGAAAGAATGGGCACAGCAGTGGTTGGTTTTTCTCAGGGTAGAGGTTTGGTCTGCCTTCCTTTAGAAAAGGGGCAGTGGTGAGGCCTCCGTGGGGGGCCCTCCCACCTTCCTCCCTTCCGTGGCCCCGCGAAGCAATGAAGGAAGAACGTGGGAGGGCCCCCCACCCCAGAACCTCCGGGGCAGTCTGGCCTTAGGTCGCCTTTCCCCTCGCAGTCTGCTGTCCTGACAGCCCCTGGCCCACGGGCCTCCACTTAGGATGGCGGACCGAATGGGCGATGTGGGGGCAGACACCGAGCAGTCTGGGGGTTCTGAGGCCCCGAGGGGCAGTTGCTATCCGTTCGATATCCATCCGCTGCTGCCTGCGGCGCACCTTCCCCGCCCCGCCGCCCCCGACTTCTGGATCCTAGCCCCCACCGCCAAGCGTCCCCCGGTCCCATGGATGGCAGTGCCAGCAATGAGGGGGTGGTCGCCTCGGAGGTCTGCAGAGGCGGGCTGCTGTGAGCCCGCCCCTTAGGCTGGGCTCCTCCCGGCCCCGCCCCCTCTGGGTCGGAACTAGGGTGGGCCGGGGAGGGGGCGTCGAGCCCATTCGTGCCGTATCCCTCCGCCCCCCTTCCCGACACCCTCGCCGCCAGCGTTTCGTGCCGCATCCTGCGCAGCCCCTGCCCAGTTCGGTGCAGCAGCGCGGGGGGCGGGACGCCTCTTTGCGATTCTGGCCGCTCGCAAGGCGGTGGGAATCCGACTGAGGAGCTCCGAGAGGAGGGGGAGGACAGCGACCTACACCTTGAGCCTGTGAAGGCAAGTGGGGGTGTCCTGGGGGGAGGCGGGAGGACCCCCACTGTCGCCCGGCTTACAGCCTTCCCGGACCCCAGACCCTGGCAGCCTGGCAAGGAGGAGGCGACCCGGTCGTAGCTGGTCCCTGAGAGAGGTGCGCAGCGCCGCGGGACCCCTGGCGAGGAGAGGCGGCGACTGGCGCGGGCTGGGCCCAGGGCACCGGGGCTGGCCGGAGAGGCTCCCTCGGATCGTCTGGAGACGAACTGCGCCCGCCACTGCGCGGCCAGCTTTCCAGGCGCCCGCGACCCGCCGTCGACGGTGCCTGTACCGGGAGAGAGCTGTGTGTGTTGGGGCGGGGGGGGGGGGGCGCTGCTGCGGAAGAAATGGCGGAGCGGGAGCTGGGGTGGGGGGCGCTCAGGGAGGCCGCCGTGGCAGGGACGGGGACGGCGTCCGAGGTCTGTGCCCAGCTGGCGGGAGCGGGTGGCCGGTGGCGTCGGCTGCTTCGGGCCCTGATTCTGGAAAGGGGCCTGTAGGGCCCCGCGCCCTGGTTGCTGTCCCTTCCCACAGGCGCCTGGTTGATGCCAAAGTCTTTTCTCTGCGCAGTAGCTGTGGCGCATTTAACAAAAGGGCAGTTGAGTGGGTAGATTATGAAGACATTGAAATGAAGTTTTTGTTTATTCATTTCATAATAATTGCCTTCCGTATTTAGATCTTGTATCCAAGTAAATGCAAGGAAATGACGGGGTGAGGAGTAGATCACCTTTCACAGGAAGCGTCCGTGTAAAGAAATAGTGTGGTATTAATCCACCTTTCTCCTTCAGGATCCTTTTTGTCAACATAGCAGCCCACTTGAATATGTCAAAGTGTGGGAATGGTGGGTCAGAATAGAGGGGAATGTTTTCTGAAGGGTCAGTGTAGACCCTGTGACGTTTATACTTATTTCCTGATTCTTCAAAAGGTGGTGTTAGGACCTGAATTCTGGGTATCTATTAACCTGGTATTTTCCTGCCATTGTCAATATATTCTCTTGGTATTTTGCTGAATGCTCCTCCTCCTTTTTGCAGGACGTGACTCTTCTCCAACTAAGAACTGTTCTTTGGTGGAAAGGATAGAAGTTCCTGAGGACCCCTACTGTGTAGGCTGCTGGCATAGGTGGCAGTGAGGTAGGGTCTGTGTATGCATGGGGAAAGGGAAAGAGTCGGGGCATGCAAAGATGGTATTGAAACAATAGTCACTATTATCTTTACTGAGTGCTTTCTAAATACAGTTGCCTACATTCCTACTGTCCACTCTTGCATCTCATATTTTGTTCAGGGAAAGAGGTGTGGTCTCTGCTGGGAAAATGACGAAATTAAAAATTGGGAGGAAATATAATTAGACAAGCTGCAGGTCTTGGGGGAATGGATGCAGAATCATCTGGTAGGAGCAGACAGGTGGTTTAACATTTAACATGGCCTCAAGTAAACAAAAGTATGTGTTACAACACTTGTGATGGGTGTCGAGCTAGCTCAATCTCTTCTGTTCTCTCTCTTTTGCCTTTTTATCTGTTCTTAAGTTTGTTTCTTTATAGGTTCCTGTAGACCTCTGTAGATAGTTGTTCACTTTGAATTAAGCAAGAGGACGAAAATTACTCATTTGGATCCAAGGTGAGTCTGAGCACCAGCACCCCTATTGATTGGGGATGGAAATAAGCTATTGGCAAGTAGGTGAGACCAGATCATATCTTGGAGCCATTGTCTTCCAACTTTCCAGACACTTCTGTCCTCACTTTTGTGTGTAGGAAATGGGGATAAGTTAAGCCAAGATTGTACCTAGAGGGTAATCAATAGATACCCAGGAAATGGGGTGGGAAGCCATGAGGAGGACCAAGGTAACATTATATAACCAAAGAAACATTATATAACCAAAGTTCTAGATTTGGAAAGACATATATTGGGTTTAGAATCCAGAGTACATGCCTGTCTACCAAATACTCAAAATTCCAACCCTCCTATGTTTTTATCCTTAGGTCTGCCTGTATATTGGCTGTAGGACTTATCATTCCTGGAAGTAAGGAAGGGGGAGAAAATTGCACTAGATGAGTATAGGTTGGTATGAGGCCTTTCTGGATAGACCTGTAGAGTATAGTGGTGTATACCAAAGGGGCTGAATGTTTCTTAGCCTTTCTCACTTTCAGCAAGCTTTTCTGTCATCCCTGCTCCTATGTGATACAGAGAAAAGAGTGTGTTAGTTCCTGGGCAGTACATTGTTGGGCATTAGTGGGAGCATGGAAGGGATAAAATGAGGTAACAGAGTTTTCTACTATTCCACTTCTACCACACAGTCCATCTCTATTCTCATGTCTTGTGTGCCTGTCTGCATGGAAAAACACAGTTGAAAGAGACTTAAAGCTCATTTTCTTGTTCCACCTCAGGTCCATCTCCAGTGGTTGCTGTAGTGGCCTCAGAGTGGCAGATCATCACCTTCAACAGGTCTGCACTCAGGAACCATCATCTTCACTCAGACTGAATGCCTCTGTCTTCTCTGTATCACTGAAGAGACTGGGTGTTTGGAAAGGGGACTGTGTGACTACTGAGCTGATAACAAACTTGCTACAAAGTTTATTCACCCAGTGAAAGAGTGTTAAGGCATTGACCTGGGACACATTGAGAACCAAGGCCAAGATTGTGTAGGGCTGTCTATATAACTGTTCTTCAACCATGACTGGGGCTAAGAATGAGGGTAGAAAGAAAGCCAAAGCTCAAAAGAGGGCTGGTGCACAAGGCGAAGCAAAGAGGGAGTCTACTGGCGTAGTCAGACCTGTAGCCAAGACCCAGGACAAAGCAGTAGCCAAGGCAGGGTCTCAAGCTGATGCCGCGACAGCGACAAAGGCAAGGTCTAAGAACAAGACTGTTACAGAGATAAAGGAAAGAGCCCTGGCAAATTTCAGTCCCAAAGCTGAAGATGAGGCCACTAGAGTATCTGGGATTTGTTCTGTGGCTGAGGCTAATGCTGAGCCCAGGTCCACATGTAAAGATAAGGCTGGTGTTGATACCTGGTTTTGGGCTGGGGAAGAGGCCAGTGTTGGTTCCTGGTTTTGGAATGGAGAAGAGGCTGGTAATCGTTCCAGTGCTAAGGATGAAGATAGGGCTGGTATCGGTCCCCAGTCCTGTGCTGAAAAGTTAGAGCCTGTGGCTGGGGCCAGCTGCAAAGCTAGGCCAGGGACTGAGGAGGAGGAGGAAGAAAATGTTATTGGGAACTGGTTTTGGGATGGAGATGAAACTAGTTTTGATCCTAATCCTAAACCTGTGAGCAGGATAGTTAGGCCCCAGCCTGTGGATGAAATTAATGAAAAAAATAGGCCCAAGGACTGGTCTGAGGTAACTATCTGGCCCAAAGCCCCTGCTGTAACTCCAGCAGTGTTAGGATTTAGATCCCAAGTCCCATTTGAGACAAAGCCTCCTTCATATATTGTCCTGGCCTCAGCTGAGGAAAACACCCAGTCTTTGCCTGTGGCAACAACATGCCCTTCTAGGAGCACTGCTTCATGCTCACAGTCTGTCCCTGAGTATCCATTTGGTTCTGACCCTTGTATCCAGACTATAGAGGAGATTAGACGCCAAATCAGGATCAGGGAAGTGAATGGGATTAAGCCATTTGCTTGCCCTTGCAAAATGGAATGCTACATGGATTCTGAGGAATTTGAAAAACTTGTTACCTTACTTAAATCGACTACTGATCCTCTCATTCATAAAATAGCTCAGATTGCAATGGGGATCATTAATGTTCATCCCTTTGCCCAAGAGTTTATTAATGAGGTGGGTGTAGTGACACTTATTGAAAGCTTGCTCAGTTTTCCTTCCTCTGAAATCAGAAAAAAGGCCGTAATTACTCTGAATCCTCCTTCTGGGGATGAGAGACAACGCAAGGTTGAATTACACGTTAAGCATATGTGTAAGGAAACCATGTCTTTTCCCTTGAACTCACCCGGACAGCAATCTGGATTAAAGATACTTGGGCAACTGACTGCTGAGTCTAACCATCACCACATTGTTGCCAATTACTTTTCAGAGCTTTTCCACTTGCTATCCCTGGGAAATCGTAAAACCAGAAATCTTGTTTTAAAAGTACTTTTGAATATGTCTGAAAATCCAGCTGCAGCCAGAGACATGATCAATACAAAGTCCTTAGCAGCATTAAAACTCATCTTTAACCAGAAAGAGGCAAAAGCCAATCTCGTTAGTGCTGTGGCCATCTTTATTAACATAAAGGAGCATATCAGAAAGGGTTCGATTGTAGTTGTTGATCACATGAGTTACAATACACTGATGGCCATTTTCCGTGAAGTTAAAGTAATTATTGAAACAATGTAAAATGCGCCAGAAATAGAAGTGAACACTTTGAACAATCTAAAAGCCTGTGTATTCCTAAAGAGCCTTGCATAATGTTTTGATTATTACAGTGTGTACATTACAAATCACATCTTCACCATGACATTACCTGCAGACAGTCTCCAGGTTTGAGCTAGAGCATTTTTGAGATGTCAAATGAATATTGCATTGTAAGCTGGAAACATCTGTTGATTTCTATCTTGTGTAGATGGACAACTTTTTAACATTTTACTTAAGATAGTGAACCAGTTCATCTTAAGTAGGCTAAACTTGTTCATTAGTATTTGCTTACATCTATTTGTAGCTTCAAATGACAAAAAAAGAATATCATTGAATTTGTAATCTAGTTGCAGAAATAAAGCGTATGCGCACAAAAAGATAACAGCACTCACCTATATCTGTACATACACACATTCGTTGCTGAAGGTGCACTCAACGTGTGAAGAAGGCAGGAGTTGCTATAGGCTGTTTAATGTAAGAGGAATTACTGTTTTTCCCTTATTCTGCCTTTGTCAGATAACTCATGGTAGGAGTTACAACCACTGGTGTAAACTGAAGAGAATGTCTCAGTGTGTGAAAATATTAAGTTATATGCTTTGAGATTTTTCAATAGTTAAGAAATTAAAACAAGATCATACTGTAAATACTGTTTGTAACTTGTTTTTTCCCCACTGACTCTATATTGTGAGCATCTTGCTATATCAATAAATGTGCTTCTATAACATATTTTTGAATCATTTAATGTTTCTTCTGTGTTAACAATTAGGGCATAGTGCCCTAATGTTTCATTGCATATCCCTTTTAATAATATGCACACATTTATTCTTTTGGAAAAACAGGAGTATAGTATTCTGCAACTTGCCTCATCTTTATAATTATCTTTCCAGGTTAGTATTATGCAGCTCTACCATGAGCTTTTCATTCAACAGCTTTATTGAGGTACAATCAACATACATTAATCCATACATATTTAAACTATACAATTTGGGGGCACCTGGGTGGCTCATTTGGTTAAGCATCCGACTCTTGATTTCAGCCCAGTCATGATCTCAGAATTGGTGAAATCGAGCCCAGCATTGGACTCTGCACTGAGCGTGGGGTGTGCTTAAGATTCTCTCTTCTCTTTTGCCCCTCCCTGCTCCTGCTGTCTCTAAATTTAAAAGAAAATCTTTAAAGTATATCATTTAATACATCTTGACATATGTATGCATATGTGAAACTATCACCACAGTCGAGATTTTGATTTGCATTTCCCCAATGATCAGTAATGTTGAGCAACTTTTCATGTTGGCCATTTATATGTCTTCTTTGGAGAAATGTCTATTCAGGTCCTCTGCCTATTTTTTAATTGGATTGTGTTTTAAGTTTTTTTATATTGAGTTGTATGCATACGTATGCGTGTGTGTGTGTGTGTGTATTTGGGATATTAACCCCTTATCGGTTTTATCATTTGAGAGATCTTTTCCCATTCAGTAGGTTGCCTTTTCATTTTGCTGATGGTTTCCTTCACTGTGCAAAAGCTTTTGTTTGATGTAGTTCCATTAGTTTATTTTTGCCTTCTTGCTTGAGGAGATAGATCCAAAAAATATTGCTCAGACTGATACCCAAGACTTTAGTGCCTGTGTTTTCTTTCTCATTGTAGTTCTAATTTGCATTTCTCTAATGACAAATGATGTTGAACATCTTTTCATATGCATATTTGCCATCCATATATCTTAGGTGAAGTTTATGTAAATGTTTAGCTCTTTTTTTTCAAACTGGGTGGTTCATTTTTATTGTTGATTTGTAAGAGTTGTTTTTATATATACCTGGATTCAAGTCTATTATCAGATATATGTTTTACAAATAGTTTCTCCCAGTCTATGGATTGTTTTTTTACTCTTAAAAAATGACTTTCGAAGAATGGAAGATTTAAATTTTGATAAAGAACAGTTCTTTTACCAGTTGTATTTTGCTGTTATTTATGAGAAACCATTGCCTAACCAAGGTCACAAAGATTTTATCCTATATTCTAAAAGTTTTATAGCTTTAGGTTTCACATTTAGGTCTGATCCATCTTGAGATTTTTTTATATGGTCCAAATTATAAAGTAAAGTTCACTTTTTGGCACAGTGATATCCAATTGTTCTGGCATCACTTGCTTGAAAGACTTCTTTCTCCCTTGAGTTGTCTTTGTTGCATCTTTGTCAATAAATCAGTTGTCCCTGTATGTATGGATCTGTTTCTGGACTCTATTCTGTTCCACTGACCTGCTTGTGTATCTTGATTGCAGTGCCACGGTATCTTTTTTTTTTTATTTTAATGATTTTTTATTATGTTATGTTAGTCACCATACAGTACATCCCCGGTTTCCGATGTAAGGCTCGATGATTCATTAAGTGCCACGGTATCTTGATTACTGTAGCTTTATAATGTCTTGAAATCAGGCAGTGTGAGTCCTTTAACTTTGTTATTTCTCATAGTTATTTTGGTTATTTTTACTTTTTCTTTTAGATAAAAATTTTAGAATCTGCTGATCCATTTCTACAAAAACTCCAGCTGGGATTTTGACTGAGATAGTTTTAAATCAATCGATTAATTTAAGGAGAACTAACATCTTAACAATATTGAATCTTCTGACCCACAAACAAAATATATCTCTCTACTTATTTAGGTCTCCCTTAATTTCTCTCAGCATCATTTTGTAGTTTGCAACATACTTTTTAGTATAATCTTTCATATTCATATTTTTCCTGTGAAAATTGATGTATCCCTGTTTATACTTCATGCCTTTTTAAATATTTCTATATGATAAATTCCTTCAAGTGGAACTTCTTTGTCAAAGATCATGAATGGAAATGCCCTCCAGCCAAAAACCACCAGGAATATGCCTGTATTTGAACAAGCGTGGTTGCAAAGAGAAAGAACATGTACCATGGCAAATCATGTGGTACTTCAATAAGAGGGTTTTAAAAATGACTTATTATAGGATTAGGACTTGTGTGTGATTTAGGGGAGGGTTTAAGGAAGTGAGGCTTTGCTGTGTATTGAAAGTTGTCAGGAAGCATGAGTACTCGAAGCACGATATGCTATCTCAATAAATCTTACTTTGCAAATGGGGAAGACTAGGCCAGGGCAAAGTTGTGATTGGTAAAGAAGCAGAAGTCACTCATATTAGCCAGAATAAGGGGATATTTGGTTATTTTTGTGATTTGGACAGTGTCTCCCAGTGTTCATAGATGATTACACAGTGGTCTTTTTTTTTTTTTTCTTGCTACATCACAGCCATAGAGTGACTTTTTCTGATATAAATGTTCTGTGAAGTTGTTTATATTCAACAAGAGAATACCCAGGCCTGGCTGTGAGTGCCAGGACAGCTCCTAGATGTCAGTGGCTACATTTCTTCTCATGGATATTTACAAATTTTGACATATACTGGCCAACTGAGTTCTAAAATATATCCACTCATCCCATGGAGTATGAATGTCTGTTTCTTCATATACTTGCCAGCACTTATTAATATTATCAGTCTTTGCTACTCTGAGGGGCAAAAAAAAGAAACATCTCTCTGTCTTTTTTATAACATTTTAAAGTGTACGTAATATTTCTTATTATGAATGTGACAGTTGAATCACACCTTTATATTCTGTTGGATTAATTCTAGGTATGTGAGGATAGACCCCATCACCTAGTGGGAAGGGAGTGAAGTATATACATGTATGTGTCACCTTCCCTATCTTACTTATGTCCCCTCATTGCTACTCTTCCCCCGTGATCTTCAGATTCAGGCCCTCACAAGTACTACGGACTGACAACCAGAAAAGTTGTATCACTTTACACTCTGTGAACTAAATTTAAAACAGAAGAGTGAAGAGTTTAACTATGCTGACGTTGTTTTACAGAATTTTGTCCTGAATTGTGTTATGGACCCACACTCAGGCAGCAGCTACAGTCAGTAGACTAGCAAGTGATATGTACACACAAGTACAGCTCAGGACAGAATGGGGATTATTAATGAAACAAGCACAAGCTTTGCAGTGAGCAAAACTGCTTTCCAGTCACAGCTGTACAAAGACTATATAATTAATTGTATTTTAAGTACTTCAGATTAAAGAGATTGGTCATTCTTAGATAAGCTTCAGAACAGCATCATAATTAATCATGAGTTTATAAAAGGCTTCAGTAAATCAACATGCAGATTTTGCTTTAAAAGATCATGGGGCCACCTTAGCTTACTCTGGACAACTACTCTCAAGAGTTATGTAGCCTGTCAGCAAATGTCTGAAAAACACTCTGGCTACTTATCTCCTAGAGGTTCCATATCCCCTCAATAGTCATTGACAAGGTTTCCCTAAAGGAGAGAACAGCAGAAACATGATGATTGTTTCTTGTGTATGTTGAACACTTCATTTAGCAAACTAAACTTGGCTGTCATGGTCATAGTACCCAAAATAAAGCAGAGTATAAAAATAGTGGAGTAGAATTTTTTTTCTTCTCCAGAAATTGTTAATCATCCATGTGGAAAGGGGAGACTTGCTACTCTACTCCCCACAGCCCAATTAAGTCCTTGTGGAAAGCTCTAAAATATGTCAAGGAAAGACAAATACCATATAATTTCACTCAAATTTAGAATTTAAGAAATGAAATAAACAGGGGCACCTGGGTGGCTCAGTGGTTAAGTGTCTGCCTTCGGCTCAGTTCATGGTCCTGGGGTCCTAGGATAGAGCCCTGCATTGGGCTCCCTGCTCAGCAGGAAGCCTCCTTCTCCCTCTCCCACTCCCCCTGCTTGTGTTCCCTCTCTCGCCGTCTCTCTCTCTCTGTCAAATAAATAAATAAAATCTTAAAAAAAAAAAGAAATGAAATAAACAAATCAAGAAAAAAAGAAGAAGAAACAGTCTTAAATACAGAGAACAAGCTGGCGGTTGCCAGAGGAGAGGTGGGTGGAAATGATGGGTGAAATAGATAAAGGGGATTAAGAGTACACTTACTGTGATGAGCACTGAATAATGTATAGAATTATTGAATCATTATACTGTATACCTGAAACTAATATAACACTGTATGTTAATTGCACTTCAATAAAACATATTTTAAAGGTAGAGGGAGACAAGGTGGTGGAAGAGGAGGGGACCTCGTTTCATCTGGTCCCTTGAATTTAGCTAGATAGCTATCAAATCATTCTGAACACCTATGAATTCAACCTGAGATGTAAGAAAAGAATTGCTGGAATTCTACAAATAGAAAAGCCACCACTTTTTGCAAGGTAGAAGGTATGCAGAAGTGAATCTGAGGAAATATATATTGGAAGATAAATGGCGTGGGGAGGGAATTTCCAAAAGCCAGCTACTGGAAAGTGATATAGCCCCAGAGTGCAAAATCAGAACTTTTAGAAGTCTGATCCAGTGAGAAATGTCCCTGTCTGAAAAGTGCTCAAGTGGCAAAGCAGGGCAGAATCCTAGGTGGGACAGTGTGGTCTCAGGATCCCCGGGGTCACAGAAAGAATAGGGGTGCCTGAGCCAGCAGAGTTCCAAGCATTGGAGTGGGGAAACCAGCTATGGTCAGCAAGCCTGGGAGTGGGCTCTTAGTTCAGGATTTTCCATAAACCAAGAACTGTGGCACGATTGGGCAGCAGCTCTCCCTGCAGGGGTCCTGCAAAGGGCAGAAACGCAGAGACCCTCCTCCTTCCCCCAAGAGGAGCAACACAGGTGCAGCATGTGGGATGGGGCAACTACTCTCCCTGTGGGGACCCTTCAAGTGGTATGCCCCCAATGAGAATCTCTTAGTTCAGAAATAAAATCTAATGAGACCA
Source organism: Ursus arctos (assembly GCF_023065955.2). Lineage (NCBI taxonomy): Eukaryota > Metazoa > Chordata > Mammalia > Carnivora > Ursidae > Ursus > Ursus arctos. Next base: position 79,221,636 of record NC_079873.1, read on the forward strand.
AAATTAAAAATGCTTTAACTGAGATGCAGTCCCAATTGGATGCTCTAACAGCTAGGGTAAATGAGGCAAAAAAGAGAGTCAGTGACATAAAACATAAGATGGTGGAAAGGAAGGAAGCTGAGGAAAAGAGAGAAAAACAGCTAATGGACATGAGCGGAGGCTTCAAAAAAATCAGTGATATCAGAAAGCAAAACAATATTAGAATTGTTGGGGTCTCAGAGGAAGAAGAAAGAGATAGAGGGACAAAAGGTATATTTGAGCAAATCATAGCTGAGAACACCATTAATCTGGGGAAGGAAACAGACGTTCAAGTCCAGGAGGTAGAGAGAACCCCCCTCCTCAAAATAAAAAACAGATACTCCGACATATAATAGTGAAGCTTGCAAATTTCAGAGGTAAAGAGAAAATCCTGAAAGCAGCTCAAGGCAAGAACTCCTTAACCTACAAGGGTAGGAAGATTAGACTGGAAGCAGACCTATCCACAGAGACCTGGCAGGCCAGAAAGGGCTGGCATGATATATTCAGGGTAGTAAATGAGAAAAACATGCAACCAAGAATACTTTATCCAGCAAGGCTATCATTCAGAAAGAAAGAAGAGATAAAGAGCTTCCAGGACAAACAGAAACTAAAAGAATCTGTGATCACTAAACCAGCCCTGCAAGAAATATTAAAGGGGATCCTGTAAGCGAAGAGAGAGCCCAAAAGAAACTTAGATCAGAATGAAACAGAGACAATCTACAGAAACAGGGACTTTACAGGTGATACAATGGCACTAAATTCATATTTTTCAACATTTACTCTGAGTGTAAATGGGTTAAATGCTCCAATCAAAAGATATAGGGTATCAGATTGGTTAAAAAAGCAAGACTCATCCATATGCTGTCTACAAGAGATTCAATTTAGATATAAAGACACCTCCAGATTGAAAATGATGGTGTGGAGAACCATTTATCATGGTAATGGACATAAAAGAAAGCTGGGGTAGAAATCCTCATATCAGACAAATTAGATTTTAAACCAAAGACTGTAGTAAGGTATGAAGAGGGACACTATATCATACTTGAATTAGAAAATGTGAGTCATTCAACGTTGTTTTGCTTTCTCAAGATTGATTTGGCTATTCTGGGCCCCTTGCATTTCCATATGGATTTTTTAAATCAGCTTTTCATTTCCCTAAAAAAGCAGCTTGGATTTTAATGGGATTATGCTGAATCTGTATGTACATTTGAATAGTATTGTTATCTTAACAATAGTAAGTACTCCAGTTCATGACAACAGATGTCTTTCCATTTATTTTTTCTTATTTAAATTCAATTAGCCAACACATAGTACATCAATAGTTTCAGATGTAGTGTTCAAGAATTCATCAGTTGCCTGTAACACCCAGTGTTCTTCACACCATGTGCCCTCCTTAATGCCCATCACCCAGTTACCCAATCCCCCCACCGACCTCCCCCTTCAGCAGCCCTCAGTTTGTTTCCCATAGTTAAGAATCTCTCATAGTTTGTCTCCCTCTTTGATTTCTCCCCATTCAGTTTTCCCTCCCTTCCCTTATAGTCCTCTGCACTGTTTCTTATATTCCACATATGAGTGAAACCATATGATAATTGTCTTTCTCCAACTGACTTACTTCACTTAGCACAATACCCTCCAGTTCCCTCCATGTGGACGTAAATGGTTAAGTATCCGTCCATCTCGGCTCCTTCCAGAGTTTGGCTATTGTGGACATTGCTGCTATGAACCCTGGGGTGCGGGTGCCCCTTCATTTCACTACATCTGTACCTTTGGGGTAAATACCTAGTAGTGCAATTGCTGGGTCGTAGGGTAGCTCTATTTTTGACTTTTTGAGGAACCTCCACACTGTTTTCCAGAGTGGCTGTACCAGCTTGCATTCCCACCAACAGGGTAAGAGGGTTCCCCTTTCTCCACATTCTTGCCAACATTTGTTTTTTCCTGTCTTGTTAATTTTCGCCATTCTGACTGGTGTAAGGTGGTATTCCATTGTGGTTTTGACTTGTATTTCCCTGATGTCAAGTAATGCTGAGCATTTTTTCATGTGTCTTAGCCATTTGTATGTGTTATTTGGAGAAATGTCTGTTCATGTCTTCTGCCCATTTCTTGACTGGATTATTTGTTCTTTGAGGTGTTGCATTTGATAAGTTCTTTATAGATTTTGTATACTGGCCCTTTATCTGATATGTCATTTGCAAATATCTTCTCCCACTCCATAGGTTGCCTTTTAGTTTGGTTGACTGCTTCCTTTGCTGTGCAGAAGCTTTTTATCTTGAGGAAGTCCCAATAGTTCATTTTTGTGTTTGTTTCCCTTGTCTTTGGAGACATGTCTAGCAAGAAATTGCTGCAGCGGAGGTCAAAGAGGCTGCTGCCTATGTTATTCTCTAGGATTTTGATGGATTCCTGTCTCACATTTAGGTTTTTCATCCATTTCAAGTTTTTCTTTGTGTGTGGTGTAAGAAAATGGTCTAGTTTCATTCTTCCACATGTGACTTTCCAATTTCCCCAGCACCATTTATTGAAGAGAGTGTCCTTTTACCATTGGATATTCTTTCTTGCTTTGTGGAAGATTAGTTGACCATAGAGTTGAGGGTCCATATCTGGGTTCTCTCTTCTGTTCCATTGCTCTATGTCTCTGTTTTTGTGCAAGTACCATTCTGTCTTGATGATTATAGCTTTGTAATATAGCTTGAAGTCTGGCATTGTGATGCCACCAGCTTTGGTTTTGTTTTTCAACATTCCTCTGGCTATTTGGTGTCTTCTCTGGTCCATACAAATTTGAGATTATTTGTTCCAGCTCTGTTAAAAATGTCGATGGTATTTTGATAGGGATGGCATTGAATGTGTAGATCACTCTGGGTAGCATAGACATTTTAACAATATTTATTCTTCCAATCCATGAGCATGGGATATTTTTCCATTTTTTTGTATCTTCCTCAATTTCTTTCATAAGTGTTCTGTAGTTTTCAGAGTACAGATACTTTACCACTTTGGTTAAGTTTATTCCTAGGTATCTTATGGTTTTTGGTGCAATTTTAAATTATGTGACTTTCATGAACAGCTCTGGCATCGCTGTTTAAGAATATGAAGGATTAATCTTTTTTCAAAACCATCTTAATTCTATACAATGACAATATGATATGAGATTGATTATTCTCCTTCACAAACATCAAAATGTAAGTGCACATAAACTGTCTTTTACAATGGCCTCCATGGAAAGCCATACACTTACGCTGCAATTTGAAACATTGGAACTGCCTTCAGAACCGGTTTCTGAGTCACACAAGGACACCAGGACCATTATTGTATACCCATGGCTATACACTGAATACTTCTTTTCTCTAGATCAGTGTTTCCCAATCTTTATCATGTCATGGTACACATGGAAAATGATAGTTGTACTGGGATAAACAGAACCATCTGTTTTCCATTAAAGATATCACTGCCAGTTACTCTAACTGCCCCATTCCCTACTCCAACCACTTAGAGCACTGAAGGAAGCAATATCTCTGGTGCACCTGTAACACATTTCCAGCATACCAGGTGGGATGCTTTACCCCCAAACAGTGGTTTTCAATCTGTTTACTCAAGTTCTAGGATTACTGGAAAATGCTTCAGAAGGCACTGCAGAGGTTCCAGGGGAGGGCAAGTGGGTTGGATCTGTATGCATGCTCCATACATATAGCAGCTGTACTTTGGGTTATGAGTAAGAATGTGTTTGGGAAAGGGTTTCCTCAGTTAAAATTTTTTGTGACCACATCTATAGATATCCATCCATCTGGCTTTTAAAGGAATTTGGCAAATGAAGGTTGAATTGCCTTTCTGCATATTCATAACACTGACAGTGTTAGTGTCTACTATGTTTTTTCATTAGAAAGAAATCTTTTCGTGTTAACCAAAAGATTTCCCAGTGTTCAGGCTTTACATGATTTATCAAAGGCTCTATATAATATGTTCAAAAATACAGTCTGAGAACTTACATAAATTCCACTTTTGCATAAGTATTTCAGAATAAAGTATTAGGTTTTTTAAAATTTTTATTTATTGATTTGAGAGAGTGAGAGCAGAGCAAGAGAGAGAGAGCACAAGCTGGGAGGAGGAGCAGAGGGAGAAGGAGAAGCAGACTCCCCTCTAAGCAAGGATCCTGACGTGGGGCTCAGTCCCAGGGTCCCAAGATCATTACCTGAGCCAAAGGCAGATGTTTAACTGACTGAGCCACCTAGGCGCCCCAAGTAGTAGTTTTTAATACAAATCTCAAATTCATTATTTTCTACAATTTTAATGCCATCGTTTTCATTTCTCTTGCCTTATTTTCTTTCTGCCAAAACCAGAGTCCTGGACTGTACACACATTCATTTGTGCATGTGTCCTACTAGGAAAGTTTCTAGAAGTAGAATTTGTAGGTGTGAATAAAATATTTTTTCATTGTTGTTGAAGGTGTAGAATAGTTATTCTCAAACCTGGTTGCATTATAATCATCTAGAGAGCTTTTAGAAAATACTAACGCTCAAGTTCCTGCTCCCAGAGATGCTGATTTAATTGGTCTGGAGAGGAATGTGGGCCTTGATAATTTTTAAAAAGATCCCTAGGTGATTCTAATATGCAGTCAAATTTGAAAATTACTGTTGCTGAAAATCAGGCAATTTCATATGCTATTGGAGGTAGAGGGGGATAATTTGGTATTATTCCTTTTAGTGGTCATTTGGCAATTAAAATATAAATATAAATGATCATACTTTTGAATGATAAATTAATAAATATATACCAACAGAAATACTTATAAGTGAGCAAAGACATATGTATAAATATGTTAACTGCATTATTTATAACTAAAAAAACTGGAAATATTCCAAATATTAAAAAATAGGAGATTAGTTAAATAATTTACAACATTTCCACAACGTTAAATTTGTGCGTCAGTTAAAAAAATCAGAGAGATCTGTATTTACTAAAGCATGATCTTATTTTTGAAAAATACTACTTTACATGCAAAGAGAAAAACTGGAATGACATACCAAAAAGCTGATTATAGCTAGAAAGGACTCAAATGTTTTATTATTATTTTTTTACTTGTTTATAATTTTGTTAGGTAAGCAAATACTACTTATGTAGTAAAAACTATAAACTTAAGAAGATCTGATAAGGAAGCATTTGTTATACAAACAGAAAAGCATATATCCACTAAAAACATCAATTAAATAGTATTTCTCCAGTGGTGAATTATTGGAGCAAGATACATAGTCAAATTTCAAGCACCCATATTAGTCCAGGAATTACAAAAATGTCATTAATTGGAAGGTATAAATCAGAGCTAAAGCCTGCAGTAATCCCCGAAGTAAATCAGATATTTAAACAAGCCAGAAGCTTCCCCCAACAAGGTGATTAAGGGGGGATAATCTCCCAAGGTGTCAGGAGGCTAACAGGACTATGTACATTCACAAAACAGCCAGAACTCAAGAAACCTGATAGACACAAACTCTGTAAGTAAATAATGGGGAGAAAAAAGCTGCTTTGTTCTCTGGAGGAATTGGTCATAGGAAGTGGAAGTTCATAGATGGTTGTGCATACATTATTGGCAATGCAAAGAATCATTTTACATTCAGACATCAGGTTTTCTACAAAAGTAACTAAATCAATAAATTTTGTTAGAAGCAAAGAACAAAAAATTATGTTTTATCTTTATTTAACCAGCCACAGAAACAATTGGTTATTAAATTTTTTATGTCTTTTTATTAAGTTGTACCTCCCTAGACAGTTGTGATGTTCTGTTATTGGAGCAAAAAGTAACTAATGAAGACATCTCTTCTTTCCCCTGAAACTGACATTCTTTACACTCTTTGGTTAAGGCAATAATATGGTTTCAGTATTAAGGGGCACAATTGATTAATACTTGCCATAACACCCTCACTACCATCTACAATTGTACAGTGAAAAAACCTGAGCACTTAGTCAACTGAGTGTTCCTTTATTACATGAATAAAGGAGTGGATGAATGAAGTATGAGGCCCCAGATATTGAAAAAACAATTCCTCATCTTTTCTCTCTCTTTTTTTAAATTTAAATTCAATTAACTAACATATAATGTATTATTTGTTTCAGGGGTACAGGTCTGTGATTCATCAGTCTTATATAATACCCAGTGCTCATTACAACACATAACCTCCTCGATGTCCATTAATTCCTCATCTTTAAAATGTAAATTGAAGGGGTGCCTAGGTGGCTCAGTTGGTTAAGCATCTGACTCTTGATCTCATCTCAGGTCATGATCTCAGGGTCATGAGCTCGAGCCCTGCATCAGGCTCCATGCTCAGCATGGAGTCCGCTTGAGATTCTTTTCCTCTGCCCCTACCTCAGCTCCTCCCCCTTCACTCTCTCTCTCCCCCAAATATATATATATCTTTAAAAAAATAAAATGTAGGTTGAGAACTAAACATTAGTTCTTTGGACAGCCTTTGCCAGTAAGAAATGCAAACATTTCTTGAATAGAATGTATGATCTTTGATATATTTCAAACTGTGGTAGAAACAATGCATTGAATTTGAGCAGGTCCCTTCTTTAGTTATCATTCACACACCCTATTACTGATCAGGCAAACTTCATGATTCAAATGAAACAACTCAAACTGCAGCTATGAACTACTTCCCAAATGTTTTGTATGTATAAGAGCAATAGAGGTTTTGCTTGCTTTTTTATTAAAAATTGGGATCTTAATGATATATTATTTTAAATAATACTGTTATCATTTGACATTATATCCTATATAATATGCTGTGAGGAATGAAATCTAACCTTATTTTCTTTTGAATTATTTTCTTTTGAATATTTAATAAAAATAATTTAAAAATTCTTTACCCTGTGATTTGAAATGCCATTTTCATCATACATAATAAGTACTTACAAATAAGTAATTTGATCTCTTTCTGGGGTTTCTATTCTATTTTACTAAATTACATATACTTGCATTAGTTTTAGTTATTTTAGCTTTGTAGTTAGTTTAGAATAAAATAGAGGAAGTGTCTCTTCATTATGCTTTTTCTGGTGACCATCAGGGTTATGTGGTATTATTAGTGTTTCTGATGGAAGTAAGGAGGGGTGGAGTGACTTACTCAATGTCGTAAGGTGAGAATGTGGTGAATATAACCCTGGGACCCAGATTTTCTGCCTCTCATTATGGTGTTTTGTTCAGCAGAATCATTATTTTGCTTTGTTTTTTTGTAGGATTGTGTCTTTCTGTAATTTGAAGGATAGAACCAACATCAAGTTCTCTTGCTTCTCTGCTGCTGACCAAGAGGGTACAAAAACAGGAAGCAGGAATGTACGCACACCTTTTACATGGAAATGGGTGATATTTTCATTCTTGTCCCAATTATATCACCCTAGTCATTCTACAACACAAAAAAATGATGCTGAAGTTTATATATATTCTGTAAATGTATGCTTATTTCCCTTCCTGATTCTATAAAATCTGTGATATATTTATTGTTATCCTTATTTGACAGATGAAGAAACCAAGGCTTAACAAAGTTAAGAAAACTTTCAGAGGTTATATTGCTAATTAATGACAGAGCCAGAACTCCCATATAATTTTGTCTAATTTCAATGACTGTGCTCTTAACACTTGATCAATTCTCCCTTACACACAGCATTTTTCTGTGGTCCAAGTACTGGCCAGTTTAAACCTTAACCGATATGGGATATGGTGCCTAGGCTGAAACATTAACATCGATACCCAAACAACAACCTAGGAGAATGACAATACTGGTAATGTGCTTATCTTTTTCAGATTAGAGCTCAATCTGGAAGCAAGTATCAGGAGATGTAGCAATGAGCACAAAAACCAAGGTTGAGGGGAGGGCAGATTTCTTGATTATCTTCCACGTGCCAGGCACTATGCTAAGCACTCACTATGGCATCTTATTTCACCATTTTCATCTATACTCCATAAAGGAAGCTATTTCAAAAATAAAGTCATTTGCATAAGGTTCTGTAGCTATTAAGTGGCAGCCTAACTGCTACGTCATTATTTTCATGACCCTGAAACCTTTTGTTACATTTATCATGTTCTCTTTCATTGCTCTTTTGTCACTGGTGGGTGCTCAGTAATCATCTACTGGCTAATGAGTCACAAAAATGGGGAAATTCATTTATTGTGCAAAGAATGGGCTAGTATTTAGATGCTATTGAAAAACAAAATAGGAAGGTGTGGGAAAGATGACAGACTAGGAGGACCCTAACCTTACCCCATCCCACGCTTATAATGGGATATCACTCACATCTCAGTAAATAAACTGCAGAATAATCTGAAGAAATGCAGAACAAACTCCACAACGAAATGTAGAGAAGAAGCCACATCAGAGGGTTTAGGAAGGGCAGAAACTGGCCAGTGGCCACCTTCAGAAGGGAGGGAGCTGTGGGCACAGAGAGGGGAAAGCACCAGGAAGCCATGGGGAAAATGAATTCCGGTAATGTCTGGCTTTGGAAAACCAGAGAGGCTGAATTCTGTGAGTTTGTATAACCAGCCTGATTTGGAGTCTGGAGCTTTAAAAGTCGCTGACTTAGCACTGAGCTAGCTAGGAAAGCCAGTGATAGCTGGATCCCCACCCATATAGAGACAACAGTCCACAAAGAGGCAACATAGAATCCATAGTTAGCACAATGCCTGGGGCAAGTAGGAGGGAGATCTGTTTAAAAGGGTTTCAGAGCATGTTGGGGTACTTCTCTAGGAACAAAGGAGCTTGCACACACCATTTTCCTACCCCCTCCAAGTTTAAACACAGAGCCACCTGCAGGAAGCAGCACTGCACAGACACTTGCTACCCAATGGACTAGAAGCGTGCCCTGCCCATGAGTCCTCCCGAAGACTCACCCACTTCAAGCCTGCTGGACTTGATCCTGGGCTCAGTGCAAAATTTTTGAGCACTGAGTGCACTGCATAGCTGCTGCCCCCACACACCAAGCCCTGAGTGGCCATCAAGATGGGGGGATCCTGCCTAGGACTAGTGGCTCAGCATAAATTTTGCTAATGCAGTGTGAGCCATGCCCTGTCCAGCTGTGGCACCCCTGGCCACCACCACTATGGCTAATGCATGTCATGCCCCTGCCTGCCACAGAACTTTAAGGATTAAGCCTAGGACTAGCAGCTCACTGCAAATTTTGCTAAAACCACCACCCTGTTCTCCAGCCCTCCTGTGGTCATGCCCCCTCAGAGCCAGCCTGCGTTGGTCTCACTAACACAGAGAGCAAGCACAGCCCTCAACAGGCAGTGCAGAAGTCTGGACTGAAAGGAAAAGTGACTCAGACACAATAGCAGGGTACAAACAACATGAATAGGAGTCTCCCCTAAAGTGCTAGCTTCTGATGAACAGGGAACACTGCACTGCAGGGCCCTACAGGATCTTTTTCATAAACCCACTACTTTCAAAAGCAGAAATAGCTGAGTTTCCTAACACAGAAAAATAGACACAGAGAGGTAGACAAAATGAGGAGACACAGAAATATAAAAGAACACAACAAAATCACAGCAAGAGATCTAAGTGATACAGAAATGAGTAGTAGGCCTGATAGAGAATTTAAAGTAATGATCATAAAGATACTTACTGGACTTCAGAAAAAGGTGAAAGACATCAGATATAAAAAATAACATATCAGAGATGAAGAACTCAATAAACAAAATTAAAAATACAATAGATGGAATGCATAGTAGGCTACAGGTAGCAGAGCAACATATCAGTGACCTGGAGGATAGAGTAATGGAAAGCAATCAAGCTGAACAGGTAAGAGACAAACAAATGCTGCATAATGAGAATAGACTTAGAGAACTCAGTGACTCCATCAAGCATGATGACATTCTCATCATAGGGATCCCAGAAGGAGAAGAGAGAGAAAGGGGCAGAATGTATATTTGAAGAAATAATAGCTGAAAACTTCCCAAATCTGGGGAGAGAAACAGATATCCAGATTCAGGTACAGAGATTTCCCAACAAATTTAACCCAAGGAACTCCATACCAAGACACATACTAATTAAAATGACAAAAAGTAGTGATAAAGAATTTTGAAAGTTGCAAGAGAAATGATGACAGTTATATACAAAGAAAAACCCCACAAGGCTATTACCTGATTTTTCAGTAGAAACTTTGCAGGCCAGAAGATAGTGGCTTGATATATTCAAAGTACTGAAAGGGAAAAATCTGCAGACAAGAATACTCTCTCCAGCAAGGCAGGCTATCATTCAGGATAGAAGGAAAGATAAAGAGTTTCTCAGAGAAACAAAAACCAAAGTAATTCATGATGACTAAACCAGCTCTACAAGAAATATTAAAGGGGACTCTTTGAATGGAAAGGAAAGACCACAAGTGAGAATATGAAAAGTAAAAAGAACACAAAAACAGTAAAAATAACTATTTATGTAAAAACCCTCGAGGGATTCATAAAATAAAAGGATGTAACATACACCAAATATATGAAACATGGATTGGAGAGGAATAAAGAATGAGTTGAAAATTAAGCGACCATCAGCTTAATACAGACTGTTATATGCAGAGGTTATATATAAATCAAATGGTAACTACAAATCAAAAACACTAACAGTTATGCAAAAAATAAAGAGAAAGGAATCCAGTTATATCAGTAAAGAAAGCCAACGAGACATGAACAGAAATAAATCATATAGAAACTACAAAAAGAATAGAAGAGATCAATGAAACCAGGAGCTGGTTCTTTGAAAAGATCAACAAAGTTGATAAACCTCTAGCCAGACTCATCAAAAGAGAGAGAGGACTCAAGTAAGTAAAATGACAAATGAAAGAGGAGAAATAAAAACCAATGCCACAGAAATGTAAACAATTGTAAGAGAATATGATGAAAAACTATATGCCAACAAATTAGACAACATAAAAGAAATGGAAAAATTCCTAGAAACACATAATCTACCAGACCTAAAGCAGGAAGAAATAGAAAATTTGAACAAATTAATTACTAGCAAAGAGATTGAGTCAGTAATTAAAAAAACTCCCAACAAACGAAAGTCTTGGACTAGAGAGATTCACAGGTATATTCTACCAAACATTTAAAGAAGAGTTAATTCTCTCAAACTATTCCAAAAAATAGAAGGAAAACTTACAAATTCATTCTATGAGGCCAGTATCACCCTGATGCCAAACCAGATAAATATACAACAATAAAAGAGAACAACAGTCCAATGTTTCTGATGAACATGGATGCAAAAATCTTCAACAATATACTAGCAAACAGAATCCAACAATACTTTTAAAAAAATCATTCACCACTGTCAAGTGGGATTTATGCCTGGGATACAAGAGTGGTTCAATATTTGCAATCAAATCAATCAACATGATACATCATATCAATAAGAAAAAGGATAAGAACATCATATGATGATGATAAAACACTGATGAAAGAAATTGAAGGTGATGCAAAGAAATGGAACAACATTCCATGCTCATGGACTGGTAGAACAAATAATTTTAAAATGTCTATACTACCCAAATCAAAATACACATTTAGTGCAATCCTTATCAAAATATCAACAGTAATTTTCACAGAACTGCAACAAACAATCCTAAAATTTTATGGGACCACAAAAGATCCTGCATTGCCAAAGCAATTTTGAAAATAAAAAGCAAAGCTGGAAATATCACAATTTGACTTCAACTTATACTACTAAGCTGTAGTAATCAAAATAGTACAATACTGGCACAAAAATAGACACATAGATTAATAGAACAGAAAAGAAAACCCAGAAATAAACCCACAATTATATGTTCAATTAATCTTTGTTGAAGCAAGAAAGAATATCCAAGGGGGAAAAGACTGTCTGTACAACAAATGGTGCTGGGAAACTGGTCAGGTACATGCAAAAGAATGAAGCTGGTCCACTTTCTTACACAATACACAAAAATAAACTCAAAATGTATTAAAGACCTAAATATGAGACCTAAAATCATGAACATTCTACAAGAGAGCAAAATCAATAATTTCTCTGACAGGGGCCATAACTAACATCTTTCTAGATATGTCTCCTGAGACAAGGGAAGCAAAAGCAAAATTGACTATTGGGACCAGATCAAAATAAAAGGCTTCTACACAGCAAAGGAAACATTCAACAAAACAAAAAAGCAACATACTAAATGGGAGAAGATATTAGCAAATGACATGCCCAACAAGGGGTTACTATCCAAAATATATAAAGAACCTACACAACTCAACACCCAAAACCCAAATAATGCAGTTTAAAAATGGGCAGAAGACATGAAGAGACATTTTTCCAAAGAAGACATCCAGATGGCTAACAGACACATGAAAAGATGCTCAATATCACCCATCATCAAGGAAATGCAAATCAAAACTGCAATGAGATATCATTCAACAAATCAAAAACACAAGAAACAAGTGTTGGTGAGGATGTATAGAAAAAGGAACTCTCATGCACTGTTGGTGGGAATGCAAACTGGTACTGCCAGTTATTTGAGGTGACCTTTGTATTCTACTTGCATTAATGGAGCTCAATAAATAACGTTAATAATAAGAGCTAATGGTGACCTTGGGGCACCTGGGTGGCTCAGTCGTTAAGCATCTGCCTTCGGCTCAGGGCATGGTCCTGGAGTTCTGAGATCGAGCCCCGTGTCGGGCTCTTCCGCTGGGAGCCTGCTTCTTCCTCTCCCACTCCCCCTGCTTGTGTTCCCTCTCTTGCTGGCTGTCTCTCTCTCTCTCTCTGTCAAATAAATAAATAAAATCTTAAAAAAAAAGAGCTAATGGTGACCTTGCACTGAACAAAGCTCATTCCTTTCTTTCTATCAATATACCAGAGTAAAAGTTGGATGCAATTTTCCTTTTGTTTTGTTAAACTTTTTCACCCATACTTAAAATAATTCTTTGGCCTTAACAGAGTTCCTTCCTTCCTTCCTACCCTGCTGAGAACCAAGAAAGTTTGCCTAGCTGGGATTTTGTGGGTCTCCACAACACTCCAGGAGAACTGGGCAGGCTCTGCAATTTCATCGTAGTTTGCGCCTGTAGAAGGGAATTGACTCACCTAATGTCCTGTCATTGGCAATACCTCTGGCTATAAGACCCAGGAAACTCTCCTGAGCATCTTTCCCAGCAGATTTATCATTGTTTTTCTTGTAATATATTTGTCTTTCTGAGGCTCAGAATACCAGACACCGAGCTTATGTGCACACTTATAATCACAGTGGCACAGACATTGAGACTCAGATAGATCTTCTGATCCTTACTCCAGTTGCCATCCCTGCAAACCCGTATCATAGATCTTATGTGGGATCTTGTTTTTCTAAGGCATAGAAGACATCACAGATACCCAACTCATATGGAATGTTTGAGGTTCACCAAGAGCAGCAGTTCTCAAACTTTTGGTCTTAGGAGACTTTTGCACTTTAAAAAATTTTTAAGGATCCTTGGGACACCTGAGTGGTGCAGTTGGTTAAGTGTCTGACTCTTGGTTTTTGCTCAGGTAGTGATCTCAGGGTCATGAGATTCAGCCCCCTGTCGGGCTGTGCTTAGCACGGAGTCTGCTTGAGATTCTCTCTACCTCTCCCTCTGCTCCTCCCACTCATGTGCTCTTTCTCTGTAAAAATGAATAAATAAATCTTAAAAAAATATTGAGGACCCCAAAGAGTTTATATGTGTATTATATTGATTGATATTTACTGTATTATTAGGTGAAACTGAGACAAAATTTAAATGTTTAAAATAACTTGGAGAATCATCTGCAAATAAAACTCACCATTTATCCTAACAGTCTTGTTCTATGCATATGTATTCTATTTTTCAGAAATAATTGGATTAACCTGCTTTGCAAGAATTGCTAAAGGGATCTCTTTAAGTGAAAATAAAAGAATGTTAATTAACATCATAAAAACATATGAATTAGAAATAAAACTCATTGGTAATTTTAATATAAAGTCAAAATCAATTTTCTAATATTTTAATAGTGATGTGTAATATACTTACAACTATAGTACAAAAGTTAAAAAACAAATATATTGGGGCGCCTGGGTGGCACAGCGTTTGAGTGTCTGCCTTCGGCTCAGGGTGTGATCCCGGCGTTGTGGGACCGAGCCCCACATCAGGCTCCTCCGCTATGAGCCTGCTTCTTCCTCTCCCACTCTCCCTGCTTGTGTTCCCTCTCTCGCTGGCTGTCCCTATCTCTGTCGAATAAATAAATAAAATTTTAAAAAATATATATATATTAATGGGGCGCCTGGGTGCCTCAGTCGGTTAAGCGTCTGCCTTCAGTTCAGGTCATGATCTCAGGGTCCTGGGATCTAGTAGGGCTCCCTGCTCAGCAGGGAGTCTATTTCTCCTTGCCCTCCTGACCCTCCCCCCTGCACATGCTCTCTCTTTCTCTCTCAAATAAATAAATAAAATCTTAAAAAAACAAATATGTTAAAAATAACTATTACTAGAATAATTTATTATTGTATACACAATAGAAAAATAGTTAAATTGTAACATCAATAACTTAAAATGTGAAATTGCTGCTGTAAAAGTGTAAAGTTCAGGAATGCTGCCAAACATAGGTAGTTATCAGCTTAAAATAGGGTGTAATAAATATAAGATTTTATGTAAGCATCATCATAACCACAAAGGAAAAACCTATAGTACTTACACAAATGATTATGACAAAGAAGTCAAAGCACAAAGCTACAAAAAGTCCTCAAATCACAAAAGAAGACAGCAAGATACCAAGCAAGGAACAATGGACCTATAGAACAATCAGAAAACAATTAGTTGCAGATGACATGATTTTTAAATACAAAAAATCTTAAAGACTCCACCAAAAAAAAAAAAAACACCAACTGTTAGATCTAATAAATGAATTCGGTAAAGTTGCAGGATACAAAATCAACATAAAAAATCAGTAGTATTGTTACAGGACAGAGAAATGGTTCCAAACTCAGGTTTGCCTGCTTGCAGCTCAAAAATCAATTACTCAAGACACAAGTCATGGTGGGAAAGGAAAGTTGCTTTATTCAGGAAGTCAGCAACCTGGGAAGATGGTGGATTAATGTCTAAAAGACCATCTTCCCCGCACAGGTAAAGCCAGAGATTTTTAAAGGGAAAAGCATGGGAAAAGGGAAGGGGGCTACCCACAGGAGAAGCAGGTGCCCGGTATGTCAGCATGACCCTGAACAGACTTGCTGGCATCTGCAGCAATTGTTTTTGAATGTACTCAGGCCTTATCTTTTGGGAAAGCTTGGTCCTTCACTCCTCAAGGCCAGTGGTTTGCAAATCTCAAAGAAAACAAGTCAGTTCTGCTACAAATCAAGGGACTTAGGTCAGCAAGCAAAGTGTGCATAAGCTTGAAGCAAGTGAACCTTTAAGACTGGTTGGAGTGCTGCTACTGTATTTCTATATACTAACGACAAATTATCTGAAAAAGACGTGGAAACAACCTAAGTGTTCATTGACGAATGGATAAAGAAAATGTGATGTGTGTGTGTGTGTGTGTGTGTGTGTGTGTGTGTGTGTGTGTGATGGAATAGTATTCCTTCCATAAAAAAGAAGGAAATCCTGCTTTTGTGACAACATGGATGGACCTTGAGGGCATTATGCTAAGTGAATTAATCCAGACAAAGACAAATACTATATGATCTTACTTATATGTAGAATCTGAAAACACCAAACTCATAGAAACAGAGATCATATTTGTGGTTGCCAGTGGTAGAGGGTGAAGGATGGGGGAATTGGGTGAAGGTGATCAAAAGATACAAACTTCCAGTTATAAGATAAATTAGTTCTGGGGAATACAATCTACAACATGATGACTTTAGTTAAAGCAATATTGCATATTTGGAATTTGCTAAGAGAATAGATATTAAAAGTTCTCACCACAAAGAAGAAAGTATGTAACTATGTTAGGAGATGGATGGCAAACATTTTTCAATGTATACATATATCAAATCATTATGCTACCCACCTTAAACTTCTACAATGTTATATGTCAATTATATCTCAGTAGGACTGGGGGGAAAAGAATCACATTAATACTGTAGTTTCATAATCCACTTTCCAAAAACAATAATTATTTCTTGGGTTCTTGTGTTTTTTATGAAATAACAATTTATTGTATTCTTCCCTGCAAAAATGATACATGTTCTTTAAAGCAGTGTTTCTGGAAAATTTATTTCACATACAGATCATCTGTGGATTTTATTAAAATGCAGATCCTGATTAAACAAGCTCCTGAATAGTTACGATTTATGGAGTGCAATTTAAAACCAGCTTTAGTTATTTAACAGGTAAAAAGTTACTGTTTTGCAAGATGAGTAAGTTCTAGAGATCTGCACGCAGAATTGTGCCTTTAGTGAACAGTACTGTGTTGCACACTTAAAAATTTGTTAAGAAGGTAGATCTCATGTTAAGTGTCCTTACCACAATTTAAAAAAAACAGCTTTATTGAGTTATAGTTTACTTACAGTAAACTGTGCATATTAAGGTATACAACTTCATAAGTTTTGATCTATGTATGCACACATTAAATGATTACCACAGTCAAGATAATGAACATATCTATCACCTCCAAGTTTCTTTCTGGCCCTTAGTAACTTTACCTCCATATGTCAACTTCCTCACCCAAGCAACCACTGATCAGCTGTCAATATAAATTAGCTGTCATTTTCTGTAGTTTTATATAAATGGAATCATACTTTATATACTCTTTTGTCTGGCTTCTTTCATTAAGCATAATATTTTGAGACTCTTCTATTTTTTGCATGTATCAATAGTTCATTCTTTTTTATTTTGGTCAAGTACACATAACATAAAAATTACCATTTTAGCTATTTTTAAGTGTATATTTCAATGGCATTAAGTCCATGCATATCGTGGTACAACCATCGTCACCACTCATCTCCAGATCATTTCCATTGTCCCAAACTGAAATTTCATACCTGTTAAATAATAATTTTCTATTCCCCCTTCCACCCAGCTCCAACAACCACCATTCTATTTTATGTGTATGCAAATTTGACCACTCTAGGTACTTCATATAAGTAAAATCATACGATATTTGTCCTTTTGTGTATGACTTCTTTCATTTAGGATAATGTCTTCAAGGTTCATCTATATTCTAGGTTGTATTAGAATTTCATTCCCTTTTAAAGCCGAATACTATTTCATTGCATGTATATACCACATTTTAACTATTTATCTGTCAGTTGACACTTCGATTGCCTCCACCTCTTAGCTACTGTGAAAAAATGGTCCTATAAATACGGATGTACAAATTTCTGAATGAATCACTGCTTTCAATTATTGAGGGTATATACCCAGAGTAAAATCACTGGATCATACAGTAATTCTTTGTTTAACTTTCTGAGGAACTGCCATACTGTTTCCCACAGCCATTGCACACTTTTAAATTCCCACCAGCAAAGCACAAGTATTCCAATTTCATGGGTGTGAAGTGATGTCTCATTATGGTTTCAGTTTGCATTTTCCTAAGGATTAGTGATATTGAGTATCTTTTTTAGGTGCTTATTAGATATTGGTATATCTCCTTTGGAGAAATGTGTATTCAAGTCCTTTGCCCATTTTTAAATTAGGTTGTTTATTTTTTGTTGAATTGTAGGAGTTTTTATATATTCTGGATATTAATCTTTTATCAGACATACGATTTGCAAATATTTTCTCCCATTCTGTGGTTTGCTTTTTCTCTGTTCATAGTGTTCTTTCATACACAGAAGTTTTAATTTTGACAAAGTACAGTTTATCTATTTTTTTCTTGTTTCCTCTGCTCTTGTTGTCATACCCAAGAAATCATTGCCAAATCCAATGCCATGAAGATTTTCCCTTATGCTTTCTTCTGTTTTTAGTTTTATAGTTTTAGCTCTTACATTTACGTCTAATGCATTTTGAGTTAATTTTTGTTTATGGTGTAAGGTAAAGACAGAACTTTATGCTTTTGCATAAAAATATCCAATTTTTCCAAAACCATTTGCAGAAAAGACTATTTGTTCTTCATTGAATGATATTGGCACCACTGTTGAAACTCAATTGACCATATATGGAAGGGTTTATTTCTGGACTCTGTACTCAATTCTATTGGTCTGTATGTCTGTCTTTATGCTGGTGCCACACTGTTTAGACTACTTTGTAGTAACTTCTGAAATCAGGAAGTCTGAGTCATCCAACTTCCTTCCTCTCTTTTAGGATTATTTTGGCATTCAGGGTCCTTTGAGATTCCATATGAATTTTAGGATGAATTTTTCTATTTCTGCAAAATGTTGAGATTTTAATAAGGATTCCATTGACACTGTAGATCACTTTGGGTAGTACTGACATCTTAACAATTTTAAGTTTTCCAACCCATGAACCTGGGATGTCTTTCCAATTTATTTGTGTCTTCTTTAAAAAAACGAGCATTGTTTTGTAGTTTTCAGTGTATATCTTTCAGCTCCTTGGTTAAGTTTATTCCTAAGTATTTTATTCTTTTTCATGCCATTATAAATGGAATTCTTTTCATAATTTCCTTCTTGAATTGTCAATTTTTAATGTAAAGAAATGAAACTGATTTTTGCATGGTGCGTTACTGTCTTCATTTGTGTTTAGTTGATTTTTTTGTTACATATTTTCGTTAAATTCTCTTTTCCTTTTTTGTATGTTCTATAGATACTTTCTTTGTGGCTCTGATGGGGAATACATATAGCATTCTGAAATTACAACGATGTAATATAAATTGAAAGTAACTTAATTTCAATCACATATAAAAACTCTACTTTTTACAGGTCTGTCCCCCCAACTTTATGTTATTAATGTCACAAATTACATTTTTATATATTGTGTACCAATTAAAATATATTCATAATGAATTTTTGTGCATTCATCTTTTCATTCCCATCAAAAATAAAGAATGGAGTTACACTCCAAAATTACAATCATTCGTGTTTTTATATTTGCTTATATATTTACCTTTACTGGAGATCTTTATATTTTCATACGGCTTCAAAGAACTTCTAACATCTTTTCTTTCCAACTTGAAGGAATCTCTTTAGCATTTCTTGCAAGAAGATTTAGTGGCAATAAATTCCCTCAGGTTTTGTTTGTCTGGAAATGCCCTCATTTGTAAAGAACAGTTAAATGTAGAATTCTCAGTTGACAGTGTTTTATTTTTCCTTTTCTCATTTATTTCATTTATGTTATTGTAAACACTTAACATGGCATTTACCTTCTTAAAAAATTCTACCTTCTTAACAAGTTTTAGGTGTACAACACAGTATTGATGACTAGAGACCAGTCCCTTAGGCAGCCCCCAGACAGGTTAAGATGTTGCAAATAAGATTTATTCTGTTCTTTCTGATTCAAGAGAGGGAATTGAGATTTTGGCCTCTACTCTGACTATGCCCTGTTGTTTCAGGAAAGAGAGGAGCAAGGATGAGCAAAAATGCCATGAAATTTCCTATGATTTGAATGTAGTTTTTTCTTGAGTAGACATTCACTTGATTGTTGTAGACCTTTGTTTTATAGAACTCCTATAAAGTAATTATAGCCATTCTCTAGTTGTTATTTTAAACATTTCCATAAGTTATCAGGGGACCTGAGCTTCCTAATCTGTCATCCTGCTGATGTGACTCCAAGTTTTCTATAGTTTATTCCTTTTTATTGCCAAGTACTACCATGATTGTGCTTGTACACCTGCTCAGGACTCTTCAGTCCAGACCTAGAGTGCAACAGCTGAGAGGGACTCACTTTCTTCTCTCACAGATGCTACCAAATGTCTCTGCAAAGGGATTGTACCAATCTGTACTCTCCCAGCAGTGTATGGAGATCTCACAACTCCACATTTTCAGGTTAAACTGGGTGCAGCATAAATACAAAGTCACTGGTTAGTGTTTCTTGTCAAACTATAGAATTATTCCAGGCCTCAGAATTATTCTGAGCTATAAAGTGGGACCATTATGTTTACACATAAAAAGCACATGTGAAGTATGTCATTTATATTAAAAAGGGGGGGCACCTGGGTGGCTCAGGTGGTTAAGCATCTGTCTTCAGCTCAGGTCATGATCTCAGGGTCCTGGGATCAAGCCCCATGTTGGGCTCCCTGATCAGCAGGGAGTCTACTTATCCCTCTCCCTCTGCCCCTCCCCCCAGCTCATGCTCTTTCTGTGTCTCTCAAATAAATAAAATCTTAAAAAAAGAAAAAAGAGAAAAATGAAAAGTAATCTAACTTTCCAACAATAGGATTTCATATTAGCAACTATTAGTAATGTTGTGAATAATAATATCATTGACAAATCTGGATAAACAAGTGCTCTCATCTTGTAATTGGTTGGGATACATACCAGTAAAAAAGATTTTAAATTTCAACTAGGCAGTGATTATTTAAAATGTTAAATGTCCATGCTCTTCGACAAAGCAGTTCCATTGTGAGAATTATCCTCCAGATACACCTTGGGGAGGCCCCTGCTATAAATTCACATATGTCCACACTGCTTAGAGCTGAGCTGACCACTGCCCTAGCTGGCTCTGTGCCTTTAGACCCACTGACCCCTCACCATCCATCCTTGATCCAAACAGGGCAATCTGTCACATGGCTGGTTGCACAGCCTCGATGGACTAACCAAGGAGCAACTCCAAGTGTTGATATGGAACAGTGCTCATGTCCCTTCTCCAGGAGGCCTCTTACCTCCCCTGTTTGGGAGAATTATCCCTTTCTAGCCCTTTCTGTGTCTTCAGAGATCCTCCCTGCCCTAGTAGTTACAAGAAACATAATCTTTGCTGTAAGGTTAAGTTTTTATGAAGGATAGAAGAAACACGGGCTTCAGACAGCTTTTGCTTCCAACCTCCTCAAAACCTCCCCTGAGGCAAGGGAAAGGTACACCAAGCCTGATTCCCTGCTGCAGGGAGGGTAAACAGGGGAGACAGAGATTAACCGCCTCATCAGTATGTGACCTGATATCTTTGCTAAAGGTGTGCCACCAGCAACTAAAAGTGGTCAGGCTGCCAGATTCCATTGCTGGCTCTGATAGTAGGCCTGGGGAGCAACCTCTTTGTTCTCCGTGTCCGTGCTCAGGAGCATGTGTTTCAGGATCACATACATCCATGAAGAGAGGATAGTGGCACTTCACCATCGGTGTAGTCACAGGATTTTAAACGTTTTATTAAATCCAGTCACTAACTGTAAGAATGTAGTGCTAGGCCCCTCTAAACCATCTACTTCATTGTAGTTAGTGTGCAAAAGTGCTAGAGCACCTGGGGGCCCCAAATGGACTAGGTTCTGCCATTTGCCACTGACAAAATCCAAAGACAGAAAGATGAATGGTGGTAAAACAAGGAAGGAAATTATTTTAGTGAGGCCAACACTGGGAAGATTGTGGACTAATGTCTGAAAGATTGTCTCCAAACTGCTGAAAATACTTCCAGGTTTATTTAAGCGAAACCATTTAAAAGTATAAAGCTGAACAGAAATCAAAATGGCTGTGCTAAGGCTTTAGTGATGTTCAATTATTAAAGTAACCTTTTTCCTCTCTTCCATAAAGCTCTCCTCCTCCCATCTTGACCTTTTGTTTTGGGAACCTGGTACCACCCTGAAGAAACGGCAAATTAGTTTGGCAGCACAAACACAATTCCTGTCAAAACTGGCTAGATCCTGTATTTCCCTTATAACCCCTCCGAGCCCCTTCCTAGGGTGTGGGGCAAGGATAGGGTCTTGCAGTTTTGAAGGCCTTAGCCTGCTGCAGCCTCTTCTGTCTGGCAAGGCAATAAAGCTTTTGTTCCTCTTCATACCCAAATTCTGTGTTTGCATTACATGTTTTGGCCTCAGAGCACAGAGGTCAGTTTTCAACAACTTTATGAGGAAAATGTGGGGCAAAGGTTGTTGGGTACATGCAGGTGGGCAGCAAAGGTCAGGTTGATCATTGTCTTGGGGTCAATCACAGGTGAGGTCTTGCTGGCTCATGGTAGCCCTTATTGATTGAGTGTGTAGTTTCTGTTCTGATCAAGGGATGCTTTGTGTTTCTAACACCACCAGCCGCCAGCTGCCAGCCGCCCCCGCGCTCCCGGAGCTCCCGGTCTCAGTCTGGTTCCAGTGAGCACACCGGAGTTCCGTGAGAAGTCTGGTGGCACGCGTTCCCGGCTCACGGTCCCAGTCTGCTCTCTGGAGGGTGCCGTCCACGAATGCGCCCGCTCCCCCGTGCAGGTGGCTACCGCTTCCCGGCTCCCCAACGTGGAGGCTCCCTCCCCCTTCCGTTTATCTTCCGATATCTGTGCGCGGTTTCAGGGCTCCCTGCTTCGTACCTCAATACTCAGCGCTGGAGATGTTCATTTGTAGAGATCCAGATGTATCTTCCTGCATCTCAGGCTGATTCCGTGGATGTTCAGGATGGTCTGGTACCTATCCAACTCGACTCAGGGGACCGGCTGAAAAAGGGGTCCCCTACTCCTCCACCATCTTCCATAAGCACTGGGTGTTATACGCAACTAATGAATTATGAACTTTACATCAAAAACCAGGGATGTACTGTATGGTGACTAACATAATATAATAAAAAAACATTAAAAAAAAAGAACTTAAAAAAAAAGGGATGCTTTGCCCACAGGGTCTTTTACCTGAGTTAAGAGATAAGCTGAAAAGAACTTAATCAATTAGAAAGTACAGACTGAGGTCAAAATGGAGGTAGTCAAAGTCCTCTTTCATCATAAATGGTAGCTGCCTTTCCTTCCCAGATCAGGGTACTTCTGTAGCATTTTGATCTGCCTCCTCAGCCAGGGAGACTTAACCAAGAGGCATATTAGAATCACCATGAGGAAATTTTTCTTAAGTTTCACTCGAAACTCCCTTGTTGGTGGAAACTGTACTTCTGCGTCAAAGGCCACTCAAGTTATTAAACCATAATAAAATGTCTGAACACCACGTGCTGCAGAATTTCTTCTTGCTTGTGAGAGGTCAATATTTGGTTCTATTTAGACCTCCATCTCCTTTACTCAAAGTCCACCTATTTAAATGTTAATACCATTTAAAAACACCCTTACGGAAATAATGGAATAATGTTTAACCAGGTATCTGAAAACCGTGGCCCAATCATGTTGACACATGAAATTAACCATCACACTTAACTTAAAAAATTATCTGTTGATTATCTGGAATTGAAATTTAACTAAGTGTCTTATCTTTTATCTGATAACCCCACACATAGAGAGCTCTGTGGAGAACACCCAAAGTGTTCCATTCAACAGCCCCTGTGAGCTCCCAATGGATGCCAGCACCAATCTTCACTCATGTGAATGAGTTCTCCTGGATTTCCCAGCTGAGAGGTGCCTCCAGATGACTGCAACCCCAATTAACAGACACCACATGGAACAGACAAGAGGCAGCTGAGCCCAGTCAACCCATAGCATCCTGAAAAATAATACATGCCTATTGTTTTGGAGTGTTTGCTAAGCAGATATGGATATTCAAAGCATTATTATTTTGGCGAATGTTCCCTCTTTTTCTGTGTTCTGTTACCATTGGATAAGATATGGATTCTCTTATCCTTGAAGGGTTGGTGGGACCTTGTTATAGTTTTGCCTATAGTTTGTGTGGTGGTTTACGTGTGGAAGTACATTTCCGAGCATTTCATCAGTTCCTTTGAGATGGGATTTCCAAGGGAAATTTTCACTGTATACAACATTCATACTAGTCTTGGAAATTGGAAAATAATTTCATAATAATTATGAAATCACAAGAATTAAGATACCAAAAAAGTGTTGCTATAAGAAGTTACACAAGGGAAAGCCTCAGAAGTTGGGTTTGGGGTATTCATCTAGAACAAGGAGTATTTATTCACTTTGAGAAGTGTTTCTCAGAGAAGGTGTCCTGAAACACTTTCTCCTGCTACTGGTATTGCCTTTGGCAGGAAGCTACTCTGTTTGGGTACACAAAGCCAGGACTCCTTCAACAGACCAGAGATAGATCAGCATTGCAGTCTTTGACATTTATGAGTGTCCCAAAGCAGCACCGCTGGGTGGACAAGAGTGTCCATTTCTGGAGCTCATTAATAGGAAGCTCACTTGCCAGAAAATCTAAGCCACTCTGAGATCACTTTTATAAGGAATCAAGTTGATGTATTGTTCTCCTTATCCTTTTTTTCCCTTCATATTTCTCAGTTGGTCTATAGTTCAGACATGAAGCAGGGGTGTATTTACGGGGAACAATAAAGACACAAGCATTTTGAAGCAAGAACATAGTACTAATTGGTGAGCCAGTGAGACACATAAAGTGGACAAGAGCTGTGGGCCAATTGTAAGACCCATCCCTGAGGGCAGAGCAAGACACATGCTCCAAAAGAGCAGCTTGTTATAAGAGTTTTGAAGGGAAAAGTTCTGGCTGTGCAACCCCTTTTTTTCTCCTAACCTCACCAATTAGGTAAGTCATCCCAGTAAAAAAGAGAGTGACTATGTAGAGGGGCTGGAAGTGTTTTGGTCATGTATGTCCCTCCACTTGGAAGAAAATATCAGAAATGGTGGATAAGAATCCCCCAGGATAGCATAATTGACTAGGTTTCTGCCTACTAAATGACTATATTATTCTAGGTCTGCCTCCTAGAAGAAATAACTGAGATTTCTTGAATGACATTTTTGTGTACGTATCTAGATCATTCAGTCATACGATTATAGACAATCTCTTAGTTTTCTGGTATAGAAGGCTAACAAGCTTAGCCTGGCCTTGGTTTTCCATGTTCTCCTGCCAAGTGGTAACTCATCTCCAAGAACTCTAGGATACCTCCCTGGGATTGTGTGTACTGATAATATTCCCGTACTGTCTCTTTAATGCAAATGAATTCCTGAAGACAGGAGCATTCTTTGTTTCATCAACCCGGGGCAGATTTCCACCAACTGCCTGGGTCCCGGTCTGGAACCACTAATTACTATTCTTTCTCAAGTGGTGCCCTGAAGAGAGAAGGTGTGTTGCTTTCAGCCATGGGCCAAGGGGTGGAGCAGCATGTGGAGACATTTCCAGTGGCGAAGACAGGCTCGCATCGCGGTTGCCATAGAAACCTGACGTCAGTGGGGCGACCGTGATGACTTTTTGATAGAGACAGACGTGCCCTGGAGAGCAGAGCAAGTCCCGCCTTCAAGTGTTTGGGGCTCAGCTGAAGTCATGGGTCGCCGCGGTGGGGGCAGAGCCGCCCTGGGGTGTGGGGAGACAAAGGGATCCAGATCCAAGTCGTCTCTTTCCCACTTTGGGGCTTGGTTCCCCAGCCATCTTTTAGGTAAAATCATTGGGGTCCCTCCCGGCTGCAGTGAATGTGGGTCCTCCTCCAAGGGTGCCCTGGAGCTGCTTTGCACTCAATGCTGGGGCGCGGAAGGAAGATAGGTAACGAACGAATCTGAGCCCCAGCTTCCGCTTCTGTAAAATGGCGTTAAGAATGCTTAACCTACCGGATCGCTGAGAACATTTAGCGATACACATAAGCAAGCTCATGGCCCTGTGGTTATTACGGGATCGTGAATGCCTGTGTGAATTCTGGACACTTCTTGTTCCTTTTCAACTTTTTAATTAGGGGATAGACGAGGAAAGGCGGGGGGGGGGAGAGAGAGAGAGAACGAGAGCGAGAAAGCCCTGGGTGAGAAGCCCATTCTAACCTCTGGTTGTTAGGATCAGTTCCTGCTTGTATCACTGTCGTTGTCCCTCATCTAGTGCCTAGCATGGTGCTGGGCACATAGTTACTTAAGTAAAGCGAAATGATTGCTGGATCTTCCTTTCCCTGTGCAATGCAGCTGGCAGAGCTCAGATCAGTTGTCTGAAGGAGGCGGGTTCTGAGGAGCTGGGTCCTGATGGCTGCTGAAGCTTCTACTTCAGGTTCAAGGGCAGCAGTCCTCAGAAGACCCCAACACTTCGGATCTTCGGTGGGATCTGATTCCTGGCTCAGGTGAGTTCATGGATGCGATAAAAGCATGTTGTGCGGTAGCTTCTGTTAGGTTCACAAACTAACCTAAAAGTAGAGAATCTACTTTGATCTCATCATGAGAGAAAGTTGAATGTCACTGCATCAGCAACTACATGCTTTGCAGTAGCTCTGAGGCCCATTTTAGAAATGCTTTGTCTGCAAGCAATGAATTGTTTAGCTTGAGGAAGGATCTTTACATTTAACATGCATGTACATAAATTTACATATACTTTTCTGACTGTATAATTTATAATCAGTGATTTCCCTGTACCTCTCAGATGGTCCTTGAAATGTGCCATTGGTTCAGAGGTCTTCCTAGCAATTGAAATTGTAATATGGATTCTTCCATGCTCACCATGCTTTTAATCATTGTGTAACGAAATATTTTAAGGAGCCAGGAATTTTTCAAGTGTTAGTTAAAACATCAGTTACGAGAATTTTTGTGTTTTCAAAAATATTAATTACCCTATAGTTTGCCCTGTTATAATGATGCCTAGTCACGTCACCTAAGATAACCAGGTAAATTTAAATGTTGTTGTTATTATTTTTCCAGGACATAACATTTTCAGCTCTGTATTACACAGCCTCCCTACCTCTTTCACTGCCCTGTCCCCAAGCACAAATAACTCCTGTTACCAAAGATTAGTTTTTATGTCCTAGAAATTTATTTAAATAGAATCATAGAAATTTTATTCTTTTTGGGGGGTGATCTGGCTTTGTTCATTCATGATATTTATTTTTAGATTTTCCATTTTGTTGCATATGTCAGTAGTTCATTCTTTTATTGCTTAGTAGTATTCTGGTATATGAATATACTACAATTTGTAGTATAATGTACAATTTGTTTTATCCATTTACCTATTGATGGTTATTTCACGTATTGATAGATGTTTTTCAATTTGGGGCTCTTTCTTGGGGGAAAGACTCTTTTAAATAAAGCTGTTATGAACATTTATGCATTAGTCTTTGCACAGACGTAGGTTATACTCCTCTAGGATAAATACTTAGGAGTGCAGTGGCTGGATCACGTGATAATTACGAGATTAACATTGTAAGAAACTGCCAAACTTTTCCAAAGTGGTCCCACCAGTTTTCCTTTCCACCAGCATTTGTATGAGCATTTCATCCCCCACAACCTTGCCAAGACTTGGTGTGTTCAGTCCTTTCAATTTTAGCCAATCTCATAGGTAGTATCTTTTTTTAAAATTTAAATTCAATTAGCCAACATATGGTACATCATTAGTTTTTGATGTAGTGTTCAATGATTCATTAGTTGCATATAACACCCAGTACTCATCACATCACATGCCCTCCTTAATGCCCGTCACCCATTTACCCCATCCTCCCATCCACCTCCCCTTCCACAACCCTCAGTTTGTTTGCCAGAGTCAAGAGTCTCTCATGGCTTGTCTCCCTCTCCGATTTCTTCCCATTCAGTTTTCCCTCCCTTCCCCTATGATCCTCTGTGCTATTACTTATATTCCACATATGGGTGAAACCATATGGTAATTGTTTTTCTCTGATTGACTTGTTTCACTTAACATAATCCTCTCCAGTTCCAACCATGTCGATGTAAATGATAGGTATTCATCCCTTCTGATGGCTGAGTAATATTCGGTTGTATATATAAACCACATCTTCTTTATCCATTCATCTGTTGAAGGACATCTCGGCTCCTTCTACAGTTTGGCTATTGTGGACATTGCTGCTATGAACATTGGGGTGCATTGTGGCCCTTCTTTTCATTACATCTGTATCTTTGGGGTAAATACCCAGTAGTGCAATTACTGGGTCTTGGGGTAGCTCTGTTTTTAACTTCTTCAGTAACCTCCATATGTTTTCCAGACTGGCTGTACCAGCTTGCATTCCCACCAACAGGGTAAGAGGGTTCCCCTTTCTCCACATCCTCGCCCACATTTGTTGTTTCCTGTCTTGTTAATTTTAGCTGTTCTAACTGGTGTGAGGTGGTATCTCATTATGGTTTTGATTTGTATTTCCCTGATGGCAAGTTATGTGGAGCATTTTTTTCATGTGTTCGTTGGCTGTTTGTATGTCTTCTTTGGAGAAGCATTTGTTGATGTCTTCTGCCCATTTCTTAACTGGATTATTTGTTTTTTGGGTGTTGAGTTTGGTAAGTTCTTTGTAGATCTTGCATACCCTTTATCTGATATGTCATTTGCAAATATTTTCTTCCATTCCAAAGGTTGCCTTTTAGTTTTGTTGGCTGTTTCCTTTGCCCTGCAGAAGCTTTTTACATTGATGGAGTCCCAGTAGTTCATTTTTGCTTTTGTTTCCCTTGCCTTTAGAGACATATCTTGCAAGAGGTTGCTGCCGCCAAGGTTGAAGAGGTTACTGCCTGTGTTCTCCTCTAGGATTTTGATGTATTCCTGTCTCACACTCAGGTCTTTCATCTGTTTTGCGTTTATCTTTGCGTGTGGTGTTAGGGAATGGTTCAGTTTCATTCTTCTGTATGTAGCTGTCCAATTTTCCTAGCATCATTTATTGAAGAGGCTGTCTTTTTTCCATTGGATTTTCTTTCCTGTTTTGTCGAAGATTAGTTGGCCATAGAGTTGAGGGTCCATTTCTGGATTCTCTTTTTTGTTCCATTCATCTATGTGTCTGTTTTTATTCCCAGAGCAATCTACACATTCAGTGCTATCCCTATCAAAATACCACGACATTTTTCACAGAGCTGGAACAAGCAATCCTAAAATTTGTATGGAACCAGAAAAGATGCTGAATAGCCAGGGGAATGTTGAAAAAGAAAACCAAAACTGGGGGCATCACA
Organism: Ursus arctos; assembly: GCF_023065955.2. Lineage (NCBI taxonomy): Eukaryota > Metazoa > Chordata > Mammalia > Carnivora > Ursidae > Ursus > Ursus arctos. The sequence goes on from NC_079873.1 coordinate 79,250,344, forward strand.
ATGCCTGACTTCAAGCTGTATTACAAAGCTGTGATCATCAAGACAGCGTGGTACTGGCACAATCACAGGTAGTATCTTGCTGTGGTTTTTATTTGCATTTCCCCAATGATTAATGATGTTAAGCAGCTTTCATGTCTATTCAAAACTTTTGCCCATTTATTGAAGTGTCTTTCTTTCTTATTGACTTTTGTGAGATTTTCTATATTCTGCATACGCATCCTTTATCAGATATATGATTTTCAAACTTTCTCCCAGTCAGTGGTTTGTCTTTTCATTCTCTCAACAGTGTCTTTGGAAGAGCTGAAATTTTTAACTTTGAGGAATTCCAGTTTATCAATTTGTTCACTTATGGGTTGTGGTTTTGGTGGTCTCATCTATGAAATCATCACCTAACCCAAGGTTGCAAGGACTCTCTCCTGCATTTTCTGGTAGAATTTTTCAGTTTTTGCTTTTATATTTTTGTATATGGTACATTTTGAGTTAACTTTTTATGTGGTACTGTATATGTGGATTACAGTTTATGTTTGCAGATCTGGATATCCACTTCTCCGAGCACCATTTGTTGAAAAGAGTATCCTTTCTTCACTGAATTGCTTTTATAGCTTTGTTGAAAATCAGTTGTCCATATATGAGTGGGTCTATTTCTGGATTCATTTCATTCCTTCGATATACATTTCTACCTGCATCTCAATACAACGCTGTCTTGATGGTTATAGATTTATAATGAGTTTTGAAATCAGGTGATGTTTATTTTTCAACCCTCTTGTTTTCAAGTTGTTTTTCATAGTCTAGGGCCTTTCATTTCCTCATGAAATTGGTTAATTTCTGTGGTTAATTACTGTGTGTTATGTGTGTCTTTTTTTAAATAATTTTTTTATTATATTATGTTAGTCACCATACACTTTTAGAATTTATACTGGGATTGCACTGAATCTATAGATCAGTTTGAGAGAATAGATATCTTAACAACACTGAGTCTTATAAACTGTGAAGATGGCATATCCCTCTATTATTTAGGTCTTATTTAATTTCTCTGAGCAATGTTTTATAGTGTTAAATGTACAGGCATTGCACATCCATGGACAGATTATTCCTAAGTGTCTCATACTTCTGTTACTCTTGTAAACAGCAGTATTTTAAATTAAAATCTTCATGCATTTTCTTTTTTTAAGTTTTTATTTAAATTCCGGTTAGTTAGCATACAGTGTAATATTAGTTTCATGTACAATATAGTGATTCAACACTTCCATACATCACCTGGTTCTTATCACAAGTGCAATCCTTAATCCCCATCACCTATTTCACCCATCCCTCCACCCACCTCCCCTCTGGTAAGCATCAGTTTGTATGTGGTACATATAGTTAAGAGTCTGTTTTTTGGTTTGTCTCTCTCTTATTTTTTCCCCTTTGCTCATTTGTTTTCTTTTTTAAATTCTGCATATGAGTGAAATCATATGGTATCATGTATATTATATTCACTGAAATGTCAGCAGTCAAATGTTCAACAGAAGCTGTTGCGGAATATTTTTGGTTGAAACTACAGGCTACTCTAGACTGGAAAATGCACTTGATCTATAACATGCATTTGCCTGTATTTCCAGATTAGTTTTTATCCAGTATTGGCAATCTATTGAAACTAGGGAGAAAAATGTCCCAGAGACAATTCAGTAGGTTACCATATCGAGATAAATCCATCACTAAAATAGTTACTAAGCTTTGAAATTTATGTGTGTAGTCAGAAATGAATCTGTTGAATTGTGGGGGTTTTCTTCTTTACGTGCCAGTGAATCCACTTCAGTGAATTCCTGGGATCTTGGTTGGTGAGAGAGATTAGAGGCTGGGGGAAGGGAGGGAGAGAAAGAAAGAGAGCATGTATGTTTGTGGATCTGTATTCATGTATGTGTATATTGCTAAAGCTGCCAGAAATCTTTATTGTGAAGGATACCTGAAGTTAATTACTGTGTGTTATGTCAGTCCCTATTTAATTCCTAGCACATACTGGAACCTAATCAGGGTGGATATTGTCTGTTCTCCACCACCTTTATTTACTTGGCCAGCATGGTTACCATGGTGACTCAGTGACTGGTGATATTAGATGCGTATCCATTTTTTTTAAAGATTTTATTTATTTATTCGACAGAGATAGAGACAGCCAGCGAAAGAGGGAACACAAGCAGGGGGAGTGGGAGAGGAAGAAGCAGGCTTATAGCGGAGGAGCCTGATGTGGGGCTCGATCCCATAACGCCGGGATCACGCCCTGAGCCGAAGGCAGACGCTCAACCACTGTGCCACCCAGGTGCCCCGATGTGTATCCATTTTGATTCTCACCTGAGTCACTTGTTGCTATGGTTTCAGTCAAGTATTGCTTTTACAATTTTGTCATTCCTCCTAGAATTATTAGTTAACGTTTGAGTGTAAGGTCAAGCTTTCCCTTTTCCCCTTTCATTGATGAATTAATTATATAACTAAATAATAAATTGTTTTCAATTATATAAGTACAATAGATTCCTATTTTTGTTAAGAGTTTATTACGATTATGTATTTTGCTATGCAAATTGTCCCAGAATTGGCCAGGGTTTACCTGTCAAGTTGGCCTCTGTGTCCATTAAATATCTCCCTAAGATTTTTTTGAACATGTGTGTTCTTTTCTGAGCCTGACTATCCCCTATACATAGAAAGGAAGTAATGATGCCTACCTCAGAGTATTGCTTTGTGAATTTGAAGATTAAAAAACAGCAACCAGCAGTGTATGGCATCTAGTGTGCCCTCAGCAATGTTAGCTCCCCATTCCAGTGTTGCAGCCTTTATTCTTTTGATTCCTCTAACATTAACATCATAGCATAACTACTAGAGGGAATATTTGGACATTTAACAGCAAACAAGGATGAGCCCCCATTTCCATGATGTGAGAGCTTCAGTGTCACTGCTGTGCATGGGAGGGGGCTGTGGGATGGAGCTGGGGAGGAGCACAGCATCACTGCACAGCTTCCAGTGACCTGGGTGGTGACAGGCAAGCACATGCTCACTCTTTTCCACTGAATTTCATGTGTCCTTCCTCCCTCTTACTTTCCTCTCTATTCCATGTGCTCTGGGATCCCCTGCCTCTCCCTTCTGGAACATCAAAGAAGATGTGGACTCTGAGCCCCAGAACAGGAGATGATAGAGAAGAACCAGGTGTGATGTCCAGTGTGCTAGATAATTTGCTGGAGCAAGATGAAGAGATCAGGGTCCCATCACTGGGATACTTTAGGTAAGTCACTACTCTTCCACCAGCCTTGTCAATATAACAGGATAACAGTTCCAAATCTTCCCCACCACCCAGGAACACTCTGGAGTTTAAGTGTGATCCCATGTGGGAAAGCAGTCTGTGTTCATAGGTGGGAGGGAAGGACCGGTGCACGTTTAAGTAATTATACTAGTAGAGACACTCTGAATACCAGAGACCTCTGCACGGTAGCCATTAAATTAATGCTACACCAACGTCAACTGTTTAGGTCAGGATTTTTCCAAGTGTGGTCCATGGACCACTTCATCCACATTGTCAGGGGATTCTTGTAAAATTGTAGACTCATAGACCTACCCCAGGTCTTCTGAATCAAAACCAGAGTAGTGTGGTGGAAGGTGCCTACATTTTTAACGGTTTCTCCAGTTGGTTGTGGTATTCATCCAAGTTTGAAAGCACTGCTGTAGATTTTTTTTAAAGATTTTATTTATTTATTCGACAGAGATAGAGACAGCCAGCGAGAGAGGGAACACAAGCAGGGGGAGTGGGAGAGGAAGAAGCAGGTTCATAGCAGAGGAGCCTGATGTGGGGCTTGATCCCATAACGCCGGGATCACGCCCTGAGCCAAAGGCAGACGCATAACCGCTGTGCCACCCAGGCGCCCCAGCACTGCTGTAGATTAAATCAAAAAGATCTCTTTAAAATTTTGAATCCTTTAACATCTAATTTTTTTGTTAGTTTCTCTTGCTACTCAGCTTGAAATATCTGTGTCTTCTTTGGAGTGTCATATAGGTAGCAATTCCCTTTACTTACATAATATTAAATCAATGATTTATATGTGAGGCACTGAACTTGGCACTGGGGACATAGTACAGGGAATGACAAGTGGTATTGCTGGAGTTTCATTGTAGTTTGAAAAAAAATTGGCAATAAGCAAGTAAACACATCACTAAGTGGGCCAATTCCCTATGGATATGAGTGCTTTCAAGAAAGTGAGCACATAAACAGAGTAAAAACTGAGGACAGGGGTTATTATGGATGGGGTTGTCAGTGAAGCTTTCTCGTGAAGTGCATTTGAGCTGAGTCCTGAATGACAAGACGAAGCCAGGCCTGGGCAGACATCTCAGTCAGTGGCACTAGTTATTCCAGAAGCAGATGATGAGTTTGAGTGGCTGGAGCCTGGCAGACAAAGTGCAGATGGTAGGAGATTATGTTAAAGGGCAGATAATGGCCGCATCATTTGGGCTGTAAAGGAGATTGGAGTTGTACCAAGGGTGGATGGTTGAAGTGTGGTAGTGACATGATCTGATTCATGTGCTCACAAGGTGACTGTCCCTCTGTGAAGAGAATCGACTGGATGGGAGCAAGATGGCTGTGGAGATAAGCCTAAGGAAAATCTTGCAGAAGTCTGGAGGAGGGACAAGGGTGGATTGTCCCAGTGCTGCAGCAGTGGTCAGGGGTCTGGGGTGGCCCTAGCCAGGGCGTGTTCTAGGTAGAACAGGCAGGACCTGCAGTGGCTGTGGGTGGGGATTATGTGAGGATAAAGCAGCATCGTGGATGAGCCCTTGGTTTTTTGTTCAGCCATATGCAGAAATGGCGGTGCTGTTTCCTGAGGTTGTATGTTCCAAGTGCTTTTGAGACGTTTTCATGATAATTAGATATCCAACAGTGATTATAGTGAAAGTAATTTAAAACACGCCATCAGTTGATGAAGAGGATTCAGTCAGAAGATTATTAAGCCCTATTAAAGACGCATGAGAGCCTTTTGTAAAACTATCAAAATGGTAAAAATGGTTTTTATTAAAAGCAGGGCACTTTTTTGAGCTATTACAATATGCTGAGCACTGTTTTAAGGGTTTTCATATATTAACTCAATTAATTCACAAAACAGTAATCCATGAAGTAGGGCTGATTGCTTTTTCAATTTTACAATAGAGGAAACTGAGTTATCAAGACAATTTTTCCTTCTTTCAAGGTTAGAGAGCCAGCAATCCCAGCATTTCTACAGTTGATTTTTTTTTTAAATAATGTGATTCTTAACCATCTTTTTAAAAGCCAAAACACGAGGGAATAATTTTTTAAAGTGGGGATATTTTTTTAAAGCTTATTACTTCTATGGTCATGATCCTGGTTGTACAGATGAAACAACTAAGTTACTGTAAGGTGAACTCTTCTTTGGTGAGGAATACTTTTGGCATTCAAAGTTACATACTTTGGAGCTGGTAGAACTAGGGTTTGGACTCAGTCTCTCTCCAGAGCCCGTACTCCTAACCAGTGTACTTAAGAAGAAGAAAAATAGATTTGTTGAACTATCTGAGTACGTGGTGGTTAATGTCAGGCCAGCGCCATATCACTTTGGGTGGAAACTAGGCTTCGGTAGGCATTTTGCCACATACAGAGGTATTTATTTAAGAAAAACAAAAAGGTAGTAATTATAAAAACGGGGAAAAAAAGGTAGCAATCATCGCAGTTACTATACCACAACTTGGCTGTTAAGACCCTTGGACTTCCAGGGTGAATTCTTTTCGCTATAAGGAAATCAAAGTACTTTTGTGGATGGGAACCACATTGTTCTGTGCCCTAAGCTTCATTTTTTCAGAGGCAGGGCTTTCAGACCATCTTTGGCAGGTGAGGCCAGATGAGGTATGGTGACTTACCCGTGGTCATCTAGAGTTAGTGGACTAGGTCTGGCCCTGGGGCCAGGTAAGTCTCCTGCTTTGCACCTAGTTGCCTGTTCATCAGACATAGCATTAACCTGTTCTTATGTTTAGTAAATCACTTTTCAAAGGCTCAGAGGTTGTATAATTCTCTGAGGTTACCTACCCTTCAGGTAATAGAAGAAGGCAAAGGAAATGGGATATTGATTTTCTTATCCAGTCCCCAACTGTATTGGGAGATTAGAAGGAAAATTTCCTGGAGTTATCCAACACGTCCTCTTTTGTATTTGACTCCTTTCAGTCAACATGTTGTGTGTGAGGTTTACATTATTGCTGTCTCTACTTGTAGATTATTCGTTTTCACTGATGTATAGTATTATACTGTTTGGATATTTCACAAAAAATGTATCCATTATCGGGATTTGGGTATTTTCTAGTCTTTGTCTTATTATAAATTATGGTGCTGTGAACATCATGTACATAATCTTTCAGCCCGAGAAATCTTTACATTTCTCTTGGGCCTGTAACTACCGTAGACCAAGGGGTGACATTTCTGAGTCATAAGATACGTGTTTGTTCAGCTCAGGAGACACTGCGAATCCATTTCTCCCGAGTGGTTCTTCCAGTTTCTATTTCTGCCAGCAGTGTGAGAGTCCCACTGCTCTGCGTCCTCTCCAACACTTGCTTTTTTTTCCATCTTTTTGTTTCTTATTCTGATGGGCGTGTGGTAGTATCTTATTATGGTTTTAATTTTACTTTCTGTTTCAATTTTTCTTTAATTAAACTCTCTCTGTAGCATTGTCTCTTTTAATCTAAATAAGGTAGTTTCTTTTTATCTATTTATTTATTTTTTAATATAATAATATTTTTTATTATATTATGTTAGTCACCATATAGTACATCCCTGGTTTTTGATGTAAAGTTCGATGATTCATTAGTTGCGTATAACACCCAGTGCTCCATGGAATACGTGCCCTCCTTACTACCCATCACCAGTCTATCCCATTTCCCCACCCCCCTCCCCTCTGAAGCCCTCAGTTTGTTTCCCAGAGTCCATAGTCTCTCATGCTTCATTCCCCCTTCTGATTACCCCCCTTTCTTTATCCCTTTCTTCTCCTACTGATCTTCCTAGTTCTTATGTTCCATAGATGAGAGAAACCATATGATAATTGTCTTTCTCTGCTTGACTTATTTCACTTAGCATTATCTCCTCCAGTGCCATCCATGTTGCAGCAAATGTTGAGAAATCGTTCTTTTTGATAGCTGAGTAATATTCCATTGCATATATGGACCACATCTTCTTAATCCAGTCATCTGTTGAAGGGCATCTCGGCTCCTTCCATGATTTAGCTATTGTGGACAATCCTTGATCCCCAAACCAGGCAAAGACCCCATCAAAAAGGAGAATTACAGACTGATTTCCCTCATGAATATGGATGCCAAAATTCTCAACAAGATCCTTGCTATTAGGATCCAACAGTACATTAAAAGGATTATCCATCATGACCAAGTGGGATTCATCCCTGGGATGCAAGAGTGGTTTGACATTCACAAATCTATCAGTGTGATAGATTATATCAACAAGAAAAAAGCCAAAAATCATATGATTCTCTAAATAGATGCAGAAAAAGCATTTGACAAAATACAGCATCCTTTCCTGATTAAAACCCTTCAGAGTGTAGGGATAGAGGGCACATTCCTCAATCTCATAAAAGCCATCTATGAAAAGCCTACAGCAAATATCATTCTCAATGGGAAAAAGCTGGAAGCCTTTCCCTTAAGATCAGGAACACGACAAGGATGCCCACTCCCACCAATATTATTCAACATAGTACTAGAAGTCCTTGCTACAGCAATCAGACAACTAAAAGGGATAAAAGGTATCCAAATCAGCAACAAAAAAGTCAGTTTGACTTCTATACTTCTATACTCTATATGGAAAACCCAAAAGAATCCACCCCCAAACTACTAGAAGTTATAGAGCAATTCAGTAATGTGGCAGGATACAAAATCAATGCTCAGAAATCAGTTGCATTTCTCTACACAAACAATGAGACTGAAGAAAGAGAAATTAGGGAATCTATCCCATTTACAATAGCACCAAAAATCATACGTTAATCCTTTCTTTTTATTTAAATTTTGATTTTATTTGCTTAAGGTATGGACCTTTGACTGCTGGAGTTTTCATTCTAGATTTTGCTGATTGTATCCCTGTTGTGTTGTGCTTTATGTTCCTCTGATCCTTCCTATTTCCTTTAAATTGGCTATTAGACTTAAAGGCTTGATTTAATTCAGCTTTTTGGCAGGAGTACCTCATATACGGCGGTCCACACACTTCCTATAGTGTTATACCAGGAGGTCAACGCGTCCGATCGTCTCTCCTATGTGGAAATTGATCACTAGGTTCAGGTGTTGTTATAAAATCCATTATAAAATTTCTCATATGCTTTTCACCTGAAGTTTTTGCAGCCTCTGAAGACCATTACTTAGATCTGCATTCCATTAAAAGTTGAAAAAATGATGATGTTCTAATTCTATCATTTCTTCCACATTTATAGGCTGAAAGTTTTCTGTAAAGGGAACTCCCCTGTCCTATCAAATTTTGGGCTTCCTGAAGTATGGCACACACAGGATGGGAAGGATGAATGTTAAATTCTTTTGTAGTATGTCCACTTTTCAAACCAATCAGTTGTTTCCCTAGGATCCTCCAAAGGTGAGCAGTGAGTTTGTTTTGTTTGGGTTTTGCTTTTCTTTTAGAATGTCATCATGATTCAGAGATGTTTGTATATTTGATGTGTTCTGGTTCCTCGTGTTCATTATCTTATTGGGTGTCAAATTGTTTTATCTTAGGCCTGTGGAAGCCTCTGTGGGTTGATTTTTTTTTAAGATTTTATTTATTTATTCGACAGAGATAGAGACAGCCAGTGAGAGAGGGAACACAAGCAGGGGGAGTGGGAGAGGAAGAAGCAGGCTCCCAGCGGAGGAGCCTGATGTGGGGCTCGATCCCAGAACGCCGGGATCATGCCCTGAGCCAAAGGCAGACGCTTAACGACTGAGCCACCCAGGCGCCCTGATTTTTGTGTCTTTCACATGCTATCTGGTATGAGAGTTCAGTCCAGATTCATCTGGTACAGTCCCTACCCGCCAAGAATCAGCCACTAGTTCTTTTCAGTGCACAGAGCCAATAAGTATGTATTGTGATTTTTATGATAGTATACATCATCTCCTTCCACCCCGAGCTGCTTCTCCAGCCCCTTATGACCACTATGATCAGTTTTTGTTTTAACCTTCCAGTTTTTAAAAATATAAGCAAATATAATATGTATATTAATTTCCTCCCCCACTCACAATTAAAAGGTGGTATATTCTTTTATATTTAATTTAAAAGCAATTAATTAACATATAATGTATTCTCGGTTTCAGAGGTAGAGGTCAGTGATTCATCCATCTTATATAACACCCAGTGCTTATTGTATCACATGCCCTCCTTAATGTTCATCAGCCAGTTACCCCATCCTCCACCCCCCTCCCCACTAGCAACCTTCAGTTTGTATCCTGTGATTAAGAGTCTCTTATGGTTTGTCTCCCTCCGCAATTTCGTCTTGTTTTATTTTTTTCTCTCTTCCCCTACAATCCTGTTTTGTTTCTTAAATTCCACATATGAGTGACATCATATGATAATTGTTTTTCTCTGATTGACTTATATCACTTAGCATAATACCCTTTAGTTCCATCCACATTGTTGCAGATGGCAAGATTTTATTTTTCTGATGGCTGAGTAGTATTCCATCGTGCATATATATATATATATATATATATATATATATATATATATGATCACATTTCACATCTTCTTTTTCCATTCATCTGTCGATGGACATCTGGGGTCTTTCCATAGCTTGGCTATTTTGGACATTGTTGCTATAAAGATTGGGGTGCAGGTGCCCCTTTAGATCACTATGTTTGTATCCTTTGGGTAAATACCTAATAGTGCAATTGCTGGGTCATAGGGTAGCTCTATTTTTAACTTTATTTTAAAGATTTTATTTATTTATTTGGCACAGAGAGAGACAGCCAACGAGAGAGGGAACATAAGTAGGGGGAGTGGGAGAGGAAGAAGTAGGCTCCCACTGGAGCAGGGAGCCCAATGCGGGGCTCGATCCTAGGATCCTGGGATCACGCCCTGGGCCGAAGGCAGACGCTTAACAACTGAGCCACCCAGGCACCCCTATTTTTAACTTTTTGGAGGAACCTCCATACTGTTTTCCAGAGTGGATACACCAAGGGTGGCACGTTCCACACCATTACTGTCCAATAGAAATTTCTGCATTGATGGAAATGTTCTGTATCTGCACTGACCAACTAGCTACCTGTGGGTATTAAGCTGTGAGTGCTGCTGAGGAACTGAGTTTATAATTTTATTTATGTTTAGTTTATTAAATAATTACATTTATTTAAAATAAATAAACGTATATCATTTATTAAATTTAAATAGCCACATGTAGCTAGTGGCTACTATATTGGACAGCAACAATGCTACACATTTTTATGCACCTTTTATTTTTCACTTAAAACATCACGGAGGTCATTCCATAGCAGTACAGAGAGGAAGTCCTCATGTTTTATGCCTGCATAGTACTCTAGGGTATAGATATACTTTATATTATTTAACCAGTCCCCTATGGTAGACATCTGTCTTGTTTCTAGTCTTTTGCTGTAATGAAATTTTTCTTCCAGGATGGCCTTGTGCTCATATCTTTTTGCATGGTACTTTTGGAATAGATTCTTAGAAGATTTCAAGAGTAAATACATATGTAATTTTATTAAGTAGTATCAAACCCCTCCACAGGTTTTGTACCATTTATTGTTACCTCAAGCAATGTGTAAGAATGCTATTTCCTCAAAGATTATTTAAGAGGAACACTGAGGGGAGGTGAACATCATGTGGTAAATCTATGAAAACCATTTCACTAAATCAGGAGAGTTAGATGTTTGGTTTGGTGGCCCTCGTACTGTGTTTATTTTTGAGAACTTGGTCTCTAGCACTCTACTTTGTCTCTTGTGGATCTGGGTCCAGGTCCCCCAGAGGAGACCAAGAGAGCAGAGGAGGTCTTACATGAAGCAGAAACTCTGTGATACTTCAGATGGACCTCTCAGATGATTAAATGGAAGGAACCACCCTGCTAGAAATAATGCTGACTCAAAATCAGTTCAGAAATTTACTACTCTGGGGATGCCTGGCTGGCTCAGTCAGTGAAGCATGTGACTCTTCATCTTGGGGTTGTGGGTTTGAGCCCCACATTGGGTGTAGAGATTACTTAAAAATAAAATATTTAAAAATAAAGCAATTTACCACTCTGATGTAGTGAAGGGAAAATGAAGAAAGCAAAACCTCTAAATTTCTGCCCATGAGAAAAACCAATACTAAAACCACACAAGGATTGCCTTGCCCTTCCCTCTCTGTGAGGTTTGGTCAGCAGCAGGTAGGAGCCCATTAGTGCTATGCAAGAGGATGGAGGTATGAGTTACAGGGCTCCTTATAATCCCTTAGTTTTCCCCTACTCAGGGAAACTACGTGCCCTCTTTAATACCCATCACCGGCCCATTCCAATCCCTCCCCTCCCCTCTGAAGCCCTCAGTTTGTTTCCCAGAGCCCATAGTCTCTCATGGTTCATTCCCCCTTCTGTATACCCCCCCCTTCATTCTTCCCTTCCTTCTCCTACCGATCTTCCTGCTATTTCTTATGTTCCATAAATGACTGAAACCATATGATAATTGTCTTTCTCTGCTTCACTTATTTCACTTAGCATAATCTCCTCCAGTCCCATCCATGTTCCTGCAAATGTTGGATAGTCGTTCTTTCTGATGGCTGAGTAATATTCCATTGTATATATGGACCACATGTCCTTAATCCAGTCATCTGTTGAAGGGCATCTCGACTCCTTCCACAATTTAGCTATTGTGGACAATGCTGCTATGAACATTGGGGTGCATATGGCCCTTCTCTTCACTATGTCTGTATGTTTGGGGTAAATACCCAGTAGCTCTATTTTTAACTTTTTAAGGGACCTCCACAGTGTTTTCCAAAGTGGCTGTACCAACTTGCATTCCCACCAACTGTGTAAGAGGGATCCCCTTTCTGGGGCGCCTGGGTGGCACAGCGGTTAAGCGTCTGCCTTCGGCTCAGGGCGTGATCCCGGCGATCTGGGATCGAGCCCCACATCAGGCTCTTCTGCTATGAGCCTGCTTCTTCCTCTCCCACTCCCCCTGCTTGTGTTCCCTCTCTTGCTGGCTGTCTCTATCTCTGTCAAATAAATAAATAAAATCTTTAAAAAAAAAAAAGAGGGATCCCCTTTCTCCACATCCTCTCCAACATTTGTTGTTTCTTGCCTTGTCAATGTTTGCCATTCTAACTGGCGTAAGGTGGTATCTCAATGTAGTTTTGATTTGAATTTCCCTGATGGCTAACGATGTTGAACATTTTTTCGTGTCTGTTAGCCATTTCTGTGTCTTCCTTGGAAAAGTGTCTGTTCATATCTTCTGCCCATTTTATGATTTGTTTATTTGTTTCTCACGTATTGAGTTTGAGAAGTTCTTTGTAGATCTTGGATACCAGTCTTTTATCTGTAGTGTCATTTGCAAATATCTTCTCCCATTCTGTGGGCTGCCTCTTAGTTTTTTTGACTGTTTCCTTGGCTGTGCAGAAGTTTTTTATCTTGATGAGGTCCCACAAGTTCATTTTTTCTTTGTTTCTCTTGCCTTTGGAGATGTGTCATGAAAAACGATGCTGTGGCCGATGTCAAAGAGGTTGCAGCGTATGTTCTCCTCTAGGATTTTGATGGATTCCTGTCTCACATCGAGGTCGTTCATCCATTTGGAGTTCATCTTTGTGTATGATGTGAGAGAGTGGACAAGTTTCATTCTTTTGCATATAGCTGTCCAATTTTCCCAGCACCATTTATTGAAGAGACAGTCTTTTTTTGACTGCATGTTTTTTCCTGCTTTGTCAAAGATTAGTTGCCCAAAGAGCCGAGGGTCCATTTCTGGGTTCTCTATTCTGTTCCATTGGTCTACGTATCTGTTTTTGTGCCAGTACCATGCTGTCTTTGTGATCACAGCCTTGTAGTATAGCTTGAAATCCAACACCGTGATGCCCCCAGCTTTGTTTTTCCTTTCCAACAATTCTTTGTTGATTTGGGGCCTTTTCTGGTCCCACACAAATTTAAGCGCTGTTTGTTCCAGTTCTTTGAAAAACGTCATTGGTATTTTGATCGGGATAGCTTTGAAAGTGTAGATTGCTCTGGGTAGCATAGACATTTTAACTATGTTTCTTCTTCCGATCCATGAGCATGGAATATTTTTCCATTTTTTTGTGTCTTCTTCAATGTCTTTCAAGAGTGATTTATAGTTTCTAGAATATAGATCCTTTATGTCTCTGGTTAAGTTAATTCCAAGATAACGTATGATTTTTGGTGCTATTGTAAATGGAATCGATTCCCTAATTTCTCTTTCTTCAGTCTCATTTTTTGTGTAGAGAAACACAACTGATTTCTGAGCATTGATTTTGTATCCCAACACACTACTGAATTGCTCTATAAGTTCTAGTAATTGGGGGGTGGAGTCGCTTTGGATTTCCATATAGAGTATCATCATGTCATCTACAAAGAGAGACAGTTTGACTTCTTCTTTGCAGATTTGGATACCTTTTATCCCTTTTAGTTGTCTGATTGCTGTTGCAAGGACTTTTAGTACTATGTTGAATAATAATGGCGAGAGTGGGCATCCTTGTCGTGTTCCTGATCTTAAGGGAAAGGCTTCCAGCTTTTCCCTGTTGAGAATGATATTTGCTGTAGGCTTTTCATAGATGGTTTTTATGAGATTGAGGAATGTGCCCTCTATCCCTACACTCTGAAGGGTTTCAATCGGGAAAGGATGCTGTATTTTGTCAAATGCTTTTTCTGCATCAATTGAGAGGATATGGTTCTTGACTCTTTTCTTGTTCATATGATCTATCACACTGATTGATTTGCGAATGTTGAACGATTGATTGCGAATGCATTCCAGAGATAAATCCCACTTGGTCTTGTTGGATAATCCTTTTAATGTACTGCTGGATCCTAATAGCAAGGATCTTCTTGAGAATTTTGGCGTACATATTCATCAGGGATATTGGTCTGTAATTCTCCTTTTGGATGGGGTCTTTGCCTGGTTTGGGAATCAAGGTAATACTGGCCTCATAGAATGAGTTTGGCAGTTTTCCTTCTGTTTCTATTTTTTGAAACAGCTTCAGGAGAATAGGTATTTTTTCTTCTTTGAATGTTTGGTAGAATTCCCCAGGGAATCTGTCAGGCCCTGGACTCTTGTTTTTTCAGGAGGTTTTTGACCACTGCTTCAATCTCTTCATAATTAATCGGTCTGTATAAATAATCAATTTCTTCCTGTTTCAGTCTTGGTAGTTTATAGGTTTCCAGGAAGGCATCCATTTCTTCCAGATTGTTTAATTTATTGGCATAAAGCTGTTGATAAAAGTTTCTAATGGTCCTTCCTATTTTATTGGTGTTGGTTGTGACCTCTCCCTTTTCATTCATACTTTTATTAATTTGGGTCCTTTCGTTATTCTTTTGAATAAGTCTTGCCAGTGGCTTATTGATCTTACTTATTCTTTCAAAGAACCAGCTTCTAGTTCTGTTGATCTGCTCTACTGTGCTCCTGATTTCTAATTCGTTGATCTCTGCTCTAATCTTGATCACCTGCCTTCTCGTGCATGGGTTAGGCCTGTTCTTCTGTTCCAACTCCAGCTTCTTGAGGTGAGAATATAAAAACTGCATTTTAGATTTTTCTCTTCTTTTGAGTGAGGCTTGGATGGCTATGTATTTTCCCCTTAGGACTGCCTTTGCAGTGTTCCATAGGTTTTGGACCGATGTGTTTTCATTCTCATTGGTCTCCATAAATTGTTTAAACTGATTTTTAATTTCCTGGTTTACCCAATCATTCTTGAGCAGGATGGTTCTTAGTTTCCAAGTGTTTGAGTTTCTTCCAAATTTTTCCTGGTGATTCAGTTCCAATTTCAAAGCATTGTGGTCTGAGAATATGCAGGGAATAATCTCAGTCTTTTGGTATCAGTTGAGACCTGTTTTGTGACCCAGTATACGGTCTATTCTGGAGAAAGTTCCATGTGCATTCGAAAAGAATGAGTATTCTGTTGTTCTGGGGTTTAGTGTTCTGTATATATCTATGAGGTCCATCTGGTCTACTATGTCATTCAAAGCTCTTGTTTCTTTGTCGATTTTCTGCTTAGGTGATCTGTCTATTGCTGAGAGTGGAGTGTTGAGGTCCCCTACTATTAACGTATTATTATCTATATGTCTCTTCATTCTGGTTAAGAGTTGGCTTGTGTATCTTGCTGCTCCCCTGTTGGGGGCATAGATATTTATAATTGTCATATCCACTTGTTCGATACATCCTTTGAGAATAATATAGTGTCCTTCTGTATCTCTAAAGTCTTTAGTTTAAAATCTAATCTGTCTGATATGAGAATTGCTACCCCAGCTCTCTTTTGAGGTCTATTGGCATGAAAAATGGTTTTCCATCCCTTCACTTTCAGTCTGGATGTATCTTTAGGTTCAAGATGAGTCTCTTGTAGACAGCAAATGGATGGGTCATGTCTTTTTATCCAATCTGCAACCCTGTGGCGTTTATGAGTGCATTTAGGCCATTCACATTGAGAGTGATTATTGAGAGATATGATTTTAATGATGTCATGATGCCTGTGAAGTCTCTGTTTCTATAGATTGTAAATTTCTGTTCTGTATCACTCTTGGGGCCTTTTTACTTTTATAGAACCCCCTTCAATACCTCTTGTAGGGCTGGCTTGGTGGTCACATATTCTTTCAGTTTCTGCCAGTCTTGGAAGGTCCTTATCTCTCCATCAATTCTGAATGACAGCCTTGCTGGATAAAGGATCCTTGGCTACATGTTCTTTTCAATTAGAGCTTTGAAAATACCTTGCCAACCCTTCCTGGCCTACCAATCTCTGTAGACAGGTCTGACGTTATTCTGATATTCTTCCCTCTGTACATAAGGATTTTCTTCCCTCTGACCGCTTTTAAGACTGTGTCCTTGGATCTATTATTTGCGAATTGCACTGTGTTGTGATGTGGTGTAGGTCTGTTCTCATTGATCTTGGGAGGGGTCCTCTCTGCCTCTTGAACACGAATACTTGTTTCCTTTGCCAGATTAGGGAAGTTCTCAGCTACAATTTGTTCAAATATCTATTCTAGACCTCTCTCTGTCTCCACCCCCTTGGGGATGCCGATGATTCTCACATTGGAATGTGTCATTGATTCAGTAATCTCCCATAATCTACATTCTTGAGATTGGATTTTTTTGAGCCAAGTTTCTGTTTTAACTTTCTCTTCTACCATCCCATCTTCCAGTTCACTAATTTGTTCTTCTGCCTCATTTACCCTGGCCATCAAAGTGTCTAGTTTAGACTGCGTTTGATTCATAGCATTTTTAATTTCTGCCAGATTTGCTCTCATTTCCACCCTTAGAGATTCTATATTCTCATTAATATTTTCATTAATTTTTTTTCAAGCCCACTCATCATCTTGACCATTGTTACTCTGAAATCCATTTCTGACAATTTGTTATATCCATATCCAACAGTTCTGTGCCAGAGGCCACAGGCTCTGTGTCCTTTCTTTGCTGAGGGTTCCTCCTTCTCGTCATCTGATGAGGAGAGGTTGCGGGGATGTACATAGCCCAAATTATTGACCAGGACCCAGGCAGTGTGCACTTGTTTTATAGGGACCTTAGGGATGTGGGCTTCTTGATTTTTCAGCATGCCTTCTGGGGGAGGGGCCTGCCGCGCTGATACTCAGGCAACTTTGTTTGGGTAGAGTCTCCCTGTCCCCTGCGAGGGGGGATGGGGATGGGCACAATGTGAACCAGTATTTCTGGGCTTTTGTTCTCTGGCGGCTTTCCCTGTCGGTTTTCTGTGACTCTTCTGAGAGTCAGAGCAGCAGTGGCCATATCCTAGCCTCTGTCTCAGAACAGAGAGATTGCAGTCGGCTCTCCACTGAGCTCTCCTGGCCACTTAAACTCTGTTTCCATTGGTGCTGCTAGAAACCCCGTAGCGTCTGGGGTTGTGCAACCCACAGCCACTCTCCCAGCCCTCGCTTCCAGGGCTGGCACATCTCTGTCCTTTGTGCTTCTAACACCACCAGCCACCCCCGGTTCCCGCGCACTCCTGAGCTCCCAGTCTCAGTCCGGTTCCAGTGAGTGCTCCGGAGCTCCGGTTTTCAGTCTGGTCCTCTCAGTCCTTTTATAAACGTGAATTTTCCAACAGAGTTGTGATCACTCAGCATGTTATTTTCATAATTTGCTTTGAGAAAAAAAAATTTGTTTATAAATAGAACCCAAAGAGAATGGAGAAAGATGCCACCTGGTGATCAAAGTCAGAATTGAAAGTCAATTAGGAATAGACAGATTATGGAAACAGCCCAAATGTCCATAGACTGATGAATGGATAAAGAAGATGTGGTATAAAGGGAGGCAAGATGGTAAAAGAATGGGGTCCTCGTTTCATCTGCTCCCTTAAATTCAGCTAGATATCCATCAAATCATTCTGAACACCTATGAATTCAACCTGAGACGTAAAAAAGAATCGCTGAAATTCTACAAATAGAAAAGCAACCACTTTTTGCAAGGTAGGAGGTACAGAGAAGTGAATCTCAAGGGATATATATTGGAAGATAAACGGCAGGGGGAGGGAGCCTCTGTAAGCTGGCTACTGGAAAGTAATATAGCCCATGAGCACAAAATCGGAAGTTTTAGAGGTCAGCTCCAGTGGGACACATCCCTGCCTGAAAGGTGCACAGGTGATGAAGTGGGGCAGAATCCTAAGTGGGACAGTGTGGCCTCAGGATCCCTGGGATCACAGAAAGAACGGGGGTGCCTGAGCCAGTAGAGTTTCCAAGCATTGGAGTGGAGAAACCAGCTACGGTCAGTGAGCCCAGGAATGGGCTTTCAGCTCAGTTTGCCATAAACCATGAGCCTTGGCCTGATTGGGTGACCACTCTCCATGCAGGGGCCCTGCAAGGAGCAGGCTCCCACAACCCCTGTCCATCCCCTGGGAGAATCAGCGTGGGTGCACACTACAGGAGTCTACAGAGTTGGGCACACACAAAAGTGAAAACTGCTTTTCCCTGAGGGGCTACTGAAGAGAGGAGCCTCCTTCTGTCAGCTCCGGGGCTGGAGATGGGGGGGGGTGCCATTTTTATTTCAGTCCTTTAAAGTAGTGCTGAAAGCCTTCAGGGAACAAAAGCCACATAGAGCAACCTGAAGCAGCCTACACTGGCAAGGGGCACGCAACTCTGCCCAGGCAAAGACATCTGAGAATTAGCGCATCAGGCCCCTCCCCCAGAAGACCAGCTGGAACATCAGGTGAATACTAAATTTACCAAGCACACAGAACTGCAAAACTCCAGCACTAGGGGAAAATAGTATATAGAATTTGAGGGTTTTTTTCTCATGATCCTTTTATCTTTCAGTTTAAAATTTTCCTTTTCTTTTTTCTTTTCAACTAGTTTCTTATTTTTTTATAATAATATTTTTTATTATATTATGTTAGTCACCATACAGCATATCCCTGGTTTTTGATGTAAAGTTCGATGATTTATCAGTTGCGTATAACACCCATTGCACCATGCAATATGTCCTCCTTACTACCCATCACCAGCCTATCCCATTCCCCCACCCCCTCCCCTCCGAAGCCCTCAGTTTGTTTCTCAGAGTCCATAGTCTCTCATGCTTCATTCCCCCTTCTGATTCCCCCCCTTTCTTTATCCCTTTCTTCTCCTACCGATCTTCCTAGTTCTTATGTTCCATAGATGAGAGAAATCCTATGAGAATTGTCTTTCTCTGCTTGACTTATTTCACTTAGCATTATCTCTTTACCAACTCTTTGTTTTTAAGTCTTCTTTTAACTTTCATTTTTACATTTACATTTTATAGATATATTCTTCATTTTGGCTTCCTTTCACTGTATTCAATTTTATTTTTGTATATATATGTTTTGCTTTCTTTACAATTTTGAGATTTAGTTCTTCTTTTTTTAAGATTTATTTATTTACTTACTTATTTATTTGATAGAGAGAGAGAGAGAGCACAAGCAGGGGAAGCAGGAGAGGGAGAAGCAGGCTCTCCGCTGAGCAGGGAGCCCAATGTGGGGCTCCATCCCAGGACCCTGAGATCATGACCTGAGCCAAAGTCAGATGCTTAAACAACTGAGCCACCCACGCACTCTGAGATTTAATGTCATCTAACAAACAGATAAAAATATCCCCAGGATCAAGTGGATCACCCTGTTTTGTCCATTTGGGGAGATTATATTCTCTCCTCTCCTCCCCCTCTTTATTTTTCTTTTTTTTTCTTTTTTGGTTTCCAATCTCTTTGGATTTCTCTAGTGTGTATTTTGCTTGAGTCGTGGTTGATATTTTTATTTTTTCACTCATTCATCCATTATTTTCTGGGCAAAATGACTAGAAGGAGGAATTCACAACAAAAGAAAGAACCAGAGGTAATACTCTCTGCTACAGATCTAGTCGATATGGATGTAACTAAAATGTCAGAGCTTGAATTCAGGATAACAATTATAAAGTTACTAGGTGGGCTTGAAAAAAGTGTAAAAGATGCTAGAGAATCTCCTAGTGTAGAAGTAAAATGTAATGAGGCCGAAATTAAAAATCCTTTAACTGAGATGCATTCCAAATTGGATGCTGTAACAGCCAGGGTAAATGAGGCAGAAGAGAGAGAGTCAGTGACATGGAAGACAAGATTTTGGAAAGGAAGGAAGCTGAGGAAGAGAGAGGAAAATAACCAATGGACCATAAGGGGAGGTTTCAAGAAATCACCAATACCACAAAGTGAAACAATATTAGAATTATTGGGGTCCCAGAGGAAGAAGAAAGAGAGAGAGGGACAGAAGGTATATTTGAACAAATCATAGCTGAGAACTTCCCTAATCTGGGGAAGGAAACAGACATTCAAATCCAGGAGGTAGAGAGAACCCCCCCTCGAAATCAATAAAAATAGATCAACACCCTGACATATATTAGTGAAGCTTGCAAATTTCAGAGATAAAGAGAAAATCCTGAAAGCAGCTCAAGACAAGAACTCCTTAACCTACAAAGGTAGGAAGATTAGACTGGCAGCAGACCTATCCACAGAGACCTGGCAGGCCAGAAAGGGCTGGCATGATATATTCAGGGTAGTAAATGAGAAAAACATGCAGACAAGAATACTTTATCCAGCAAGGCTGTCATTCAGAATGGAAGGAGAAATAAAGAGCTTCCAGACAAAGAGAAACTAAAAGAATCTGTGATCACTAAACCGGCCCTGCAAGAAATATTAAAGGGGATCCTGTAAGCGAAGAGAGAGCCCAAAAGAAACATAGACCAGAAAGAAACACAGTCTACAGAAACAGAAACTGTACAGGAATTACAATGGCACTAAATTCATATCTTTCAATAGTAACTCTGAATGTAAATAGGTAAAAACTCCAATCAAAAGATATAGGGTATCAGATTGGATAAAAAAGCAAGACCCATCCATAGGCTGTCTACAAGAGACCCATTTTAGACCTCAAGACACCTCCAGATTGAAAATGAGGGGGTGGAGAACCATTTATCATGCTAATGGATTTCAAAGGAAAGCTGGGGTAGCAATTCTCATGTCAGACAAATTAGATTTTAAATCAAAGACTGTAGTAAAGGATGAAGAGGGACATTATATCCTACTTAAAGGGCCTACCCAACAAAAAGATCTAACAATTATAAATATTTATGCTCCTAACTTGGGAGCAGCCAGTTATATCAACTAATTGATAACAAAATTAAAGGAACACATTGATAATAATACGGGAGTAGTAGGAGACTTCAACACCCCATTCACAGCAATGGGCAAACCATCTGAGCAGAAGATCAACAAGGGAACAAGGGCTTTGAATGGCACACTGGATCCAATGGACTTCACAGATATATACAGAGCATTCCATCCTAAAGCAAGAGAATACACATTCTTCTCAAGGAACTCGGAACATGCTCCAGAATAGATCAAATAATGGGTCACAAATCAGGTCTAAACTAGTACCGAAAGATTGGGTTTCTTCCCTGCATATTTTCAATGCTTTGAAACTGGAACTCAGTCACAAGAAGAAATATGGAAGGAACTCAAGCACTTGGAGAAGAAAGAGAAATTAAGCAATCGATTGCATTTACAATTGCACCAAAAACCATAAAATACCTAGGAATAAACCTAACCAAAGAGGTAAAAGATCTGTATCCTGAAACTACAGAATGCTTATGAAAGAAATTGAAGAAGACACAAACAAATGCGCATAGACTAGAAGAACAAATATTGTTAAAATGTCTATACTACCCAAAGCAATCTACACATTCAGTTTAATCCCTATCAAAGTAACACCAGCATTTTCACAGAGCTAGAAGAAATGATTCTAAAATTCATATGGAACCAGTAAAAACCCTGAACAGCTAACATAATGTTGAAAAAGAAAGCAAAGTGGGAGGCATTGCAATTCCAGACTTTAAGCTATATTACAACACTGTAATCATCGAGACAGTATGGGACTGGCACAAAATCAGACACAGAATAGAGAATCCAGAAATGGACCCACAGCTGCATAGTCAATTAATCTTCAACGAAGCAGGGATGATTGTCCAGTGGAAAAAATAGTCTCTTCAACAACTGGTGTTGGGAAAATTGGAGAGACGCATGCAGAAGCATGAAACTGGACCACTTTCTTACACCATACACAAAAATTAACTCAAAATGAATGAAAGACCTAAATGTAAGGACAGGAAACCATCAAAATCCTAGAGGAGAACATAGGCAGCAACCTCTTTGACCTCGGGCAGAGCAACTTCTTACTAGACACATCTCCAGAGGCAAGGGAAACATAAGCAAAAATAAACTATTGGGATCTCATCAAGATGAAAGGCTTCTATGCAGTGAAGGAAACAATCAACAAAACTAAAAAGCAACTGAGGGAATGGGAGAAGATATTTGCAAATGACATATTGGATAAAGGGCTAGTATCCAAAATTTATAAAGAACTTATCAAACTCAACACACAAAAAACAAAAAATCCAGTTAAGAAATGGGCAGAAGGGATGACTAGACACTTTTCCAAAGTAGATATCCAGATGGCTAACAGACACATGAAAAGAAGCTCAACATCTCTCGTCATCAGGGAAATACAAATCAAAACCACAATGAGATATCACCTCACATTTCTCAGAATGGCTAAAATTAACTCAGGAAACAATTGGTGCTGGTGAGGATGTGGAGAAAGGGGAACCCTCGTGAAGTGTTGGCGGGAATGCAAACTGGTGCAGCCACTCTGGAAAATAGTATGGAGTTTCCTCAGAAAATTAAAAATAGAACCATCCTACAACCCAGCAATTGCACTAGTAGGTATTTACCCAAAGGATACAAAAATGCTGATTTGAAGGGGCACATGCACCCCTATGTTTATAGCAGCACTATCAACAATACCCAAATTAAGGCAAGAACCCAAATATCCATCAACTGATGAATGGATAAAGAAGAGATGGTATGTGTATACATATACACAATGTAATATTGCCCAGTCATCAAAAAGAATGAAATCTTGCCATGTGCAACACATGGATGGAGCTAGAGTGTATTATTCTAAGGGAAATAGTCAGAAAAATACAAAATATTATTTCACTCAGTGTGGAATTTAAGAAACAAAACAAATGAACATAGAAGAAGGGAAGGAAAAATATAAAAACAGGGAGGGAGGCAAACCATAAGAGACTCCTAACTGTAAAGAACAAAGAGGGTTGCTGGAGGGAAGGTGGGTGGGGGGATGAGATAAATGGATGACGAGCATGAAGGAGGGCACATGCTGGGGTGAGCACTGTGTGTTGTATGTGAGTGATGAAACTGATTTCGCTCCTGAAACCAGAGTCACGCTGTATGTTAAGTAACTTGAAATTAAATGAAACAACTTCTGTCTATCTCTCGCTGGGGCCGTGGAGCCAATATCCAGACTTCCATCTGTCTCTTCCCTTGCCGAGCCCCCAGGTCTGAGACTCTCAGCTAACATCCCGAATCTGGCTACCGGGTGGCATCCATCTCCATTTTTCTTCCTAGGGAAAAGAGTATGTTTGGCAAAGGATAACAAATGTCTAGGGATGGTTTGTTTAATATGATACCAGTCCTGTTTGGAAAACTCATTATGTATTGAAAAGCAGTTCCATTTGCTGTTGTCCCCACATCTTCATCCCTGTTCAGGGATCTCTCTCTTCCCTCATCAGTGTAGGTTGACATCACTGTGGAGTTTCCCTCCTAGTGGCCAAGGCGTTTGTTCACCCTCCATTACCCCACCGCTCTCCGGGCTGTCCAGTCCTTTTCCCACCCCCTGTCTGTCATCCCCTGTCTATGACACAGGGCACAGCTGCCCAGGCTCTGCTCTGACGCCCCAGCCTCTCTTGTCACCTGTCTGCCCTGTGTTGCCAGTTGCCAGCCCTTGCTGACTGCCAAGTCATACTATCACCACCTGGTGTTTCATGAGATTTAGATCCCCCCGCGTAAATGTTTTTCCAGTCTTCTTGTAGACCCAGCAGTTTTTTCGGACAGAATTAGAATCATTCTGTACATAGGTACATAAGTTGAAATTTCAGAAAGGGTATTTTTTTTTTCTTTTTCTTTTTTTCTTTTTTTTTTTTGGTTCTTTGACTACGTCTTTGTAGAGAAATTTGAATGAGGTGGTACGTTGGTGCCACCTCCTGACAGAAGCCTGAACTGCAGCTTGGACATCAGGGAGCCGGAGGGTGGGAGCGAGGGGCTGTGGCCCAAACCCACAAGACAGAGCTTTCTGGAAGTCTGGTGGAAAAGCAGCGTACCCAAGGTCCAGGGATACTGACTAACTCCTTCTTTGCTCAAGAGAAAGCTGTATGTGAGAAGAAGAAAAAGATGATGTCCATTTTTATCTTTTGAGACTTCTAGATAAATAGCTGAGACCTGTATAAGCAAAAAGGGATCCTTTCCACTTACTATCTTTATAACCCACCTTTGCTCTTATTATGACCATCTTTCCATGTAAATGCATTTCTAAGATGACATTTTAAATTACTTTACAACAAAATTTTTTATCTTTATTTTATTTATTTGTTTATTTATTTACATCCCCTGCGTGTTTCATCTTACGGAAGGCACAAAATTGAATTCACCAGTATCCTAGTGACAAAAATTTTGTTTTTATCTTTACCATTTTTTTCTGTTATAAACTATACTATACTTAGAAACTTTGCTGACATATATGTAAGTATCTTTGTGAGCATCTCTTTATTCAGTTCCTGAAATGATTCTTTCCAAACTATGAAATCTAGAAAATTGCATATTACGCAATATATTCAGAATACTACCACTAACGCGCATTGCTAACAAAATGGCATGAGCGTTTCCATTTTTCCACACTTTGAAAGAACATGTATGATTGCTAATCTGATAGGCAATAAATCACTTCTCATCAGTGTTTTCATTATCATTGTTTTTGAATGTTTGACTAGAGTTCCATCCTATGGATGTCACATAACCAATTGTCACAACCCATGTTTTTTGGAATTCCGAGTGTTTCTTATATTCCTTATCATTACATTTCCCTCTGTTTCCTTCTGCCCCTTCATGGTGTTGCTTCCCATTTGGTCTTCCTTCCTGAATCCAGGCCCAGAGTGAAACTGAGAAAATATCGGGAGGGCAATCCATATAGCCAATACTTCACTGCCATCCTTAACTATGTCCTGAAGATAAACCTGTAACAGGGAAATGGTTGGTGCAAAGAGTGTGCACCTATGTAGCCCTGTGAGAAGTCCTGCCACACCGACACCTGGAAAGCCAGTTACAGTTTTGTCCCCCCAAAGTGGAGTCCCCTGAGAAAGGCCGCAGAGCAGAGAGGAAAGTAGTCATGTTAAGGTCATGTCACACAGGCCAGGCCCTGGACTCTGTCCTGGACCAACTCTCAAGCCACCACCACAGTCGGAAGATGTGGAAGTAATAAATCACACTTGGCACACAAGAGCAGCCCGCGGTGGCATGTGTGGGGGGAAGGTCATTGCTTGGAGGAACCCAGGACATCAGCAGGCCCGAGATACAATGACAGTTTTATATAGATCCATTTTTATACAAAACACATGCATCAGGACCTTTTTTATTTTATTTTTATTATTTTATTTTTTTATTGTGTCATGTTAGTCACCGTACAGTACATTGGTCTTTGAACGATTTTTATTTATTTATTTGAGAGAGAGAGTGTGAGGAAAGCAGGCGCGGAGGGAGGGACAGAGGGAGAAGCAGGCGCCCCGCTGAGCAGGGAGTCCAATGCAGGACTCGATCCCAGAACCCTGGGATCATGACCTCAGCCAAAGGCAGACGCTTAACTGACTGAGCCACCCAGGCGCCCCAAGACTTTTTTATTAAAAGGCTGGTGTTCACTGAGGTACAACAGGAGACCAGGCCAACATCACATTGTAAACAACTTTATTGGGATATAATTTAGACAATGAAGCTCACACATTTTAAGGGTACAATTTAATGATTTTAGTAAATGCATGGAGTTGTGCAGTCATTAGCATAAGTGAGCTGTAGGCTTTTCCATCACCCCCCAAAGTCCCATTATGCTTGAATTCCATTAAATCTCGCACCCACCCTCAACCCAAGGAACCAGAGATGTGTTTTCTGTCTCCATGGATTTGCCTATTCGGGACATTTCATTTAAATGGAGTCATACAAAATGTGGTCTTTTGCATGTTTGGCTACTTCACGTAGTGTTTTTACGGTTCATGCCTATCGTATCATGTGCCGGTAGTTCATTACTTTTTTTGAATGAATAATATGCTACTGCATGGATATACCACATTTGTTTATCTGTTCATCTCCTGATAGTCATGTAGGTTTTTTCTACTTTTTGGCTACTATGAGTGATGGTGATATGTTACGTTTGTTTACAAATTTTTATGTTGACGTGTGTTTTTATTTCTCCTGGGTATGTACCTAGGAGTGGAATTTGTTGGTCATACGGTAGCTGTGTTTAACTCTCTGAGGGACTGCCGTACTATTTTCACGACCCTGACAGCGTTAAGGAATAAAGGTTTAGTCTGTTTTTTTTTCCCTCTCATAATTGGATGAGGATTAAGGGTTTTCTGGAAGAATACCACACAGTTGCAGAGCCCTTCTCGTCACAACCTACCTGGGGGGACTTGATACCCACATAACATCCCTGGAGATGTTGATATTCATTGCTGGGTTAAGGTGGTGCTTGCTGAATTTCTCTGTTTTCCATTTGCCTACTCTTATTCTTTAGCAGTGAGGCATTAAGTTTGCCCTGCCCTATATATATGTATAGGGAGAGAGGGAGGGAGGGACGGAAGGGAGACAGAGAGACAGAGAGAGGCTGAGATGGATTGATTATGAGGAATTAGCTCATGCCATTATGGAGAATAAGCGGTCCCGTGATTTGGCGTCTGTTAGCTTGAGACCCAGGAAAGCTGATGATGTGGCTCCAGTCCAAGTCCGAAGGCCTGAGCAACCAAGCACAGATGGTGTGATTCCCAGTCTGAGGGCAGGAGAAAACCAATGTCCAGCTCAGTGAGTCAGGAGGAGAGAGCAAATCCTCCCTTTCTCCACCTTTGTGTTCTGTTCAGGCCCTCAGTGGATTGGGTGATGCCCACTCACATTGGGGAGGGTGATCTGGTTTACTTAGTCTTCCAATTCAAATGCTAGTTGCATCCAGAAACACCCTCACAGAACACCCAGAAATAATGTTGAACCAGATATCAGGGCATCCCATGGCCCAGTCAAGTTGACACGTAAAATAAGACATACACCACGTGGAGGGAGCATATCCACATATACTATCTGAAATTATTGAAAGAAGACAACTCGACACCTCTCACCCATCTCTTCATTAATTCAAACATTTGCTTAATTAACGTGGATACATGGGTATTTATTATATAGGCTTAGTTATTTTACTGAATGGACTACATCCCAAAAGTCCAGCACTATGATTTCTGTTGTGAAGTATAAGTATTTTGGCTTAAGATTCCAGAACCTGCAGAGGAGTTCCCTGTCACCACCGTGTATTTCAGTACTGTCTTAGTCCATTCAGGCTGCTATAGCAAAAACCACAGCCTGGGTGGCTTATAATGACAGAAATTATTCTCATAATTCTGGGGGCTGGAAGTCCAAGTTCACACTGACAGCATGGTTGGGTTCTAGTGAGGTCCCTCTTCTGGGTTGCAGACTGCCAACTTCTCGCTGTGTCCTCACATGATAGAAGGGACAAGCACGCTCTCTGGGGCCTTTTTAATAAGGGCTCTGTCCTTGTGTCCTGATCACCTTGCAAAGACCCCATTTCCCAACACCATCAGTTGGGGGTTATGGTGTATGCATTTGTGCGGGGACACAACCATCCAGATCATACCAAGCACTATTACATTGTCTAATTATGGTGTATCAGAGAATGTTTTTAGATGAGACATTTAGCCACGATATAGTATAAAACAACATTATAATTTTAGATGATTTCATTGCATACCTGGAATGCCTTGAGAAAAAAATAAAACCAAATAGGATAAAGGTTATTGAAAGGACCGTGAACATTTATTGCTACCATTCAGTAAACCTATTAGCAAAATTCATTATGATGGAGCCAAAGTATGGGAGGTAGAGGAAGATGTTTCCTGTATTTGAAAGCCCATTGTCTAGAGCACACATTTCCCTGTTATCTGACTCTGACTCTATAGAAGGTATTTTAAACTCTAGCTTTTAGGAAAATGATAGCATTGCAATATAATATTGGTCTAGACACAAGCAAATGAATTCTGTCTTGGAGAGGGAAATCTTTGTCTTCATTTGACCCGTCAACACTCATGATCTAGAAATGTGAGAAAGGTGGTTGTTGACCTTGTTAAGGTTAATTTCAGCGGGAACGTGGCGGGTCGGGGGGGGGGAAGACACGGCCCTATCGGATGAGGGTCAAAGGCTGAGGCAAATGTGTAAGACTGTGTGTATTCTCAGTGGGACAGAGTACTAGGGGCTAGACAAAGCCAGGTAGAGATGGAACCAATGAGGACAACCAGCCCGCTTACGAAGGCCCTTGGTCGTCTGAGCCGGGTGCATGGTGACCAAGCTTGAGCACCACTGTGCTAGTAGGTAGTGGAACCAGGGCTCAAACCCAGGTCAGGTGTAATTTGCTTTAAGACAAAATTCTTTGAGAAACAAGGAATTATGTTCTCTGAATGTTTCTGTCAGGTTTTGCCTTTCGTATTCTTGCAGCAGTTAATTCATTTTCAAAGATAATACATAGCTTTCCTTCCTTGTGAGGAACAGTATTTGTGTGATACGGTTTAGAAGAGTAGGGATAAAGACAAAAGAGTTGCCCCAAATAGCCACAGTAAACTAAAATTAGATTTTAAACAGTGTTCAGGTGTCAGGAAAGGGACCCCAAAGTGAACCGTTTGCCAGTGGGTTGCAGAGTTGGTGGTTATTTATACTTTCCCCTCCATACTTGAATGTATTTTCCACACTGTCCAAACTGAGCGGGGATTCCTATCATGGTCAGAAACAAAGCCCACAACGGTACAGTCAATGGGAAGAGTAAGGGCTTTGGGGTCAGAAAGATGTGGGTTCCAGTCTGGGCTCTGCCAATGTCATATGACAGGATGGGTCACTAAGCTCCCCAAGCCTCAGCCCTCCCCCCACAATCCAGGGATTGAACAGAGGACCCTCCCTCATAGGGTCCTTGTGGGCGTTTGATGAGATCACAAGGGCAGTGTAGGTCACACAGGTGTTTTGGCCTCAGCCACGCCTGGGATGTGAGGCTCAGCTTTCTCATCCGTAGAGGGAAACACCGTGTGGACCCTATAGTTATGCCAAGAGATTCAATATTATTATGTAGATTAAAAGCTAAGTCAGTGTCCTGTTGTGCACACAGTGAATAAGAATATAGAGAATGATTATGTATCACCAGAATTTAATAGAGAGTTTCGCTTGCCTCTTGAATTTTCCATCTTTTCCAAGTTCATTTATATATTTTGGAAATATATTTTCAACAGTATTCCACAAAGTAGATCGTTTAAAACTTTCAAACCCGCAATTCTACCTCTGGAAGGTTGATGTGGCCCTTGCCATGGAGTAC
Organism: Ursus arctos; assembly: GCF_023065955.2. NCBI lineage: Eukaryota > Metazoa > Chordata > Mammalia > Carnivora > Ursidae > Ursus > Ursus arctos. Next base: position 79,279,472 of record NC_079873.1, read on the forward strand.
GGTGTCTGGTAAAAAGAAGAGACTCATTTAGGAGTTCTCATGGGATCTTTTAGAGGAGGGAACATCAATCCACAGGCTGCACAGCTTCTCTACAGTACCCGCCCCCGCTGCTCTCCATGGAACAACTCTGTGGTTCCATTGCTCACCTGGCCCATGTCCTGGGCATCCCTCTCAAAAGTGCAAGAGGTTGGGACATCTGGGTGGCTCAGTCAGTTAAGCATCTGCCTTCAGCTCAGATCAGGATCCCAAGTCCTGGGTTTGAGTCTCGCTCCGGGTTCCTTGCTCAGAAGGGAGCTTGCTTCTCCCTCTGCCTGCTGCTCTCCTTGCTTGTGCTCAGCCTCCCTCTCTCTCTCTCTCCCTCTCTCTCTGGGAGATAAATAAATAAAATCTTTTTTAAAAAGTACAAGAGGTGAATCCTGGGGCACAGCTTCAGACAGGACATTTGAAAGCTCTGGAGTCTTCAGTGCATTGTATGAGGCCACACAGCCCATGAGACTTTTGGAACTCACTCTCGTCGGACTCCTTGCAAATGAAAAAGTGTATCTGGAAATGGTGAGCTGGTGGAGTCACTGGATGGTTAAGGATAATCAAAGCATTATCTGTGTCTGACGAAACTTCCCACATGAGGTTTAAAGTGAGACCTGAGGGAGCCTAACCAGGGAAACTAACCAGGGAAAGAGGGGAGCGGAGAGCTAATCTGAGACCCCAACCAGTTTGTTCCTGAGGAAATCCTGTGTGGAAATCCACTACCCGGCAATTGGGCATCTCTGGAAAATTGTGCGTACCTTCACAGCACAATTGTAGAGGTGCATGAACCCCTTCTCTCTTTGCTCTCATCCCCAGGTCTGTAGTATCCACCAGCGAGTGGGATGCTAGCCCGATGTTTCACATCTGTGGAACCCTAGAGGAGAACACTGCTGGGTAAAGGGCTTTGGCTATGATTGTTTTACATACACTTTCACCACTTGCAATGCAAAAGAACGTTTCGTAGATTTTTTGTTTCGTTTTCTCAAATAATTGTTTTCTTTGGAGAAAATTCAGAAATTGGTGGTCACTGCCATCTAGTGACCAGACCCAGAAGGGCGGCTTGGACCATCCTTTAGCAGGAAACCTTGGAAAGAGGGAGAGAAGAGCCCCATTACAGGGAATTTTCTGGAAGTTTATGTGACAAATAAAGCATTAAAGGGTGACTCAGACAGAGCCCGAGGACATTAAACCCCATGTCAGGAAGTTTTCTTCAGCCCCTCCCACCAACGATTCCTAGAAATCTGCACGTGTGTGTCTGTGAGAGTGTGAAATATATAAACGTGTACACATACGTACACACATGTAGACATAGACGTACGCACACATATAGACATACATATACATACACATGTATATGTAGTTGAGATGCATTCAAACATCTTTTTAAAGATTTTGTTCATTTATTTTTTTATTTATTTTTTATACAATACTTTTTTATTGTGTTATGTTAGTCACCATACAGTATATCCTTAGTTTTTGATGTATGTAGTGTTCCAGGATTCATTATTTGCGTATAACACCCAGTGCACCATGCAATACATGCCCTCCTTAGTACCCATCGCCGGCCTATCCCAGTCCCCCACACCCCCTCCCCTCTGAAGCCCTCAGTTTGTTTCCCAGAGTGCATAATCTCTCATGGTTCATTCCCCCTTCTGCTTACCCCCCTTCACTCTTCCCTTCCTTCTCCTACCGATCTTCCGGCTATTTCTTATGTTCCATAAATGAGTGAAACCATATGAGAATTGTCTTTCTCTGCTTGACTTATTTCACTTAGCATAATCTCCAGTCCCATCCACTTTGCTGCAAATGTTGAGAACTCGTTCTTTCTGATGGCTGAGTAATATTCCATTGTATATATGGACCACATCTTCTTAATCCAGTCATCTGTTGAAGGGCATCTCGGCTCCTTCCACGATTTAGCTATTGTGGACATTGCTGCTATGAACATTGGGGTGCATATGGCCCTTCTCTTCACTACGTCTGTATCTTTGGGGTAAACACCCAGTAGTGCAATGGCTGGGTCATAGGGTAGCTCAATTTTTAACTTTTTAAGGGACCTCCACACTGTTTTCCAAAGTGGCTGTACCAACTTGGATTCCCACCAACAGCGTAAGAGGGATCCCCTTTCTCCACATCCTCTCCAACATTTGTTGTTTCTTGCCTGGTCAATTATTGCCATGCTAACTGGAGTAAGGTGGTATCTCAATGTGGTTTTGATTTGAATTTCCCTGATGGCTAATGATTTTGAACATTTTTTCATGTGTCTGTTAGCCATTCATATGTCTTCATTGGAGGCAGCCCACGGAATGGGAGAAGATATTTGCAAATGACACTACAGATAAAAGACTGGTATCCAAGATCTACAAAGAACTTCTCAAACTCAATACACGAGAAACAAATAAAGAAAAAAAATGGGCAGAAGATATGAATGGACACTTTTCCAATGTTCATTTATTTTGAGAGAGTGAGAGGGAGTGTGCTCTCAGGCCAGGGGAGGGGCAAAGGGAGACGGGGAGAGAGAATCTCAAGCAGACCCTGTGCGGAGTGCGGAGCCCTACAAGGGGCTCGATCTCATGACCCTGAGATCCTGAGCCGAAATCAAGAGTGGATGCTTAGCTGACTGAGTCACCCAGGCGCCCCAAACATTATTATGATTTTTTCGTTTATTCTACAAGTATTTACTGCATCCAGACTCTATATATCAGACATTTTAAATATGTTTTCTTTATTTAAAAGTGACTTCGTTTCCAAAAATCATCTCACAGGGTAACTCTATAAAGCTTAAAAGAGCCAGTGAAGTGCAAATGCACTTTTAATTGCATCATTATGTATTTTGAAGCTGACTAGCAAATGTAACTGGTCACATGTGAATGTGAGACATTTTCTTTTGCTTCTTTACTGATATTGAAATATCCAGTTTATTAGGGACATGTTTATCAACTGAAATAGATCAATAACCCATTTTAAAGAAATGTCAAGGGATAGTTATTGAATATTGTCCAACAATTTGTAAAAGTGGAAAAGCCAGTATTTGCATGTTAGAGCCAAAAAACTACAGTGTTCATAGAAATATGTCTTTGTGAAGCCATTTGAAGGAAAGACTCGGAAAGCGGATGAGAGCTGCCACTAGAGATTGGGTTCCTGCCTCCCCTGTTGCCACCAATTTCACCACCCAAAATTATTTAGAACGTGTGCCTATGTTTGCCTGCATTATTTTTGTAATGAAATTCCCAGCAAAGAATCTACTACAATCTTAGGTATTTTTCCCTCGTTATTTTTCTGATTTCAAAATTAATATATTTGTCCTGAAAACAAATGCGGTTCAGAATGAATATTTATTAGGGAATTTTTTCTTGTCTGTTTCCTTCATCCTGCTACACAGCAAGGTGTCCAGACTTTGTAATTAAATTTCTATTTTCCAGCTATATTTTTGTGTGTAGAGAATTTGTGTTCTCCAGCTATATTTTTGTATGTAGAGTAGTATAGAGGTAGACTCGCACGAACATATATATTTCTTCAAAATTTGGATAGCAATACATCTACTGCTCTTCAGTATGCTTTATACACACATACACAGACATATACATATGTAATTTGTTTTATACTTTATTATTTTTTTAAAAGTAAGCTCTATGCCCAGCGTGGGGCTTGAACTCAAGACCCTGAGATCAAGGGTCGTGTGCGCTACTGACTGAGCCAGCCAGTCATCCCGTGGTTTTATACTTTAATCTTTATATATTTGACTGTGATGCATAGTTGGGATTACTTCACTGTGGACTTTGAACAACACTCTTCTAGGTAATCGGATTTATTTACATAGGGTAACAATAAACATTTGTTTATAAAAGGTTCCAAATATTTTCCCAATAATTCACATTTCTTTATATTTAACATTTTTGCTTGGGATAGACAAGGTCTTTTTATAACTTCCCTTTAATTTTTCTAACTAAATTTGTAACATAGTTAACGTGGTCCCAGGGTCGCATATCTAGATTTAAATTTCTCTGCTGTGTATGTCACGGCCACTTTGTGCTCAGACAACCCACCAACCCACCGTTGGTGAAGGTGATTGTGGAGACGCGACGCCGGCCCCTCCGCCTAGAGGCACGGATACAGCGCCCCATCAGCTGGCCTGTCTGAAGCCAGGTGTGCGGCCCAGGCCGAAGCACAGGGTACGTGACCTCCATGGCGGGAACGAAATCATCATTTACAGAATTACTTTAAGCCAGAGGCACATTACATATCCCCTTTAAGCTAAACAAGTGTTCAGGTATCATCCCGGTTTTTCACAAATGTAGAATTAGATATAAAGCTTTTTCCACTGTGTCCTGACGCCTTTAAGGCTCTGAATGACTGAATCCCCAGGGGTCTGGTAATTGATGAAACCCTGTGTATTATTCACTTTTGCTATATTATTTTTAAAACATAAAGTCAACAAAAACTTAACGCCAACTTATGTACTGTCAAAATAAAAAAATGAAAAGCTGGGAGTAAATCTGTGCAAATGTTATTACAGACCTTGTGCTAATATGCGTGAACATAAAGGTCTGTTGCTAACCAGTCGATGCAGAAAAAGAGCCAAAAGATATGAATAAATAATTCACTGAGAAGCCAAAGTGCTTACTCTAATAAACACTGGACAGATGCCAAAGCACATTAGCTGAAGAAATGAAAATCTGGAGAAGTCAAAAGAAGTGAAAAGGCCAATTTGCATAAAACTACTTACGTGGTTGATCATTTAAAAGTAATATGTGTCCATACGGAATACTCGTGTTTTAAGGTACGTAGTCACATTACCTAAAGAGAACACATCTGGAAAATGAGCACCAATCTGTCTATAGTGGGTACCTGTGGGTTACAATGAGGGGATCATTGAGATGGAAGGTGCAGGATAATTTCATTTCCTGAATGTGTATTTGTAGGGTTTAATATTTTGACGTTAGGTAAGTTTGTGAAAGAAACACTTAAAATATCTAATAACTAACGGGCAAAAAAGTTCACATATATTTTTACCAGTTTATAAAAACGTTCACCTGACACTGTTTTGTAAAATTTTAAAAATTTCCATGCTTGACTTGGACAGTTTATCTGTGTCTGTGTGTGTGTCTTACACTTCCCACACTCCAAACGTTCACGCACTCTCGTTAGCAGATTTCTTTTTGGCTCACTCTGGCTGGACTTGCCCTCTCAGGGCCTAAAGACTGGGAAACGATTGCTGGCGGGGGGTGGGGGGGTGGGGGGGGAGGGATTGCAGAGAGTTCTGGCTAATGCACCAGAGCCCAGGCCTTTTCCTCCCTCCCTTTCTTTGGCTGCGCCCCTCGAGCCAAGACTTTCAGAGCTACAATTCTGGATCTGACCGCCAGAGGGCATCTATCCACATTGACTGCGTTATTAAAAGGAAAAACCATGCTTTTCCCCCCTGCTCTCCTCATAGCGACCCACCAACTCTTTGCTGTTTCCTTTACACTTCCCAGCTGTTTTGTGTGTAACCTCTGTGGAATGTGCTGGAGTTATTTCCTGCCACGTGGCTGTTTTCAAATGTTTCTGTTACTTTACCCTTATTTCAGACCTCATGTACGGTTGTCCCTTGAACAACGTGGGGTTTAGGGGCACCGACTCCCCCCAGCTGGGTCAAAAGTCCATCTATAATTTTTGACTCTCGAAAAACTTAACTGCTAATAGCTTACTGTTGACTGGAAGCCGTAGCGATAACATAACCAGTCAATTAACACCTACTTCGTATGTCATGTGTATTATGTACTGTATTCTTACAAGAAAGTAAGCTAGAGAAAAGAAAATGTTATGAAGAAAATCATAAGGAAGAGAAAATACATTTACAATAGTGTATTGTAAACAAAACAAAACAAAAAAACCTCCTTAAAAATGGACCCGTGCGGTTCAAACCCGTGTTGCTCAAGGGTCAGCTGTATTGCAGAAAGAGTTCACTGCAGCTGTGCATGGCCACGCCTTCCTCTCTCATGAAGCTCAGTTCCGGTCTCCATTTCTGGAGATACTATGTAGTATCTGAATGACCCCAGAGAGACTCCTTTATCTGAGACTCAGCAACCTCAGAGAAGGCAAGGAGCTGGTGACTGTGTGGTCAGAGTCCCTTTTCGAGGAAAAATGAAGGGACACCATGTGATGCAGTAGGCCGCAGAATCTTCTGGATTTGCGGCTACCAGTACCTGGGTCCCAGGCCTCCTGACTCTTGCCAGCCTCCTGTGCAAGAGTGGTGCAGTTCGAAATGGCTCCTGCGGCATTAGGCTGGTGGCAAAACTCAGGGAAGTTACGTGTTTTGTTTTTCCTTTTTCTTTTTTCTTTTGCTTTTTGCGTTTGTTTTGTTTTGCTTTTTTTTTTTTTTTTTTTTTTTTTTTTCTGTCTGCCAGGGCTCTCCTCTCTATGCCTTTGGGAAAGGGTTTTCCTATTAGGACTCCATCTTATTTGTGTGGCCCTGACAACATGGTTTGGGGTCTGCTCTTGCCTTCCTCGGCAGCCCTCCTGGATCTTCTCCAAACCTCCAGCTACAGACCCCACAGATTCACCTCATGAGCACCCTGCAAGGACACTGGTGACGGGTCACTTCCTGCAGGTCACCCCATGGATGGGTTGGTCAGTGCTGGTCCTCCGTGTCAGGACGCCCCCAGGCCAGGAGGTTTCTGGGCCCCCCTCTCCAACCCCATCCAACAAGACACCCGGCAGTCCCCCTTTAGATGGAGGGTCGCAAGGGCCAGGGCTGAGTGTTTTCTATTCTCCTGAGACATGACCCCAATGGGCCATGACACGCCTATCCTAGTTCTACATGGAAAACCTCTCCTCCTATGGCTATGGTCACGACTGAGGTGAAATCTTTCCCTCGGCATATTCTGCATGTTTTCTATTAACTATATTGTATGATGCTTTGACAAAATAGGGGCCTTGTGGACCTGGTGCAGGGACTGCCTCTCCTAGGGTGAGCTAATTCCTTGAGATAGCAGTCAACACTTTTGATACGCAAACCAACCAATCCAGAGTCCACACCTCCCACCACCTCCTTTATCAAATTCTCACACCCCAGTTCAGTATTCTCCTTGCCCTAAATCATCCCAAGTCCAGATACTGGACCACTAGGGGCCCCCCGCCTAGCCCAGTGTCCACCAAAATTATTCAAACTATTCAATCCAAAGCTTAACTCGGGATCCTGATCCCGCCTCTCCCAGTCCTTCCCATTAAGCCAGAATAATGACTCTGGCTCATGTTTCCCCCTCATTCTCTCTGCCTCCTGACCAACGCAGGTGTTTCCTTATGTGGCCCTGAGTGTTATGGCGTGTCCCCTCCTCTTGGGAGCTGTAGGTAGTAAACTCCTCTTTCAAGGACATTGTTTCCATGTCTGTCATCTTACCGTACCCAAGTCAAGCGAACCTCAGGTGTATTTTCAGACAGCTAGTTGAGGGGAAAGGCCTGAGTCACATGGTTCTCCCAGGTCAGGGGTTTGGCACGTGGAGAGGGTCATTTGAAGCTGGTGGGGGTTGTTGGAGATTAACATTCTTGGGAATCATGTAAAGGTAGGAGAGGGACAGAGAACCCAACATTACCTTTGAATCGTCACCCAACTCTTCAGGCTAGATTGTATTATGTTCATGGGAGTTCCTCAAGTTTTCCTGTATGGCCCAACATGTGACTTACTCTGCAATGTTCCATGTGTAGTTATTATGTGCATTGTTCCATGTCAATTAAGTGAATACATTTGTTAGTAACATTTATTTTTTAAATGCGGAATGCTTCACAAACTTGCGTGTCGTCCTTGCACGGGGGCCATGCTAATCTTCTCCGTATTGTTCCAATTTTAGTATATGTGCTACTGAAGTGAGCACTTGTTACTAACATTGTTTAAATGTAATGCATCTAACTGAATTTTCATGTGCCTGTTTGAGCTATCACTCAGTGAGATGTGTTAAAATCTCCAGTTGTGATAGTGGATCTGTCCACTTCTCCATTTACTTCTGCCAGTTTTAGCTTTTACTATCCTATACGCAATTCCGATGTGTGGGCTTTCCCCCCACACATTCAAGCAAGTCTCCTACACAAGCTGGGTGTCCTGTAATTTAACTCAGGTTTCACACTACCTACCCGGAGATAGCATCGGATTCCTCAGGTTGAGGGCTCAGTCCCACATGATCGCCCTCTACTTTCGATGTCAGTCTCGAGTCCAAGTTGTTACCTGTGCTTCTGACTGACTGGCTATAAGTCAGAGGTTCCCAAAACCCCTTCCTTGGGTTCGATTAATTTGCTAGGGTGGCTCACAGAACTCAGGAAACCCATTTCCTCACTAGATTACGAAGGATATTAAAGAATAGGAATCAACAGCCAGATGAAGAGATACTTGGGGTGAGGCCCCAAACACAGAGGCTTCTGTCCCCGTGGAGTCCGGGGCATGACACGGTGGCACGTGGATGTATTCGGGTTTACCAACCTGGAAGCTCTGAACTCAGTCCTTTGTTGTTTTTTTTTTAACCCCCCTCCAGACATCAGTAGTTTATTGTTTGTTTAGTCCAAACACATTCAAAGTGGAAACTCAGAGAATACTTTTCCACCTGAAACAATTAAACTAGAGTCTCCTAGCATATAATGCTGAACACCTTACAGCAATAAAGATGGTAATCCATTGTCTTCTTTACCTACTAAAGCCAAGCTGGTAAAGCCAATTTGGTTGCAATAGTGTCATAAGGATAGAATATTACCATAAAAAATCAGCAAATAATAGTAATGCTCAATGAATATTTTGACTCTGGTTCACTGAAGAGTGGACAAAATGTTAAAAGTCCACACCACTGCAGGTGAACAATCACCATGGAGGCTTCCTTAGATAGTCATGATTAAATCATTGGCCATTGGACTCAAATCTCCAGTCCCTCTCCCCTCCCCAGAGGTCAAGGAGGTGGGACCAAAAGTTCTAACCCTCTAATCTCATGGTTGGTTCTCCTGGCAACCAGCCCCTAACCTCTGGTGTTTTCCAAAAGTCATCACACTAACATGACAAAAGACAGACATGATCACTCTCAGCACAGAAAATTCCAAGAATTTCAGGAGCTTTGTATCAGGAGGGACAAAGACCAAAAACTGCATGTATTTCTTTCTTTCTTTTTTTTTTTAAAGATATATTTATTTATTTGAGAGAGAGAGAGTGCGCCCCGGAGTGTGAGTGCACCGGGGAGGAGGGGAGGGGCAGACGGAGGGAATCCCAAGCAGACTTCCCACTGAGCATGGAGCCCACACACCGGGCCGATCCCATGACGCATGAGATCACGACCTGAGTCGAGACCAAGAGTCAGACAACCCACTGAGCCACGCAGGCACCCCACTGCGTACATTTCTTACTGTGAATCACGATATCACAGCTTGGTGTATTTTGGCTCTATATAAGAGGTGCAAATAAATTTAGAATTGTTTTATCAATATCTTCTTGTTCAATTGAATCTTTTATTGTTATGAAATCTCCCTCTTACCTCTAGTAATGCTTTTGTTTGAAATTATACGTTTATCTTATTAATGTGGGTACACTAGCTTTCTGTTGGTTAGTGTTCAAATTGCCATTTCCCCCCAATTTTGTACGTCATTAAATTTCACATGTGTCTCTTTTAAGGTGCATTTGATGGAATTTTTATCTAGTGTGGTGTTTGCCTTTCCACCTGCAATATTTCATCTGTTTACACGGAATGAAATTAACAGGCATAATTTGGCTTAACCACGCCATCCTAATATTTGCTTTACATTTATTTTTACCTGCTCTAATTTCCTTTTCCTTTCCTTTCTCTTGAAATAATCTGTATTTGACTATTTGATTTTTACCTCATTTGGCAAGTTAGTGGCACATTCTTTTGTCATTGTCATTCTTGTAGTGTTTACCCTTGAGATTACAATATACACGCTTAACTGTCAATTACTTTATTTCTATATTATGAGAAAACGCAGGAACCATAGAATACCTTGACTTCATTTTAACCTTCCCAAGTTGCTCTTATGCATTTTAATTATCTATATATTTAAATCCCAGAAAACATTATTGTCACGTATTACACAGTTAACACTCACTTAAACTCGTTTACATCTTCGCCAATGTCATTTTCTTTCTTTTATGCATCTGTCTTTCCACCTGGGCTCATATTTTCTCTGCCTGAAGAAGCAACTTTAGTATTTCTTTTAACTTGAGGCTTTGAGGGCCAGATTTGCCCAGTTTGCTACATTAAAATGGCTGTTCTCCATTTTTGAAAGACATTTCTTTCTGGGTATGGAATTCTAGGTTTGCAATTATTTTCCTTCTGGGCTTGGAAGATAGAAACTCACTCCCTTCAAGATACCATTGTTTCTGTTGACAGATTAGATTCCAGTCTGATTGCTGCTTCTGTGGGGATATCTGTCTTTTCTTCCTCTCTCAGCTTTGAGTATCTGCTCTCTACCTCTGGGTGTCAACAGTATTACCGTGATAGACCTACATTTGGTTTTCCTCATACCCCTCCAGGTTTGACAAACAGGGAGCTTCATGAATCTGCAACTTGATGTCTTTTGTCGCTTTTTAAACTTGCCGACTATCATTTCTTTAAATATATCATCTGCACCACGCCCTTCCTTTTTTTCTGGGACCAACTGAACATGCGTTAGTGTTATTCGCTCTAACACCTTCAACTCTCGCCCCTTCTCTTTCAGGATCCTCCACCATGTTGTCTCACCAGGCTTCATGCTGCATATTTCTTCAGACTTGCTGTCTGTTTTTGTACTTCTCCATTTAGGTGGGGGAACTTGCCTTTGACTCTTGAAACTTAACACCACACAGTCAGGACAGATTCTATTATGAGCTTCGAGCTCAGGTTGGAGGAGGGGGTTATAGTCATTAATTAACTTGTGCCGGGTCACCCAGCCTGGAAATGGCAGAGAAGGAACTAAGATTTCAGAACGGGCCCTCTGCCCAACCCTTCCTCCTGTGCTTGTTCTCTCCTGGGCTGAGAATGCTCCCTACCTCTCATCTCCCAGGAGGCAGATCCACAGTGGAGTTTTCCAAACTTTGAAGCATGCTGCTGGCTATATTTCCTTTTAGATTAAAAAAGTCAATGATATTTCTTCATTATCTGTAAACGCTATCACAGGACTTTGCTCTGTTATTCAGGTCATTGATGTGTTTTCTACCTTGATTTGGTTTTAATTTTGTTTCTTTTATACTGTCCTTCCTGATTTCAGAGTACATTGATAGACATACTTCCTTTCAAAGAGGAGCTAGATACCTGGGTGTTTCCCTAGGAAATATGAAAACGGGTATAAACGTGGCATTTCTGGCATTCATCCTTCATGCATCCGTGAACAAGATGGAGAAGCAGCAATGAATGGTGCTTATGTGGACCCCCAAATAAGATAGTGTTAAGAAAAAAGAATCAACTAAGTAAATTTTAAAGGTCTTATTGGGTTTATTCAACTACCCATGAATTGGGGGCAGCATCCCATCTAGCAAATAGAAAGGGTCCTGGGATGGAGCGCCACATCAGGCTCCCTGCTCCGCTGGGAGCCTGCTTCTTCCTCTCCCACTCCCCCTGCTTGTGTTCCGTCTCTCACTGGCTGTCTCTCTCTGTGTCAAATAAATAAATAAAATCTTTAAAAAAAAAAAAGAAAAGAAAAGAAAAAGAAAGAAGCTCCTAAGGGCTGTACAAAATGGAAGACTTGCATAGGCAGAAGGAGGCAGGATGAGGAAATTACTAGCAAGTAGTGGATTGTTTAAGACAAGGTCACCTCCCTTTTGGGGGATGGAAGGGGTCTATTAGGCAGATTACCTCGTTATACTGACCAGGAGATTCTAGACCGACTAGTTAAGATTACATTTGTGGGCGAGGCTGAAACTGCAGTTAGGTTAGGTGTTAAGTCTCTGTTTGGTGACATGGGCTTAGCACGAGTGACTCCATTTGGGGCCTGTTGTCTCTTTTTTAGCAATGTGAAGTGATCAGTCCCCACGGTTGACATGCTCTAACCAGTGGCATACATAACCTTATCGTTAACTGTATCTTTTTTTTCCTACAACATGACAGAACCTAGGAATTGATGACCAGTCGAGCAATCATAATGGTAGTCCTGGTATCTGTGGGGCAAAAATGTAGACATCTTTTTTGAAGTTCATGGACTCCTTTCTCTCCACTTGCCCACAGCACCCACTAGGCCAACCGACTCTACCATAGGAGAAGCCGATGGCATTATTAAGGCCTTGTCTATGCTGATGTGGACATACAGAAAGAGAGAATTCCTCCACGGAGAGAAATGGGGGAGAAATGAAAGGATGGAACCCTGGGAGCTGGTTCAGGATCACAGTGAGTGTCCTGGCAAAATGTACGGAACGTGCAGGAGAGACAGGTCAGGGGCAGTTGTGTTGGTCTTGTGCAGAGGGGCTAGGTTACTCTGCTGGGACGGGTGGGCTTTGTAATGTGTCCTTTTTTTCCTCTTGTACTGGTAGCTATCAGCCTCGGTCATCTAAGGCAGGTTCAGAGAAGGGATATAAAGGGATTAGAGTAGAGGATGGCTAAAGGCAAAGCTGAAAACCACACCCAAGGAGGTGGAACAACTTTCCGCTGGATGCCTCAGTTTGGCTCAAGGTGAGTGCGGCAGATGGGGGTCAAGTCTCTGGAGACCTTGTCTGAGGGGCAAGCAGGGTCTTCACGAGGTGGGATCTCCTGGAAATTCATAAAAGGAAGATCATAGAGACAGGAACTACGTGAAAACACAGGCCTAGTACTTGGACCAGGATGCTGACACTGACTGTGCATCGAAGGGTGTCAGCGATAACATGTGTAACAAAAGAGAACCAGAGGGTGCATGCCGAGGACATTACCTGTACCTAGTCCTGGGGAAGGACGACAGGCCAGGGGTTGGTTGTCTTCTTTAGAATGAGAGTTCCTGGTGCTTACCCCACCTCTCCTTCCTGCAGATATCTATCTATGTCAGTCGCTGTACTGTACCCTACTCTGTGCGGTATAAGTTGGAGCCAGAAGAAATGGAGCCGCTAAAGGTAATGCAGGCTCAAGGCCCATTGTGTGCCCACACCGAGACCCACCTCTTCTTCCTCCAGCCCCTGGTTTGTTTCCCTGTCCCCACCACAGCCTCCCAGTGGCTCTCTCCACCTCTCTCTGCAGCTGACCATGAACAAACATTATGATGTTTCCCAACAAGTTCTTGCCTCCAGAGGCTCCACTTTGACCCAGGTACACTTGACAGCAGTAATTCTAGGGCAGGTGAGGGCACAGGGATCTGCCTGGAAGGAAGACTGAGGGATGGTGATGTGGGGAGGAGTTGGTGCTGGCCCTGGACCCCTCTCAGCCTTCTGGTTGCCTCTTCTTGGCTTCCCAAGCACTTGCTGGGCCATGATATAGATATAATCCTGAATCGAGGGAATTGCATGGCTGCCACCCTGCAGATCGCTGAAGAGAATTTCCCTGAGGTGAGGCCTTAGGCCCGGTGCTGATATTACGGTAGAGGGTGGAACCCATGGGCTGTGGGGAGATTTGTCTCTGAGGCCCTAGACAGTAACTGTCACTCTAACTCTTCTTCGCCAAAAGCTGCTGTCCTTGAACTTGAGCAACAACAAGCCATATGGGCTGGATGGCCTGTCTGACATTATACAGGTGGTCTCCACAGTCAAGATCCTGAACCTCTCCAAAAACGAGGTGGGAAGAGGGAGCCAGCTCAAAGTCGGGGTTGACAGTGGGTGGTAGTGCTCATCTGAGAGATGACAGGAGGCAGGAGAAGGTACCTGGGTGGAAAGGTAGGGGCTGGGGCACAGGGGCCCGAGTGTGTCTCTTTCCCTGGGACTCCTTTTACAATTTCCTCCTCGTATTTCTCAGCGGAAGTCAGCCTGAGAGTTGCACAAGGTGAAGGGGTTGTAGAGCTGTGGCCAGAAGGGAATCCATGTCAACTTTCCTGGGGACCTCTGACCCTAGGAGCCTGAGCTACCCAGCAGTGCCCCTCTGCGGGAGGTGGCAGCCATGGGGAAGACCACATGCTCTGCCTTCTCTTCTGTCTGTGTCCCTCACCTGTGCTTAGAGGTCTCCTTTCCTTCCTCTGACCTGCTCACCTGTTTGCCTGGTCTGGGGTCTGTTTTTTACCTTTCTGCACTCAGCTTTCTCTAACATGACGCTATGTCCTGGATGTTCGTGTTCCCCACCCCACACTCCTCATTTGTTGAAAGCCTGACACCCAAAGATGATAGTGTCAGAAAGTGGGTTTGGGGGAGGTGCTTAGGTCATGAGGGTGTAACCCTCCTGAATGGGATGAGTACCCTTATATAAGAGGCTGCAGAGAGATCCCTAACCCTTTCTACCATGTGAGGACATAGCAAGAAGGTGCCAGGCATGAACCAGGAAGAGGGCCCTCACCAGAAAGCGGCCATGCTGGTGCCTTGATCTAGACTTAAGCCTACAGAATGGATAGCAGTAAATTTCTGTCATTTATCAGATACCTAGTTGGTAGTATTTTGTTATAGCAGCCCAAACAGACTGAGACTCATGCCTTCCCGTGAGTGTGTTCTAGGAAGCAGGCATTGCCCTCCTGCTCAGGAGCAGAGTGACCACCTTGAGCCCGGTGCTGGTGCCCTGGACTGGGAAGGGCCTTCCTGCCCAGGGCCTCATGCTGAGACAGGCCTTCCTACGCCCTGCTGAAACAGGGCTCCCCTCCCTGGTTCTGAGAGGACCCTCCTTTCTTTGAACCAAATGTACCCTCCTTCTAATCTCAGGCTGTCACGATGGCTTTCCTGTCCCATGCTGAGGGCCGAGGTCCTGGGGGGCTGTTCCCCAAGGTCCTGTTGCCCTGGCCCAATGCCAGGAGCTGGGCCCTCCTTGGGAGAAACCAGGGTTCCCTGAGTCAGGGGGCCGGTAGTGGGTGACTGCCAGTGAGCAGAGGGCTTCCTGAGGCAGCAGTGGAAGGCAGAGGGCAGAGGTGCTTGAGAGCACAGAAGGACAGGCCTCTCAGAGGCACCGCCCCCTCCCCTCCCTCCGCAGGTCACATCATCCTGACTGGTCCTTCAGAGGAGCCCTGGGTAGCCGGGCACGGGTATAACCCCTCAGGCAAGGAACCGACTGAGACAAGCACAGGTGCACTGGGGCCATCAGGAGGGACGGCGGTGATCATAGGAGGGGACCACAGACCCTCAGCTCCACGCTGACCTGGGGCTTGACCCACTACTCCTTCTGGGGTAGGTCTCCTGCCCCCGTGGCTGCCTCGTTCCCCATGTCTGGCTCAGACCGAGCTCACACAGGTGACAAAGGTTCAACCAGCATGTCCCCGGCCCAATACCTGCATGTTTTCCATTTCTACCTCAGGTGCCAGGGCCAGCCAGGGCAGATGAAGGAAAGGACTGCAGGCAGGGAGCCATTTGTCCCTTCTCCTCTCTTCCTCCCTGACCCCCACCACCATGGCAGAGTTTCTTTCCCTTCCCTTTGCTTTGCGTTCTCTCCCTCCTTTGTCTCTACTCCCCTATGTCTCCCTCACCTCTCCCTTCCTACCGTCAACCCCTCTTCTGTCTTCATCCGCCTCCCTCTCCCTCCCTGCCTCCTGGGTCTTGCCTCACTCGCCTCCCTGCCCCAGCATCCTGGGCCACCCCTGGGGGGTGTCATGGTCCTGCAGAGTGCTGGACCCCTAGTGAGGTAGCAGAGCCCTGGGCTCCCACCCCATTCCCTCTTCCGTCTGGAGCCTTTGGTGGGGACCTGAAGGAAGGAAGGGAGGCAGGAAGGGGAAGGCAGCCCTGGAGCCTGGGCTCCAACTGTTGCTTCTGGTGGCACTGGAGACGGGAATCAGGACAGTCTAGGTGGGATTTGCCCATTGGGAAGGAAATGGAGGAGAGAGGGGAAGAATATGAGCGGTGTAGAGGACAAGGGAGGGAGGGAGAGAAAGAGAAAATGCACTTTCCCTTTGGGTCAGTCCACAGGGGAGGTGTGCAGAGAGGGCCCTGGTGGCTGGGACAAGTAGTGTAGGTGGGACACACTGGGCTGGGTGCCCAACCCTGTCTGACCTGGACATCCTGGGTGTTAGGGACAGAGGTTGTGGGGTTTGATGGCTCTCACCCCATATCCTTACTTTCCGAACTTGCATTGCTTAACCTCTCATTTCCCTCATTTGCAAAAGGAGCCTAATAATATCCATCTCTCGGGCAGCTGTAAAAATGGAGTCAAACGAACTTGTGAAGTGGCTGTCACAGGGTCTGTATATAGTCACGATGCCTGTCACTGGGAGCAGATCGTTCTGATGGTCGCCGTCCCCATTCTTGACACCCTGATTCCCAGAGAACAATTGTCCCCTTCAGCATGAATATCACATAAGACCCTGACTGGGGAACGCTGTGTGATTGTGTCAAGCATGAGTAATTCTAAGGGACTGTTGTTGTTTGTTGTGGAAGTGGAAAGAAAGCCTCAGGGTTCCGTTCATACCTTCTTCCCGTACCTCCCACCCAGTTTCATTGATATATAAGTGACATTCAATTTTTTGTAAGTTTATCTGTACCTTCACCCAGACCTTCACTGCTTCCCCTGCCAGCAATTCCAGGTGAGTGCTCTGTTGTGGGTGGAACTCCCAGCCCAGCCTGGGTTTAAGGGTATGGGAATGTGGTTATGTGGTCCTCAAGGTTTTCTCAATATTGTGGAAAGCCAACAGGTGGATCCAAGGAGTCTAGCCTAGTGGTTAAGAGCATGGGGTATGGAACCAGAATATGGGTTCTCTTCCAGACCCCAACATGCACCAGCTGTGTGACCTTGGTCAAATCACATGACCTGCTGTGACTCAGTGTCTGCCTCTGAAAATGGGGGTTAGACAGTCTACTCCTTGGGCCATTTTATGGAGCAAATGAGACTCTTAAACCATCCCTGGGGTGCAGGTAAACTTCCTGACCTAGGGAACCTGGTAGATAATCTCTCCAGAGGTGGTCTCTGCGGGAGGGGTAGAGGTAGCAACCAAGCAATCTGGGGGGCAGGCACAGTAAGGGTATGGAAGGAATCTGGTTGCTGAGTGGCAGTGGCAGCAGGATTGTTGTTGGGGGAGTGGGGTTGTCCATCTGTCTAGCTGTCCTGGGGCTCAAGTTTCTCCAGTGTAGACATCATGAATGACACATTGTTGTGAGGGACGCCAGCCCCAAGGAGACCCAGAGTGTATTCTCTATCCCAGTGCCCACACCCTCCTGCAGCCTCTTGCCCACCGCCCACCGTCTCCCAGGAGCAGCAGAAATGATGGAGGTTTTCTACACCGAGTCTGGGATGAACCTCCAGTGGTCTCTGAAGTGAGTGCCGGGGGTGCGTGGAGATAGGAGGGAGCTGGGAGGAGCCGAGGAGGGAATAATGAGAACTTGAAGATAATTTGTTTTGCTTGTTTATCTCACTCATTATCACCCTGAACATTTCTGTCTCTGTACACATTAAGTTACCTAGTTGTTTTGAACAGGTGTATATTACTTTTATGAATTCTTCGGACCTCGTTCCTTTATTGACAGACATTTTGGTTTCAGGAGTTTTCCCAGTACACACCGTGCCACAGGGCTCACTCCACGGCATATGTTGCAATAAATGTGGAGCCATGTTTTCTTTGCGCAGATTGGGAAATGGCACTGCAGTCAGACTGTCTCCACTTTGGTCGTAATGGATGTCACCTGTCCTTTCTCTATCCCAGGTGACTTCATGACAGCCACTGGGGCTACACTGGTTCCCACTTGGCCCAAGGTGAGGTTCAGGAATTCAGGACAAGTGAGTGGAGACTGGGTGACCTGTGGATGAGACTCAGGGCTCCTGGCTTTGCTGATCTCCCAACTACCCACTTCATTTCCTCCAGGCCAATCACAGGATCCCAGAGGAGGCCCTCACCCACTCTGATCCAGGATCCTGACAACACAGCCCTGACAAAAACACCTCGGGTGTGGTCCTCTTCATCCTCATCATCTTTGTTGTGTTTTTCCTCCAGTCTGAGTATATCCTTGTGACTGAGCAGGAGTTTGCTTGAGGCTGGGAGGCCAAAGTTTAACTGACACTAATCCGCCCAGAGGTCTAGTTGTTCTGTGTATTTGTCTCACTCAGAATCCCTGATTCTTTTTTTTTTTTTTAAGATTTTATTTTTAAGCAACCTCTACACCCAATATGGGGCTCGAACTCACAACCCCGAGATCAAGAGTCCCGTGCTCTACAGACGGAGCTAGCCAGGCACCCCCTGATTCTTTTGATAATAAAGAATGGCATTGCATGTCGTGTCAAATCCCTGCAAAACCCATTTGAGGCAGGTAGTTTTGTACTACAGATGGAGACAGGTAAACTCAGAGAGGGTCAGAGACCCTTTGGGAACAGCGGGGTAGAGTCTCAAATCCTGGACCCCTTAAAGACCAGGCTGTGTGTGTGCTCCCCAGAACCATGTGGCTGTCGAGGTGGGGAATGCTCTGTTCCCCTGGTAAACACGGAGATGGTGTTCTGTGCCCCTAGCCTTTTATTAAAATGTTTTTATACAGAGAACAGTATAATTGCTTAGTCATACAAATCTACTTAAATTTAAAAACAACTTTGGGGGGGGAATAGCATTAAAGAGCACATGAAAACCTGGGAAGTAAAAATTACCCACATATATGGATGACATAGGATAAATGTCCTTGATATATAAAGAAATCAGTAGCGAGATGCGAAACCGATATTAACCTAGAATTGTTATTAAAAGCAATAGGAATGCCCAACTAATCTATGAAAAGCTATCCAACCGCAATAACTACAAAAATGTAACTGCAAACACTGAGATGAGATACAAAATGAGAGAAGAAAGCTGAAGATTGTTATTTTCAGGAAAATAGAGAGAGAGGGAGAGAAGGAAAGGGCGAGGGAGGGAGAGGAGAGAGAAGTGTGTGTGTGTGTGTGTGTGTGTGTGTGTCTATATTGATATATTGTGTATAGGAAATGTATAAAGTCATTACTTGTAAAAGTATAATATGTCAGGTAAAAACATGTGGAGATGACATACCTCTGAGAGGTAGGCATTTCTGTCTTTACTTCAGAGCCCCCTCCCCGTTTGCTGGTGTACAGGGCAGGTCTCAGAGACTGCAGGGGATAGAAAATCATTTGTATGAGGAAAGCCCTTCAAGGACAGTTCTGGGAGGTTCCACAGGTAGACCTTCCTGATACCCAGGAGCGAAGGGGAAGGAGATGGGTTTAGATGGAGGGTCAGAGCTGGTGGCCCTTGAAGAGGAGGGAGCTGATGAGGACATGGCCCTTCAGCCCCATAGCTCCAGGGCAGTCCCCAGGTTGCTGCTGTCTTGCAGTTGAAAACCAGGAGTGCTCTTGGCTCAGAACCTTCCCAGAGTCATGAGAAGATGGGCACAGAGACTGGTACCCAGCTAGAGCCCAGTACTTCTCTGCTTACTTCACCTTTATTCTCTGTTTTCTCTTTCTGTATTCCCCACCTTCAGCTGGGTTCATCTGTTACTTTGTACCATCTGGCAGTTAGTCCTCACTTCCATCATTCACACTTTGGCTGGGTGGCAGGAATAATTAATAATAGTAATAAAACTGAAAGCAGCAACATTGACAACAACAATAGTAAAAGATACCAACACTTATAGCACACATAGTAGATAAATTACTTGGTCAGAATCATGCAAGTACCGGTTCCCAGCATCAAACCCAGGTCCTTCTGACCCCAAAGCCCCTGCCCCAACCCCTGTGTACCCATTGAGTGTTCTTCTGTGTTCAGGTGGAGGCCAGCACAGGGGAGGAGACTCACCTGAGGTCCTGTGGTGAGCGATGGGTCTGGCAACTGGGACCCAGGTTTGATGACTCCCATCTTCCGTTTAGCTGACCTGTTACTACTATTTGTTCTTCTATACTGTTTCTTCTTCCTGGGGCTTGGTAAAAAAAAAAAAATGCTTCATCCATGTCAAAGTAGAAGGAAAATAAGGAGACAGAAGAGGCAGGGTGGGCCAGGAGTGATATACGTCAAGTCCTACTACAGGCCAGACATTCTTTGAGGTTTTCTCCTTTTCTTCTTACAAGTCTGGAAGCAGGCACCCTTAGTCCCATTTTACAGATGACCAACCTCAGACTCACAGAGTTGTGTAAGTTTTCCAGAGTCAAACATCTACCCCTTGCCATCTGCACAGGCCAAGCGGCAGCCTCCCCTTTGGATGATGGATTTCCAGGGCTTAAGGACTGATAGTGGGAAACTCCCCTGATATGGAAACTGGGTGGTGTCATGTCCTCATCTGGCATGAAGATGACGGTGGGGATGAAATCCTGCCCCATGAGTCATGAGCCAAGAGGCCTGGGTATGGGGTTGCCACATAGACTGGCTGATTCCTGGGGTGTCGAAGTGGACCCAGAAAGCAGCACAAACTCTTGCCCTTGGAAAAGGGAACCTGAGTGGTAGGATATCAACATGGGCAACTACTATATGAAGGGTGTTTTACAGTTCAGCTCATTAAATTCCAAGTACTCTATGCAAGACCCAGATCAGGGAACAGAAGTTAAAAGTGAAGTAACAAAATCCAGGAAACAACCTTGTAAATTACTGCCCCAGGAGTTACACCAAAGATTAAGCTGTTCCCTGTTTGTCCTATGAGCTGTCATTCCATATCTCTGAAGACATTATTATTATTCACTTGTTCTTTTTCAAACCGCTCATTAAAAAGAATCAAATACCAACTGCATATTAAAGGGTGTGTGAAAAGCTGGGAGAAATCATTTCCAACGTATATTCAGACACCTGTTTATGTATTTAATGTACAAAATATTTTAAACAATAGATATAGGTCAAAGATATCGAGAGTGGATGCACGTAACAAGGAATATAAATCCCTAATAAACATGTGAAAACATACCTGTCTAAATAAATAAACAGAAAATAAACTGTATCAAGTGAAACAGGGATACCATAATGTATAAAGCAAAATATGACCCCATTTCTGCAAAAAGATTTATATATATATATATATCAACATGGGTGTGTATGTGATTAAATATTGTTAGTGTATTACATACAGAGAAAAATTTGAGAACTAGGCACCTTAAGTTCACAGAGACTGTCTTTGTATTATGGTGTTGGCAAAAGGTAGGGACAGACGGAAGTGGCATAATTTCAGCTTTTAAATATGCATTTCTGCAGTTTTTATATATGCATTAGACAAAGAGAAGTATTAATTGGCAATCTGACAATGTACTGAGATGAAGTTTTCTAAAACAGGTAAATCAGGAACTGAGTCACAAAATAATAGAGTAGAAATGTGTTTATTTTTTTTAAAAGATTTTATTTATTAGAGAGAGAGCGCGCGGGCACGTGAGGGAGCACACAGAGGGGAGGGGCAGAGAGAGAGAGAGGAGCAGACTCCCCACTGAGCAGGGAACCCAATGCAGAACTCGATCCCAGGACCCTGAGATCATGACCTGAACTAAAGGCAGCCGCTTAACTGACTGAGCCACCCAGGCGCTCCTGGAAATATGTCTATTTAGCAACTTAGAAACGTGTTCATATCCTGCAGTGTGAAAATAGCACGCTATATAGATGTCTCTGATAATAATTCACTGTGTATGCATTGTCCGAGATAGAGATATTTTTAGTTTATAAATCTGCATTTCTACAGTGTTTTAAATATGGAAGCATTGAATAAAATATTGAAAAAATAAGTGCAAGCTGATTACAAATATGATACCTACATATTCACAGCCTTGGAAGCAGATCAAAACTATTTATTTGACAGTTTTCTGTATGCATATGTGTTTGTGTATGTTTCTCTGTCTCAAACTTCTGCACACCAATTATTCATACACTAACTCATGCAACTTTCTACGTAGGTCACTGAGGATTTCTAGTCCAGGGCTTGAAGATCCCAGGATGGGCATGAATGTAGAAGGATTGCTGCCAGCGTGTAGAAAAGTCTAGAAATCCTGGCCCAAAATATGGAATCTATTCACCTCCCTCCCTCACCACCAACACCACAGGCCTTTCCATCCCCTACCCTTTGCCAAGCCCCATAGTTGAGTCTTTCACGCCTGCAGTTCTGACTCTGGTCACCAGGTAGCATTGTTCTCCATAATCTACTGCTCCCCTCCCCCACCACCCCGCGCCCTGATGAAAAGGCATACTTTTTATAAACAGAAACAAAATGTTTCTTCAAAGCACATTACAAAACAGGAAGTACAGTGTGATCCAAATTCTTTTTTTTAAAGATCTTAAATTTAATGCAAAAACAAACACAGAAAACAACAACAAAATTTAAGGTCTGTTTTCTGGATTTCTAGAATTACTTTATGAAAAATTCATTTGTATAAAAAGACCGAAGGGACACAGGCATAGCTTCGTTTCCTGTTTATGCCTACATCAACATCTGATTAATTAATTAAATACATATTGGTTGTCTACCGTGTGCCAGACACTATCAGTCTAATTCTACCTCTGCATTGCAACCTTCCCTCTCTTCATCTCCAGACCTGCATAACTGGAAAAGCCCACGGGAAGCAACACGGATGTTAGCGCCCCCCCCCACCCCCATGAGGTATGACCTTCAATCCGAGGAAGATTAGTCCAAGCTTGACCCCCAAGTCCTAGAATCCCAGCATCGAAGCAAGAAATGATAGGGTTGAGTGGAAGAGGTCGTAACTTGACAAAGGTGCCACCTTGTAACCTCTGTCCTCTTGCATAGGACTAGCAGACTATCACCTGCTCCTGATTAACCTCACTCATGGAGGGTAAAGGATGAGACAAAGAGTGTCGATTTCAGTCTTGCTTTTCCTCATGGGCTTGAGCTAGAGGTTTTACTCGCGCTTTAGTCCTTTGCTCTGTTAGAGTGGTACATTTCAGAATTGGTTTTATGTCTGTCATATCCCTAGGAGGGTGATTCTACCCATTTAGTCATCTGACAAGGCAATCTGAGGCGACATGGGGTTTCTGC
Source organism: Ursus arctos (assembly GCF_023065955.2). NCBI lineage: Eukaryota > Metazoa > Chordata > Mammalia > Carnivora > Ursidae > Ursus > Ursus arctos. The sequence goes on from NC_079873.1 coordinate 79,302,393, forward strand.
TTCATGTAAGACCTTCTCTTTCAGTTAGGGGGCGCCTGGATCCTTATCCGCACAACGCAGAAAATAATAGAGACCGAGTTCTCAAAGACAAGCACAGACCTATGACTCTGGTCTGAACATCTAATTCTCTTGATTTAGTGAAACGGTTTTTACAGATTTCTCACAGGAGGATTCATCAGGATTCCTATTACACCTGACACTCACATGACCCTTTTCTATCTCCTCTCTCTCCTCTCCACAAAAGTACACCCACAGTGAAATTCCTCTATAAGCGAGCAGTGGAGAAAGCTTTTCTAAACGTGATTTCAAATCCAGAAGCCCTAAGGGAAAACAGCAATACACTTGATTTCATTGAAAATTGCTTGGCAAAAAAAAAAAAAAAAAAAGCCCATAAGCAAACTAAAGTGAAAAATTACAAACGGGGAAAAGTACTTACAACTGAGGTCAAAAGGTTTATTATATACCTTCTAACGGAGATTATGAAACAAAGGCAAAATACAACAGGTAAGGGAGCAAGGGCAGTAAATACAAACAGCTATTTTACTGAAAAAAAATTTCCTTAAACATATAAAAGAATACAAAACCTAACCTTTTGTTGTTGTTGAGTTTTTGTTTTAATCATCCAGTGCTCATCACAACAGGGACACTCCTTAATCCCTATCACCTATTTCACCCATTCCCCCCACCCAACTTCACCATCAGTTTATTCTCTAAAGAGCCTGTTTCTTGGTGTATCCCTGTCTTCCTCTCCCTTTGCTCATTTGTTTTGTTTCTTAAATTCCGCATATGAATGAAATCATATGGTATTTGTCTTTCTCTGTCCTGTTTTGCTTAGCAGAATACTCTCTAGCTTCATCTATGTCATATGGCAAGATTTCATTCTTTTATGGTTGAATAATATTCCACTGTATATATGTCCCAATTCTTCTTTATCCGTTCATCAATCAGTGAACACTTGGGGTGCTTCCATAATTTCGCTATTGTAAATAATGCTGCAATAAGCATAGGGATGCATGTATCCCTTTGAATTAGTGTTCTTGTATACGTTGGGTAGATACCCAGCAGTGTGATTACTGGATTGTAGTATTGTTCTATTTTTAACTTTGGAGGACCCTCCATACTGTCTTCCACAATGGCTGCACCATTTGCATTCCTACCAACAGTGCAGGAAGGTTCATTTTTCTCCACATTCTCCCCAACACTTGTCATCTCTTGTGGGTTTTTTTTTTTTTTTAGATTTTATTTATTTATTTATTTAGAGAGCGTGAGCAGTGGGAGGGTCAGTGAGAGAGGGAGAGAGAGAATATTCAAGCACACCCCCTCTCCACGCGTGGAGTTCATGGCAGGGCTCAATCTCGGGACCCTGAGATCATGACCAGAGCCGAAATCAAGAGTCAGACACTCAACAAACTGAGCCACCCAGGTGCCCCTCTTGTGTTTTTGATTTTAGCCATTCTGACAGGTGTGAGGTGATATCTCAATGTAATTTTGATTTGCATGTCCCTGATGATGAGTGATGTTGAGCATCTTTTCATGTGTCTATTGGCCATCTGGATGTCTTCTTTGGAGAAATGTCTGCTCATGTCTTCTGCCCATTTTTTAATTGGGTTATTTGACTTTTGGGCTTTGAGTTGTATGAGTTCTTTACAGATTTTGGATACTAACCCTTTATCACCCATGTCGTTTGGAAATATCATCTCCCATTCATTAGGTTGCCTTTTAGTTTTGTTAATTGTTTCCTTCACTGTGCAGAAGCTTTTTATTTTGAGGTAGTCCTAATAATTTTATTTTTGCTTTTGTTTCCCTTGCCTCAGGTGACCTATCTAGAAAAAATTGCTACAGCTGATGTTAGAGAAATTAGTACCTGTGCTGTCTTCTAGGATTTTTATGGTTTCAGTTCCTGCATTTCAGTCTTTAACCCATTTTGAACTTATTTTTGGTTTGGTGAAAGAAAGTGGCTCCAGTTTCATTCTTTTGCATGTAGGTGACCAGTTTTCCCAACACCATTTGTTGAAGAGATGGTCTTTTTCCCATTGCATATTCTTTTCTGCTCTCTCAAAGGTTAATTGACCCTGTACTTGTGGGTTTATTTCTGTGTTTTCTATTCTGTTCCATTGATGTGTGTTGACTTTTGTGCCAGTACCATACTGTTTTGATCACTACAGCTTTGTAATACAGCTTGAAGTGCGGAATTGTGATGACTCCAGCTTTGCCTTTCCTTTTCAAGATTGCTTTGGCTATTCGGGGTCTTTTGTGGTTCCATACAAATTTTAGGATTGTTTGTTTGAGGTGTGTGAAAAATGCTGTTGGTATTTTGGTAGGATTGCATTAAATGTGTAGCTTGCTTTAGGTAGTATAGGCATTTTAACAATATTTGTTCTTCCAATCCATGGGCATGGAATGTCTTTCGATTTCTTTGTGTCATCTTCAATTTCTTTCGTCGGTGTTTTATAGTTTTCAGAATACAGGTCTTTCCACTCCTTGTAAACTTAACTCTTGATAAGAGATGCATAGGAAATGAAACTGAGATGCCTCTTTCACTATTTACCTAGTCTATGAAGAAATAGGCAGTCACACGCATTGCTGGTAGTAATGTAACATGGTACAAGCCCTACTCAGGGGATTGGATATTATCTTATCAAATTACTAGGGTACTTACTTTTGGAGGCAGGAGAAAACAAGAAAAAAGGCATGTCCACCAATAGGAGGCTGGTTGAATAAGCCATGGTACATCTACACCCTGGAGTACTATGCAACCATAAACACCAGCAATGACTCTATCTATACAGCTATGAAGTAATCTCCAAGATACATTGTTAACTGAAAAAGGCTAGGTGCAGAAAAGTGTATAGAGCGGGGCGCCTGGGTGGCTCAGTCGTTAAGTGCCTGCCTTCGACTCAGGACGTGATCCCGGGGTCTTGGGATGGAGCCCCACATCGGGCTCCCTGCTCCACTGGGAGCCTGCTTCTTCCTCTCCCACTCCCCTGCTTGTGTTCCCTCTCTCGCTGGCTGTCTCTCTCTCTGTCAAATAAATAAATAAATAAATAAATAAATAAATAAATAAATAAAATCTTTAAAAAAAAGAAAGAAAAGTGTATAGAGCGGTTGCTGCCCAATATGGTAGCCACCAGTCACGAGTAGCTATTTACATTAAAGTACATGGAATTAAAAAAATCAGTTGCTGAGTCTCAGTTGCCACATTTTGGGTGCTAAATGTTTAATTCCTGAATAAAACGTTCAGGTAGCTAGTTGCCACTGTATCAGACAGTGCAGATATAGAACATTTCTCTCTTTGCAGAAATTTCTAACACAGGGCACTGGTGTAGAATATGACAACTTTTATCCAGGAAGGGTGTGGAAAACGAAAACACACGAGATACATTTCCTTGTATTAAAAAAAAACTATATGGTTAAAACTCAAGATGATAAAGATGCTTGCCTATAAAGGGACAGAGGAGCAGCCCAGCATCCAAGCCGATGATGTATATTCTCTAAAAAACAAAACACAGATTCACAGACTCCATGCACTGGAAAAGGCAAGAAACAATGACCCAACCCAGTAGCAATGAGCAACTCTAGTCCCCAGACTGAATCCTCCAAGCACATTTCCCACTAAATGCTGATTCCAGGTCTAGGTTGGGGTTGTTCCAGGTGAGTGTGGACTGAACTCTCATACCAGAAAGCAAAAAGAGTCAGAAGCCAACCTGAAGGGGCTCCCACTGGCCAACGATAGAGCAATTATTGAAAACATTAATGACTACAATACACTAAAACACATCAAATACAGGAACATCCCCGAATTCATGATGAGAATCTAAAAAAACAGGAAGAAGAAGAAGAACAACAACAACAACAACAAAGCCAACTCATTGTCACCTCTGAGGATCCTAGGGAAACAACTCATTATTTTAGACAGTGGAAATATTGCAAAAGAACTAAGCATTCACCTTACCCTCCCGTGCTTACTCTACTTAAGCATAACCTAATAGTCGATGAGGAGAAGTTTCTTTTATAGCGGAACATGCAGAAGAAATCAAAGAAGTAGTACATCACACTTTTGTAACCTTACTGAAATGCAGTTCTAGGCAACAACCATCAGAGGCTGTGAAAAATGTGAAGTGAAAAGCAGATGGAAGATTTTGTACTGGCTGGATCAGGCTGACAACAACTGAGCCCAGTGATCAATGTCATCATCAGAGGAAGAGAAATAACCAGACACTACTAGGCTCCTGGTGTAAGGCTATGAGAAGTCCACCACCACATCTGAGGTACTCTTTCCCAAAGACCCAAATCTGAGCAAGCCTCTAAATCTAATTAGTGCTTTATTTATTTTTTAAAGATTTTATTTATTTATTTATTTGTCAGAGAGAGAGAGAGAGAGAGAGAGCACAAGCAGGGGAAGCTGCAGGCAGAGGGAGAAGCAGGCTCCTTGCTCAGTGGGCAAGGAGCCTGACACGGGACTCGATCCCAGGACTCTGGGATCATGACCTGAACCGAAGGCAGCCGCTCAACTGACTGAGCCACCCAGGCGCCCCTAATTAGTGCTTTAAAGGAAAGAGGGAAGCCATAGGAATGTAATAAACACAATAAGGTTACGATTGGCAAAATCCAGAACGCAAACTCCACAGGACAAAGATCCAGTTTCTTAAGTAAATGAATTGGAAGGTTCTAAAAAGGACTGAAAGAGACTAAACACTTCAGAAGGAGTTAAGTTTAAGAGAAATGAAAACAGAGAAATTGAAATTAACACCACAATGGGATACCACCAAAACAACAAAAACGAAAAAAGATGGAAAATACCAAGTGTTGGCGAGGATGTGGAGCAGGGCAGCTCTCACACGCTGCTGGTGAGAATGCAGGTTAGAACAAACACTTTGAAAAACTGCTTCTCAGTATCTTCTGAACTCAACATGCACACACCTTATGACTTGGAAATGCCACTCTTTGGTACCTGCCCGAGAGAAAGGAAAGAAATGTCCACCCAAAGGATATGTACGAGAATGTTCAGAGCCCCATTATCATAATAAGTCCTAATAGGGAAAATACCCAAATCCCATGCCACATACATAGGTTGTGAAATAGCCACACAATGCAGTACTCTACTGCTGTGTCAGTCCCAGCCTATTGATAGTGATGCTATCGCTGTCGATACCGCAAGGGCCAGCCTATTGATAGTGGCTAGGAATGCCTGAGGCACTCGTCTGCACCCATATTACTCATGGACCCCAGAGACATTTCCCCCACAGGGGCCAATCTTGTGGCTGGACTGGCCCTTGTGGTTCTTCCTTGTGGTTTATTATGATTGCATTATTATTGCAGGATGTGCTTTAGCAAAAGACCACCAGGGAACTTTGAGGAACAAGATTTATTACTCACAGATCTGGGATGGTACATGCAACACCCGAGGGTACACAGAATGTGATTGTTGGGGGAGCAGAGAGAAAGAGAGAGAGAGAGAGAGCAAGTATGGACCTGGGATGTGCCTTTATTAGGGTTTGAGACCGGGGTGTTTAGGGTCTTGTGGGCTGAGTCTTTATTGGCTAATTTAAAGCATAACAGCAGGAATTAGGACATGGGAAGGGAGAAGTGGGGTCACTCAAGGGCTCAGTTATCTAGGTTACCCAGGGCTTTCTGAAAGAGGGATCTTCATGGGTGGAGGTGGCCTAGTTCCTTACCTGGTTGTTGTGCTATTAGCTGTGTCATACAGCTGGAAAGTGTTTATTCTAGATGGATGGAGAGAGAGAGGAAAATCAGCACTTCCTTTCCTTTTATTTTAAGGTACTTAGCATCTATGATGGTTATTATAAGTGTCAGCCTGACTTTCCACAGTACCCAGGTATTTGCTCAGACATTATTGTGGATGTTTCTGTCAGTATTTTTGAATGAGAATAACGTTTAAATTGATGACTTTGCATAGATCATAATGTGGGTGGGCCTCATCCACTGATGGTTGAAAGCCTGAAGAGAACAAAAGATTGACCTCCCTCGAGCAAGGATGAACTGGGTAGGCAGCAGACGGCCTTCCACCTCCATAATTGTGTGAGCCAATTTCTTCGAATCTGTCTATACCTGTATCTATCTATCTGTCTATCTCTATCTCTATCTATCATCTATCTGTGGTCTCTATATATTATCTATGTATCTATCTACACATACACACACAACACATCCTATGGGCTCTATTTCTCTGGGGAATGCTGACTAATACAGTGTCTTCTTATAGGACCTGCAGGGTAACCTCAGACAAATATGCATCCTCTGAGCCCTTGAAAAGTGACTTACTAAACGTAGAAACAAAGCTGATGCTATGTCTGATGGACCGGCAGCTGAGTGCATGACAGGAGACATGCCTGGCCACAGTGGCAGACCTAACCCACTAATTCTAGACGACACTCCATCGGACCACACTTGCCAAAGGGGATCAGGCCAGCCCTGTCTGCCAACTAGGGAGGCTGCAGGCATAGGGAAGTGTGAATCCCATCTGGAAAGGCACTCTGAGTTAATAAAAGGGAAAAAAAAAATTCACCATGGAAGTCCAAGGAATTATCTTAACAGCCAAGTTGTCTAATGCGTATTAACTGAGATGGTTATTAACTCTTCTATTTTTATAATTATTACCCTTGCTGTTTTTATTAAATAATCACCACCTAGCACATGGCAAAATGCTTCTGAAGCATAGTTTTCACCCAAAAAACTATGTTGAGTTTTCAACAGATTCTGTGAGTCACCGCAGGGAGTTAATTTTGTTTGTTGGGGTTTTTTTTAGAGTGCCAAGAGATCCCGGCCTAATATGAACCACCATGGGTTGACATAGTTCAACACATGTCTTTTTCTTCTTGCTAAGTGTACTGGTTAGGAATGTGGGCTCTGAAGGTAGACTAGGTCTAAACCCTAGTTCTGCCACTTATAAACCGCGTAAGTGTGAATACCTTACTTCTCCTTACAGTCACTGGATTGGCTCCTGCCTTCCCATTCCACTTCATCTCCTACCGTCTGCACTGTGTCTGCCAAGCTCCAGCCCCCTGTGGTTTTTGTCTGCTCCTGGAACAACTGGTACTCACACACAATGCTGTGTGTACACAAAAAGGCCTGCCTGGGCCCGGCTTTTTCTCATTGTTCAGGACTCAGCTCAAAGGCACTTCCTGAGAAAGAGCCTCATTGACAACTCCATTTATAGTCATCCCTGACCAGTCATTTTCTATGTTATTCATGTGTTCGTTTTTCTTAAGGCACAAATCCCCATATGGAATTTCCCCACTTCTTGATTTTTCTGCTTATTGTCAGTGTTCCCAAACTGGAACGAAAGTTCCTGGAACCTTTCCTATCTTGTTCTCTGTGCTGTGTCCCCTGTTTCTTGTTCAGTGCCTCACATATAAATCACTGACTATATATTACTTACAAGAAGGAATTGATACCTATGAGACACACTGGAGAAGACACAGGTATTTAGAACGGAAGGAAGGGCGGGAGAAGTTGACAAGGAAATTAACATCAAAGAATTCAAATTTTTAATGAGTGTTTGTTGCAGATCCACAGTAGTACATTTCAGACTTGGAGGGGCACCAGAAACAACTATAGAGATCACTCAAAATGTAGACACTTCCCATTCCACCTCCCTGTTTTTGATTCAGCAGACTTAGGGTGGGCCCAGGAATCTTGCGATTTAACGCTCTCTGGTGATTAATGAAGTGGTCTGAGAACCACACTTGGAGAAATCCTGACCTAAACAGCTGACATTTGTGTGGCGGTAATGTGATGGCTACCATGCAGAGTTCTGTGGTATCTGGGGAGTGTCTGTTAGTATAATTACTCAAAAGGGCACCGGTCTTTCCCTCCCACCTATGACCACAGATTCCTTTCCCACAGGGGATCACACTTAAAGTCCACAATATGCCTGAGTGGTTGGAACATTGGGTATTGTTATCTTGTTGTACAGATGAGGCTGGTGGAAGGGTCATGACTTAACTAAAGCGCCCCAATGATGGGATCCTGATCTCGTCACTCTTGCTCCAGCAACTTTTCTAGCACACTGGGCATCGCACCTGGTTCTTCTCTATTGCTTCCTGTTTCTGGGGCTCAGAGTCCACACACTTCTCTGCTGTTCCACTAGAAGGGAGAGGCAGGGGATCAGAGAGCACATGGAATAGAGAAGGAAGGGAGAGGAAGGGAGAGCACACGAAAGGCAGGGGAAAGGGGCGAGGATGTGCTTGCCTGTCCCCACTCAGGTCACTGGAAGCTGTGCAGTGACACTGTGCTCCTCCCCAGCTCCATCCCACAGCCCCCTCCTGCACACAGCAGTGACACCGAAGCTCTCACATCATGGAAATGTGGGCTCATCCCTGCTTGCTGTTCCATGTCCAAGTAGTCTCTCTAGCAGTCCTGGTAGGGTGTTAATATCAGAGGCATCACATTGACAGAATGAAGGTGCCAAAGCTGGGGAGGGGCACCTAATAATATTTGCCGAGGGCTTTCTAGAAGCCACACATTGCAGAGTTGTTATTTCTCAGACTTTCTCACTTCACATCCTCAAAGTAATCCTCTGAGGTGGCATCATTACTTCCTCTCTACACAGGGAGAAATAGGCAGGCTCAGAGAGCAAAGTACATATTCAAAGAAGTCCAGGCAGGCGTCGAACGGACACAGAGGCCAACTTGAAGAGCTGCCCAATTTGAGCATCAAAATACATAGTTAGAGTCACAGATGCTAACACTTTGGGACAAATAGGAGTCTATGGGTCATACTGACATAACTACTTGAATAAACGCATAGCTCAGTAAGCCTTAGAGGAGAAGGGAAAGTCTACCATACAGTCAAATGCCAACAAATAAATCTAGAAGGAATGACAGAATTAGAAAAGCAACATTTGACCACTATCACAGTAACAAGTGATTCAGGCAAGAGGCCTGAATGGAAGCTCAGTCAGCACTAAATCCCACGGCAGGCACAGTCACCACGACAGCCATGCCTGCCCAGGAGCGCTGGAAAAACAATAAGCCACCATCACTTTGTTTTCATTGCTCGTATGTATTACGATCTGTATAGCACAGGCATGATGTGCAGTGATTAACCCCACCTATTTCTCAAAATAGATCCTCCTAGCCGCTTTACCGACATACACATACATACATGCAAAAAACATACTTACGAATGTGCATACAGACCCAAATACATGCATGCTCTGTCCCACCCTCTTTTTCACTGTCCAAGTTCCCAGGAATTCATTGAAGTGGATTCACAGAAGGGTAATGAAGAAAACACCCAGAATTCAACAAACTCAATTCTAATCACACCTATCAAGTGGAAAGTTCTATAAGTACTTTCTTTTAGTGGCTGATTTTTCTGTAGATGACCTAAAGATCGCCTCTGGGACATTTTTCCATATCCTTGGGTTGGAAAGCTCAGTATTGCTAAGATGAAAATTGTTAGGATGAAAAATCCCCACACTCACCTATAGATTCAACACAATCCAAATCAAAATCCTAGTGTACTTTATCAGTATTTTTTTTGAAAATTTACAGCTGAATCTAAAATTCATGTAGAAATGGCAAAAAGATGTAGTCTATAAAAACAAATAGAAACCGTGATCCATATGATCACGCCATATACAAAAGCCTACTGAAAATGGATCATAGATCTCAGTATAAGACCTAAAGCTATAAAACATAGTAGAAAACACAGAAGAGGAAACCATGGGAGAAAATCCTTGTGACCTTGGCTTAGGTGAAGATTTATTAGATGCCACACTGAAACCGCAATACATAAATGAACAAATTGATAAGTTGGACTGCCTCAAAATGGAAAAAAACCCCACAAAACAACAACAACAACAACAACAACAACAACAACAACAACAACAACAACAAACGTCTGTTCTTCCAAAGACACTGTTGAGAGAATGAAGAGACAAGCCACTGACTGGGAGAAGAGTATTTGTAAATCATTTATCTGATAAAGGACCTGTATCCAAAATATGGAAAATCCCTCAAGAGTCAATAAGAGACCCTCCAATAAATAAATGGGCAAACAATTTGAACAAATACTTCACCCAAAAAATTATACAAATGGCAAATAGGCCCATGAGAAGATGGTCAACATCATTAGTTAGTAAGGAAATGTAAATTAAAACTACAGTTAACTATCACCACAGCCCTGTGAGAATGACCAACATTAAAAATACTGACCATACTAAGCATCGTGGAGGATGGAACCTTCATACACTGCCGGTGGGAATGAAAAAGGATACAACCGCTTTGGAGTTAGTTTGGTAGCTTCTTACCTTGTTCATCTTACATCTACCATATGACCCAGCCATTGAGCCCCCAAGTATTTACCCTACAGAAAGAAAGCATGTGTCCATGTAAAGATTTGCACACAAATGTTCATACCAGTTTTACTGAAAAGAGCTTCAAGCTGAAAACAACCCACATGTCCATCACCAGGCGAACGGTTGAAACGAGTTGTGATATATACATATAATGGACTATCATTCAGCAACAAAAAGGAACTATCCGCACATGCAACAAAAGGATAGATCTACAAATAGGCTGAATGAAAGAAGCCAGAAAACAAGAGCACATTCTGTACAATTTTATTGACATTAAGTTATTAAAAAAGAAAAAGAAATTGATGGTGACAGAAGTTCAGTGGTTGCCTGGGACCAGGGAGAGGTCCAGGGGAGGGAGCTGGAGGCCAGAGGAGGGTGGGTGAGGAGATTACAGATGGTCATGGGGAAGCTTTTTGGGGTGATGGGTATGTTTACTATCTCGACTGCAGTATTGGTTTCACGATGCATACGTATGGGAAACTTTATTAAAGAAGGTACTTCAAACGCGTGTAGGGCATTGCATGTCAATCATATGCCAGTAAAGCATTTGGAATATATTTGAATATTTCCAAGTCTTTAATGCGGTTAAATTAACCAGGAGCGTGATTCCCATTAATACGTTCTTGTCGTATTAACACCTCCACACTACGTCTTACCAAATTGGTCTGCACCACATACGACCAAAATAGAAGTTATCATTTGCAATGGGGTACACAGAAATATTTAATGAGAGTTGATGCACATGTTCTTCTGCAGTACAGAACTGAAAATTATTGTTTCTTGGGAAATAATCGTGACATTTTAGAATACCTGGTTATTTTAGGGAACATGGCTGAGTATCATTATAATAGGGCGAGCTCTAGAGTAATTATTATTTTTGAAAATACTAGATTCTTGTAACTGACATTTTAAACTAACACTGGGAAACTCTGGCATTTAAAATGTTTCATTATACAATGGATAAAAACGTGGTGAGCAGGGAAGAATCCATGCTACAATCACAAATGGCTAGAAAAACAATCTATCCAAATGCTTATTTCAAGACCTATCTGAGAGACACATGGGAATCACTGGTTATTATTTGCACATCCAGCAAAATATATGTAAATTTATCGTAAATGCACATTAGGCAATTTCTTTCCTCAGGCTATAGAATTCATTGCTTTTGCACAAGTAGGGCATTTCCATGATGGGCGTCAGGCCTACTACATAGCCCATAGCTGCTGATGGAAAGAAATTCCACCTGCTAAACCTCTTCTCCCATGATGAAGACCAAAGTAGCATCTCTACGTTTGGGCTAGCTCGTGAACCTCACAGGAGCTATTGCACAGCCTGCATTTGTTCAGGTCTATGCACTCACTCGTGCCAGACGTCATATTCCACCAGGAGAGTGAAGTGTTGGGGTCTCCTGAAGACTGCTGCCCTTGAATCTGGAGCAGATGGTTCTGCAGCCATCAGGCCACAGATTCTCAGAACCTGCCTCCTTGGGGCACCTGATATGAGCTCAGCCACCAGCAGGAAGAGCTGCGCAGAGAGAGATGGATCCAGCAATCACCGTGCTTTACTGGTGTAAGTAACTATGTGCCCAGCACCATGCTAGGCTCTAGGTTAGTGACAATGACACTGATTCAGTTGGGTCCTGATCAATACAACTTCATGTTATAATGGACTTCTCACAGCGCCTTTTACTTCTCCTTTCTTCTTCCTCCCTCCTCCGACAACAAAGTTGAAAACAGTAACAGGCGTCCTGAATTCATACAGGCATTCACGATCCGGCAGTAAGCACAGGGCAATGGGCTTGCTCATTTGTATCACTGACTGTTCTCGGGGATCTTGTGGTGAAGCATTCTCATCCCCATTGTACAGAGGAGGAAGCTGGGGCTCAGAGAAGGTCGTTAGCTGTAATACCTCTAGTGCCTGCTGGCTTTAGAAGGAAAGCAGCTCCAGGCACCTCTGGGGCAGGACCCACACTCACTGGGGTCAACGGGAGACCCCAGTGGCTTTACCTACAAGACAGCCAGGTCACCAGTCCCCAAAGCGGGAAAGAGGCGACTTGGATCTGGATGCCTTTGTCTCCCCACACCCCAGGGCAGTTCAGCCCCCACTGCGGGACCCACGCCCTCAGCGGAGTCCCAAACACCTGAAGGTGGGACCTGCTCTTCTGGAAAGGCTCTGTCTGCTTCTACAGAAAAGTCGTCAGGGGTCACCACATTGATGTTGGGTTTCTATGGCAACCGTGATGCAGGCTGGTCCTTTACAGCGGAAACGTATTTGCAGCCCTCCTTACCCCCCCCCACGTACCCCCCCCTTCCCCGCCCCGCTTTCCCTTGAAAGGAAAACACCATAACTCTTCAGGACACCACATGAGAAAGCATGGCAATTAGAGGCTCTAGCCTGGGACCTGGGCAACTGGTTTACAGTGAGACAGGAGGGGAGAATTATCAGTACACAGAAACCCAGGGAGGTGCCCCAGGGTTCTTGGAGATGAGCTAGCCCTAGGAGGGTGAGCATGTGAAATCAAGGCCATGTGAAGCAGTCTCTGTGGCAGAAAACCAAGAGATTGTTTATAATCACATGATGGAATGACCTAGGAACACAGAAAAATGTCATTTAAAGAAACATTCAGAGGTGCTTCAGGGCAGCAGCCCTAGAATGATACAATTATTCAATAGGCAGAAACCTACTTTCTGAACCATACAACAGTCTCTGTGGTGGAAATTCTTTTTTTTTTTTTTAATTTTTTATTATGTTATGTTAGTCACCATACAGTACATCCCAAGTTTTTGATGTAAAGTTCGATGATTCATTACTTGCGTATAACACCCAGTGCACCATGCAATATGTGCCCTCCTTACTACCCATCACCAGCCTATCCCGATCCCCCACCCCCCTCCCCTCTAAAGCCCTCAGTTTGTTTCCCAGAGTCCATAGTCTCTCATGGCTCATTCCCCCTTCTGTTTACCCCCCCTTCCTTCTTCCCTTTCTTCTTCTACCGATCTTCCTACTTCTTATGTTCCATAAGTGAGTGAAACCATATGATAATTGTCTTTCTCTGCTTGACTTATTTCGCTTAGCATTATCTCCTCCAGTCCCGTCCATGTTGCTGCAAATGTTGTGAAATCATTCTTTTTGATGGCTGAGTAATATTCCATTGTGGTGGAAATTCTTATCCTCCATTCCTGGTATTGTCTTCCATGTGGAGGGACACCCATGATGAAAGCAGCTCTACAGTCTTTATAATCCACTTCTTCTCTAGTGTGGGAATCACTTACCTCATTTGTGACTTTGCAGTGGGAAACCCACATCCCAGGCCCTCTCCCTTCAAAATTCTTGTAGCAAGCTGTCTTTATAGAGCACCGGTTTGCTCTGCTCTCAGGGGTGGGTAATAGAATCACAGCTCTTCTCCTGTTTTCTGTGTCTTGCTGGCCCCTCAACTATACCTATGGTCTGTTTCAAAATGCTTTTGTCTTAACCAAGAAACAGACTCTTGACTATAGAGAACAAACTGATGACTACCAGAGGGGAGGTGGGTGGGGGTGATGGGTGAGATAGGTGATGGGGATTAAGGAGTGCACTTGTCAGTGATGCTCACCGGGTGACGTATGGAGTTGTCGAATCACTGTATTGTACACGTGAAACTAATACGGCACCGTACGTTAACTGTACCGGAATTAAAATAAAAACTTAAAGGTTTAAAAGATTCTTTTGTCTTGAAGGGTCTCCCAAAGCACACTTCTTCTCCCCATCTGAGCTCTGAACCAACTAAGAAGTAGGACAAAAGAGTGAAAAGAACAATGCATCGACTCCATTGCTTATAAAGGTGATATTGCAGAAAGTGGCTTAGATATGCAGGCAACTGGGCTTCCTTTTCATGAACCCCAGAATTATACTGACTTGGCCACCCAGCAGCGCTGCATGAGGTAGTCACAAAGGCCAAAGACTGCAATGCAGATCTCCCTGCTCTCTGGTGAAGGAGCCCTGTCTGTATGTGCTTGAAGAAAGTACCTTCCTTGCCAAAGGCTATCCCTGCGGCAGGAGAGTGTACCAGGAAACAATCCTTGAGAATCGCATTTCAAAGTGAATAAATAGCCCTTGTTCTGATCGCATACTCACCAAGGGATGTTCTGAAGATATGGCATTCCATGTGGTTCGTGGAGCCAACTGTAGCAACAGACTCTCAGCTCCTCAACACAGGAGATCGCAGTGGAAACTCATCTTACGAAGGGGGATTGGGGTTAGGTTCAAAATTCCAAGAGTGGGGTGAAAATTCATATACCATGGAAATCTCCTCTGGGAATCCCCTCAGGAAGGAACTGAAGAGATGTTCAGAAAACGATACCCACACATAAACCCACCTGCAGACCGTAGCCAAAACTGAAACGAAGTTCTACAAAGCCTTCAATGATCAGCAAATCCCTATTTTATCCGGTGATTACTGACCACAGAGAAAGAGGAAACGTACACCCAAAACACATGTCTTGGATATATATTCCTGCTTAACAAAGTCCCCCAAACAATGGTCATTTATCATCTCTCAGGAGTCGGTGTGTTGACTGCGCTCAGATGGGTGTTTTTGTGTTCCAAGCGGTTTCTGTCACCTGGGGCTACAGTCATCTGGAGGCTCCACTCAGGGGTAGTGCGTGCCGTCCGGGAGAGCTCACTCACATGGATGGTTGGTGCTGGTTGTCGCCTGGGGGCTCAGTTGGGGCCGTTCACCAGAGCACCTTGGTTCTCCTTACAGAACTCTCCCTGTACAGGGTTGCCAGATAGAATCAGGATAGCCAGTTATATTTGAATTCCAGAGAACTAACGGACAATTTTTAGTCTAAGTGTGTCACATGCAATGTGACTGTTTATCTGGAATTGAAATTCAATTTGGTGTCCTTTGTTTTTATTTGCTAAATCGGGAAACGCCCGGGGGGAAGAACCT
This sequence comes from Ursus arctos, assembly GCF_023065955.2. Lineage (NCBI taxonomy): Eukaryota > Metazoa > Chordata > Mammalia > Carnivora > Ursidae > Ursus > Ursus arctos. The sequence goes on from NC_079873.1 coordinate 79,317,647, forward strand.
GTGAGTTAATGACCATTGGAGATGACGCTCCCAACAGGGCAGGGCTGGGGAAAATGAGATCAGCCTGGCAATAAAGACAAAGCTGGTCATACCTGGTGTTGGTGGAATAAAGGGGAAACAGACGCGAGCGTACACATCGGTGCCAAACGGGCACATCCATTTTCCGAGGCCCGTATTATCATGGCTTAATAACGCGAATGGCGTTTGATACAGACGTCCTATTTCCACCAAAAAGGGAAGTTCAGGTGAGGCTTTAGGAAAATGATACCAGGGTGATTCTGACCTGCCATCTGCCTAAGGGGGCCCTGGCTAAAGGGGCAGGTGAGGTGCCCCATACATTTCTTGCTCTAGCGAGGAAATATAGCTAATGCTTATGGAGCAGATTGCATCACCACACCCAGTGGAACGTTCTTCATGTTAGTGGCCAGATTTAATCCTCAAGACAGCCTTGGTAGTGAGGTATTACTGCCCCCTCTTCATGGATGTCTGTGACTCTAAGTCACATGCTCCTGAGTACACAGATGGATGGCGAAGAAGTTGCTCAGCACCCCCACTTCCATGGATGGGACCCGGAAGCCTTGGCACCATTAGTTGCTGGTGACAGATCTTTAGAAAACGTATCAGGGTACCTACTGCTGAGGTGGTTAATCTCTGGTCTCTCTGTGCTTACCCTCCCTGCAGCAGGAAGCCAGGCTTGGTGCCCCTTTCCCTTGCCTCCAGGGAGGATTGGGTCAGGGCTGAGAGCAGAAGCTGCCTGAAGCCTGTGTTTCTTCCATCCTTTGTAAAGAAGTTGTGGTATCTATCTATCTATATCATCTATATCATCAGCTATATCTGTATCATCTGTATCTGTATCATATCTATATCTATCTGTCTATATAGAATTATTACTCACCCATAAAAAAGGATGAGGTCTTGCCATTTGCAACAACGTGGATGGACCAGAGGATAGTATGCTAAGTGAAGTAAGTCAGAGAAAGTCAACTACCATGTGATTTCACTTACATGCAGAATCTAAAAAACAAAGCAAACGAGGAAACAAACACAATGCAGAAACAGACTCATAAATACAGAGAACAAACTGATGGTTGCCAGGGCAGAGACGGTGGGGGGATGGGCAAGTGGGTGAAGGGGAGTGAGAGGTGCATGCTTCCAGTTATGGAATGAATAAGCCACAGGGGTGGAAGGTACAGCATGGGGAATATAACCAGTGATATTGTAATAGCATTGTACGGTGACAGATGGTAGCTATCCTTGTGGTCAGCATAGCGTAAGGTACAGACTTGTGAATCACTATGTGGTACACGTGAAACTAATGTAACATCATGTGTCGACCATACTTCAATAAAAAGAAAAGAAGGAAATCCTGCCCCCTCCACAAGAAAACTTAAACTTACGGTAAGCATTGGACTATTTGTACCTGTTATGGCGGGGAAGGCTTCCGAGGGCACAGGGAAGGAGAGGAAGGGAGATTTCTCCCACACAGAAATGAGGTCAGAGATCTACATGTCCCTCCAAGAGCAAGGACCTAGCACTGCTCCGTATGAACGCTTGTGGTGCTTCCATGGATGGTCCACTGAGGCTGGGCAACCAGTGGTGAGGCAGAGTTTCCTCTTTGTATCAAGGCGTCAGGGGGCCTGAAGACCCTGAGTCAGCTATGTGCGTGTCTTTTTTAAAGATTTTATTTATTTATTGGACAGAGAGAGTGAGGGAGGGAGAGAGAGAGAGAGAGAGAGCACGCACAAGTAGGCAGAGAGGCAGGCAGAGAGAGGAGGAGTAGCAGGCTCCCCACTGAGCAGAGAGCCCGACGGAGGGCTCGGTCCCTGGACCCCCGGATCATGACCTGAGCCGAAGGCAGATGCTTAACCGACTGAGCCACCCAGGCGCCCCTGAGTCAGCTGTGTTGATGGTCAGCTCAACCCTAAACAGTGTGGACAGATGAGTGATGATGGCAGGGGCCTCCCCCGGCTGTATCTAGATCCCACAAGTGGGACACTCACTCAACAACCCCTCTTGGTGATAATAATGATGGTGATGATAGTGATCATGATCATGATGAGGTAATGATGATGAGGAGGTCAGTGATGGCAGAAATGAAATCCTGCCCCTGCAGTGAAGGTACCTGGGTATGGGGACCTTCTGAATTGATTATTTTTCAAGCCGGCAGGTAGGGGCTCAGTCTGAGCAGGTGATTCTTCTGGGACAGATAATCTGGAGGGTAGGATGTTAATGTTCAGAAAAGTGATGTATGCAAGTGGTACTCTAAATTGTATCACCTTTAATCTTCACATTTATTTGAGTTGCCTATAATTAAAATCATAGTTCACAGCAGGGTGTAGGAAGTTAGGAGAAGCTGGGCAAATTGGGGAAACTGCTTTGTTAATGCCTGCTCAGTAAGGTAACCTGCATTTCACTAGAGCTTTCTCCCATTGTGTCCTGAAGCCACCAGGGCTCTGAATGTTCTAATCTCTCCTAAGTCCTCATATTTCATGCTGTCCAGGGTGTCGCCTATTTCTTTTATATAGCGAAATGTATTCGTTTTTAATTTTTTGTTATGTTCAGTTAGCCAGCACATAGTACACCATTAGTTTTTGATGTAGTAGTGTTCAAGGATTCATTAGTTGCGTATCCCACCCAGCGCTCATCACAACACCTGCCCTCCTTAATACACATCACCTGGTTACCCCCCCCTCCCCTGTAACCCTCAGTTTGTTTCCCGGAATCCAGAGTCTCTCATGGTTTGTCTCCCTTTCTGATTTCTTCCCGCTTTCTACCCAGATGTCCTGAAAGCTGCCTGGGTGGGTTTTCACCACAGCCCCTCCCTCCCGCCTTCCTGCTCAACGATGTTCAAGCTGCAGTTCAGGCTTTTGTCACCAGGTGGCATCGACGTACTTCCACCGTCAATTTCTCTGCAAAGAGGTTTGTTTATTCAAGGAGCAAGAAAACACAACACCTACCCTTAAGACCCAGCCTGTGAACCAACGAATAGAATATTTTAAATTCTGTCTGATAGAACTGATGGGTGTGAAAGAAGACTGTAAAAACAACAACAACTACAACAACAACAACAACAACAACACCTATACCCCAGGACATGCATAAGATGAAACACGGGTGACAGTGGTGCACTATGGCAGTAGGCGGCAGGTGGGCTAAGGGCAGGGCAGGACAGGTGGGAGGTGTCTGAGAGAGAATGGGGAGCAGGAGCAGTGTCTGGGCAGCCTGTACAGGCGTGGGGTGGTGGAGGGTGAAAGCCCTGATCTCTGGGAGGGACTCCCCACAGTGTGGACACGTCAACCTGCAATGAGGAAGGAAGAAATACATCGATAAAAAACGCGATATAGATTTGGGGCCAACAGCAATTGGAACTGCTTTAATGCACATATGAATTTTCCCAACAGAATCTGTATCTCAGTAAACCAACGATTCCAAAAATTTTCTTATTCTTTGCAAACTGCGCTGGGTTCCTCTGAGAAAGAAAAATGGAGATGGATGCCACTTGGTGGCCAGAGCTGGGATTGCAGCTCCGAGGCATGGACCAGGGGTCTCCGCAAGGAGGAGGGAAAGACGAAGTTTGTGATCTTGGTTGAGTGGTTTCAGCCAGAGTTTTCGGGAATGTTTCGCTTCGTGGCAGTAATTCCTCGGTGTGCATCATTTTCTGGGATCTCTAAATCTGAGATCAGAATCCATCCCCTGTGTGAACTGAGGATAGAGCTACACTTTTGAGGTGGGGTGATTGAGCCAGAGGAGGCATAGACACACACACACACACACACACACACACACACACACACACACAGACACAGAGTAATTCAATTTTGAAATCTACTTTGTTCTCCTATAACATTGAATATAATGAGTGCCTATGAAGTGAAGAATGTATGTGCACATCCATGTGCACTCTTGTCTTCATTGTCAAAAGGGACTTTTGGGTGAATACCCATGGTGCTACAGGATCAGGGGAGTGTAAAATGCTCAATTCTCAAGCCTTAGAAACTCATCTTCTTTCTTTTTTTTTTTTTTAAGATTTTATTTATTTATGTGACAGAGAGACAGCCAGCGAGAGAGGGAACACAGCAGGGAGAGTGGGAGAGGAAGAAGCAGGCTCCCAGCAGAGGAGCCCGATGTGGGACTTGATCCCGGAACGCCAGGATCACACCCTGAGCCAAAGGCAGACGCTTTAACGACTGCGCTACCCAGGGACCCTAGACACTCGTCTTCTAAAAGCAGTCCTGCTCTGTGTCCTCTAGAGAGGGCGAAGGATGCAACCTCATTCCCATCCTGCCATTTATCTGGAGAGGTGATGTAGGTTCTGTGAACCTGAGCTTTGCCACCTGTGCCGTGGGACTCAGGAGACCTTTGTCACACAGCTGTCCCAAGGGGAAAATGAGAGAACCTGCTCAGGGTCTGTGGCATGTAGTGGGACTTCAAGGGCCCTTTAGAAGTTGAAACGTAGCAGTAGGGGCTGGCTGAGCTTCAGGGCTAAGGCAGGCATGGTGAAAAGGTATTTCTCATCGTTTCTCCTAATGAAAATATAGATATCTTTAGGAAGGACGCAAATATTTCTCTGATATGCCTTGCGTTTAAAGTCTTAAAGACAGAAGGATCCCTGGTTTCTTGGGTGAATCAGAAGCTTATAAGCAATGCTCAACATCAAGCTTCTCGGCAGACCCCAAACCAGCTCCCTGTGCTGGGAAGACGGGCCTGCTTATTCGTTTATTGTGTGTTTGTTCCTTTGTTTTTTATTGAAGTGCAAGTGACACCCAATATTACAGTAGTTTTAGGTGTACAACATAGTGATTCAACAACTATGCACATTACAAAATGCTCAGCGCTGTAAGTGTAGTCACCCTCTGTCACCATACACAGTTATTACAATATTATTGACTCTGTTCCCTGTGCCACACTTTTCATCCCCAGGGCTTGTTTGTTTTATAACTGCCAATTTGTATCTCTTAATCCTCTTCCTGTATTTTGCCCATCCTCCCACCCCTCCCCTCTGGCAACCACCAGTTTATTCTCTGTATTTATGAGTCTGTTTCTCTCTTGCTTTGTTTGTTCATTTGTTTTCATTTTTCAGATTCCAAATATAAGTGAAATCGTATGGCATCTGTCTGTTTGTCTGACTTGTTGTACTTAGCATAATGCCCTCTAAGTCCACCCATGTTATTGTGAATGGCAAGATTTCATCCTCTTTTTGTGGCTGAGTAATATTCCATTGTGCGTGTGTGTGTGTGTGTGTGTGTGTGTGTATACACAATACATGTAATACACCCCCACACATGTATGTCACATCTTCTTTATCCATTTATCTATCGCTGGACACTTGGGTTGCTTCCATATCTTGCCTGTTAACAATTAATGATGCAGTAAGACAGGCCTGTTTTTAACTCACCTGGTGACCTCAACGATAGGGCACATCAGGGCAGCAAGTTGTGGTGTTTGCCTAACTGCTGCTCCTGGACTGCTCCATAGGTTAATACATTTTACAGGAGTATTCTGGACTAGTCCTGGAGTCACCACTGCAAGAGTCTTCAGATCATGCATTATCCAACCGTGTCACACCAGAATTTCAGCCAACTGCTGTCTCCCTGAGAGGGAGAAAACCAAGATTTACTAGCATTTCTTCAACATACAATTGCCCGTTCTTTCATTCACTAATAAGTACGTATATATTTGGGCTTAGAACCCACACCGTCCATCGAAAAGCGTTTCACTAATTTTGTAGTGTAAATAAGAGGGTAAGAAGGAAAGAGCGTAAATCTGGAAAATTCAAGGGTTAAATCTGAGACAAAATAACTCCTTCACATTAACTTTTAAACTTGCTCAGACTTCAGGGCGTTGAAGATTAAAAAATAATCCCTCCTCTGACCCCTAATTCCCATGCAGGCATAAGCCGCTCACTCTGTCTCTCCATCTCTCTGTCTCTCCATCTCTCTCTCTCTTCATCTCTCTCTCTCACACTCTCTCTCTTCCCCTTCAAAATCAAAGTTCCAGAAAGAGATTTTTACATTCCCTGGTAACATTCTTCACTTCCCACTGAATCCTTATCTGACTACTTCTGTCCTCATGATTGCAATGACTCACTCTCACTAAGGCCACAAGCCACCTTATTCTCACTAGGTCCAGATTATTGTATAAATATATCAACATACTGACTATTAATTTTACTGACCTCCTCATAATGGTGCTGTGAGCACTGAATTTGACAATACATTAAAAAAATCTTGGTGATAAGAAATTTTAGCTGTATTTGTTCCATTTCGCGTATCTTTATTGACATTACTGTATCCACAGGCATGAAGAAAAGATAGGATATTGTCTGAGGATTATTCACAATGACATATGGGGTGTGGTGTACTGAGTGTGGTAGTTGCCTAGGACCCCATAACAAATCTCCACAAATTCTGTGGTTTGAGATGTCAAAAATGTATCCTCTCATAGTTCTGAAGAACAGAAGTCCAAAATCAAGGTGTCAGGCAGGGCCATACTCCCTCCCTCTGAAGGCTCTAGGGCAAAATTCATTCTCAACTCTTCCAGTGTCTGGTGGCTCCTGGCTTTCTGTGGTCTGTGGCAGCATAACTCCAACCTCTGCCCCGTCTTCACATGGCCTTCTTCCCTGTGTGTGAAACCTGTCTCTTGTTTCTAAGGACGACAGTCATTGGATTTAGGGACCACTCTAAACCCAAGATGATTTCATCTCAAGATTCTTAACTACATGCGCACAGACCTTGTTTCCAAATAAGGTCTCACCATATGTTCAGGGCTTGGGGTTTGGACATATCTTGTTCTGGACATAAATCAATCAACTACAGCGATACGCAGGTTAAAACAACTAACATGAGCTATTACCTTGTGTATAGAAATATGCAAGGGGCGCCTGGGTGGCACAGCGGTTAAGCGTCTGCCTTCGGCTCAGGGCGTGATCCCGGCGTTATGGGATCGAGCCCCACGTCAGGCTCCTCCGCTATGAGCCTGCTTCTTCCTCTCCCACTCCCCCTGCTTGTGTTCCCTCTCTCGCTGGCTGTCTCTATCTCTGTCGAATAAGTAAATAAAATCTTAAAAAAAAAGAATTAAAAAAAAAAGAAATATGCAAATACATGCATATGTGCATAAACACATAAATACCTGTGTAAGAAAGACGATAATGCGCTAGGGAAGAATATAATGTAGAATGAAACATTCAGAGGCTGTCTTTGGGTTGTATGTTTTGGGGTGATGTTTTCTCCCCCTCACTTCTATATTATCTACTTTACCTAAAATAAATACCAATTGCTCTTGCAACTACATATTTAGAAAAATAAATAAATAAAACGACAGGGAAGCAAGTGCATTCTTAGCCCACCCACAGGGAAACCTCCAGAATGACCCCCCCTGCCCTAGGCGTGTGGGGAGGGTCGTGTGGGGTGGGTGTCTTTATGATAATCACCTGTGACCAACAAAGAATAAACAGACCCTAAGAGGGAAGTAAGCCATTGAAGGTGTTATCAATAGAGATGTTAAAAGGACTTAAGTTCCCTGGTTAGCTTTCTGCAAGAGACCGACCCTGAAGGCCCCCCTTGGCAACCCTATTAGGACCCCTCTCACTCCTTAGAGCTTTTTCTGTATCTTTGCTTAACAAACGTCTATCGATTTACTGAGAAAAAAAAAAATCAAACCTTTAGAATAGGAACGTAGTTGAGGGACAGTAAGGAAGGCAAGATGCCTGGGAAGCTGCTTTCTCAATATAACAAGATAATTTCCCTCCAAATTTCAAACCACAATGCTTGTTATCAATATTTTAAATTCCTGCCTATTAAACTAGGGGTAAAAAGTTGTACTTCAGTTTGATTTTATTTATTCATTTATTTTTTTTTTTGCTGTGCCTTAATAAACGGTGAGGTTGAGGGTCTTATCAGATGAGAAGCAGTAGTGTACACTGGAGAGATGTGGGGCACAGCAGCCACACAGAATCCGTTCAGATCTCTGTCTTGTGATTTGCTAGCCTTCCCTCGCTGTGCCTCAGTTTCCCAAAGTTTAAAATCAGGCAACAATAGCTCTTCCTCATAGGCTCTGCTGAGGATGAAATGAGTAAGTATAGGTTTAGCACATACAACACGGTGGGGTGCACAGGGAGCCAGCAGTATTATTAACTATTCTTACGATTATCATCATACCAGAATCCACCAGTAGTGTTTTTCCTAGTGAGTAACCACCTTGGGTATTTAGCAGAGGAGGGTTCTAGGCAAAGCGTTGAAGTGTGTGGACTGGTTTCTCCTTACTGCTTATAATAAAATGTGAGAGAAGAGATAAATCCAATGAGCTGTTAAGCAAAAAAAAAAAAAAAAAAAAGAAAGAAAGAAAAGAAAAAAAGAAAAAGAATTGGGCCTTGAAGATTTGGAACGTTCTGAGCTTATCTATATTATAAAAGGCAAGATAGCGTGTTCAGGAGAGAACACCAAGGGTATGGCTGGGAAATCACTCCAGGAAGAGATTACTTGTGGATTTAATCAGCCATCTCAGCTGAAGCCAGAAGTGGAGATGTAGAAAACCTAACAGACCCATAACCAGCAAGGAAATTGGAGCAGTAACCAAAAATCTCCCAACAGGCAAGAGTCCAGGGCTGGATGACTCCCCAGGGGAATTCTACCAAACATTTAAAGAAGATTTAATACCCATTCTTCTGATGCTGTTTCAAAAAAAAAAAGTTGTGATTAAATGACAGTGTATAAGAGGTGATCTAACTGTACTTGTTAATGAACTCTTAGGTGACTGAGGTCCAACTCTTGAGTACTGAATTTGATCGGAAATGCCAAATTCATTACATATGAAATAATGTTAAATTAAATTAAATACCAGAGTTCTATCATATTGTACATCAACCACTTTATCCAACAGTTTTAAAATCATAGATTCTTGGGAAATTCTTGGGAAAGAACACCCGGCAAAGGGATCCCCACCCCTATTTATTCACCGTTTGGATGGGTGTTAGGAATAATAAGAATAGACAATCACAAAAAGACACCAATAATTATAGAGCACGTAGTAGATTAACAGATAAAACTCTTGGTTAGCATCAGACAACCAGCGAGTAATGATTCCCAGGGTCAAATCCTGGTCATTTCTGATCCCACACTCGATGCCCCTGACCCCTGTTCATAACTGAGAGTTCTTCTGTGTTAGGCTAGAGGCCAGCACAGGGGAAGGGACGCACCCAATGTCCTGTGGTCAGTTAATGAGTCAGGCAACTGAGAAGCATGTTTGACGACTCCCATCTTCTGTCTAGCTGACCTGTTCCTATTCTGTGCTCTTCCGTACTATTTCTTCTTCCTGGAGCACAGTAGGAAATTGCTTCTAGTCAAGCTAGAAGGAAAATAGGGAGACAGGAAAGCACGTGGGAAAAAGGAAATGATGAGATGGGACTGAGGCTACTTCTTGCCGCTACATTTCCAGATGTGGTCTTGTTTCAACTCTGCTATCTTATGGGACAGAAGGGGCAGGGTGAGCTGGGAGTAACATTTATCAAAGCCCTACTGTGTACCGGACATTCTTTGAGAGTTTCTCCATTTTTTTCTTACAACAAATCCGTGAAGAAGGCACCCTTAAAGTCCCATTTTAGAGAAGACCAACCTCAGACTCACAGAGCTATGTAAATGTTCCTCAAACGGGCCAACTGGCAGCCTCCCATTTAGACGATGGATTTCCAGGCCTTAAGTCCCCATAGTGGGAACTTCCTTGAAATGGAAACTGGGTGATGTCATGCCATGACATGGTGTCATGCCATGACATTGGGCATGAAGATGATGATGGGCACAAAATCCTGCCCCATGGGCCAACAGGCCTTGGCATGGGGACACATAGACTGGCTGATTCCTGAGATGCTGAACTGGACCCAAGGAAGCAGCACGAACTGTTGCCCTTTGGAACGGGAACCTGAGTGGTAGGATTTTAACATGGACATAACTATCATATGCTGGTTGGTTGGTTGGTTTGTTTTTGTTCCCTGTTCAATCTCGTGTAATCCTAATAGCTTCATTCAAGAGCAACAATTATGCCTGTTACTCAGACAATGGAACTAAAGTTAAAAGAGTAAGCAACATGACCTAAGAAACAACCTTATAAATTACTGCTCCAGAACTCATACCTGGAACTGCACGGACTAAGCTTTTCGCTACTCTGTACTGTAAGCTGACATTTGATATTCCTCGAAGCATTATTATTCAGTTGCTCTTTTTAAAACAATGTGCTAAAGTACTTTCTTAAACGCTAGAAATCATTACAAAGTATAGAATGCCGTCTGTGCAGCAAAAATTAAAAATCAAAAGGCATGTGGAAAGCACTGAGAAACTATTTACAACTTCTATTCAGATACAGTGTTTATATCCTCAACGTATGAAATACTCTTCAACGGTAGAGATGGGACAATAATATCAAGGGGGAATGTACGTATAAAGCCATATAGATCGCCAATAAACACTTGGAAATATGCCCCAAGAAACAAATGAAATGAAATGAAAATGAATCCTATTAAGCCAAATAGAGGTTGTTAAGTGTTATGTAGAATATGATTGCGCTCTGCAAAATAATATGTATCAACATGAGTGTACAAGTATGTGTGTGATTGTAAGTAGGTGCATTACACACAGAGGAAAATTCTGGGAAACAGGCACAGATAAATTAACAGAGACTGTGTATTGCGGTGAGCAGAAGGTGGGAGAGAAGGGAAGGGCAGAATAATTTCAGTTTCTAAATCAACATCTATATGTTGTTTCATACTCGATAAACAATGAAAGCTATTAATTGGTAATCTGACAATGTTAATGAGATAAAGCTTAGTAAAATGGGAAAATCTGTAAATTGAGTCACAAAATGGTAGTGCAGGAATACATTTATTGACTCAGACATATGTTCATATACTGTTGCAAAAAATAGCACATTAAAAGAATTCTTTGAAAATAATTCAAACAATTCAATGTATGCATGCTGGTGAGGGTTAGAGGATATTTTTATTTTCAATTTCTGTAGTGTTTAAAATATGAAAACTTTACTGAATAAAAGATTGGAAATATAAGAGGATTGTGCACTGATAATAGATATGATGCTTTTATATTCATCGCCTTGGAAATATCTTCCCAGTATAGGTTTCATGGGTAAAGGCACAGATTAGAACAATTTATTTGACAGCGCTTGCGTGCGTGCATGTGTGTGCGCGCACGTCAGTGTGCATGTGACTGTATGCATGTTTCTATGTCTCCAGCTTCTTTACAGTAATTGTGCACATTAACTCATGCAGCTTTCTCTTCAGTTCACTTAGAGGCTGGACTTCCAGCCCCAGGGCTTGAAGATCCCATGATGGATATATTATATATATAGAGAGAGGGGGGGGCAGGATATATATATATATATATATATATATATATATATATATATATATACAGAGAGAGAGAGAGAGAGAGAGAGAGAAGGCAGGATAAGTGCCTCTGTGTGGAAGAGTCCAGAGAGCTTTGGCCTATACGATGAAATCAGTGCGTTTCCCACACTCCCCCCACATCCCCTATGATCATTTGGTGCCATCTATCTCCATTTTCTCAGGGTTCTCTTTTTCCCACGGAGAAGGCATGGATTTTAGACACAGAAACAAAAAATTTCCTTTCAAGGTACATGGTGAAACGGTAAGTACACTCTGGTCCAACTCTCTTTGAAGAAGTCACATGTTTATGAAAAGTCGGAGAGGACAGATACTTAGTTTTGTTTCCTGCTTTCTCCTGCATCTACATTTCATTATTTTGTTAACATGTATTGGGTTATTTTACTGTCTGCCAGGCACTGTTGTCCATTCCTTATCTGCATTCCAGCCTTCCCTCTCTTGATCTCTAGACCTGCCTAACTGGAAATGTTCACAGGGAGCAAGATGGATGTTAGCGCCCACCCACCTCATGGCATAAAGAAGCATGACCTCAAATGGACCCCATTCCAAACGAGTTTAGTCCAAGCTTGACCCTGACTCCTGAAATCCCAGCATCAAAATGGAAAATGACACAGCTGAGTTGGGAGAAGTTGCAAAGTTGGGAAACTGAGGCAACTTGTAACCCAAACATTTGTTCTCTTGCGTAGAGCTAACAGACTATTGCCTTTTCCTGATGGGATCTCTCTTAATCGAGAGTGAAGGACAAGGCAGCCATTGTGTGGTTTCACTCTTGGTTCTTCTCGTGGGCCTGAACTAGAGGTTTTGCTTTCCCCGTTACCCTTTTGTTATTCACAGTGGTAGATTTCTGTACCGTATATCTGTCTGCGTTATTCCTAGGAGGGTGGTTTCTCCCATGTAGTCCATGAAAGGGTCCATCTGAGAGGACATGAGATTCCTGCGACATGTAAGGACTCCTCCCCCAGTTAAGGGGGCCTGCCTGTGCCTGGCTTCTTCTTGCTGTTCAGGACTCAGCTCACATATCACTTCCTGAGAAAGAGCTTCACTGAAAACCCCATCTATAGTAATCTCTGTTCCAGTCACTTTCTACTCTACTTATGTATTTATTGTCTTCAAAGCACAATTCCTCATATGAAATTAATCTGCTCATTAATTTCTTTGCCTACTAACTGCCAGCTTCCCCAAACTAGAATGAAAACTCCAGAGACCCGGCCTGTCACTTTCTCTGTGATGCGTCCCCAGCAACACATAAATCATTAGTAAAATATTACTGAAATGAAGGACTTCTTGTCTATTTGACACACTGGAGCAGATAGGCATTTAAAGTTGAGTGGCAGGAATAGCTGACGACAAAATTAGATACCAGAGGATTCAAAAAACTTTAAGTCTTTGTTGCAAATCTAACAGCAACACTTTTCGAACTTGGTTGAATACCAGAAGCAATTGAAGAAATTACTCAGAGGGCAAACACTTCCCATCCCACCTCCCTGGTGTCCGCTCAGCAGAGCTAGGGTGGGCCTGGAATCCAGAAGTTTAGTAGGCACTCCCTGATGATTTTGATGAACAGGTCCATGGACCACAGTTGGAAAAATCCTGACCTAAATAGTTCACATTTGTGTACCATTCGTTCAATGTCTAGCACGCAGAATTCTGTGATATCTGGGTTGTCACAATTCATGTAATGACTCAAAAGTGCTCTGGTACTTCTTTCCCACCTAAGAACACAGATTGCTTTCCCAGATGGGATCGCACTTACGCTCCGCAACATTCCTGGGTGGTCAGGAGGATTGGGTATTGTTATCCTACTGTATAGATGGAGCAGTATATTAAACATGAATTTTTATTTATATGCTCTGACATCTGAGGCCTTGTTGCCACTGGAAGGGCTGTCCCTCCTAGGGCTAGCTGATCCCTCTAAATAGTAAACAACTGGGCCATATGCAAACCAACCATCTGGAGCCCACCCCCCGCCCCCACCTCCTCTGCTGGGCTCTCAAACTCATCAACGATATCCCCCCCTGCCCTAATCACCACATGGCCCAGGTACTGGACAACGGGGGACAAAATCTTATGCCCCAGATCCCACTGAAATTATTCAAACCAGCTAATCCCATGCTTATCCTGCCTTGCCTATTCCTTCTTAGAGAAACCATGGTGAAAATTCTTGCCCTTCATTTCTTCTTCTCTCTCTGCCCCTGAGGGAACCTGGTGCTTCCCCATGTGGTTGGTCTCTGCATGGCGTGGCATGACCCTTCCTCTTAACAAAGGTGAATTACAAACTATATTTCCATTGGCAATCATCTCTTGATCTGTTGGCCTCATCATATCTGAAGAATAATAAAACCAACATTTTAAAGCCAACTGGTAGGAGGGTAGTGACTTCCCTAACATGTTTCGAGGATGACACCCTGATCTCTTCATTCTTGCTTCAATAACATGTCTGGCAAACTCAACACCACACTTGCTTTTTCTTTATCATTCCCTGTTTCTGGGGTACAGAATCCACATCCTTCTCTGATGTTACACCAAAAGTATGTATACGAGGATAAGAAAGCACTATTCCAAAATCCCTTCCTGCATACTCTTGCGACATGGAAGGTCACACATCATGTAAATGTGAACTTACTCCTGCTTGTTGTTATTTTTCCAAGTAGTCTTTTTGGTAGTTATGCTATTGTATTAAAGTCAAAGGCATTGCAATGACAGGATAAAGGTGGGAGAGTTGGAATGGGGAGCTAATACTGGCTGAGGGCCTACCAGGCATCACATGCTGCAGGTTGTTATTTTCAGCCTTCTTCCTTAAAATCACCAAATGTTACTATGAGGTGGGCTTCATTACTTCCTTTCGGCAGATGGGGCTCACAGAAGAAAGCAAATGCTCATTGAGGTCTAAGAAGGTTTCAAAACGGACACAGAGGCCAACTTGAATGGGTTTCTGCTGGCCAATTTTGAGGCATTCAGAGCATCAAAATAAATGAGAGTAAAGATAGTAACCTCTAAAGCAAACTAGGAATCAATGGGTCATGTGATATTGATAAGCACATACATACATACATACATACATACGTAACTAAATAAAGGAGAAGGTAAAGCTCTACCTTACGGTCATATGCTCAATAATAAACATGAAAGGAATGAACAATTAGAAAAGCAGCATTCAACAATTACCACAGGAATAAGGGATTCGTGAAAGAATCATAAATGCATGCTTGGTCTGTACCAAATCCCAAAGCAGTCACTGAGCCTCAACAGTACTCACGTTTGGACAATAAAGGGTGGGAGGGTATGAAATACTTAGGGAAAATCTGTCCAAAGATATGCAAGATCTGTACACTGAAAATTAAATATTAAATTTAAATGTTTAATTATTAATAAATATTAAATAATATTTCTGAGAAAAATTTAAAAAGACCTACATAAGTGGTGAGACATACCATTTGGGGGGGGGGTCTGAAGATTCACTCAGTATTGTTAGGATGAAAATTCTCACCAAACTGATCTACACATTTGATGCAGTCTCAGTCAAAATCTTACTAGACATTCGTAAAGAAGTGAACAATCTGTCTCTAGAATTCTTGAGGCAGTGCAAAGGAACTAGACTAAGGAAAACAACTTTGAAAACGAAGAACCCAAAGTTAGAGGAAGCACACTACCTGGTTTAGAGAGTCATTGTAACAAAGTAATAAAGAGAGTGTGCTATTGACATCAAGAGAAAGAAGTAGGTCAGTGGCTCAGGTGAAAGAACCCAGAAATAAGCCTGCACATACACGAAAAGCTGATTTTTGATAAAGGTTCACAGGTAAGTCGATGGTGTGCAACAAATAGTCTTCAAAAACTGGTGCTGGAACAAGTGGATATTTACTTGTATCGGAATGGATTTTGACCCATGTCTTGCACCTTATACAAAAGTTAGTTAAAATGGGCTCGTAGGTCTAAGTATAGTACCTAAAACTGTAAAACTTTTAGAAGAAAACCCTTTTGACCTTGAGTTAGGTGAAGATTTCCTGGGTATGACACACCAAAAGCACCATCTGTGAGTGAACAAATTGGTAAAATGGACCTCTTCAAAATTAAAAACCTCTGCACTTTCTAAGATAATGTTGAGATAATGAAGTGAAAAGCCATGGGCTGAGAGAAAATATTGGCTAATCACATAGGGATAAAGACCTTGTACCTAGAATATAGAAAATCTGTCTAACATCAGTAAGAAGAGATTGATGCCAGCAAGATGGCAGAGTAGGAAGCCATAGAACTCCATCCTCCACAGAGGCAATGATTTAATAAACATACATGGTCAACGGAGGCTTAGTGGAAACCCCAGAAACCCATTAGTAAGTCACATTAACCCCAGGAAGTCTCAAAGTTAAGAACAGTCACATTGAGATGGGGGTGGGGAGAGGGTGGGGGATGTGTTAAATCAAAGATGACAGTCTTTTCCCTCAAACCAGCACAGGTTGGCATAAGTGAGAGGAAAAGCCCACCTCCTGGCTTCTCCATTAAGAGGTAAAGAGAAGAGTAGAACATGCTTCCAACGTTCAGACATTTTGAGGGACTGCCCAGGGGACTGGTTGCTATCTCACCTGACTTGGAGCTTCGATGGAGGCACTGGCACACTTTGGATGCCTAGGGGCCCCCGAGAAGAAAAAGTGAACTCAGCTGCACCAGAAAACTGGCAGCGCCACAGATGGAGGCCAGTACAGCTCACCACAATCAGAAGAAAGTATGCAGCTGTGGAGACATTACAAGTGATGTAACAGAAATAAAAAAAAAAGTGCTGAAGGAAATGACTATGAACAATTATAAGCACATGGGATAATCTAGAAGAGATGAATAAATACCTAGAAGCATACAACCCACCTTGACCGAGTCATGAAGAAACAAGAAATCTGAGCAGATCTAGAACTAGTGAAGAGATTGTAGCAGTAATCAAAAGCTCTCAAAAAAGAAAAGCCCAGAATCAGATGGCTTTGCTGGAGAATTGTACCAATCATTTAAAGGAGAATTTACATCAGTCCTTCTAAAACTCTCCCCAGAAACTGAAGAGGAAAGGACACTTCAAAACTCATTTTTTGAGGTTGGCATTATCCTGATACCAAAATTAGACAAAAATTCTACAAGAAAAGAAAACTAGAGACCAATATACCTGAGGAATATCGATGGAATAATCCTCAACAAAATATTAGCAAACTCAATTCAACAACACATTAAAAAGATTATACTTTTTGACAAAGTGGGATTTATTCCTGAACAATACAGTAGGAAACAATAAAGTAGGAAAACCAATCAATATGATACACCATATGAACAGAATGAGGGACCAAAGTCGTGACCTTCTTGATACAGAAAATGCATTTTCAAATTTCAGCACTCTTTCATGTCAAAAAACACTCCATGCTAAAATTATGAGTAGGAGGAAGTTATTTCAACATAAGACCATATATGAAATGACTGCAGCTAACATTATTCTCAATAGTGAAAAACTAAAAGTGTTCCTTGTAAGAGAAAGAACAAAGAAAGGATACCCTCTTTTGCTACTTCTATTCAACTGAGGACTGGGAGTCCTAGCCCAAGCAATTAGGAAAGAAAATGAAATGAAAGACATCCAGTTTGGAAAGGAAGAAGTGAAATTATCTCTGTTCACAGGTGACATTATCTTGTATGTAGAAAACTGTAAACATTCCACAACTACCAAACACATTCCGCTAAGTTGCCTGGTAGAAAACCAACACTCAGTTGTGCTTCTATGTACTATCAGTGAACAATCCAAAAAGTAAACTAAGAAAAAAAAGCCTCGTTTTATATCTCATCAAAAAGAATAAGATATTTAGAACTAAACTTAACCAAGTGGGCAAAAGACTTGTACAGTGAAAACTACCAAAGCATGCTGAAAGAAATTAAAGAAGACATTAACGAAGGAAAAGGCATCCCATGTGCGTGGATTGGAAGACATGAACTGTTGAAATGTCCTCACTACCCAAAGTGACCTACAGATTCAGTGCAACCCTTATCAAAAGCCCTATGGCTGTACTCCTTTGATTACTGCAGCTCTGAAGAATACCTTCAAAACTGGGATCGTGATATCTCCAACTTGGTTCTTCTTTTTCAAGATTGTTTTGGCTAATTGGGGTCTTTTGTGATTCCATACAGATTTTAGGATTGTTTGTTCTAGTTCTGTAAAACAAAAAAAATGTTGTTGATATTTTGGTAGGAATTGCATTAAGTCTGTAGATTGTTTTGGGTAGTATGGACATTTGAACAACATTGATTCTTCCAACCCATGTGTGTGAAAAGATGCTCAACATCAGTAATTATCATGGAAATGCAAATTAAAACCAGAATGAGATATCCCCTTTATACGCGTCAGAATGGCTACAATCAAAAACACAAGAAACAATAGGTGTTGGCGAGGATGTGGAGAAAGAGGAACCCTCGTGCACTGTTGGTGGGAATGCAAACTGGTGCAGCCACTGTGGAAAGCAGTATGGACATGCCTCAAAAAATTAAAAATAGAATTACTATATGATCCAGCAATTCCACTGCTGGGTGTTTACCTAAGGAATACAAAAACAGGAACTGGAAAAGATATATGTACCCCTATGTTTATTGCAGCATTATTTACAATAGCCAAGATTTAGAAGCAACCCGAGTGTCCATTGATAGACGAATGGATAAAGAAAAAGTCACACACACACACACACACACACACACACACACACACACACACACTGGAATATTATTCAGCCATAAAAAAGAATGAGATATTGCCATTTCCAACAACATGGGTGGACCTAGAGGGCATAATGCTCAGTGAAATAAGTCATTTGGAGAAAGACAAATAACATATGATTTCACTCATAGGTGGAATTTAAGAAGCAGAACAAAGGAACACACAAAGAAAAAAAAAAGACAAAAATCCAGACCCTTAAGTACAGAGAACAAACAGATGGTTGCCAGAGGTGAGGTGGGAGGGGGGATGGGTGAACTAGGTCATGGGGATTAAGAGTTCACTTACCTTAATGAGCACTGAGAAATGTATAGAATTGTTAAATCATTGCACTGTACAACTTAGACTACTGTATCATAATTATATGTCAAGTTTTCAAATAGCATGTTTTTGCAGAAATAGAAAAAAAATCATCCTAAAATTTATATGGAGTTTCAAAGGACCCCCAATAGCTAAAACAGTCTTGAAACAGATGTACAAAGCCGCAGGCCTCACACTTCCTGAATCCATAGCATATGACAAAGGCACAGTAATCAAAATAGTATGGTAACGGCATGAAGACAAACTTATAAATACATAACCCAGAAAGAAACCCTCGTGTGTATGATGAAATGATCTCTGACAAGGTTACCAAGGCTACACAATGCAGAAAGGATCGTCTCTTCAGTGCACAGTGTTGGGCAAACTGAGTATCGACAGGCAAAAGACTGAAGCTAGACCTGTACCTTCCTTCCACCATATACAAAAATTAACTTAAAATGGATCAAAGACTGAAATCTAAGATTTGAAATTATAAAAGTCTTAGAAGAAAACATAGGGGAGAATCTTCATGACATTTGATTTGGCGATGATTTCTTGTCTATGACACCAAAGTCATTGGCAACAAAAGCAAAAGTCATCAAATAAGGCTACATCAAAATTAAAAACTTGTGCACAGAAGGAAACAATCAAGGGATTGAAGAGGCAAGCTACGGAATGGGAGAAAATATTGGCAAACCGTATATAAGAGGTGAATATCCAGAGAAAATATTGGCAAACCGTATATAAGAGGTGAATATGCATCTACCATATTATCATATATATATATATATATATATATATATATATATATATATATATATATGATGTCCTACAAGTGAACAACAACAACAACCTCAATGGTCCCATTAAAGTATGGGCAAAGGATTTGTACAGACATTTCTCTTATGCAAATGTACAAACGTATAAGAAGCCTATGAAAATACGTGTAACATCTCTGACCACCAGGGAAGTGCAAATCAAAGCTGAATGTGATACCGCTTCACAACCGTTAGGATGGCCAATCTCAAATAAAACAGAAAATAGCAAGTGTAGGCGAGGATGCAAAGAAAATGGAACCTTTGTGCACTGTTGGTGGGAATGGGAACTGGTGCAGTCACTATGCAAAACCATATGGAGGTGCCTCAACAAACTACAAATAGAATGATCATGTGATCCAGCAATCCCACTTCCGGTGTATACCCAAAAGAATTGAAAGTGGGGTCTCAGATATTTGCACGCTCATGTTCCTCACGGCATTATTCCTAATAACAAGGAGGTGGGAGTGACCCAAATGTCCATCACAGGACAAATGGATTAAAAAAGTGAGATATACCTACATTGGATTATTATTCAGCCTTAAAAAAAGGAAGTTCTGTCGTGTCATATGCTACAGCACAGATGGACCTTGAGGACATTATGTTAAGTTAAATATGTCAGTCACAAAAGGACAAATGCATGGTTCCATTGATATGATGTATCTAGTCAAACTCTTAGAAACAGAAAGTAGAATGGCAGTTGCCAGGGGCTTGGGGACGGAGAAAAGAGAAGCTATTGTTCAATGGCCATAGAGCTGTAGTCTTGCAAGATGACAACTTCAAGAGGCCTGTTGTGCAACAAGATTCATATGGTCAACGGTATTGCACTGTACAATTAAAATGATAAGACGGTAAATTTTAAGCTATGTTTTTATACCACAATTAAACAAATGTCTGTAAGGAAGAGACAGTTCAATAAATAAATGGGCAAAAGATTTGAACATACACTCCATCAAAGAAGACATAGGAATAACAAATAAGCGCATGAAAATATATGCAACATTGTTAGTCATTAGGGAAATGCAAATTAAAACTGCAATGAGATACCATTACAACCTCTTGTAAATGGCTACAATTAAAAAGACCGACCACAGGAAACATCAGCACAGTTGTGGAGGACAGACCTCTCATAGGCTGCTTGTAGAATGAAAAATGGTAGAGCCACTTTGGAAAGCTGTTTGGCAGTTTCTTACAATGTTAGCTTTGCATCTACCATATTATCAGGCCATTGCACTTCTAGCACTTATCCTGGAGAAAGAAAGCATGTGTCCGTGTAAAGACCCACACACAAATCCTAGTAGCGTTTTTCTTAGTAGCTTTTTTTTTTTTTTTTTTACCAGAGCCCCAAATGGGACACCACCAAATATCTATCAACAAGTGAATGGATATAACAATTTGTGGTATAGTCATATACTCGAATACTACTCAGCTATAAAAAATGAAGGAACTACTGATACATACAATAATACAGACAAATCTAAAAACAAATAGGCTGAAGGAAAGAAGGAACACCTCCTCTAACAAAGTAACACAGCCTTTACGGTTCCACTGATTCCAATTAAACAGAATTCTAGGAAATGAAAAATAATCTATAGTGGTAGAATATCAGTGGTTGCCTGGGGACAGAGCAAGGGGTGAGGTGGGGTGGAGGAGTAAGGCGAGGAAGCCTAACAGCACAGGACTGAAAATGTTATATCCTGGGAAAATAATCGTAATGTTCCTTAAGACTGCCCGGTTGTTTTACGGAATGTGGCTGAGTTATACTACAGCAGGGTAAGTTCTATGGTACTTATTATTTTAGAAATTATTAAATTCTTGTAACTGACAATTTCTAAGTTGTGGAGTTATTCTTAGAAAACATATCGTAAACCCTAAAGGAGTGATTGTGCCAGCAGCTGAAACGTCAGCAGCGTTCCTGCTCTGGGGCTATTGAATGCAATGGCCCGGTAGGAGGAGGTTCCCATGATCTCGTGGGACCAGGCATAGGTTAAGAGAAAACATATTGTAAACCCTAAGGAGTGAACTGTGGCAGCAGCTGTAACGTCAGCAGCGTTCCTGTTCTCGGGCTGTTGAATGCAATGGCCCGGTAGGAGCAGGATCCCACGATCCCCAGGGGCAGGGCATAAAGTTAGGAGCTATGAAAGAATGTAACCCTTTCTCCCCTTTCTGCACCTGGCGATTGCTAGCCCAAACATCTCGCTCCTTCCTTATCCCATGACTGACTCCCTGCGTGCCTATGCGTAGGGGAGAATGCAAGCCTGCTTCAAGATATTTGCCGTCCCTTTGTACTCCTGTCCCACGCTTGGAGCCATCTGTCCTTGCTTTTCTGATAAAAAAAAAAAAAACAACAAAAAACAAAAAACAAAACCAAAATAAAAGCTATGTGCAGGATTCAGCTGCTGCTGCTCTCCCTTGCAGAGGCAGCCCTGCATGGCAGCTCAGATTGGTGTCTGAGAGCTTTATTTCAGTGCGCGACGATACAAAATAACACTTGCAAAATTTCTGGATTTAAACAACTGATTGTAAAATGGATAAAATGTGGCTGCCATGCTAAAATCTCAAATTGCCAGGAAGAAATTCTAACCAACTGCAGAAATCTACATCCATCTGAGAGAAACATGGGAATCTCTGAATAATATTTATAAAGTGAGAACAATTTAGGTATATTTATTCCAAATGTATATTGAAGGTCAAGTTCCTTCCTCAAGCAGGACAATTCATTGCTTTCATCAAAAGATGGCGTCTCTAAAATGGGGCTCAAGGGTGACTACGCAGCCTGTAGCTGCTGGTGGCATGAGATTCCACCCGCTAAACCTCTTTTCCCATGATGAGATCGAAGTAGTTTCTCTACTTTGAGGCTGGTGTGTGAACCTCACAGGAGCTATTCCACAACATGCTTTTTTCAGATCTATGAACTCACTTGAGCCAGGATTCATATGCCAATAAACATGTGAAATGTTGGGATCTCCTGAGGACTGCCGCCCTGGAATCTGGAGTAGAAAGTTCAGCAGCCATCAGGACACAGAACCTCAGCACCTGCCTCCTCTGGGCTCTTGATATGAGCTTGGCCGCCCACACCAAGAGCTGCGCTGGGAGTGACATATCCAGCAATCACCACGCTTTACTGATGTAACTTTGTGCCGGGAGCCGTGTGAAACACTGGTCTAGTGACAATGACACTGATTACAACATAGCAGCCACGTTATAATGGACTTCTCACAGGGCCTTTTTCTTCTCCTTCCCCTGTCTAGCTCCTGACAACAAAGGTGAAAAGGAGTAAGAAGTGGCCTGAATTCCTACAGGCATTCATAACCCCGCAACAAGCACAGGGCCATGGGCTTGCTCCTGTGTATCACTGACCGTTCTCAGCGATCCTGTGGGTGAAGCATTCTCATCCCTGTTCTGTGGAAGGAGAAGCTGAGGTTCAGAGAGAGGTCAGCCACCCCTGCCTTTTAAAAGAAAGTAGCCCCAGGACACCCCTGGAACAGGACACCGCACTCACTAGGGTCAGGTGGGACCCCAAAATCCCATCCATCTAAGAGATGGCTGGGACACTGTGTCTCAAAGCAGCCAAGAGGTGAATGGACCTGGGATCCCTTTGTCTCCCCACGGCCCAGGTTGATTTAGCCTCCACAGTACGCCACACACTTTCTGATGAGATCCAGATAACTGAAGGCGGGAACTGCTCTTCTCCCCGGCTATGTCTATCTGTAAAGTCTATGATAAAAAGTCATCATGTTCACCATCAGAACATTAGCTTTCTATGGCAACCATAATGCACTGGCTTGTCCTCTGTATCAGAAGTACCTTGGCATTGCCCTTTTGCCAAAAACAAAACATCTTGGCTCTTCAGACCACTGGCTGAGAAAGCATACTAGAGGCACTAGATTTGGACCCAGACAATTGGCAGAACTCTGCTCAGTGTTTTGAAACAAAACGTGTCCCTGTCGTCAAGGATTTTGTGCGCTTTAAAAAGAGACACTATGATATGCTAAATGAAATAAGTCAAAGACGAATACCATATGATTTTACTTACATGTGGCATCTAAAAAAAAAATAACAACCCTGAACTTGTAGATACAAAGAACAGATTAGTGGTTAACAGAAACAGTGGCGGCGTTGGCGGGGGTGGGGGGGGGAGGAGGAATGGGGGGGGAAGGAATTGGATAAAGATGGTCAAAAACTACAAATTTCCAGCTATAAAATAAAGAAGTCTTGTGCTGTGATGTATAGCATAGTGACTATAGTTTGCAATGCTGTATGGTATATTTGAAAGTTGCTAAGAGAATAAATCCTAAAAGTTTTCATCACAAAGAAACACATTTTTGTGTGACTATATGAGTTGATGAATGTTACCTTATTGTGATGATCATTTTGTAGTGTATATGTATGTCAAGTCACTATGCTGCACGCCTCAAACCTATACAGTGTGGTATGTCAATCATATCTCAATAAAACTGGGGAAAAAGAAACAAAAGAGACACTATGAGAGTATTATCAGTACACAGAGACCCAGCAAGGTAATCTACAGCTCTTGCCCTCTGACAGTGAACTTGTACTTCCTAAAGAGTTACACCAGGAGATTCACTGTATCTTGTCTCTTCTCTGAGGTTAAAGTTGATTGTAGGTGTTCTCAGCCTGATCCATCCAGTATGAAATTTCTGTCTGCTTTTCATCTCATGTTTTGTGCAGTCTGAAGACAGTTGCCAGAATTGCATTTCATTAAAGGTTCCAAAAGGGTGCTATTCTAATTCTATAAATACTTCTTCATTTTTTTTAGCTGGAATCCGTATATACAAGAAACTTCCTTCCATCAGCTATTAGATTACACTGAGTATGGTATGCACAGGGTAGGATGACTGCTTAATTCTCTGGCAACATTTCTACTTTTCAAAATAATGAGTGGTTTCTCTAGGAGCCTCCAAAGATGAGCAGTGAGCTCATTTTGCTTTGTTATTTTGTTTTGCTTTGCTTTGCTTTTAGACTGTCATCTGGGGTTCGTAGGTATTTGTGTGTGTGATGCGTTTTGATCCATTGTAGTCATTATTTTATTTGATGTTCAAATTGTTCTATGTCTGGCCAGTGGGAGCCTCTTTAGGTTGGCCTCTGAATGTTGCTCTTTTAAAAAAAGATATTTATTTATTTATTTATTTATTTATTTATTTATTTATTTATGACAGAGAGAGAGAGAGAGAGAGAGCGCCAGCAGGGGAAGAAGCAAGCAGAGCGAGAGGGAGAGAGAATCTGAAGCAGATTGTATTCTATATGTATTCTATTTTTCAGAAAATATACATCATCAGCTTCCATCCTTGCTGTTCCTCCAACCCTGGTGTAACTGAATTTTGAATTTGTTTTAAATTTAATTGATTTAAATATAAATAGCCATGCATGGCTAGCAGATACCCTATTCGAATGCAGCAGCTCTACACACATTTCTGCACCTTTCTCTTTTCACTTAACAATATATCCTAGAGAGCACTCCATAGCAGTAAAGAGAGGGAGTCCCTATTGCATTTATAGTGACATAGTACTCTCTAGCATGGATGTACATTAGATTATTCAACTATTGTTGGACCTTAGCCTTGTTTCTGGTCTTCTGCTGCTAGGAATTGTTTTACGTGAGGTGGCTTTATGCTTATGCCCTTTTGTCATTTTCCATCGGTTCTTTTGGATAGATTCTTGGGAGAGAGATTGCTGGTTGCAAGAGTGAATACCTCAGTAATTTTACCAGACAACATCGAATCCCCTGTTCAGGTGTTGTTCTATCAAACCAGCCCCTGTACGGTGGTGGGGGACACGGGGAGACCAGTACATTCCAGGAGCATAGACTCATTGCTGCACTTCATCTGCTGTGAAGTGAGTTCACTTTTTTTTCAGAAGCAAATGCTGTGTGGAATACCATGATAGTGGATAGGGCATTCTCTGCACCCAGGGATGGTAATTTGGGCAGTAGCTATGTGTGTGGGGAAGTCAAACCCACAGCCAGAGGATTCCAGTAAAAACACATTCTAGTGAGAACAAAATGCTGCCCCTTGCATGACAGAAGGGATCCGCTGTAGTCATCCTGCCCTCAGGTAACTAGCTGTTCTCCCCGAGGGAATGGTGCCATATCCAGCGACTCATTGTTGGTCTCAGATGCTGGCAGATTGGGCACTCAACAGTAACTATAGCCAGGTCGGCCTTGGTGAGTGGAAGTCATGGGCTGCAGGCAGTGGTTTGGCTGGAAGTTCAAGGACATGCAAGGAACATAATTAGAAAGTTGGTGTCAAGGAAGTCTGGGGAAGAGATAGGGTGGATAGACTCTAAATGAGTGAAAAAACATGCAGTTATTTTTGTTCCATGTGAATGCAAAGGGTCAGCAAGGGGTGGCCTCATCAGAGGAGGAAATTTTACTTAACAAAGGGATAGGATGGCTCTTTATCTGGGTATCAGTCAGCTTCTTTTCCAGTTCCCTGCTGTCATTGCCTGATGTGTTCATGAACAACGTGGGTGCCAGGGTGGCAGGGAAGGAGATTATGCTTGGCTCAGGTAAATGGAGGAGGTCAAACAGCCAGCTAACCAGGGGCAGGTTGATTACGGTGGGTCACTTCCATCATGGAAGGGGCAGTATTAAGTTCTTACTGGAGTACGTCGTTACTAGAATTCTCTGGATATGGATTTCCCTTCCCCGCATGCAACGCTTCTGCCAATGCTACCATCCTTGGACTTGCAGAATACCTTACCTGCCTGCCATGGCATTCCACGTAGCATGGCTTCTGACCAAGGAACTCTCTTCACAGCACATGAAGTGGGGCAACGGGCCTATGCTCATGAAATTCACTGGTCTTACCATGTTCCCCACCGTCATGCAGTAGCTGGTTTGATGGAATGGTGGAACGGCTTTTTGACGACTTAGTTCCAGTGCCAGCTAGGTGGCAATACATTGCAGGTGTGAGGCAAGGTGCTTTGGGAATCTGTTTGTGTTCTACATCAGCACCCCATATACATCCTCCCGTTGCTAGGATTCATGGGTCTAGGGATCATGGGCTGGAACTGGGTGTGACACCACTCGCTATTACCTCTAGCAATCTGCCAGCAAATTTTTTGCTTTCTGTTCCTGCCACCTTATGTTCTGCTGGTCTAGAGGTCTTTGTTCCAAAGGGAGGATTTCTTCCACCAAGAGACACACAATGATTCCATTGAACTGAAAGTTAAGACCGCCACCCAGTCACTATGGGCTCCTCATGTCTCTTAATCAACAGGCAAAGAAGGGAGTTACTATACAGGATAGGGTGATTGATTCCAATTAAAAGGGGGGGATTTTACCCCCTTTTAATTTTACCACCTCCACAGTGGTGGTAAGGAAGGGGGTGTTTGGAATACAGGAGCTCCCTTAGGGTGTCTCTCAGTACTATCATGCCCTGTTGATTCAAGTCAATGGAAAACAAAATTCAGGAATGACTACTAGTGGCTCAGATCCTTCAGGAGTGAAGGATTGGGTACCCGACCCAGTAAAGCACCAGAAGAGTTGAAGGCAAAGGGAATACAAAATGGTTAGTGGAAGATGGCACTTAAAACTACTAGCTACGACCACGTGACCAGATGCAACTGTAATTGTTTTGAAGAGTTCTTCCTAATTGTGTTGAATGTGTGTGTAAATGTATGTTTACTATATATGATAATATATGCATCATATTTGTTTTCTTTCCTCTCTTATCCTCTTATCATGTAACATTAGATGTATTAGCTTGGCATCATAGTGTTTAAGTGTTAAGTTTACCTGGTAGTTACATAATAACAAGTTACGTAAGTTACACATGATGACAGGGAGAACAGTAAACATCACCCAAGGACTTTGCATCATCTTCAGGGGAATGGGTCAGTGCATTTTCACTTGCATACAGGACAGGTGTATATGTTAGGCAGAAATATGACCTTGTTATTGTGGGTTTTGGGGGGAACTAAGTATGATTCAAGGAGCTGTGTATGGGTACCAAGTTAACAAGGGGGGGCGTCCTATGATGGTTAATTTTATGTGTCAACTTGGCTAAGATTTGGTACCCAGTTGTTTTGGTCGAATACTAGTCTAGAGGCTGCTGTGAAGCTATTTTAAGGATATGATTAATATTTAAACCAGTAGACTTTGAGTACAGCAGATTACCTCCATGATGTGGCTGGGCCTCACTGAATAAGTTGAAGGCCTTAAGAGGAAAGACTGAAGTACCCTGAGGAGGAAAGATTTCTGCCTCCAGACTGCCTTTGGACTCGAGATGGCAACATAAACACCCACTAGAATTTATATTCATACGCACTATTGGTTCTGTCTCTCTGGAGAACCGTGACAAATAGACTTACCTTCACTATCTTTTATACGTTGCTTCTGTGCAATTATCATTTATGCAGTGTTAAAATCTGACCACCACCTCAGAACAGATCTGCATTTGTTGACCAAACAACCCTTTATGGTTGCGCAACTCTGTGCTGGTGTAGACACATGGGCTTGGCATACTTCGTTTAAATTTAAAATTTACTATCATCCACACTATCTGACTTATTCTACTGTGTTCTTTATATTTTCTGTGCAGAGCATGATTCCTAGGCTGCTTTGCATCTTCCGTTTTGGAGCAGAGGCATTTAATACCCAGGGAGAGGATCCAACAAAATGCAACTGGAGGTGTTAGGGCAGAGCGAAGCTTATACAAAGCAGTATATTACAATAGAGATATTTTGTAAGGGAAGAGGAGAGAGCATTGAGACTAAAGTAACTGAGGTTCCAAGAGGGTGATTTCTGATCTTGGGTATTCATAAAATAGGGAAACTGTGTGTGTTCGTATTCCAGGATATCCACCATTCATTCACTCATTCATTCATTCTATATGCATGGTAATGACCCTGAACAGTGGTGAGTGCCTGCATGTCCAACTCCTTCCACTGACATGGTCAATAAACTCCCTTTACTATTGACCACTTATACTAGAATGGTCTTCGATATTTCTTCTACATACACTGAGAAACATATCAGATAGTGTTATACTTTCTGCTTCAACCGTTAAGAAGCACTTAGAGGTTTTAAGAGGATGGGCCCCTGGGCGGCTCAGTAGGTTAAGCGTCTGCCTTCGGCTCAGTTCATGATCCCAGGGTCCTGGGATTGAGTCCCACATCAGGCTCCCTGCTCAGCAGGGAGTCTGCTTCTCCCTCTGATCCTCCCCCATCTAGTGCTCTCTCTCTCTCTCACACTCTCTCTCTCTCTCTCTTTTTCTCTCTGAAAGAAATAAACAAAATCTTTTTAAAAAGAAGTTTCAAGAGGAGAAGGAAAATCTACTCTGTTTAATCATGTTTGTGTTCTTTCTGTGTTCTTTCTTCCTTCCAGATATTCCTAGATTCCTTCTTTTACCAATATCCATGTGTTTAAAGACATTTCTTTAGCCATTCCTTTAGGATACATCTATTGGCGACAAATTCTTACCATTTTCCCTCACCTGAAAATGTATTTATATCCCTGTTAATTCCTGAAGGATAATCTATCTGCATATAGATTCGAGATTGACAGTTCTTTTAGCACTTGAACGATGTGCCACTTCCTTCTGGTCGACATGGCTGCTGATGAGAAATTTGCTATTCATTCTATAGTTCTCCTCCTATAGATAATGCGTTTTCCCCCCTCTTCCTGCTTTGAAGAGCTTTTTCTTTGTCTTTAGATTTCTGAAGTTTGATGATGTGTCCTTTCATGGATTCTCTTTGGGATTTGCTTAGCCTCTGTAAGTCTTTGGCCAGATTTGAAGGCTATCAGCCATTATCTGTTCCAATACTTTTTCTCCCATGCACTCTTTCTCCTCTCCATTCAGGACAACAATGACACGAATATTAGATATTTTGTTAGAGTCCCACAGGTCTTTGAGGCTTCGTTTTATTTACTTGTTTGTTTGTTTAGCTTAGTTTATTTCCTCTGTTGTTTCAGGTTGGGTAATTTCTACTGTTCTATCAACAGGCTCACTGAATCTTTTCTCTTTCTTCTCCATTCTTCTGTTGAGTTTATCCATTCCATTTTTATTTTAGTTATTGTAAGATTTGTGTGATGGTTAATTTTATGGGTCAACTTGTCTGAGCCTTACTACCCAGATATTTGGTCAGAAATTATTCTAGATGTTTCAGTGAATTTGTTTGGTTTGGGGGGGGTGAAATTATCACTTAAATTAGTGGACTTTGAGTAAACCGGATTACCTTGCCTAATGTGAGTGAGCATCATCTAATCAGTTGAAGGCCTTAATAGAACAAAGACTGGCCTCCACTGAGCAAGAAGGAATTCTGCCAGCAAACTGTTTTTGGGCTTGAACTGCAACTCTTCCCCGGGTCCCAAACCTGGCAGCCCATTGTAGAGTTTGGACTTTCCAATTGTCACTTGAGCAATTCCTAAAGAGAACCTCTCTCTCTCTCTCTCTCTCTCTCTCTCTCTCTCCCTCTCCGTGTGTGTGTGTGTGTGTGTGTGTGTGTGTGTGTGTGTGTGTGTGCATCTTTCCCCCTAAGAACCCTAATACACTTTGGTTCTAAAATTTACATTTGTTTATTCCTCTTTCTATTTTCTATATTTCTGCTGAGACTTTCTGTTCTTTTTTCATTCGTTTCAAACATGTTTATGTTCACTAATTGAAACCTTTTTATGATGATATTTTAAAATCTTTGTCAGAGAACTCCAACGTCTGTGCCATCTTGATATTCTTGTCTGTTGATTTTCATTTATTTTTCAAGTTGACATTTGGTACATAGAAGAAGGATTTTTATTGTATTCAAGACTTTAGGACTTTATGTTGTGCAATTTTGCGTCTTATTTAAGTTGTATGTTTTAGCAAACCTTCTGTGATACCATTCCAACGGAAAAGGGAGGTTGTCAGCTCATAACAGCCAGGTGGGGATGCAAGTTTAGGTTCCCCATGTGGTCTCTGATACCACCCCAGAGGTTGGGGAGGGGTGCCTGGTTAGTCAGGTGAGTGTGGAATCCGTGCACTCCACTCAGACTTTACTGGCCCGGTGGGAGCGGAGCTGCATTTTCCTCTGTGGTATTTGACTGTAGTAGGATAGTTATCATCTAGACAGGTTTCTGTTGAGACATCTCCAGCTAGGCTTATGGGTTTTTCCCTTGTAAGTCAAGGTCTTCTTTTGTCTGGCTGCTTTTAATATTTTTTTCTTTATCACTACGTTTTGCAAATTTAATTACAATATGTCTTGGTCATGGATGAAGAGGGAAATCCCCCAGTTCTACGGAATGTTTCCCAGTCCTTAAGATACTACCTTCTCACAAACAGTTTCAGTCCCTGAGTACCCCACATCCTTCTTTCTCTTAAGCAGAGACAGTGGTTCTATTTCCTTGATTCAACCCCTCAAGGCCCTTGCAATAGCCCAATACTAACGGTTTACATTAGGGAAGAAGTTTGGGGCTGTTTCAGAACTGCAGAAGGTGTGGTCTTCTAGAGCTGTGGGTCTCCAACATTCCCGACACATTCAAAGATGCATTCAGCCCTATCCTGACAGCCACCTACTACCTACGGCCCCCGAGTTCCAAATGGGGACACCAGGCAGTAATAATAAGAAATCGCCATTCACTAGGAGAAGAAAGGGAAGAAGAAAGGGGGGGGGGTAAACAGAAGGGGGAATGAACCACGAGAGACTATGGACTCTGGGAAACAAACTGAGGGCTTCGGGCAGCGGGGGGGAATGGGATAGGCTGGTGATGGGTATTAAGGAGGGCATGTATTGCATGGTGCACTGGGTGTTATACGCAAGTAATGAATCATGGAACTTGACATCAAAAACTAGGGATGTACTGTATGGTGACTAACATAATATAATAAAAAAATTATTATTAAAAAAAAGAAATCGCCATTCACGGTGCTTATAAAAATGTCAATAACATCGTACTTTAAAAGTACTATAGGTCACTAAGTCACAGGAATAAAAGGCACAGCATAGGGAATATAGTCAATGGTATTGTAAAAGTGTCGTTTGGTGACAGATGGTAGCTACACTTGTCGTGAGCATAGCATAAGAGTTGTTGAATCACTATGTCTTACACCTGAAACTAACGTAACATTGTGGTGTCAACTTAAAAAACAGGAAGTACTACAGGTCACTATAAGAAAATTAACCATTGGCTTGGGAAGCGTTAAATGTCAGTGCCAAAATAAAGTTAGGGCAACTGGAGCCCTGGAGGCTTCAGGACACAGTGAGGAAATTAGAGTAATTCCAGGTTTCATGACTGAGCAGACATTCACATAGCATAATTCTCCAATTTCCTTAGCCTTTCTTAACTTCCTATACCTTGACCTAAACTATGGATTGAATAATAGTTTAGTTGAATAAAGGTTTGGATGAAAGGAGATACAATTTTGAGTACTACTTGTTTACAGTAGTTTTGCCAATTTGATTTTCCCTCCTTCCAGATCATCTTTCCTGGAGGAAATTCTTGTTCCTCTGACTCCTCCCTGTCTGCCTACTGCCTTAAAAAACAATCAGTTCGCGTGGTTCCCATTCCCAGGTCTCTTGGCCCCTGGGGCAGAATTTCACGTGGACGACCATTATTGTCATCATCATCATTATCATCACCTCCAAGAGTGGTTGTTGAGTGAGCACCCACGGGGGAATGTAAAATGACCAGTCATAAATCCCCGGTGACCCATCATCTACATAAGAGATTGCTGGGTATATGAAATATCCCTGACCCTTCTTTCACTTCGCCCCTTCTCCCCCAGAGAGGGTTTTTAGACTTTTTCCCTTATCAATCTCTTTTTGCTTAGAACATGAAATTTCAGTACCACAGCTGAAATGGTAAGTGTTTCTGTTTTGTGGCCCTTTGTACTGCCACGAACCATTGGAATATAAAGGTTACCAACTCCCTACCTTCAAGAACTCATTTTTAGCCCATTTGGGGGTAATGTCTGTTAAGAATGCATTGAATATCGTGATGAGCACAAAAGCTGGAACCCAATAATATGGTGTATGATATGTAGAACTCTTCCTTAGGCTCTGTTGGCGTACCCTTGGTCGTCTGTAAAAGGGGACCCACGACGCCTTCCTTATGAAACCGTAGGGAGGGGGTAAATGGGAAACCCAGTGCAGAGTACACAGCACATAGGGAGACTTCAAGAAATGTGAGTCCTGGCCCACCTTTCTCCTCCTTCCCAGAGAGTGATGACTGGTACCTAAAACCAAGCAGCATATCTGCCACAGAGATCATCCAGAAACGTGGCAGTTAGAAGTAGCCCCTACTCACATAATGAATGAAGCTTTGGGGCCATTTCTGTGTCGCAGGATGGCTTTGGTGAGGGATTTGGGGTGAGAAAAGAGGATCATCAAACCGTGTCCTTTAATTCCTTGTCCTATCCTGTTTCTTTGTTTATCTTCTAGATCGGTATTGGAAAAGCGGTTTACCATTGAGCTCCCAAATGAAGAGAGAGTGCAGATAAAAGGAGGCAAGAATCACAGGCCCTTGACCCTGACACCAGACCCCGTTACCCCCTACAGGACCACGCACGGGAATTTCATCTGTACCATCAGCTTCTTCAAAGAGAAGGGCTGGGGAGCTCTGTACCCACATGGGCACAATACTAGAAATGTGTAAACCTACACGTTTTCAAGTCCTAGAAGGTTATCATCTATCAAGGAGACCGTTGGTTGCCCTTTGGGGGAGTGTGAGAGGTAAATCCCATTCCTGTCCCTGCCTAGATGACTCTGGAAGATGGATTTTCCATCGTGATGAGTCTGAGTTTGTCATCTGTCAAAGGGGTATAATGATGCCATCCTCACAGAGATGCTGTGAGAGAGAACACTGCACATATCTAATTGTGTGCATGTTTCAGCTATAAACATATAAGTGATATCGTAGTGTAAGGGCCCCTTGACAACCTGTTTTTTTTCTGAAAATAGTGTTTCTGAGATTTCTCTAATAAGGTAACTTTGGGGCCATTTTGATATGACCAGCCATGTTGCCATGGCCATTCTGACATGTGCTTCCTGGGGCACTGGTTCTGAAGTTCTCTGCAGGCCAGAAATAAGGGTGGGGCTGCTGACAGGACTCCACTTTTCACTCTGATAGGTGTTGCCTAAGGTCTCTGCAAAGAGGTTGTACCAAATTAGTTCTTCTCCAGCAGTATATGGAGTTCTCGTTGCCCCAATCCAACCAATTTCCATTTAAACAGGATGCTGCATGAACAGAAACTCACTGAGCAGGTTTGCTTTTCAAACTCTAGAATTATTGTAGGACATATTGTGAGGCATACGATGGGACCATTAGCTAGCCATTTGGAAACGCGTGTGAAAAATACGTCATTAGGAGAGAAGTGAGATAGGGAAAAACGAAAATCATCTTAACATTCTAACGAGGTGGTATTACATTAGGGATTAATATTAATAATGTTGTCAAATCCATTCTTTGCAGAGATCTGGAGAAAGAAGCGTAATCTCTTTGCCATGTGTGTCTGTGCTCAGGAACATGTACTTTGGAGTCACACACACCTGCAAAGGGAGGATAGCCATACCTCACTACCAGGGTTATCCTGTGATTCAATCCAGCCACCGAATGAAAAACAGGAGTTGGATCCCTTGCAAGCATTTTCCTTCATAGAGAGTAGCTGTCTTTCCCCCCCGGAGCTGGGAATTCCTGGGGCAACTTGTCCTGCTCCCTCAGCCAGGGCCCCTTAACCTGCACGCTTCAGAATCACTTTGCTGATTCTTTTCTCAACCCTTGCCTGAAACTCCCGAAAAGGTGGACATATCTATGGAAGGCCGTTCAGGTTACAAGCCGTAACCGGATGGGCTCCGGAGACCAAATAAAGCACCATTTGGCACCAACGGCGTATGGGAGTGCCCCTCCCCTTCATTCCAGCAATGCCAGGTATTACCAGCTTTTGTTCTTATTGCCCATCCGATCTGCTCATATTCCCTAGATGTGCCTCATGGGAGAGTCCTCTGAGATGGTCGTTAAACTTACAGATTCGCAGCTCTTGTTCCTCTGCAGAATCTCCAAGAGCTCAAAGAGAAAACGTGCTTCTTTGATGTTAACCTGCAGGTAAAATGAGAGGACACAAAAGACCTTACTTAAGTGGAAATGGGGTGTTGATTTTAATCCGTGATCCCAAATTTCACGGGTCAGGAGAAGAGATGGCAAACGACTGATGATGCCCTACTTGTAAAGAGACGCCATCAACTGGGGACGGTGACTTCAGCGTGGGCTCCAGGGGCTGCCTCTACTTCTCTCACTCCCTGAGCTATTTTGTGTGGATGAGGCTGTGTTCTGTGAGGCTCTGAGGGCATGTGCTTCTGGGCAGTAGGGAGAGGGAGGAGTGCTAGAAAGGTGTCAGCTGTTAGGGAAGCCCTGAGCATAGGGGATGCTGATGTAAGAAATGAGTGAAAATCAGGGCCCTAAATCAGGTTGGCCGGCTATGAATGTGGTGCCTAATAATAAGAATGGCACATGCTCCCTTCTCAGAGGCATGGGAAATCCCTGTGTGGGGATGATACTTCTGTCTTTGTGTGACTTGGAACCTAATTCTGAAGGCAGTCCCTGGTATGTCCTCAAATGGCACGGTAGGGGCACTGTTGGGAGGTGGACTCCTCTGAAAGACACAGACGGTCAGAGCTATTTTTGAGACCCCACTGCCTGTGGACAGGACAGCTTCTTCCAGCTGCCGAGAGGAGGACAGGAGAGAAAGCTAGGTGGACATAGGTCTCTCTCTCTCTCTCTCCTTCTCTCTCTCTCTCTCTCTCCCTCTCTCTCTCTCTCCCTTTTCCCTAAGGATAACTAAGGTTCGTTGCTCATCTCTTTCTTATTAGACTTGCATATTCATGTAGTAATACTGCTCAACACATTAATCTGGGCACCTCCTATACACAAATAAAAAGAAAAGAAAAATCTAATATATAATTCTAGTAAGAGACCAAAGTCACACAATTAATTTCAGAGATACGATGATGACAGAATAATATCCCGCTCCTATTCCTAGTTTGTAAAACAAAATATAGCTTAATAAAATACTGCTTTAGTATGGCTGTAGGAATATTTGTATTGTTTGGTAGGTGTCTCTTAAAGAAAAAAGCAACCACTGTTAAAATGAGAACCAGGATCATCAACTCTGGCTGAGTGAGGTGCTGGCCTGAGGATTTTTGAGCACTCTTACATGTTTCATAAACTTGAACTAGAGCTCAGGTTTGCTGATTCCCAGCTCTGTGCTCCCTTCATGAAGTACTGCAGAGCTGCCCTTCAAAGGACATGCAAGATTTCCAAGGTTTCCTTCTTTTCTTCAGGCTGAATAGTATTCCGTTGTGTGTGTGTGTGTGTGTGTGTGTGTTGTGTACACACACATATACATATCCATATATGCGTACAAATACACATACACTCACTTATATGTGGAAAACTTTTTGAAAAGGTCAAACGATTAGTAACAGAGAGTAGAATGGTGATTACCAGGGTCTGGGAATGGGAGGAGAGGGGAGACACTGATCAGAGGGTACAAACTTTCAGTTATAAGATGAATACATTCTGGAGATCTAATGTACAGCGTAGCGACTATAATTAACAGTAGTATATCGTATACTTGAAATTTGCTGAGAGAGTAGATCTCAAGTGTAATCACCAAACACACAGGAAAAGTGGTAAGTATGGGATAGATGGATAGGTTAACTAGTTTTATTGTGGCAATCATTTCGCAGTGCACGCGTGTACCAAAACGTCAGGTTTCACACCCTAAATACATATAGTTTTTAATGTGTCAAATATAAAGAAATTGAAAAAAAAAAGATACAAAGGCCAGTCCTGGTTCTTACTGGTTTGAAGACACAGTTTCCTCACCAAAAAGGGGGGATGGACGCCACTCCCTTGCTGGGTAGATCTGAAGACGTAACGCCATCCTGTGTGTGCATTAAACAAGGCCTGTGCAAATATAACCCCTTCCTGTTAATGAGACACTGGGGTGACTGGAACATAGAGGGATCAGCCAATGGTGCAGTTTGCCTAGGGCACGGAGGGCTTGGCACACAGGGCTAGAAATACAGGCTGGATCCATAGGATGTGGAGCCTTGGCAGGAAGAGAAGGTGGGCTGCCTTTGAGGGTGTTTTGAAGGAATGATTGTCTTTATCCACTTTCCTAGGAGCTCCAGCATTAACAGGCACTGCTATTCCTTCCAGGGGATATATTTGGCTCTCAGCCTCTGCTGCTATGCAACAGTCTGCTTCTGAGATCACAGCAGGACTCAGGGACACTGCTCTGGTTAGCTGTGTCCATAGCGTCCTGGAGAGGGGAAGACGGGGAGGGGGTGGGCGCAAGTCTGGGAAGCCTTTGCAGGGGTGGGGTCCTGGGTTCTGGAGCAGCCTGCTCTCTCAGAGGGGCCCACTCCACAGTGTGGACACATCAGGTAACACCACTGAGGGAAGACAGTGTGAGTAAAAGGGATGCATCAATGAGCCAAATACGGATGTGGGGTGAACGCCAAAGAAAGCTTATGTTCAGTCTTTCCACATACACAGGACTATTCCAAACAGAATTGGGGACACACTCTCCGTACTGTTTCATGAATTATTCTAATGAATAACACATGTTTTTTTTCATTTCAAAAATCAGGAATTTTAGTATTAAAGAAAGCAGAAAGCACAATGGGGATAGATGTCCCTTTGCTGGTCACATGGAGAATTGCAGTTCTAAAAATCTTGGATGGGGACACAGCGAGAGTGGTGGGAAGGAGGAAGGAAAGGACCTGGGCTTGATGGGACCAGAAAGAGCCTTCTGGAAGTTTCTACCCACTGGCAGAAGTCCCTCTGCATCCATCACTTTTTGGCATCTCTAAGTCCCAAGACAGAAAGCCCACGCCTGCCTGAGATGGAGAGAAAGCTGCACTTGGAGCGTGCATATGGAATGATAGAGCTTGAGACATAAAAACACAGACATGCAGAATGTTGTGTTTCAGCCATACACACACACACACACACACACACACACACACCCCTACCACGTGTAAGCAATTAATTTTGAACTTGCTTTTCCTCCCACGAGCAGTCTATTTCATACATATTTCAAAAATAGTAAGTATATGTGTCCGTTTTGGTCAATCCAGTTACAAATTCCTTCTCTCCAAATTATGACCTTGATGATTTTCCTGATGTAACATTTCAAACAGTGAGTGAGTGTGTATTTATAAAATAATGTTACTTGGTATCAAGTAACATCATTTTCTGATCCTCATCCTCTGAACAAAAGGGGCCTCTGTCAATAGACTGGTGCTTCTTCTCCAGATGCGGTTATCTATAGGTAGAGAATTAACTTGTATTTACAGATAAACAAATATATATTCCCATTCACATGTTTTTCAAAATCATAATTACATTATATGTACACATCTGTAGCTTGCTTCCCCAATTAGTGTTATTCATCTCGGTTATCACATGCATTTCACTGGTTGCTGCGGTTTTGGCATTTAAAAATGTTTTTGTGTGTGTACATTTTTCAGTGAGTTCTCTGTAGCAGTCCTATATCTATCTCTTTGTTGGTTAATACATGTGCTTCATATTGCAAGCTAGTCGCTTTCAACTCTACTACATACTTACTCAGTGCTGCCGTACCGCTCTCCAGAGTGGCTGTACACTCACCAGCGGCACCTGTCAGTTCCCCTTGCCCAAATCACGCATCTAAAGGGAAGGTTGCATGTCTGGTTCTAAACACGGGCCTCGTCGGTGTCAGACAAACAGGCCAGATGATACTGGCTCTATCTCCCAGTAGCTGTGTGAACCTAGAAACACTTAAGCTCCTAGAGCCTCACCTTTGTGGTGTGTAAATGGAAATCCTGACTCCTACCTGAAGGGGACATTGTGAGGAGTTCAAGGGGAAACCGCCCTAAGGATCCTAGCATGATATTTGGTGCATCATCCACAATGCCAATGTTTGCTGCCTTCCCATCCCAACTGCTCCAATCTTTGACCGGGATGAAGTTTCTTCCCTCAATAGCAGCACCACGTTTTAGCGAGTATTTGCCAATGTAAGAGGAAGGGAAACACACGTACTCATCTGTTTAACGTAGGTATTTCAGTGCCATCTCTGTGACGTGCAGCATTTTGTGGAGCTGCGCTGGGGCAAAGTCCTTATCCTTTCCGTGGAACAATTCTGCTTTTCCTGTCCTCAGTCGGTACCCTCTATGTGCGCATCAGGACTGCGCATGACCTGGGCTTCTGGGAAGACCTTGACGCCCAGGAAGAGGTGACTGGGGATCTACTGGGAGGGACGCTGGAATGCGGGTCAGGAGCTCTTCCTGGGACTCAATGCCTGAGCCATCCCAGGGTAAGTTCCTTGCCCTGCATGTCCTACACTGTCCCATGGGTGTTCACTGAGCATCTGTCACTCTTCACACCTTTGGTGGCCCAGGGGCTGCAGAGGTCATGGTAGTGGTTTCACAGGGTCCAGGTCCTTGTGGAACTTGTGGTAACCTCTGTAGAACCTCCTTAATGTGTAAAGAGGAGGAAGGGCTCACTGGAGTCGCTCAGAGACTCCCCGAAGATGAGCTGGGCCTGACACAGTGGGCAGGGCTAATGGAGGCTGGATGAGAGGGAAGGGATGGGGAGTCCAGCCTGACTGGTGAAGAGTGGGGGCTCCCAGGGAAGCAGACATGGCTCAGAGGTAACTGATTGCACACTCCAGGGGGCTGAGACCATCCTGGCTCAGGAGCAATTGCAGGATTATTACGTATTTGCTTCTTTGTGATCTTACACAATCTTCTAGGAAGTCTGGGCGAGATCACAGCCTTGCCTGACCTAAAAGATACTTGGTTAGAGGTGTGTCCTCCTACCACTACCTCACCACCACCTTTTCTGATGCAAGCTAGGGCACTAAGAGCAGCCAGGCATCACTTCTTCCCACTTTATTCTATTCTGGAGGGGTGCGGACAGTGTCTAACCTTGTCTGCTCTAGGTCTGACGTTCCTGCCTTTGGATATGGCCATTGAAGGGGTATAAACTATTCACATCCAACCACCGGCTTTCTTCAGCACAAGACTTATAGGATGACGGTATGACAAAGGGCTGTGAATGGAGGGGGATTCTGGGATCACTAAAGGCACGATGTCACTAAATGAGAAGCCACGTGGGATCAATGGAATCCACGTTTAGGAAGAAGATAAGTAGCAGTTATGAGCTGGCACTGGGGCTAGGGACCACAGGCAGGGATCCCAGGGCTAAGGGTATCTGATCAGTCAGGGATAGGTTCTGAGACAAAGTATTGGGAGCAGAGAGTAACACACAGGATCTGGAGGTATTCTGAGTGAAGGCACCCAAGTTAGTTGGAGATGAGGGATGGAAAAGGGCATCGCCAGGCCACTCCCTCCTGGAGTTCCTGCAGCTGCTTCTGGGCCTCCTTCCGCACAGAGGCTCCTGGGCCCTGATGGGGGATAGGGAGGGGTCCACCCCCCACCCCCACCAGCAGCAGCCTTTGTGAGAAACACACCTCGTTGGAGGTGGTCCGGGTACTTGATGCCTTTGTGCTTGATGGGCAGGAAGAGAAGCAGCCTATGGGAAATAATGCCTCTTTTATTATTTCATGAGCTAAGCCCACATGGAATTCCACAGCCCCAGCCTCTCTGCCACCCTCCCCTGAAGCAGAGTGAGCCAGCGCATGGGGAAGTGAACAGAGCAGCTGCTGCTGGAACCTTCCTGTCCAGGCTCCCATTGCTACCCTCCGTCCTAAACAGTCTTTCCACCTCATACTCCATAACCGTATCACAGACAATCCACCCGTTCCTTGGTACAGGCATCTACAGTGGACTCTGCCCGTCACAGATGTTTGATCAGCATGGAGAC
Source organism: Ursus arctos (assembly GCF_023065955.2). NCBI lineage: Eukaryota > Metazoa > Chordata > Mammalia > Carnivora > Ursidae > Ursus > Ursus arctos. Next base: position 79,357,696 of record NC_079873.1, read on the forward strand.
TGTGGAAATAAGGAGCGATAAAAGACATAGGAAAATCTGCATCCTAAACATAAGTTTAAAAACAGTTCTATCTTAATAAAAGAAGATGTTGCTTGAGGGATGGTTTATATGCTATGTAGTTTCCTTTTTAAAATTAAGTTTTAGTTTAATTCCAGTATAGTTAACATACAGTGTTCTGTTAGTTTCAGGTATATGATACAGCGATTCAAAAATTCCATACATCACCCGGTGCTCATCACGACAAGTGCACTACTTAATCCCCATCACCTCTTTCAACCCCCCCCCATAACCATCTGTTTGTCCTCCACAGTTAAGAGTCTGATTCTTCATTTCTCTCTTTCTCTCAATCTCTCTCTCTCTCTCTCTCTCTCTCTCTCTCTCTCTCTCTCTCCCCTTGCTTGTTTGTTTTGTTTCCTAATTTCACATATGAGCGGGATGACACGGTATTTGTCATTCTCTGATTGATTTATTTCACTTAGAACTATACTCTCTAGCTCCATCCATGTCATTGCAAATAAGATTTCATTCTTTTTTGTGGCTGAGTGATATTCCATAACACACACACACACACACACACACACACACGTACATATGTATATATAACACATCTTCTTTATCCATTCATCTACTGATGGACACTTGGGCTGCTTCCGTATTCTGGCTGTTGTAAATAATACTGCCATAAACATAGGGGTTCGCATATCCCTTTGAATTTGTGTTTTTGTATTTTTTCGGTGTGTACATAGCCTGTGGTGCGATTACTGGATCGTAGGGTAGTTGTATTTTTGACTTTTTGAGGAACCTCTATACTGTTTTCCAGAGCGGCTGCACAAGTTTACATTCCCATAAACGGGGTTCCCTTTACTGCACATCCCCGCCAACAGTTGTTGTTTCTTATGTTTCTGATTTTAGCCATTCTGACTCGTGTGAAATGATATCTCGTTGTGTTTTTTTTTTTTTTTAGAGACTGTATTTATTTGACAGAGAGAGACACAAGCGGGAGAGGGAACACAAGCAGGGGGAGTGGGAGAGGGAGAAGCAGGCTTCCCGCTGAGCAGGGAGCCAGACACGGGGCTCGATCCCAGGACCCTGGGATCAGGACCTGAGCTGAAGGCAGGCCCTTAATGGCTGAGCCACCCAGGCGCCCCAATCTCATTGTGGTTTTGATTTGCATTTCCCTGATGGCTAATGATGTTGAACACCTTTTCTTTTCTTTCTTTTTTTTTTTTTTAATTTTATTTTTTTGACAGAGAGAGAGAGAGAGAGCACACGAGGGAGAGAGCACAAGCAGGGGAAACGGCAGAGGGAGAGGGAGAAGCAGGCTCCCCCCTGAGCAGTGAGACTGACTGGGGCTCAGTCCCAGGACCCTGGGATCATGACCTGAGCCGAAGGCAGGCGCTTAACGACTGAGCCACCCAGGCACCCCGAGCACCTTTTCATATACCTGTTGGTCATTTGTATATCACCTTTGGAATAATGTCTATTCAGGTCCTTTGACCATTTTTTGATCAGATTATTATTTTTATGTTATTGAGGTGTATGAGTTCCTTATATAGTTTGGACATTAACCCTTTAGCAGATAGATGGTTTGCAAATATTTTCTCCCACTCCGTAGGTTGCCTTTTAATTTTGTTGATTATTTCTCTTGCTGTGCAAAAGCTTTTTAGGTTCATGTGGCCCCACTTACTGATTTTCGCTTTCATTGCTTCTGTGTCTTTGTGTCATATGCAAAAAAATCATTGCCAAGAACATCGCCAAGGAGCTTTCCCCTTATATTTTCTTCTGGGAGTTTTATGGTTCCAGGACTTACATTTAAATCTTTGATTCATTTTGAGTAAATTTTTGTAAGTGGTGTTAAGATAGGGGTCCAGTTTCATTCTTTTGCATGTGAATGTCCAGTTTTCCTAGCACCATTTCTTTTTTTTTTTTTAAACATTTTATTTATTTATTCGACAGAGACAGAGACAGCCAGCGAGAGAGGGAACACAAGCGGGGGGAGTGGGAGAGGAAGAAGCAGGCTCCCAGCAGAGGAGCCTGATGTGGGGCTCGATCCCAGAACGCCGGGATCACGCCCTGAGCCGAAGGCAGACGCCCAACCGCTGTGCCACCCAGGTGCCCCCCTAGCACCGTTTCTTGAACTGACTATCCTTTCCCCGTTGAATATTCTTGGCTCTCTTAGGAAGTATTAGCTGACGGGTTATGCATGGGTCTATTTCTGGGCTCTCTGCTCTGTTCCACTGGTCCACGTGTATGTTTTTATGCCAGTACCATACCGTTTGATCATTGATGGCTTTGTAATGTAGTTTAAAAGCAGGAGGCGTGATGCCTCCAGCTTTGTTCTTCTTTCTCACATTGCTTTGGCAATTCTGGGTCTTTTGTGGTTCCATATAAATGTAAAGCCTTTTTTCGGTTCTGCTTGTGTGGAAAATGGCAGTGGTGTTTTGATAGGGATCGCACTGAATCTACAGATTACTTGGCGGTAGTATGGATACTTTAACAATATTAATTCCTTCCATCCGTGAACATGGAGTATCATTCCATTTATTTGTGTCTTCTCCAGGTTCTCTCGTCAGTTCAGCATATAGATATTTCACCTTCTTGGTTAAATTGATTTGTAAGTATTTTATTGTTTTTGATGCTAGTGTAAATGGGATTATTTTCTTGGTATCTTTTTTTTCAGTGGTTCACTGTCAGTGTGTAGATGTGTGACTAATTTCTGTATGCTGAATGTGCATCCTGCAACTTTACTGTATTCACTGTGATCTTGTTGGTTTTTTTTTTTTATCTCATTTTATCATGATCACAGAGTGACTTAGTCTGATGTTGGTGTTCTGTGTGATGGGTGACAATCAACAGGAGGACAATATAACCTAGCTGTGAGTGTCAGGTGATTTCATGATGGAGAATGGTTGGGTAGACAGCAAGAAAAATTTGAGAGACTGCATATTCTCAATGAGAGAGATAGAGATTGCTGGTGTGGACAAAGCCAGGTATAGACGGAACCACTGAAGACAACCAGACCTGTTATACAGAGGTAAAGGCTCTACATTTTTTTTTTTCATCTGAGTGCATGATGAGCAAACTTGGGCACCACTATGCTAGAAGGTAATGGAAACGGGGCTCAAATCCAGATCTGCCTCACTCCTGTTCACAGGTCTATAACCAGTGAGATTTGGTACTACCCTCTCTTAGAGAGGAGGCCAGCACGGGGGAAGAGACGAACTTGTCCTGGGGACCATTTTCACATAAGGAAGTGAGGCAACAGGCAGATCCTACGCTGTGGCAGCCAGTTAAGGGTGAAGACCAGGTTGAAAGAAGTGAGGTGTGGCTGTTTATTCTCATACAATGCACTATCATATACCCTTGACGTTTCTACAGGGGAAAGCTTGTCATGTTTGAGGTTTTCAACCATTTTCTTCTCATATTCAGTTTGATGCTCAATATACTGTTTAATGTGTACATTGCACTTTCACCAGTAGAAAGTCAATTTCCTTTCCATTGTGGACATTCACCTCTACACTTTAAACAAACACCCTATGCTCATGCCTTCTGCCTAATAATTTCTTTTCCCAGCTCCTGAAAATGGATTGTCTCAATGGGCGGTCAAGGACTGCTTTGTATTCAGCCATATTTGTTTTGAGAAAGTAATGGATGGTACTTAAACTAGGTTTTGGTGCACTGCCAAATTAGTCAGATTCGAGGGTTTCATTCAAAGTGCCCATGAATATGTATGAAGGCATCTTCATCTTAACCTCAAATTCTGTAGTTTGTGTTACCTATTAGCAAACATGTCGTAATGCAGATTTTAATTGTAATGCTTAAAAATGAAACTCTTTAATTTCGAGAAAACAAGTTCTTTTTGAGAAACACATATTCCTTCAAGCCTTGCCAATGGCATTCTTACAATTGTTAATTCGTTTTCACTGGGAAAGGATATATAGCTTTCCTTCTCTGTTAAAAGCAATATCTGGGTAACAGATGTCTGGGTGATAAACGGTAGAAACAGAAACAAAGAATTGTCTCAAATAGTCACAGTAAATTGAAGCTAGAATTTTAAATAGTTTTCAGGTGTCAGGAAGGGAACCCCAAAGGTTTACTATGTGAGTGTTTTGTGGCGTTGCTAGTTATTTGCATTTCTCCCTCCATCCTTGAATGTATTTTCCACACTGTCTAAACTGAGTGGGAATTCCCATTATGTTCATAAACAAAGCCTATAAAAGTATCTCCGATAATTAATGCAAGACCAGGTGAAGCAGTAGGAATCATGAAAAGGCTTTGGCTTCAGAAGATGTGGATTCCATTCTGGGCTCAGCCAATGACTAGGAGCATGACATGTGACCGTGTGGGACATTAAGGCCCCAGGCACCAGCTTCCCTGTTCAGGGAGTGAGGATTCTCTTCCTCATAGGGTCTTTGCCAGAATTTATTGGAATCACAAGGCAGTGAAGGTCACACAGGTGCTTTAGCCTCAGCCATGCCTGGAATCTGAGGCTCAGTTTCCTCATCCGTAAAGAAGGAATCACCATGTGGACTTTGTGGTTACATCAAAGGGATTAAATGTTATTATGTAGATTAAAATATAAGTCGGTGTCATATTACATATATAATTAGTGAGAATATAAAGAAAGCTGAGATCTCCTCAGGGGTTAATGGAAATTTTTGCTTCCTTTTTTAGGTTTTTTTTAATGACTTTTGAAATTCTGAAATATATTTAAGAGCATTCCATAAAGCGAATTATTTAAAAACGCCCAAAACTTGTTGGCGAGGATGTAGAGAAAAAAGGGCACTGTTGGTAGGAATGCAAACTGGTGCAGCCACTGTGGAAAACAGTATGGAGCTTCCTCAGAAAATTAAAAATAGAATTACCACGTATGATCCAGTCATTCTACTACTGGTAGCCAGTAGAAAACGAAAACACTAATTTGAGAAGAAAGAAAATAAAAGCCAAAGAAAATGAAGACACTAATTCGAATAGATATATGCACCCCTACATTTATTGCAGCATTATTTCCAAAAGCTAAGTTACACACGCACACACACACACACACACACACACAGTGTATATATGGTATATATAACATGGTGTGTGTGTGTGTGGGGTGTGTGTGTAATGGAATATCACTCAGCCATAAAAAAGAGTGAGATCTTGCCATTTGCAACAACATGGACGGACCTAGAGGTTACAATGCAAAGTGAAATAAATCAGTCAAAGAAAGACAAATAACATTATTTCACTCATAGGTGGAACTTAAGAAACAAAACAAATGACTAGAGGAAAGAGAAAGAAAGAAAGAAAGAAAGAAAGAAAGAAAGAAAAGAAAGAAAAGAAAGAAAAGAAAGAAAGGGAAAGGAAGGAAGGAAGGAAGGAAGGAAGGAAGGAAGGAAAAGGAAGGGAAAGGAAGGAAGGAAGGAAGGAAGGAAGGAAGGAAGGAAAGAAAGAAAAAGAAAGAAAAAAACCCAGACTCTTAAATAAAGAAAACAAATTGGTGGTTACCAGAGGGGAGATGGGTGGAGGGATGGGTGAAATAGATAAAGGGCATTAAGAGTTCACTTATTGTGAGGAGCACTAAGTAATGTACAGAATTGTCGAATCATTATATTGTACACATGAATCTAATATAATGCTGTATGCTAATTGTGCTTCACTTTGAAGAAAATACCACCACCACCACGAATGACTTTCTAACTTACAGTTCTACCTCTGGAAGTTTCGTTTGTTCTCTGCAATGCAAAACCGTATCTCCTAAAAATCACAGACTGTCATTACAGTACTTTCATTGGATCCTTTAGAGAAGGAAGCATCAATCTGGAGCTGCAACAGCTTCTCTGAAGTACACGCCCTCATTGTTGTCTGTGGAACAGCTCTACAGTCCAATTTCTAAACTGACCTGTGTCCTGCACATCCCCCTCAAAAGTAGAAGAGGCAAATCTGTGGCAAATCTTCAGGTAAGATATTTGAAAAACTTCAGAATCTTTAGTCTACCCTGTGGAGCCACAGCCCATCAGAACGTTTGAGCTCACAGTCTTTCGTCCCCTTTCACATGAAAAGTGTATCTGGAGATGGTAAAGGTGATGGGGTGAGTAGATGCCTAAAGGTAATCAAACCAGTTAGGGTTTGAGTGTCTGAGACTTCTCACAGGAAGTGAATGCTTCAACTGAGATTGGAGGCAAGGAGGAATTAACCAGCAGAATAAAGAGAGGGTGGAGACTAACCAGATATAGCAGGAAGGAAATACCTGGTAACCTGGCTCATCTCTTGGGAGACCCAGTGTGGAAATCCCTTACCCAGCAGTTTGGCATGCTGAGAAAAACTTTGTGATACTTAACAAGACTATAGAAAGTTCCTGAACCCTTTCTGCCCTCTCTGCTCCCACCTCAGGCCTATAATATCCACCAGCCCTCTAAGGGGTGTGTGATCTTATTACTATGATTTCTCTCTGTGAAATCCTTATAAAGAAGAAAGAAAATCGTTTGGTAAAGCCGTTTGAGCATGATTTTAATTTGCATGCCGTTTTATCACTCGCAGTGCAAAATATAACTTTTAATTGCTGCTTCTCTCCTTATCCCAGATAATATTTTTCACTGGAGAAAATTCAGGAATTGGAGGTCCATGCCATCTGATGAACATGTCTAGAATGGCAGCTTAGACATCACTTAGCAGGGATCCTTGGAAGGAGGAAGGGAGGGAGGTCCCTCCCCAGAGGGAAACTTCTGGGAGATTTTGTGGGAAATGAAGCATTAAGGGTGAGTCAGAGCCCGTGTACATTAAATCCAGTAGCAAGAACTTTTCTTCAGCCCCTCCCAACTATAACAGGAAACCAATAAGCGTGTGATTGAGAGACAAAAATAATGTGAAAAAAATATATAGATTTAGATATATACAGTTAAGCCACACACATACGTATGATTTTCGTAATGAAATTTCCAACCAGGTATATACTACAATGCTATAAAATCTTATATCGGTTATTTTTTGGATTTCAAGTTGATGTATTTATTTCAAAATCAAATGCAGTGTAGGAATGTGTATTTATTAGAAAAATATTTTTGTCTGTATTTTTTATCTTGTTACACAGCAAGATGTATTTCCGTGGTAATTTCATTTATATCCCCCAGATATACTTCCCTGTGCACAGTAATATATAAGTACATTTACATGGACATATATATTCTTCCAAATTTTGCTCACAATATGTGTATACTATTCTCCATATGTTATATATATATGTGTGTGTGTGTATGTATATACATATATGGAAATACATGCACACACAAACATACATACATGCATGTGTAATTGTTTTGTACATGTTTAATCTTATAAGTTTGTAATGTATAGTTCTTATTTGAATTGTTTCAGTGGACTTCGAGCGACAATCTTTTATTAATCAGATTCATTTATATAATAGAATACTAAACATTTGCTTTTAAAACACATTCCATGCGTTTTTCCCAATAATTTGCATTTCTTTATATGTGACATTTCTGTTTGGGATAGAGAAAGTTATTTTTTTTCTTTAACTTCCCTTTAATTTGTCCAATTAAGTTTGCAACAGAGTTAAAAGTTTTTCTTGGGTCACATATCTGGTTTTGAATGCCCCAGGTGTTCATGTCATGCTGGCAGGGTACTCAAACAACCTTTTCCTCAATGTCTTTGTCTTGGAGATGATGGTGGAGATGAAATCCCATTCCTCAGGCCTGGAGGCCTGAATAGGGGGCCACATGGATAGCACTGTCCTGGGGGTGGTGTGTGTGGCCCAACCAGGAGCAGAGGAAAAGTAACCTCCAAGGAGGGGAGGAAATGATCATTTACAGAATTATTTTAAGCCAGAGGCACTTTACATGGTATCTCCAATGACCTTACAAGTATTCAGTTATTTTGCCCATTATTTACACATGTAGAATGAGGTGTAAAGCTCTTTTCCATTGTGCCCTGAAGCCCTCAATGCTTTGAATGACGAATTCTCACTGGGCTAGTATTTGATGCAACCCTAGGTGTTTCTTGTTTTGTTTTCTGTCGTAGCTGTATTATTTTTAAATGAAGAAAACCCATGAAAATTAAAGCAATTTCTGTACTATCAAAAGAAAAAAAAAATAAAAGTTTGAAAAGAAGGGAGTAAATATTTGCAAACAATATTACAGAATTCGTGCTACTGGGCTAGAAGATGAAGGACTTTTGTTTATCAGTGGAGAAAGGGGCAAACGATAACAAATAATTTACATAAAAAGCAGAATGCTTCTCCAGTACACATCTGGAAAGGTGCCACACTGCATTAACTGAAGAAATGGCAATCTGGAGATGTTGTAATAAGTAAGTGAAAACACCAATTTGTGGAAAATTATTTATGTGATTGCAAATTTTTTTGAAAGTGTGTATCTATAACCACATAACTACACAAATATTTTAAGGTAAGTGTACACATTACCTAAAGAGAAACACCCCCTGGAAAATGTGCACCAATCTATTCACATCAGGTATCTTGGATATCTGTGAGTTGGGGTGAGGGGATCATACAGATGAAAGGTGCAGAATGATTTCATTTTCTAAGTATACGTTTTTAATGTTTAGCATTTTGCCATTAGGCTAATTTGCTGAGAGAAACACTTGAAAATATCTAATAGCCAATTCACAAGCAAAGTTCACATATACTTACCATGTTATGAAAATGTTCACATGATACTGTTTAATTAGCAAATACAAACTTCAGCTCTTGACCTGACAGTTTACGTGTGTGTGTGTGTGTGTGTGTGTGTGTGTGTCTTACACTTCCCTTCCCCCCAAATGTTCACACCCTCATGTGCAGAGTTTTCTTCACCTCTCTCAGGGACTGAATTTTCTCTCTCAGGGCATGGAGATCCAGGAAGGGATTGTGGGCAAAGAGTAGAAAATTCCAGAAAGTAGTGGAAAATTCCAGCAAGTTCTGGCTAATGCACTGGAGCCCAGGCGCCTCCCTCCTTCTTTTCCCCATGTAAAGCCCTCTGGTCTGAGACTTTCAGAGCTACAGTTCTGTCTCTGACCACTAAGGGGCATCTACCTATGCTGACTGTATTTTTTGGTGAAGAAAAAGGCATGATTTGTTTTATTCTATCTCATTACAGTGACCCACCAAACTCTGTTTGCTATTTCCTTTTTAGTTTCCAGGTCTGCTCTGTGTGTGTGTGTGTGTGTGTGTGTGTGTGTGTGAGAGAGAGAGAGAGAGAGAGAGCGAGAGAGAGAGAGCGGGATGGGGTGGAGAGAGAGAGAAAGAGAGAGAGTGTTGTTTCTGTTTTTGTTTGCTTGTTTCGGTGGGGGAGGGTAAATTTGTTTGTTTGCTATTATCTCTCTGGAAGGAGCTGGAGATAATGCCAGCCGTGTGATTATTTTCAGAACATTCTGTTATTTTGCTCTAACTTAAAAAAATCCCACATATTGCAGCAAGAATTTAGTTCGGCTACATGTGCATGGACATGTCACCGCCGTTCCATGGAGCTCAGTTGTAGTCTCTGTTTCTCCAGGTAGCATCTGAATGACTCCAAACAAGCTCCAGCACCTCATTAAGCTGCAGCAACCTTGCAAAGCTGGTGACTGTGATATCAGACTCCCCTTGTGAGGAATCCATGACAGAGCAGATGCAATGTAGCAAGTCCAGAGCCTGGCCTATAGCTGGCACTCAGAGTTCTCTGGGTTTGCAGAATGAGGGAACAAGATGTATTGCAGTGGATACAGAGGCATGCAGAGCTCCCTGTGTTTGTAGCTGCAAATACCTGGGTCCCACCCCTCTTGATTCTAGCTGGCCTTTTCTGCAGGGCTGAACCAGTTGGAAACAGCTCCCTGGCAGGCTGGTAACAAACTCAGGGGGCAGTATTTGTACGAAGTGAAGTCTCCTCTGGCAGCTGAGGCTCTCTTCTCTATGCCTTTGAGGAAGGGACTTCCTGTAAGGATTCCATCTTGTTTGTGTGACGCTGACAAAGTGGTTTGTGGCCTGCTCTCACCTTCCTCAGCAGCTGTCCCTGGTTGTCTCCAAACCTCCAGCTCCAGACCCCACGGATTCTCTTCACAAGCAACCTGGGAGGACACTGGTGACAGGTCACTGCCTTCAGTCCACACCATGGGTGAGTTGGTCAGCACGAGGCCTTGGCCTCAGATCCCCAGAAGGTATGAGGGGTTCTGGGTCCCTTCCCCCACCCCACCCCACCGGCCACCCAGCCAACCCCCGTTTAGAGGAGCGGGGGAGAGGACCCAGGCTGACTACTTCTGCACTCTCTGGAGGAAATGGGCCAAGTGGGCCCTGACATTCCCATCCTGGTTCCACAGGGAAAACCTCCTCTCCTATGGAAGTGGTCAAGGCTGAGGAGAATTTTTTTTCACTGGTTGAGGGGATAGACCTGACTTATGTGGTCCTCACAGGTCCAGACTTTGGAGAGTGGGGAGGGTCCCCAAGGTTGGCTGGGTGGGAGGCAAAGGGAAGGGGGTTGGTGTAAATTAACATTCTTTGGATGCCTACTAGAGGTGGGGGAGGGGCAGAGACCCCACCATTACCCTTGACGCTTACATCAACTACTCAGGGTATATTGCATTACCCCCATAGACGTTTCTTGAGGTTGGCCTTACAGCCCAGCATATGACCGATTCTGGAATGTTCCATGTGTAGTGGCTATGTGCACTGTTCCATGCCAATTAAGTAAATTTGTTAATTTACTTAATTCTCATTTTAAAATCTCCACCTAGTGGAACTTATGTCTGCCATTTTGTGTGTCACTCAAGGAGGTGTGTTCCCACTGTAATCGTGAGTTTATCCATTTCTCCTTTTGCTGTCATTGTTTGCTTTGCATGTTTTGGCTCTGTGTTAAGATATGCACACAAATTTAGCATTTTGTATTAATGGCTTCTTTTTCCATTGAACCTTTTATCATAAAGAAATCTCCCTCTTTTCTCTAGTAACGGTTTTTTGTTTTGTTTTGTTTTTTCTTGAAGGACTACCTTTCCCTTTAGTAATATGGGTATACCAGGTTTCAGTAGGTTAACGTGTAAATGGTATATATTTTGCCAAATTTTATTTTTATTTTCAAATTTTCTAAATCATTTAAATCTTGCATGTGTCTCCTTTAAGGAGCATTTGATGGAATGGTTTCATTCCAGTCTCGTAATATCCGTCTTTCTCTTTGGAATATCCAGTCTGAAACTTTCAATGTAAATACAGATACAACTTGGTTTCTGTATACCATATTAACTGCACATTTATTTCTGCCTGTTGTTAGGCCCCTTTCCTCTCCTTTCCCTGAAATGATTTAATATTTTCTTTTAGAGGGAGAGAGGGGTGGGGAGGGGCAGGGGGAGAGGGAGAGAGAGAATGGCTTGATCTCACAACCCTGAGATCATGACCTGAGCCGAAACCAAGAGTCGGACCCTTGGGGTGCCTGGGTGGCTCAGTCAGTTAAGCGGCAGCTCTTGGTTTTGGCTCAGGTCATGATCTCGGGGTCATGGCCTCGGGATTGTGAGACAGAGCCCAGAGTTGGGCTCCTTGCTCAGCGTGGAGTCAGCTTGAGATTATCTCCCTCTCCCTCTCCCTCTCCCTCCTACTCTGCCCTCCCCTCCCCCTCCTACTCTGCCCTCCCCTCCCCCTCCTACTCTGCCCTCCCCTCCCCCTCCTCCATCTCTCTGCCTCTCTGTCTCTCTCTCTCTCAAATAAATAGATAAATAAAATCTTTAAAAGAAAGTTGGACACCTAATCGACTAAGCCACCCAGGCGCCCAAATATATATATATATATATATATATATATATATATATATTTTTTTTTTTTTTTCTTTAGTATTAAATTGTTACCTCATGGGGCGCCTGGGTGGCGCAGTCGTTAGGCGTCTGCCTTCGGCTCAGGGCGTGATCCCGGCGTTACGGGATCGAGCCCCACATCAGGCTCCTCCGCTGTGAGCCTGTTTCATCCTCTCCCACTCCCCCTGCTTGTGTTCCCTCTCTCGCTGGCTGTCTCTATCTCTGTCAAATAAATAAATAAAATCTTTAAAAAAAAAATTGTTACCTCATTTGGCTGGACAGTTAAACATTCTTTAGCCATTCTTGTAGCATTGACCCTTAAGACTATGATATACTTTTTTTTACCTTTTCATGGTCTTATGTAAATTCCTTCTTTAAAGCTCTTCAGACGGTGAAAGAACTTTGGAACACTTTGATTCCTTTTTTTTTTAATAATTTTTATTTTGTTATATTAGTCACCATATAGTACATCCCCAGTTTTAGATGCAATGTTCCATGATTCCACTCACACTCTCCCAGTGTATTGCCATGAATTTTAATTCTATGTATATTTAAACCCCTAGAAGAAATTAGTGTCCTGGTGCTATATAGTCAATACTTAGTTAGACTTGCCTACATATTCACAAATGCCATTAGTCTTTCTTTCCTGCATCTTTGTGCCTCCATCTGGGATTGTATTTCTTCTGCCTGAAGAAGAACCTTTAATATTTCCTTTAGTTTGAGTCTTCGGGTCACAAATTTCCCCAGTTTTGCTACATTAACATCGCTGTGAAATGTACATCTTTTCTTTAGGAATGTTTTTCCTTAAAGCATACTTTGTCTCCTATTAGTATTGTCATACTGACTTGATTATCCTGTTACTTTGGGAAAGTTCTCAAGCAAGAGCTCTTCAAATGCCACTTCTCCACGTTTCCCTCTCTTTCATTCTGGGACTCAAATGAAGCATGTGTTAGATATGCTCACAACATCTCCCTTAATTCTCTCCCTCTCTCTTTTGGTATCTTCCATATTTTGTCTCTCCGGGCTTTTCTGGATATTGTCATCAGATCTAACTTTCACTTCTCTAATTCTTTCTTCAGGCGGGAACTCACCTTTGACCCTTGAACCATAACACCAAACTTTCAGGGTGGATTTTGTTATCCCCCCCCCCAGGGCAGAGGAGGGAGCTGTGAGTTAGAGATGACAGGCAACTTGCCCCAGGTCACCCAGCCCGAAAAGGGCAGAGCAAGGGCTAACATCACAGATTAAACCCTAGGCCCAAACCCTTTCCTTTGCGCTCGTTTTCTTCTTGGCTGCAAGCGAGCCCCACCTCTCATCTCCCGGGAAATGGAAACACAGCGAAGTTTTTCAACCTTTTTGGCACCGTGCTCTATTTCATTGTAGATGATAAAGCCAGTGATAGTTCTTCATTAGCCATGATCTTTCCCCAGAACCGTTTGTGGTATTGGGACCACTGATGTGTTGTTCTCAATTTCAGGGCATAATGACGTAGGTAACTCCTTACAAAGAAGAACAAGATGCTGGGGTATTTACCGAAGGAGATACAACAACTGGTCTGAACAAGTCAGTTCTGGCGGTCATTCTTCGTCCCACCAGCAACAAGATGGAGATCCAGCAACAAATGGCGCTCACACAAGCACCCGAGTGAGATAGTAAGTGACCAGTCAGCATAGCTGAAGTGTACCAGCCAGTGGAATACATAGCCCTGTAGTTGAATATGTCATTCCCTTCTCCAACCTGGAAGAGTGAAGAGTGATAGAATCAGGTTAATGGTTGAGCAAACTTTATTGTACCCTGGTATCAGTGGGCAAACGTGTAATGGAAGACTTTCTGAGCACGTGTGGACTACTTCCTTCTCTCCACTTCCCCACAGCGCTCCCTATGCCATTCCACCGCGTCATCGGAGAGGCAATTTTCAGAAACAAGACCAAACCCAAGCTAACGTGGAGGGAAAGCAAAAGCCTCCAGAGAGAAGAGTGGAGCAGGAGAGGCAGGATGAGACCATGGGGAAATGGTACAAGATCATTGTGAGTGTCCTGGCAAAATGGACCTAATAGGTAGAAGAAAGTGAACAGAGGGAACTGTGTTGGACTCGCGTAGAGATGCTAGGTACTTTTTGGGGGGCAGAGGAGTGAGTAATCGGTCTTTTTATTACTAGCATCATCACATTTGCTACATTACATATGTTAACATCCTAGTTAACATCCTAGATCAGGTAAGGGCAGACTCAGAGAAGCAATACAAAGGGGACAGACTGACTACAGGGAGAATCAGGTAAGTCGTCTAAGAGCAGAGGAAACTACAGCCAAGGAAATGGAGCAACTCCACACCGGAAGGCTCAGTTTAGCTCTAGCCGACTGTGGGAGGAGGTTGAGTCTCTGGGGTCTGTTGGAGAAGCGGGCTAAGGCACCCTGCCCTGAGCTAGGATCACTTGGACCTTTATAAAAGGAAGTACATGTTAAACATCTTAAGTCGATTATTTGAAGAAAAGTGTTTGAATGGAAGGAAAGGTTATTTGGGAAATCCATGTCTGGTACAAAAGTTTGCAATAATGGATAATGTCTTCTCATAAGAAATTATTTTAAAGCCCCCCACCCACCCACCTAAGGGTATGAAAGGAAGACATGGTTGGGTCTTATCTTAACCTTGGATTCCATTGTGTCAATCTCTTCTCCCATCTCTCCCACCTCCCTGCCTCCTAGATTCCATTCGGCATCAAATATGATGAGAAGTGGCTGCTGGATCTGATTCAGGGACAATGCAGTGTCCCATTCACCCCCATCGAGGTAAGAGAAAACAGTGAAGCAGATGAGAAGAAACAGGGCAGATGAGCAGTGGCTCGGGTCTCATATTCTCTTTCTCTTGCCATTCTCCCTACAGTTTCACTATGAGAGAATGCAGGCCCAGTTCTTTGTTGAGGATGCCAGCGTTGCCTTTGCATTGAAGGGTGTCAACGGCAAGATCTGGGATGAGGCTAACGAAAGGGTGCGTGTCAAGGGCATGGCTGGGGCTAGTTAGGGGCAAGAGGGCAGGACAGGGGCAAGGTCTTGTGTCAGATTTCCTGGTACTTACCCAGCCCCTCTTGTGTTCCCTACAGATCTCTATCTTTATCTACCCCTCTGGCACACCCCACTCTGTGCAGAAGGAGCTGAAGTCAGAAAAGGTGGAGCAGACAAAGGTAATGCAGACTCAAGACTGGTTGTGCATCCACATCCAGGCCCGCACCTTCTTCCCACACCTATTGCCCCCCATCTCCACCTCAAACTCAGAGCCACTGACCCCATCTCTAACTCTGCAGCTGCCCATGAACAAACGATATGTAGTCTCCCAGCAAGCTCTTAACATCCAGAGAGTCCACTTTGGCCCTGGTATGTCTCCATCAGTAATTCTAGGGCAGGTGAGGGCAGAGGAGCCTGTCTGGGAAGGAGCCTTACGGATGCTAACGTGGGGAGGGGTTGGTGCTGGAGCTGTGCCAGCCGGGCCTCTCTCAGCCTTCTGATTCCTTCCTCTCGCCTTCTCGGAGACTTGATCACCCATGATATTGAAATGGTACCGAGTCTTAGAAACAGCATGGCTGCCACCCTGCAGACCCATGAAAAGAACATGCCCGAGGTGAGGACTCAGGCCCAGTGCTGAGACTGATGGTGAAGGTGGGAGAGATTAGGTAGCAGAGGCAGATTGGTCTCAGATATCCCCTGTTGGGGTCCTCACTGTAACTCTTCCCTCATCATAGCTTTTGCCCTCGAACCCGAGCAACAAGACCCCCTGCCAGCTGGACAGCCTGTGCAACACTCTGCAGAATGCCGCCAGCATCAAGAACTTGAACCTCTCCAACAGTGAGGTGAGGTGTGGTACCCAGGTCCTTCTTTGAAAGGAAGGTGGGGAGAGCTCACGGGGTGGTGACAAGAGTCAGGGAAGTGGATTTGTTGGAAAAGGGAAGGGCTGGGGGTGCAGGGTCATCCGGGCCATCTTTCTCTGCTCCGTGTGTTTCCTCCCCGTAATTGTAGGTGAAGTCTGCAGGGGAGTTGGACCAGGGCAAAAGTCTGCAGCCAGAAGAGATGAGTGCCGGCGGAAGCCCCCCATGCACCGCCTTCCCTGATAAATCAACCAACATAAGGTCAGTTGTACACTGTGTCACCCCGTGGGACTCTGAACTCTGCCTGACGGTGCCTGTTTGGAGGAGGCAGCAGCTCTGTGCCTTTGGCGGGGGGGGACCAGAGGCTCTATGCTCTCCTCTCCGTGTCCCTCGCCTGTGCTTAGACGTCTCCTTCCCTTCCTCTGACCTGCTCACCCATTTGTCTGGTCTGAGGTCCGTTTGCAGGCTCTCTGCACCCAGCCTTCTCTAGCGTGCCCTGCCCAAAGTGTGATCCACGAAGCAGGGCTCCCCTTCCTCACTAGGGCCAGAGTGACCACCTTGAACCACATGCTGTGACCTGGACTGACAAGGGTCCTCCAGCCCAGGGCCTCATGCTGAGACAGGCCTTCCTGCCTCCCTGCCGAAACAGGGCTTCCCTCCCTTGTTCTGAGAGGGACCCTCCTTTCCTTGAACCAAATGTATCCCCACTCCAATTCCAGGCTGCCTTGGCGGCTTTCCTGCCCCACGTTGAGGGCCGAGGTCCTGGGGGACTGCCAACATGACATCCATTCCTTTGACCCGCTGCCAGGAGCTGGGCCCTCCCTGGGAGAAACCAGGGTTCCCTGAGTCGGGGGGCCAGAAGTGGGTGACCGCCAGTGAGCAGAGGGCTTCCTGAGGCAGGAATGGAGGACAGAGGGCAGAGGTGCCTGAGAGGACAGAAGGACAGGCCTCTCAGAGGCTCCGCCCCCTCCCCTCCCTCCACACGTCACATCATCCCGAATGGTCCTTCGGCGGAGCCCTGGGTAGCCCGACACGGGTATAATCCCTCAGGCAAGGAACCGACTGAGACGGGCACAGGTGCACTGGGGCCATCAGGAGGGAAGGCGGTGATCATAGGAGGGGACCACAGACCCTCGGCTCCACGCTGACCTGGGGTTTGGCCCACTACTCCTTCTGGGGTAGGTCTCCTGCCCCCGTGGCTGCCTCGTTCCCCATGTCGGGCTCAGACTGAGCTCACACAGGTGACAAAGGTTCAACCGGCAGGCAGTGGGCCCCCAGCCCTAACACCTGCATGTTTTCCATTCCTACCTCGGGTGCCAGGGCCAGCCAGGGAGATGAAGGAAAGGACTGCAGGCAGAGGGCCGTTTCCCCCTTCTTCTCTCTTCCTGCCTGACCCCCACCACCATGGTAGAGCTTCTTTCCCTTCCCTTTGCTTTGCGTTCTCTCCCTCCTTTGTCTCTATTCCCCTATGTCTCCCTCACCTCTCCCTTCCTACCGTCAACCCCTCTTCTGTCTTCATCCGCCTCCCTCTCCCTCCCTGCCTCCTGGGTCTTGCCTCACTCACCTCCCTGCCCCAGCATCCTGGACCACTCCTGAGGGGTGTCATGGTCCTGCAGAGTGCTGGACCCCTAGTGAGGTAGCAGAGCCCTGGGCTCCCACCCCATTCCCTCTTCTGTCTGGAGCCTTTGGTGGGGACCTGAAGGAAGGAAGGGAGGCTGGAAGGGGAAGGCAGCCCTGGAGCCTGGGCTCCAAATGTTGCTTCTGGTGGCACTGGAGATGGGAGTCAGGGCAGTCTAGGTGGGATCCACGCAGGGGGAGAGGGAAGAGGGGGTGGGGCGGAGGAGTGGAATCAGATAGAGAGAGGAGGGGAAGGGAGTGCGTGCTTTCCCTCTAGGTCCATCCACAAGGGAGGTGCCAAGGGCCCCAGGAGGCTGGGACACTGTAGTGTAGGTGGGACATACTGGGCTGTGTGTCAGGTGTAAGTGTGCTTGCTCCCATGATGAAGGACACCTGCAAAATTTCGCTGACTTTTCTGTTTTGTCTGGATTTCTGCAGCTCCATCCTGGAACTGTTTCCCAAGTTATTACGCCTGGTAGGTGTATTCCTTGATCACTGACTCCTCTCCTGGCACTGATGCTGCCCCAAACCTGCCCTGAAGCCATTTAGGTCTTGCAGAAGTTAAAATTTTCATGACCCTTAAAACTCATGGAGGTCCAAATCCACGTGGAAACCCAACAAGGGCTCCAGATGTCCTCCAGCCACGTTCTCCAGGGGCATCAGTCTTGGCCATGTAATTTCCAGGGCCCTTTTGCACCTGGCCTCTGACCCTCACCCTCTCCGGGGCCCATCCTTTCCCTGATTGTCCAGCACCAGCTCCTGGTCTGCACTGCCCACTGCCTTTTCCTCTCCCCAGGACAGCCAGGAGTCACCCTCGCCAACGAGCGTTGGTATTGCTGCCCACAAGAGGTTACCAACCTGCAAGGTGAGGAGGGCGGATCAAGCAGGGCTTTGGGTGGTGCGTGAGGAGGGGGTATCCGCCGTGGTCTTGGGGACTTTTGTGATTTCAGGGAAGCTTCTTTGGATCTGATGCGCTGAAGAGTCTAGTCCTGCGATTCCTGCAGCAGTAAGTGCTCCAGGGAATCTGGGGAAGGGGATGCCTAGGATGGGTGAGGCCACCTGAGCTCAAGACCGCTGACTGTGTCTTGAAACCTCATTTGGGGTCCAGATCACAGAGACAGACTGACCTCATTGCTCTCCCACAGGTACTACTTGATCTACGACTCTGGAGACCGTCAGGGTCTCCTCGGTGCCTACCACAATGAGGCCTGCTTCTCCCTGGCCATTCCCTTCAACCCCGGGGAGCCAGCCGCGTGAGTAGCAAAGCTCAGACTCTGCTCCTGGGCCCTGTGGCTCCCCAGCAGACACAGGGCAGCTCCTGGAAACACCCCCACTGCCCAGACCACCACCTCCTGTTCCTCTGTCTCTCCTAGAAGCAGCTTGTGCGAATACTTCAAGGAAAACAGGAATATGAAGAAGCTCAAGGACCCCTGTGCGTGTGTGATGGAGAAGACTGGGCAGGGAAAGGGGGTGTGCAGGGGTAATTACAGGGCCCAGGGTGTGGCAACCCCCAACCTTCGCTTGCTTCTCCTCCCCCCATAGCCCTGCGTGTTCAGCTGCTGAAGCGTACAAAATGTGACATCATGCGCTCCCTCTGTGTGCTGCCCAAAACTCAGCATGACCTCAGCTCCTTCGTGGTGGACATGTGGTTCCAGACGGTGAGCACTGGCTTCCTCCCTCAGGCAGACCCGGGAAGCCACGGGTGGGTAGGAAGAAGTTTAGGTGACGTAGCACCTGGGCTCTTCCCTTTCAGGAGATGATGCTCTGCTTCTCTGTCAACGGGGTGTTCAAGGAAGGTGCGTGTGTGTAGAGCCTCCTCCCCAGATGCTCCTCTGCTCTCTCCCTGCTAGCTGGGCTCCCTCTCAGAACTGTCCCAGCTTCCCTGGTGCCTTCCCTTCTCTTCCTATTCCCCCTGTGTTCTCCCATCTCTACTCTGCCCTCAGATCATCCTGGTCTGAACTAGGGCTATGCCTGCCTGCCCCACACAGCTTGGGCATTAGGGATGCAGTCTGTGGAGTTGGACAGCTCTCACCCTAGATCCTTACTCTGTGACCTCGGGCTCTTAACCTGTAAGTTTCCTCATTTGCTAATGGAGCTAATGATGTCCATCTCTTGAGCAGCTGTGAAAAATGCATCAAATGCACTTCTGAAGTGTTTTTTACTGGTCCCAGCACGTGGTAGGGTCCCTGCCACTGGGAACAGATTGCCTTTCCCATTCAGAACACCTTGACTCCCCAGAGAACAACTGTCCCCTTCAGCATGAATATCAAGTCAGACCCTGACTGGGGAATGCTGTGTGGGTACGGAAAGCGTGTGGAATGCTGAGGGGGTATTGTTGTTTGTTGCTCGTTGTTGCAGCGGTAGGCATGTCTCAGGATTCTGTTCGTGCCTTCACCCGGACCTTCATCACTACCCCTGTCAGCAAGTACAGGTGAGTGCTTTGTTGTGGGTGGAGCACGCAGTTCAGTATGAGTTCAGGGGTATGGGAATGGGGAGGTACAGTCTTTGGGGTGTTCTCAATATTGTGAAAAGCCAACAGGTACATCCAAGAAATCATGTTTCGTAGTGATTAAGAGCTTCGGCTCTGGAATCAGATAATGGGTTCTTTCCCTGATCCCAACACTCACTAGCTTTGTGACCTTTGTCAAGTCACATGATCTCTTTGTGACACAGTGACTTCCTCTGAAAATGCAGATTAGACTGTCCACTCCTTGGCAGTGTGAATATGGATGTAAAATTGTCCGTGGTTTGGGGACAAACCTTTAAATGGAGTGAAATTGGTTAGACAGTCTCTCCAAAGTTTGGCTCTGTGAGGGGTGAAGGGCAAGTAGAGGTACCAGCCAAGGAACCTGGGTGGCAGGCACAGTAGGGGTATGGAGACAACTTGGTTGCTGAGTGGCAGTGGGAGCCGGATCGTTGTTGAGGCGTGGGGTTGTCTCTCTGTCCAGTTTCCGAGGTCCCATTTTTTCCCTTCAGTCTATGCATCGTGAACGATGATTTGTTTGTGAGGGACGCCAGCCCCAAGGAGACCCCGAGCACAGTCTCTATCCCAGTGCCTACACCCTCCTGCAGCTCCTGGCCCACCCTTTGCCAGAAGCGGCAGGAAATGGGGCAGACTTTCTCCACCCAGTCTGGGATGAATCTCCAGTGGTTTCAGAAGTGAGTGCTGGGGGTGCATGGGGATAGGAGGGAGCTGGGAGGAACCAAGATTGAATCATGTTAACTTGCAGGTAATTTGTTTTGCTTACTTACTTCACTCATTATCACCCTGAACATTATCCTTTCATTACTTATAAGCTAAGCAGTTTTTTATTATTTATTTATTTATTTACTTACTTACTTACTTACTTACTTATTTTTAGCTAGCCTGGTTTTTTAAACAGTTGTTCATTACTTCCCTAAGTCCATGGACTTGTACCTTTAGTGACAGACATTTTGGTTTCAGGAGTTTTTCCCAGTACACATTGTGCCACAGGGCTCATTCCATTGCCTAAGTTGTGATAAATGTGGTGGCGTGTTTCTTTTCCATAGATTGGGAAATGGTACTGTGCAGTCAGATTGTCTCTGGCTTTAGTTTTAACAGATATCACCTGTGCTTTCTCCACACTAGGTGACTTCATGACAGCCAGTGGGACTACATTGGTTCTCACTTGGCCCAAGGTGAGGTTCAGGAATTTAGGCCAAATGAGCGGAAACTGGGTGGCCTGGGAAGGAGACTCAGGGCTCCTGACTCTGCTGATCTCCCAACTCCCTCTCTTCACTTCCTTCAGGCCAAGCACATGATCCCAGAGGAGACCTTCATCCAGACTCATCCAGGGTCCTGAGAACACAGCCCTGACAAGAAACTGTTTTTGTGGCCATCTTCACCTTCATCATCTTTGTTGTCTTTTTTCTCTAGCCTGAGTTCATTTCTGCCTGAGCGAGAGGTTTGCTGGGAGCTGGGTAGCCAACTTTTAACTGACACTAATCCGCTCCAAGACCAATTGTGTATTTTCCCACGCAGGATCCCTGATTCTCTTCTTAATAAATAGTGACATTGCATGTTATGTTGAATCTGTGCAAAATCCCTTCAAGGCCTGTATTGTGATCCCTGGTTTACAGAGAAAGAAAAGGAGAGCCAAAGAGGGTCAGTGACTCTTGGAGAACAGCAGGGTAGAGACTCAAATACTAGACCACTCCCAGGCTGTGTGTGTGCCCCATGGCTGTGTGGCTGTTGTTCTCTTATTCTGTTATACCTTGGGGATAGTGTTCTGTGCCCCTAGCGTATTTGTCAAATATTTGTAGGCAGAGAACCGTGTTCTTTCTTAGCCATACAAATCCATTCAAATTTAAAAGCAATCCATTTAGGGAAAAACAGCATTAAAGAGCACAAGAGAACCTGGGAAGAATAAATTGCCCTCATATACGACTTACATTGTATTAATATCCTTGACATATAAAGGAATCACTAGAAAGAGGGGAAATAGATATCAATCAAGAATTGTTATTAAAGGGGGCGCCTGGGTGGCACAGAGGTTAAGCGTCTGCCTTCGGCTCAGGGCGTGATCCCGGCGTTATGGGATCCAGCCCCACTTCAGGCTCCTCCGCTATGAGCCTGCTTCTTCCTCTCCCACTCCCCCTGCTTGTGTTCCCTCTCTCGCTGGCTATCTCTATCTCTGTTGAATAAATAAATAAAACCTTTAAAAAAAAAAGAATTGTTACTAAAATCAATAGGGATACCCAAGATATGTATGAAATCCATCCAACCATAATAACCTACAAAAACACAACTGCAAATGTTTAGACAAGCTACTAAATGAGAAAATAAAGCTGACCTGGAGGCTGGTGTTCTCTGTCCCCAGGGTTCTAGTCAGATATTTTTACACATAGAATACTGTTACCTTCTTAGCCATCTACATCTATTGAAAAGCAACCTGTTTGAAGAAAAACAGCATTAAAAAGCACATGAAAATCTTGGGATAAAAAATTGTCCTCATGTAAAACTGATATAAAATGTCCTTGATATATATATAAAAAAAAAATCAGTGGAGAGATCAGATACTGAGATCAACCTAAAATTCTTATTAAAAGAATGGTAATGTGCAAAAAGCCTAGGAAAGTTTATCCAAACATCGTAATAATAAAAACACATTTGCAAACATTGAGATGAGATACTAAATGAGAAAAGAAAGCTAAAGACTTTTATTTCCAGGAAAATACATTGTGTGTGTGTGTGTGTGTGTGTGTGTGTGTGTGTGTGTGTATCTGTCTGTAATGATATACTGTATAGGATATGTAGAAAACTCATTAATTATAAAAGTACATTGTGCCAGGTAAAAATACTTGGAAAAGACATAATCTCTTAGAGGCAGGATTTTTTTTCTTTAGGTCAGAGATCCCCCCACCTTTGGTGTGTAGGGTACCTATTGGGGTCTGGAGGAGATGGAGAATTATTGATATGAGGACGGCCCCTCAGAGTCAGTTCTGGAAGGTGTTCACAGGTGGACCCTCCCTTGAGGCCTAGGAGCATAGTGGAAGGAGGGGGTTCAAATGTAGGGGCAGACCTTGTGTGCCTTCATGAGCAGATAAGTAAACAGCCCTTCAGACCTGCACCTCCTGGGCAGCCTCTAGGTTGCGGCTGTCTATGGTTGAGAAGTAGGAATGTTCCCCTAAGCTTAATTTTGTATGTAATGGGGACTTAAGGAAGATTTCTGAATGGGTGTAGTGACAAAATCACCTTCCTTTTGAAAGCCAGTGACAAATATATATTAACAATATAAATATTATAAATATGTATGTGTATACATATATATTTCCACACCTAATCTTATCAAGTCAATAACTATCATTTTTTTAAAATTACTAAAATAGAAATTACTATAGTAATTTTAACAATGAGGCTGTTATGCTCACATTGTTTTGAAAACACACTTGATTTTGAAAATGCAAATTTGTTCGAATTCTATTGAGTTTATCTGAGGGAAACACTAGATAACAGAGGATTCTTAGACCCAACTGAACCAAGCCACAAACCTCAAATATCTGCCAGCTCCCTCAGTTCACAGTTAAGTGTTATCAGCCACAGCCATCCACATTTGATGTTAGAATTTTCTGTGTGATTCAGTTAGCTTTCTTTCCACCACTCGATATCTCTATGTGTGTATATGTATGTTCTCATCAACGAACATGGCATGTCTCATCATGTATTTAGATTTCATCACTGTTTTGTAGTTTTCAGCACACAAGTCCTTAAAATTACACCCAAATATTTTTGAGTGGTTCCAAATTACATTGTGCTTTCCGGTTCAAATTAGAATGTCTATGTGTTCATTGCTACTTTATAGGCATGCAATTGATTTTTCCACTCATCTTGTATCCTATTACCTTGTTGAACTCACTTACTAGTTTTAGGAAGTGTGTGTGTGTGTGTGTGTGTGTGTGTGTGTTCCTTGGGATTTTCTTTTTTTAAAGATTTTATTTATTTATTTGACAGAGAGAGACAGCGAGAGAGGGAACACAAGCAAGGGGAGTGGGAGAGGGAGAAGCAGGCTTCTTGTCGAGCAGGGAGCCCGATGCCAGGCTTGATCCCAGGACCCTGAGCCGAAGGCAGACGCTTAACAGCTGAGCCACCCAGGCGCCCCATCCTTGGGATTTTCTACCTAGATAATTATGTCAACTGCAAATAAGGAGACTTTTTTTCGTTCCTCTCAAATCTGTATGCCTTTTATTTCTGTTTTTTTTTTAATTTCCTTCCTTCCTTCCTTCCTTCCTTCCTTTCTTTTCTTTTTTCTTTTTTCTTTTCTTTTTCTTTCTTTCTTTCTTTCTTCTTTCTTTTTCTTTCTTTCTTTCTTCTTTCTTTCTTTCTTTCTTTCTTTCTTTCTTTCTTTCTTTCTTCTTTCTTTCTTTCTTTTTCACCCGTTGTCCCTGCTGAAATGTCCACGTCATGTTCAATAAAAGTAGTGAGAGTGTACATTTTCCCCTTTTTCCAGATATTAGTAGGTAGGAAGCCATTCAGTCTACCATCATTAAATATAATTTTGCTGTAGGTTTTTTGTAGATGCTCTTTATTAAGTTGAAGAAGTTTGCCTTTATTTCAAAAGAGAAAATCTATTAGAGCTAATAACTGAATTTAGCAATGTTGCAGGATACAATATCAAAATACAAAAGTGAATTTAGCAATGTTGCAGGATACAATACCAAAATACCAAAAAAATGCATTTTTATGCGTCATCACAGAACAATCTCAAAATGAAATTAGGAAGACAATTTCAACTACAGTAGCATCAAAGAGAAGAAAACACATGAATAAATTTAACTGGGAAAATGCAAAACTTATATTCTGAAAGCCACAAAGTTTCATTGAAAGAAATCAATCAAGACCTACTTAAACGGAAAGATGGAGGAGGAGGCAAGGTGGCGGAGGAATAGGGGACCTAGTTTCATCTGGTCCCTTGAATTTAGCTAGATAACTATCAAATCATTCTGAACACCCACGAATTCAACCTGAGATGTAAGAGAAAAAAAAATCTGGGACTCTACAAGTAGAAAAGCGACCACTTTCTGCAAGGTAGGAGCTGCAGAGAAGTGAATCTGAGGGGATATATGGGAAGATAAACAGTGGGGGGAGGGAACCTCAGTAAGCTGGCTACCAGAAAGTGATATAGCACAAGTGGGCAAAAACAGAACCCTTAGAAATCTGCTCCAGTGAGAGACAACCCTGACTGAATGGAGCTCAGGTGGTGAAAAGGGGCAAATTTCTAGATGGGACTGTGTGTGGTCTCAGGATCCCTGGAGTCACAGAAATAACCGGGGTGCCTGAGCCAGTAGAGTTCCCAAGCATTGGAGCAGGGAAACTGGTCAGGGTCAGTGAGCCTGGGAGGGGGCTCTCAGCTCAGTTTACCATAAACTGCGAGCTACAGCTGGATTGGGCGAGTGCTCTCCGTGTGGGGACCATGCAAGTGACAAGAACTTGGGACCCCCTCTGCCTTCCCTTGGGAGGGGCGGGGTGGGTGCGCGCAGACCCTGGGGACAGCTCGCAGTGCCCTGCAATAAACAGGAATGTGGCGGCCCTGCACCTCCCCCCCCCCACCAGGGGCTGAGTGGGTGTGCGCATGGCAGGGCAACAGCTCTCAGGGCAGGAACCCTGTAAAAGACAGTAGCAGGCAACCCTCTGCTTACCGCCGCCCCCCCCGGAGGGACAGAGCAGGTGCGTGAAGGCTTTGGAGACCACTCTCTGTGCCAGGGCCCTACAATGTGCAGGGACCTCCACCTGCCCCCCAGGAGGATCAGTGTGGACACGCACTGTACAAGTCTGCAGAGTTTGGCACACACAAAAGTGAAGACCATTTATCCCTGAGGGTTTACTGAAGAGAGGGGATCACGATCTTTCGGCTCTCGGGCTGGAGATCGGGCGTGGCCATTTTTATTTTGATTCTGTGAAGAAGTGCAGAGAGCCTTCCAGGAACAAAAGCCACACAGAGGACCAGCTTACACCGAGCCTGGCCCCCCCTGCCCCTGCTAGGGGGGGGGGAGCAACTCTGCCCAAGCAAAGGCACCTGAGAAACAGCGTGGCAAGCCCCTCCCCCAGAAGACCAACCAGAAGAACAGGTGCGCAGCAAATTTATGGACCACACAAGACTGTAAACTCCAGCACTAGGGGAAAATCGTATGTAGAATTTGAGGTGTTTCCTCATGATTCGTTCATCTTTCAGTTTAAATTTTTCCGTTTTTCTTCTTTTTTCCCTTTTAAACTACTTATTTTATCAACCCTTGTTTTTAAGTCTTTTGTTAACTTCCATTTTTTACATTTACATTTTATGGATACATTTTTCATATTTGGCTTCCTTTCACTCTATTCAATTTTATTTTTGTATATATATATATATATATATATAAGTTCTGTTTTCTTTACAATTTCGGGATTTAGTGTCTTCTAACACACAGACCAAAATACACGCAGGACCAGCTAGATCACCCGGTTTTGTCCACCCTGTGAGAGTATATTCCCTCCCTCCCTCCTTTTTGTTCTTTGTCTTTTGCTTTTGCTTTTCGTTTTTGGTGTCTGATCTCTTCAGATTTGTCTAGTGTGCATTTTGCTTAGCTCGTGGTTGATATTTTTGATTCTGCTCACTCAATCGTCCATGCTTCTCTGGACAAAATGACTAGACAGAGGACTTCACAACAAAAGAAAGAACCAGAGGTAATACTCTCTGACACAGATCTTTTTTTTTTTTTAATGATTTTTTATTATATTATGTTAGTCACCATACAGTACATCCCTGGTTTCCGATGTAAGGCTCGATGATTCGTTAGTTGCGTATAACACCCAGTGCACCATGCAATACGTGCCCTCCTTACTACCCATCACCGGTCTATCCCATTCCCCCACCCCCCTGCCCTCTGAGGCCCTCAGTTTGTTTCTCATAGTCCATAGTCTCTCATGCTTCATTCCCCCTTCTGATTACCCCCCCTTTCTTTATCCCTTTCTTCCCCTACTGATCATCCTAGTTCTTATGTTCCATAGATGAGAGAAATCATATGATAGTTGTCTTTCTCTGCTTGACTTATTTCACTTGGCATTATCTTCTCCAGTGCCGTCCATGTTGCAGCAAATGTTGAGAACTCGTTCTTTCTGATAGCTGAGTAATATTCCATTGTATATATGGACCACAGCTTCTTA
Organism: Ursus arctos; assembly: GCF_023065955.2. Taxonomy (NCBI): domain Eukaryota; kingdom Metazoa; phylum Chordata; class Mammalia; order Carnivora; family Ursidae; genus Ursus; species Ursus arctos. Next base: position 79,384,578 of record NC_079873.1, read on the forward strand.
ATCCAGTCATCTGTTGAAGGGCATCTCGGCTCCTTACACGATTTAGCTATTGTGGACAATGCTGCTATGAACACTGGGGTGCATATAGCCCTTCTCTTCACTATGTCTGTATCTTTGGGGTAAACACCCAGTAGTGCAATGGCTGGATCATAGGATGGCTCAATTTTTAACTTTTTAAGGGACCTCCACACTGTTTTCCAGAGTGGCTGTACCAACTTGCATTTCCATCAACAATGTAGAAGGGATCCCCTTTCTCCACATCCTCTCCAACAATTGTTATTTCTTGCCTTGTCAATTTTTGCCATTCTAACTGGCATAAGGTGGTATCTCAGTGTGGTTTTGATTTGAATTTCCCTGATGGCTAATGATTTTGAACATTTTTTCATGTGTCTGTTAGCCATTTGTATGTCTTCATTGGAAAAGCTCTGACACAGATCTAATCAATACAGTTATAAGTAAAATGCCAGAGCTGGAATTCAGGGCAACAATTAAAAAGTTACTAGTTGGACTTGAAAAAAGCCTAAAAGACACTAGAGAATCTCTTAGGGCAGAAATGAGATCTAATCAGGCCAAAATTAAAAAATGTTCTAAATGAGATGCAGTCTAAATTGGGTGCTCTAACAACTGGGGTAAATGAGAGCAGAAATCAATGAACTAGAAACCAGACCAGTAGACCAGATCAACGAAACTAGAAGCTGGTTCTTCTAAAGAATTAATAAGATCGATAAACCCCTCATCAGACTTATTGAAAAGAAAAGAGAAAGGACCCAAATTAATAAAATCGTGAAGGAAAGGGGAGAGAACACGACCCACACCGAGGAAAGACAAAAAGTTTTAAGGACATATTATGAGTAACTATATGCCGAGAAATTAGGCAATCTGGAAGAAATGGATGCATTCCTAGAGACGTATAAACTACCAAAACGGAAACAGGAAGAAATAGACAACCTGAACAGACCAATAACCAGCAAGTAAATTGAAGCGTTAATCAAAAACCTCCCCCAAAACAAGAGTCCAGGGCCGAAAGGCTTCCCAGGGGATTTCTACCAAACATTTAAAGAAGAAATAATACCTATTCTACTGAAGCTGTTTCAAAAAACAGAAATGGAAGGGAAAACTTCCAAACTCACTTGATGAGGCCAGCATTATCTTGTTCCCCAAACCAGACAAAGACCCCACCGACAAGGAGAATTACAGATGAATATGGATGCCAAAACACTCACCAAGATACTAGCCAATAGGATCCAAGAGTACATTAAAAGGATTATTCACCAGGACCAAGTGGGATTTATTCCTGGACTGCAAGGGTGGTTCGACATTCACAAATCAATCAACGTGATACATCACATTAATAAAAGAAAGGACAAGAATCATATGATCTTCTCAACTGCTGCAGAAAAGGCATTTGACAAAACACAACATCCTTTCTTGATTAAAACTCTCCACACTGTAGGGATAGAGGGAACATATCTCAAAAATCATAAAAGCCATCTACAAAAAGCCCACAGTGAATATCATTCTCAATGGGGAAAAACCGAGAGCCTTTCCCCTAAGGTCAAGAACATGACAGGGATGCCCACCCTCACCACTGTTGTTCCACAAAATACTAGAAGTCCTAGCCTCAGCAATCAAACAACAAAAAGAAATAAAAGGCATTCAAGTTGGCAATGAAGAAGTCAAACTCTCACTCTTTGCAGATGATATGATACTTTATGTGGAAAACCCAGAAGACTCTACCCCAAAATTGCTAGAACTCAAACAGCAATTCAGCAACGTGGCAGGATACAAAATCAATGCACAGAAATCAGTTGTATTTCTATACACTAACAATGAGACAGAAGAAAGAGAAATTAAGGAATCGAAGCCATTTACAATTGCACCAAAAGCCATAAGATGCCTGGGAATAAACCTAACCAGAGAGGTAAAAGACCTGTACTCTAAAAACTATAGAGCACTTATGAAAGAAATTGAGGAAGACGCAAAGAGATGGAAAAACATTCCATGCCCTTGGATTGGAAGAATAAATATTTTTAAAATGTCTTTGCTACCCAGAGCAATTTACACATTCAATGCAATCCCTATCAAAATACCATCGACATTTTTTCACAGAGCTGGAACAAATAATCCTAAAATTTGTATGGAACCAGAAAAGACCCCAAATAATCAGGGGGTTATTGAAAAAGAAAGCCAAAGCTGGCAGCATCACAATTCCAAACTTTAGACTATACTACAAAGTTGTGATCTTCAAGACAGCATGGTACCAGCACAAAAACAGACACATAGATCAATGGAACAAAAAGGAATCCAGAAATGGACCCTCAACTCTATGGTCAACTAGTCTTTGACAAAGCAAGAAAGGATATCTAGTGGAAAAGCACATGGATAAATTGGTGCTGGAAAATTGGACAGCCACATGCAGAAGAATGAAACGGGACCATTCTCTTACACCATACACAAAGATAAACTCAAAACGGATGAAAGACCTTAATGTGAGACAGGAATCCATCAACATCTTAGAGGAGAACACAGGCAGCAAGCTCTTGGACCTCGGCCGCAGCAACTTCTTGGTAGACATGCCCCCAAAGGCGAAGGAAGCAAAAGCAAAAATGAACTATTGGGACTTCCTCAAGATAAAAAGCTTCTGCACAGCAAAGGAAGCAGTCAACCAAACTAAAAGGCAACCTATGGAATGGGAGAAGATATTTGCAAATGACATATCAGATAAAGGGCTAGTGTCCAAAATCTATAAAGAACTTATCAAATGCAACACCCCGAAGAACAAATAATCCAGTCAAGAAATGGGCAGAAGACATGAACAGACATTTCTCCAAAGCGCACATACAAATGGCTAAGACACATGAAAAAATGCTCAGCATTACTTGACATCAGGGAAATACAAGTCAAAACCACAATGGAATACCACCTTACACCAGTCAGAATGGCGAAAATTAACAAGACAGGAAAAAACAAATGTTGGCAAGAATGTGGAGAAAGGGGAACCCTCTTACCCTGTTGGTGGGAATGCAAGCTGGTACAGCCACTCTGGAAAACAGTGTGGAGGTTCCTCAAAAAGTCAAAAATAGAGCTACCCTACGACCCAGCAATTGCACTACTAGGTATTTACCCCAAAGGTACAGATGTAGTGAAATGAAGGGGCACCCGCACCCCAGGGTTCATAGCAGCAATGTCCACAATAGCCAAACTCTGGAAGGAGCCGAGATGGACGGATACTTAACCATTTACGTCCACATGGAGGGAACTGGAGGGTATTGTGCTAAGTGAAGTAAGTCAGTCGGAGAAAGACAATTATCATATGGTTTCACTCATATGTGGAATATAAGAAACAGTGCAGAGGACCATAAGGGAAGGGAGGGAAAACTGAATGGGGAGAAATCAAAGAGGGAGACAAACTATGAGAGATTCTTAACTATGGGAAACAAACTGAGGGCTGCTGAAGGGGGAGGTCGGTGGGGGGGGATTGGGTAACTGGGTGATGGGCATTAAGGAGGGCACATGGTGTGAAGAACACTGGGTATTACAGGCAACTGATGAATTCTTGAACACTACGTCTGAAACTATTGATGTACTATGTGTTGGCTAATTGAATTTAAATAAGAAAAAATAAATGGAGAGACATCTGTGGTCATGAACTGGAGTACTTACTATTGTTAAGATAGCAATACTATTCAGGGGCGCCTGGGTGGCACAGCGGTTAAGCGTCTGCCTTCGGCTCAGGGCGTGATCCCGGCGTTATGGGATCGAGCCCCACATCAGGCTCCTCCGCTATGAGCCTGCTTCTTCCTCTCCCACTCCCCCTGCTTGTGTTCCCTCTCTCGCTGGCTGTCTCTATCTCTGTCAAATAAATAAATAAAACCTTTAAAAAAAAAAAAAGATAGCAATACTATTCAAATGTACATACAGATTCAGCATAATCCCATTAAAATCCAAGCTGCTTTTTTACGGAAATGAAAAGCTGATTTAAAAAATCCATATGGAAATGCAAGGGGCCCAGAATAGCCAAATCAATCTTGAGAAAGCAAAACAAAGTTGAATGACTCACATTTTTCAATTTCAAAAATTACTACAAAGCTAAGGGTATTGGCGTAATGCCAGACATATAGGCCAATTGAATGTAACTGCACCTCTAGAAATACACTACATGTTTTTGTATTATTTTGCTTTTGCTTGTTGATTTGTTTATTTATTTATTTTTAATTTTCATTCCAGTGTAGTTGACATACAGTGTTATTTTCATTTCAGGCATATAATATAATGATTCAACAATTCCGTATATTCCTCAGTGTTCATCAAGATAAGGGTACTTTTAATTCCCTTCACCTATTTCACCAATGCCCCCATCCACCTTCTCTCTAATAACCATCTGTTTGTTCACTATAGTTAAGAGTTTCTTTTTTTGTTTGTCTCTTTTTTCCCTCTTCGTTTGTTTTCCTTCTTGAATTCCACATGTGAGTGAAATCACCTGGTATCTGTCTCTCTCTGACTTACTTCACTTAGCATTACACCTTCTAGCTCCATCCACGTTGTTGCAAATGGTAAGATTTTGTTCTTTTTTTATGGCTGAATAATATATATCTCTATCTCTGTATCTATCTCTATCTCTATATCTACATATCACTTCTTCTTAATCCGTTCCTTTATCCATGGACACTGGGGCTCCTTCCATAATTTGGCTACTGTAAATGATGCAGCAATAAAAATAGGAGTGCATGTATCCATTCGAATTAGTGTTTTTGTATTCTTTGTGTAAATACCCAGTAGTGCAGTTGCTGAATCATAGAGTAGTTCTATTTTTAACTTTTTGAGGAAACTCCATATTGTTTTTTACAGTGGCTGCACCAGACTGCATCCCCACCAGCAGTGCAGGAGGGTTCCTTTTTCTCCACATCCTCACCAACAGTTGTCATTTCTTGTGTTTTTTATTTTAACCATTCTGACAGGTTTCAGGTGACATTTCATTGTGGTTTTGATTTGCATTTCCCTGATGGTAAGTGATGATGAGCATCTTTTCATGTGTCTGTTAGCCATCTGGATGTCTTCTTTGGAGAAATGTCTGTTCATGTCTTCTGCCCATTTTTATTTGGATTATTTGGGACTTTTTGGTGTTGAGTTGTATAAGTTCTTTATATTTTTTGGATACCAAGCCTTTATCAGACATGTCATTTGCAAATATCTTCTCCCATTCAGTAGGCCGTCTTTTAGTTTTGTTGGTTGTTTCCTATGCTGTTCAGAAGCTTTTTATTTTGATGTAGTCCCCATAGTCAGTTTTGCTTTTGTTTCCCTTGCCTCAGGAGACCTCTCTAAGAAAGATGTTGTTATGGCCAATGTCAGAGAAATTATTGCCTGTGCTCTCTTCTAGAATTTTTATGGTTTCTAGTCTCACATTTAAATCCTTAACCCATTTTGAGTTCATCTTGGTGTATGGTATACAAAAGTGGTCCAGTTTTCCCAGCACCTTTTGTTGAAGAGACTGTCTTTTCCCCACTGCATATTCTTTCTTCCTTTGTCAAAGATTAATTGACCATATAATGGTGGGTTTATTTTTGGACTTTCTGTTGTGTTTTATTGACCTATGCATCTATACTTGTGCCGGTACCATACTCTTGATTACCACAGCTTATTAATATAACTTGAAGTCTGGAATTGTGATACCCCCGTTTTTTTTTGTTTTTTCTTTTTCAAGATTGCTTTTGCTATTCAGGGTCTTTTGTGATTCCATACAAATTCTAGGATTGTTTGTTCGATTTCTGTGAAAAATGCTGTTGGTGTTTTGATAAGGATTACACTAAATGTGTAGATTGCTCTGGGTAGTTTTAGTAGTTTTTCAGTGGACTCTGTAAGGTTTTATGTATACAGTATCATGTTACCTGTAAAGAGTGGAAGTTTGATTTCTTCCTTGTTGTTTTGGATGCCTTGTTGTTGTTGTTGTTGTCGTCATCTGATTTTTGTGGCTAGGACTTCCAGAACTGTGTTGAATAACAGTGGTTAAGAGTGGACATCCTTGTCTCGTTCCTGACCTTAGGGAAAAAGCTCTCAGTTTTTGCCCATTGAAGATGATATTAGCTGTGGGTTTTTCAGATATGGCCTTTATTATGTTCAGGTATGTTCCCTCCAGCAGTAGGTTGTCTGTTAGTTTTGTTGATTGTTTCCTTTGCTGTGCAAAAGCTTTTTATTTCGATGTAGTCCCAAGAGTTTACTTTTGCTTTTGTTTCCCTTGCCTTAGGAGACATATCTAGAAGAATGTTGCTATGGCTGACGTCAGGGAAATTACTGCCTGTGTTGTTGTGGAATTCTTAAGCTTTTATTTCTTCTCTGGTTCTTACAACTCCCCAGGCGGGTTGCCAAAAACCTCTTTTGTTTTCCGTGAGGTGGCACTATAGTTCACGTTTGTGTTTTCTTGCCTGCCCAGAGATCTGGTCTGGTTTCTGGAAGCATTCTGTTTATTGGAGCTTTCTCTTACCGCTGCACCTGGGAGTGCACACTGGGAGCCTGCCCAACAGTGGGGGGGGGTGTGGGTTTAGCCCTCAGGGTGTTGGGAGTGCCTGCAGGCCCACTGTGGGGGATCCTTTAGTGAAGTTCTCCCAGTGGCTTGTGGGCCAACTTCCTGCTAAAGTCCTGTGCATAGTCAGCAAGTATCACGTCCCTTTAATGCCCCTTGATATTCTTATCTGCCTCTTTCCCAGTATCTTCCGCCGCCCCTACCCTCACCCAAGCCATGGAAGTCCTGCCTTAGTGCTCTGGGTGCTGCTGGAGAGGAATGAGTTTGTCCAGCAGCATCCAACAAAGCTGAGGTAGCCAAGCACTCATTCACTTTCTCCTTTTTCTGCATGAGAGGTCACTGCCAGCTAGTTCAGCATCATGCTGTTTTGCCTTGGATGGGCAGCACTGGCAAAGTTCCTCTTACCCTCTTCAATGCATCCAGACTCATATTTTGTTGTTGTTGTTCCAACAGAGAGGTGAAATCTCTGCTCAGGAAAGCTGCACTTCTACAAAGTCTCCCATGTCTGTGGGTGTGTCTGCCAAAGCCGGTATTCTCCAGGTTTTTCCCTATTATGGCGAAGAGGGGTTAGAACAGGTTTGTAGGTTCCTGCTGATTTCACAGCCTGTTCAGAGGTTTGTCAGCCTATTAGCCTATTACCAGATCCAGATGTGGGCAAGACCCCTCCCAGGTCCCTCGGTGTTTGGTGCTAGGTCCCACAACTCACACAGAGGTACATGTGTTTGTGGATGGATTTCTAGTTAGTTGTCAAAAAGGGGGGAGCAAAAGGAAGGACGTCTTATGCTGCCATGATGCTGATGTTCAGTTCTACAAGTATTCATTCTTTGAAATTCCTGAAAACACATCTTTTGAAGTTATACTATAGTTTATTCAATCAATCCCTAGTTGACATATTCTAATTTTTTCCAAACTTTGTTTATTACCAATGTTGCACCAGTAACACCTTATGCATATAGTCTTCCATAAAATATGTGCCAATTTATACTCCCACCTACACTGATTATATCACGATATTTGACTCTGATGAACACAAGACATAATCATTTCTTTTTTTTTTTTTTTTTTAAGATTTTATGTATTTGTTTGACAGAGAGAGACAGCGAGAGAGGGAACACAAGCAGGGGGAATGGGAGAGGGAGAAGCAGGCTTCCCGCTGAGCAAGGAGCCCAATGCGGGGCTCGATCCCAGAACGCTGGGATCACGACCTGAGCCGAAGGCAGACGCTTAACGACTGAGCCACCCAGGCGCCCCGAGACACAATCATTTCTAAATACCTAAACATACAAAAATGTAGATAGAAATACATAACAGACACAAATGTACTCATCAACCCATTTATAACATATTGGCATTTTATTGTGTGTGATCTATATATTTTTTTTAAACGTTATGGATATGCCTCAGTCCACCTCACTTTTTTTTTTTTTTAAGATTTTATTTCTTTATTTAACAGAGAGAGAGAGAGAGAGACAGCCAGCGAGAGAGGGAACACAAGCAGGGGGAGTGGGAGAGGAAGAAGCAGGCTCCCAGTGAAGGAGCCTGATGTGGGGCTCGATCCCAGAAGGCCAGGACCCTGGGATCACACCCTGAGCCGAAGGTGGACGCTTAACGACTGAGCCACCCAGGCGCCCCCCATCTCACTTTTCTTTCATTCCATTCTCTCCCCAGAGGCAACTGCAATTTAAGGCTGATGTGCCCTTATGTATGTTTTTATACTTTTACTAGATATTTTTATAGCCATAGGTAATATACAACATCAATTTGGAGACGTAAGAATGGTTGAGAATGGTCCTATAAGAAATGTTTGCTTTTGAAACACACTTTTTGTGCATAATATTATGTTTTGTTATTCATACATATTGATATATAGAGTTATAGGTCTTTTATTTTATTTTTTATTAAAGATTTACTTATTTGGGGCACCTGGGTGGCGCAGTCCTTAAGCATCTGCCTTCGGCTCAGCGCATGATCCCGGCGTTCTGGGATCAAGCCCCACATCAGGCTTCTCTGCTAGGAGCCTGCTTCTTCCTCTCCCAGTCCCCCTGCTTGTGTTCCCTCTCTCGATGGCTGTCTCTCTGTCAAATAAATAAATAAAATCTTTTAAAAAAAGATTTACTTATTTATTTTAGAGAGAGAGAGTGCACGAGTGGGGGGGGTCGCAGAGGGAGAGAGGAAGGGGAAGCAGACTCCCCACTGAGCGGGGAGCCCTACATGGGGATCCTGAGATCATGACCTGAGCCAAAACCGAGAGTCAGACACTTAACCAACTGAGCCACCCAGGTGCCCCTATAGGTCTTTTATTTTAACTGAAGCATAGTGTCCCATTGTATAAATGCACCACAATCCGTCTGTTTTCCTATTGATGGGAATGCGAGGTTTTTTATGTCTGTTTGTTGCTATTATTTTTACCTTTATTTCTCATAATTATTTTTGTTTTATAGAGTATTAGAGTGAATGGGTATCATTGTTCCTAGTTCTTTCCCTCCCTGTCCCAACAAATGTTTCAATGTTTTATCAATCTTGTCTGGCCCTGTTTTCTCAAATCTGCCATTACATAACCATCGTTCAAGGTGTTTGCTAAACAAACAGGATCCCAGCTCCACGTCCTCAAATTTCTAATTCATCAGGTCAGTTAAGGGGTCTAGAAGCTTCTGTTTTTCAGTAGAGCCTCAAGCATTTCCAAACATCAGGCTAAGTCGGGGAAGCTCTTTGATCAGTTAACAAGAAATCACCTCATTAAATTCTTAGGTTGCTTTTTTTAAATTTTTAGTTTGACTTGTGTTTTTAGATCTCCATTGTCTTTAATGATCAGGTTAAAAATTTAAAAATATAGACCTGCATAATGTAGCAATTTAACAAATTTGATAAACATCCTTATTGATTTTTACTATGCAAGTATATACAGAAAAGACAACTTTAATAGCCCAAGCAAAAATACAATAATCGTTTGGAATGGTACATTTCTTCTTCCTCTTCTTCTTCTTCTTCTCTTTCTCCTTCTCCTTCTCCTTCTCCTTCTCCTTCTCCTTCTCCTTCTCCTTCTCCTTCTTCTTTTTTGGTAACTCCATACTCAGCGAGGAGCCCAATGGGGGGCTTGAACTCACAACCCTGAGATCAAGACCTAAGCTGAGGTCAAGAGTCTAACACCCAACTGAGCCACCCAGGCACCCCTAGAACGGTACATAACTTCTAAGTAAAGTATCCCTTATACAAGAAACCATTCTTCCCTGACCACGTAACCCTTATGTGATAGATAAGAATTGTCCTAATGCTGAAAGTTGTGTTACTGTTCTGTTCATGGTCATTAAAGACTTTTTGTTGCATTTGTTTCAAATCAAAACATTTTTCAATATGATAACACAAGTCACAGGACAATACTGATTGTGAAAATTATTGACGTTTTAAAATATGTAACAGTTAAAGAAGATATGTGACAGTTAATGTAACATATCCAGTTCAGAGCTTGATAAGATTTTTTTTAAAAGACCTTTGTTCCTCCTCTACAAAAGCCAGTTCATCCTGATGATGTCAGAAAGAATTAGTTTTAAAAATGCCAATTGAGACAGAAATCAACACGAGTGGGATAGTTTCCCTAAGTCTTAAATAAAATGCAAAAGATTGTCTGCTTTATTTATACCTCCATCGCACAGAATCACACGTAAGTTATATGTACATATAGGAACATTTTAGGGTCCACAAAATTCCAGTGTACTGGTGTACCAAAAGTTGTCAAATGACAAGTGTGGTTGATGCCTCACACAGAAGATTGCTTCACCCACAAAGCACCAACACAGCTCCTGTTGAAAAGCACTGCAAATTTTGGATTCTTTACAAAGTTTTACAATCATCACATCACTTCCATGAAGCTCTGTGAATGTCATTTGCTCTCCAGAAAGATTGTGAAATTTAGATTCTCATACATGGTGTATTAAAAATAATGCCCACACTTTCACGAACAGTTATTTAAAAATGTAATAGGGCAAATATCTATACATGTGCAATGAAGTACAAAGAATAACTTTACAGACACGAAAGTACTCACTACCTAAATTTACCACCTTCTGATATTTAGCATTCTTTCCTGGTAGTCCTCACGCTACCTGCATCAGAGCAACATACTAGAAGGACAAGTGGCATGCTGTGGGGGTGGTACCTTCAAATGGTGAGATGGGATTGTCAGTGAAGCATCAAGAAAGAGGTGCCGTTTGAGCTGAGAAAGGATAAATAGTCAAGGGAAGTCCTCCAAGGGGGCATTCCAGGTCTGATCCATGGTACAGATGAAAGAATGTGCAAAGGTACACTTGGTGGTTACATAGACAATCCAGTATTGCTTCAGTGTAAGACACTCGGATGGATAAATGGAGAAATTATGGAAAGATAAGGCCAGCCAAGTCTCTGAGAGCCTCAAACACTGTGGCCACAGAATCAGGATACTTCCCTATAGGCTGTTTGTTTCCAAGCCTGACTGAGCAACAGAACCTCTGTATCTTTGTTTGCTCGTTTGTTGTTTAATTTTGGTGTTGGGGATAGGTAAGGGGAACAAACATCCAGATCTGAGCTGGATTCCTCCAAGTTAACTTCTTAACCTACCATTAGGCCTGGACAGTCAATGCCTACAGTTTTTGTCTTGAGATGATTAACTCTGTCCGTCAAACTTAGGATCTAAATGTGGAGAGGATCTACAGGTTTTACCTGAAATCTCCACAGATGTCTGCTGAAGATGCACACCATTAACACGAGGAAGTTTCCACTCACTCTATAAAATAAAAATCCTTAGTCAAACCCTTAATCTCAGAAACATAGGGTATCAGGGCTGTACAGGGCCTGAGTCCAACAGCATTAGTTTTCATAAACACCACCATATAACCACCACTCCAATCCGGATACAGAACATTATCCGTACCCCCACAGGGCTCCTCCACGTCCTCCTCCAAGCCATTATTGCCATTACTACTTTGCCTCTATGCAAAGTTCACTACTATCCTGGTTGCTAATGTCATAGATTAGTTTGCCTGTTTTCGATCTTTACAAAAAGTAAATCATACAGTATGAACTCTTTTGTGTCTGGCTTCTTTAGGTCTGTTAGAGTTATTAAAATTATCACATTTTGCAATAGTTTATTTTCATTGCTCTACAGTAGTCCATTCTTTGACTTCACAAAATTTAATTTATCCATTCTTGTTGATGGGCAGTAGGTTGTTTTCAGCCTTGGGTTATTGTGAATGGTGCTGCTATGAACATTTTTTCTGCATATATTTTTGGTGCACAAAAAATTATTTGTCATTGAGAATATACCTATGGGTGTAGTTGTTGGTAGGCTATCAGATGTGTGCAAGTTCAGCCTTAGTAGACACTGACTGTTTAACAAAGGGCTTGTATCAATTCATACCCTATCAGCAGTGTAGAGTTTCCACCTACTTCACATCCTCATCAACAGCTGGTTTTGTTAGTTTTAGTTTCAGCCATTGCTGAGGACATTGTATTATGGTTTTAGTTTGGATTTTCCCAATGAACAATGATGTTGAGCAGCATTTTTATATGCTATGTAGCCATTTGGATAAAGTAAGATGCTATCTTTTTTCTCACAGCATATGCAGTATGATTCAATTTGGCCAAAAATTTATAGGCAATTTATGTATGTGTGCATATATACGCATATATATAAGGAATATGGACCTGTTAGTAGTGGCAATATTGATTGAGCACTTGCTCTATGCCAGACACACTTCTAAAGTGCCTCATTTATATAAACTCATTCAATCCTTATAAAAGCCTTATAGGGTACCTTTTTTTCAAGCCAATGAAGAAACCAAAATGCAGAAATATTGATATCACACCTATTTATTATACTAGTTGTCAGTGGTTAGTGGGAATCCCTGATTATATGCACTTTCTTCCTTATACTTGATTGAAATATACACACTACCAGCATCCCCAGAAGCCTCCTTCTCCATGTAAAGGGGAGAATACGTTATCTTCCCAATGGTTACTAAAATTCTTTTCATGACTGGGTCATAAAGATGTCATCTGAGATGAGTGAAGAGATAAATGGTCCTGGGTCATCTGGTAAAGTATTTAGAAAAGAACAAAGTTGTATGTTAAAGCATCTGCAGTATAGTTCCATTTAATTTTTTTTATCGGATGTGTAATACATACGTATGTGTATCTATGCACATATATAGAGAAACAATGCAACTGAATAATAGTCAAAGATAATGATAGTAACTATTGAAGCATTTTCTCCTTGCCAATCATATACACACATATGTGATATTTAATGTAGTTATCTATATCTTTCTATATTAATATATAGGCTTATATACTTGATATACATATGTTTATGCATTATGATGATGACGATGATGTGCTTATGTTAAATATGTATGCTCACAACCATCCTATATGGCAGGAGATTTTTTTAAACAATAAAGGGACAGAAATATTAATATGACATATATATATATAGTACAACGGTTATCAGTGAGTGGTAGAATTATTATTTGCATTTGATTACTTATATCTGACTATATTTTCCGTATGTAAAAAGGTAAAAAAAATTTATCTTAAGTTCCAGCACTAAAATTGCTTTTAGGGGGCACCTGGGTGGCTCAGTCATTAAGCGTCTGCCTTCGGCTCAGGGCGTGATCCCGGCGTTCTGGGATCGAGTCCCACATCGGGCTCCTCCGCTGGAAGCCGGCTTCTTCCTCTCCCACTCCCCCTGCTTGTGTTCCCTCTCTGCTGGCTGTCTCTATCTCTGTCAAATAAATAAAAATCTTAAACAAAATAAAATAAAATAAATAAAATAAAATAAAATTGCTTTTAGGAGGGATGACCAAAAAATATGTCTGAGACTGGGGAGAGGGTGTTTGAAGACCCAGTTGGATTTTAATTCGAAATACTGCATGGCCAGCCTCCTGCTGGGGAAGGAGCCAGACAATTTTCCACTTTGGGGGGATGGATAAGGGGAAAGGATAGTAACCTAGTTGAGGGCAGTTTTGGTGAGATGTTATTTATCAAGCTGAGAAAGTTTCCCTTTCTTCCACCCAGGCCAGTCATTCATGGGCCACAGGGCTGTCAGACTGTACCCTGATCTTTCAAATGGTGCCCTTTACAACCATCTTCCCCACAGATCCTCTGTGAGAGGGTGGTAAGGCGTCAACATTTTCTGGGATAGGTACGTTTGTGTCCATCCTTGGAGGCATGCTCCACCCCAACACCTGTCTTCAGACTTCATGAGAATAGTTCTGTCTCCTCTGAACCCAGAACGCACAAGTTGGTCTTACCTCATTTTCAAGGAAATGCGACTGTGGTCCTTATCAAAGAGTGGTGGGACTAAATTCTTATATCCCCTTACCCCTGCCCTTCAAAATCTGGCTTGTTTGTCACATGACAAAGTTCTCCCAATACACAGACACCCTTCCAGTCCTAAAGGTGAAGTGGTTGAGAAACAAGCACTATTTCTGTCTCTTCTATCTCCTATAGAAAAACCTACAGGGGGAAACACTGCACAATGTTAACAGTAGCTGTCAGCAGGTGGTTGGGCTATTGGTGATCTGGTGCTTTCATTATATTTGTACGTGTATACAATGTTCATAAATTATAAATGGGAGCCAAAAGGACAGAAATGAGGCAGGCTGTGCTCTGAGGTAATGTTGATTAGGAAATTATTCAGACAACAGATGAGAGGTGCAGGGAGATTGAGAGTAAGCTTACCAGCAAGAATATACCTTTTATGTACAATTATATGGCTAAGAAGATGGATTTCACCAGGGTGGAAAACTATAGACTACTTTTTCCAGAACATTTTTGTGGCGTTTTAATAGATATTTGTTTTAGCATCTTTATGCTTTATGCTCCAGTTTTTGTCTTGTTTTGCTGTACATTTCTATGGAGAGGGACAAATTTAGAGCATTGGGTGGGCATATTTGTGTATACTAATTTTAATTAAATAAAGCAGATTGAACGACTTTATGTATATTGTGACATCTTTTTTAAAAGAATAATTACTACATAACGAGTACTAAAATATGTACAGACAAAATATAAGCACGACATGAGAACTTTAACAACAGTTGTCATAGGATGAGTGGAATACCAAAGGATTTTACTTTCCATGCCCTATATTTGTGTACCCATATTTTTAAATGAATTTTAATTTTTTTTATTGTGGTAAAACACAAAGAACATAAAATTTACCATCATCATTTTTAAGTGTACACTTCAGTGGTATTAAATACATTCATAATGTTGTACAATCATCACCACCTTCAACTCCAGAATTCTTTTCTTCTTATATGACTGAAACCCTATCCCCATTAAATAATAACTTCCCATTTTCTCCTCACACCAGCCCCCAGCAACCACCATTCTACTTGTTGTCTGTATAATTTTGACTATTCTAAGTGCTTCATATAAGTGGACTCATACAGTATTTGTCCTTCTGTGACTGGCTTACTTCACTTAGCATAATATCCTCTGGATTCATCTATGCTGTAGTACATGTCAGAGTTTCCTTCCTTTGTATTTTTTTATTTTTAAAAAATATTTATTTATTTATTTTAGAGAGCGGGGAGGGGCAGAGGGAGAGGGAGAGAGAAAATCTCAAGCAGACTTCCCGCTGAGCATGGAGCCCCATGTGGGGCTCCATCTCACAACCCTGAGATCACGACCTGAGTCAAAATCAAGAGTTGAATGCTTAACCGACTGAGCCACCCAGGCATCCCAGAATTTCCTTCCTTTTTAAGGCTGAATAACATTCCATTGTATGTATATAGCACAGTTTGCTTATCCATTCATTTGTCAAGGAACACTTAGGTTGCTTCCACATTTTAGCTATCGTGAATAATACCGCTATAAATATGGGGTACAAATATCTCTCTGAGACCCTGCTTTATATTCTTTTGAGTATATACCCAGAAATATAATTAATGAATAGTATGGTAATTCTATTTCAAAAATTTTACGGAGCCACCATACTGCTTTCCACAGAGGCTGTATCATTTTACATTCTCATCGACAGTGCACAAGGGTCCACAACCTCACCATCATGTGTTGTTTTCTTTTGTTTTATTTTTCTGATATGTTGTTTTCTTTTGTTTTATTTTTCTAATAGTAGCTATCCTGAAAGGTGAGAGGTGGTATCTCATAATAGTTTTAATTTGCACTTCCCTAGTGAATAGTGATGTTGAGCATTTTTTATGAGCTTGTTGGCCATTTGTATATCTTCTTTGGAGAAATGTCTATTCACTCAATTTTGGATCAAGTTGTTTGTTTTTTGTTGTTGAGTTTTAGGAGTCCTCTATATAATCTGGATATTAATCCTTTATTAAAATATGATTTGCAAATATTTTCTCTCATTCTGTGAGTTGCCTTTTTAGTGTCTTTGACGTACACATTTTTTAAATGTTTATGAAGTCCAATTTGTTTAATTTTTTTTGTTACCTGGGTCTTTGGTGTCAGATCCAGGAAACCATTGCCAAATCCAATGTTGTGAAGATTTTGTTTTCTTTTGAGAGTTTTATTGTTTTAGAGCTCACATTTAGGTCTTTGATCCATTTTGAGCTTGTGCAATAGGCTGTGACCTTCAAAAGTGCTTCTCAGTTCTCCCTCCATGATTAGGTGAACCAGGAAGACTAGAGATGGATATTTTCATTTCTCTACCTCGTAGACTGGAGACAACTGGAGCGGAGCATTTCTCTTCCCCCACATGGAAGTCTAGAGTAGCTGGAGTTGAGTATCTTCTTTCATCCAGTTGGTTATGTTCTTCTGAGGGTAGCTCTTTTTAAAAAGAACAGAATGCTCTGGGTGTATTTTTAAATGGGTACATTTTCCTTCTTCTTGCTGGAAACAGAAGGATATTATACTCTGATCTTCATTGTGAGAAGCTGGTGGGGCTCTTGGAGGCAAAACTCATGAAAACGTGGAGTGCCTCTTAGGACTGGATCCACCTAGAATTTTTAATTCTTAAGCTTGTACACAGTAAGCCTCTAATAATTCATCAATTATAGTTTATTTTCCTACGATGGTACTGGCTTCAGCAGTGATTTGCTCCTGAATTTCTGCTCCAGTAAGCTGTGATTCTCTATATACAACAGTCGCTCTCTCCAGTTTGTGAGGGCAGTAGTTTGCTCTGTGACTTCAATTGTCCAGTGGTCTAAGAATTGTTGATTTTTGGTCGGTCAGCTTTTTGTTGTTGTTGTTGCTATGAGAATGGTCGTGATGACTTCCAAGCTCCTTACATACTGAACTGGAAACCCAAAGTTGAAAGGTGTACTTTTATTCTGGGAAGACGAAAAACAACGTCATCAACAACACAACAATCTGCTTAATTCATATTGGAAGATTTTGACACAGTATATACCAAATGAACCTACTTCTGTTTGAACTATACACACACAGAGGGAATTAAAAAAAAAACTGTGGGAGGTTATACTTTAATGTTTTTCATTGGCTGGTGTATCCTGAAACCATTCACTCATTCATCTATTTACTGTGCATTTATGCAGCACCTACTGCGTATCAAATACTGGTAGCCCAAATCAAGACCCCGACATTAGATCTTCTTGGAACTGTGTTCAGTATTTTTGAGACACCCAGGAATTTGTTCTAAATCCTGATTTTTTTTTTATTTTTTCACTTAAGACAGTAATTTTCCACCTTTTTTCAACTCCTAATTTCCCTGGTAGATTCTGTAACCCCCTCCCCAGTTACACTGCTGATGAATCAAGGGTCACATCATTGCTGTACTTGTTGTCCCCTGGATAGGAGAGGGAAGGAAAAATGGGAGTGTGAAGTGGAAGCAGCCCTGAAATCCTTTAGGTTCTCTCCAACACCTCAAAGATACTTCTTTAGGTGTCTCCAATACCTCAAATATACTCCATTCTAATGTTTCAATCTACCCAGGGTATGTAGTTTCTTTCTTCATCATTCAATAGTGTTTTTTATTGCTCTTCTGGTTTTTCATTTGGATAAAACAAATACTATTATGAGCTGGCAAAGAAAATTTGGTAATTTACCAGCAAAGAAATGGAGTAAAGACACATCATGTAGAAGTCCCTATGCCTCTGATGAATTAGTTGTCAAAGAGAGTTGTGAAAGGGGAAGAAAACATGAAAGATCATGGGAAGAGATAGAGCATAAGCAAGGGCACAGGGTCTAGGGGTACAAGCCATGGACTTAGAGGAATTCACTGGAGAGACACACATGACAAGGAATAGAGGTGCTCCTTCCTTTAGGGAGAAGGTCTCAGGATCAGAAACTCAACCAGATTCCTGAGTCTACTCTAAAGTAGGTGAAATAATAAAATGGAAGCAAAACATATTCCCCAGGCTACTTTCTCCTTCTTTTTTCTCAATAATTCACCTACTTCATTTTTTATTTTTTCAAAAAGTATTAGATTGAACCTTATGGGGTTCCTGATATATTCCTGTTTTTTTAAAAGGTTATTTATTTATTCAATTATTTTTAAAGATAGAGCCCAGGGGGGAGGGGCAGAGGGAGAGGAAGAGAGAGAGTCTCAAGCAGACTGCACACAGCATGGAGCCTGATTCGTGGCTTCATCTCATGACCCTGAGATCACCTGAGCTGAAACCAAGAGTCATACGCTCAACCAACTTAGCCACCCAGGCGCCCCAATATATGCCTGGTTTTAACTTTAAAAAAGTGTCAATTTAATAGAGTTCAACCTACTCTCTCTTGGGACCTACTATGTGTCAGGCACTAGGCTAGATGTTGGATATGTCCTGATGAATAAGGTAGATATGGTCCCTCTGAGCATGAGATGTACAGTCTAGTGGGGGAGGAGAAACATTATAAAAACATAATCCTAAAGTGTGATAGAGAAAAAGGTTCTGTGAGAGATAGCATGAGGGGCTAGACGAAGGAATGAGAGAGGGACTCTCAGAAGCCATGATATTAAGTTGAGTCCTAAAAGGTAAATAAGAGCCGGGGGGAGTGGTTAGCCTTCCAGAAGGAGAAGTATGTTGTGCACAAGCTCTAGAGCAGGAAAGTCCTTGCCTCATTTAGAAACAAAGGAGGCCGGTGTGGCTGGAGCTTATCAATAGAGAGGGAGAGTAGCCTTGCTGAGTGGGAGAAGTGGCCATGAGCTGGGTCTTGGAGAGCCTGAAGGCCATGGTAAAGATTTGTTTTAAGTATTTAAATGCAATGGAGGCATTTAGGGGTTATAATTGAGGGGAAGAGCATGTTCTAATTCTCCTTTAAAATACTACTTGATATTAAGGAGAGCACATGTTGGGATGGGCACTGGGTGTTATACACAACTAATGAATCACTGAACACTACAACAAAAACTTATGATGTACTATATGTTGGCTAACTAAACGTAATGAAAAATAAGAAAAGAAAACACTACTTGGTTTGAGGCATCCGGTTGGCTCAGTTGGTTCAGCATCCAACTCTTGATTTTGGCTCAGGTCATGACCTCAGGGTTGTGGGATTGAACCCTGTGTGGGGTTCCGCACTCAGTGGGGAGTTTGCTTGGGATTCTCTATCTCCCTCTTCCCCCTCCAATAAATAAAAAATAAATCTTAAAAAATTTTTTAAAAATAATACTTAGATTGCTAGGTGGAGACTGGATTGGAAAAGGACAAGAGGAGAAACAAAGAGACCAGTTCAGTGATCACTTAGTGAATCTGTGAAAGATACAAAACAATTATAAAACATAATCCAAGGCATCACAGGGGCAACAGAACATGAGGTGACTGGGAAGGTCCACTATTGCACATATCAACTTCTGAGAAAAAAGAAATGTAAAAACTCTGAAGTTCTGTCAGCCTAATAGGAATAAGAAAAGGGTGGTACTCAAAGAGCCAGGGAAGCTGTCATGAGGAAGAAGAATCTAGGTTGAGCCTTGAAATATGAGGAGGATGAAGAGAAGTTCTGGAAAGGGCTGGTGAGGGAGAGAGAGTAGCTTGGTAGAGGTCATGAGCCTGCTAGGTGAGCAAACAGTGTCCCATTGAAGTCTCCACAAACCCCAGTAGATTCAAAGCTAAAACAACTCAAGTGTTTGCTTTTCAGAGATGTTATTCAATAACATGCAAGGCTGATTTTCAATCTACTTTTGGAGGAAAGGATGTGCCCAACACATCTGGGACTGGTCCATGAAGCAGGGCAAGAATCTGTGAAAGGAGGTGTTATTAATGTTACAAAAGTGGAAATTTTTTTTTCCTGGAATTCTCTCCACATGGTTCTGTTCCTCATTAACTGGTTTCTTGGACCCACATGACTTCCACTTAATCCTAGTGAATGGTCTTACTAAACTCTGGAGAAACTGCCCTTTCTTTTGATTTTTAATCCCAGGGCTCCAAGAATACCTTAGGTTTTTATAAGTTGGGGAGCTTCTGTGAATCATATTCATTATTCTTGCTCTCGCTCTCATTCTCATTCTCTCTTCCCTCTGAATGTTAGCATTTTCTGGACTACTTTAGTTGTGGGTTTTTTTTTTAATGTCCTGTCTATGCTTCCAAAGGTTATTCAATATATATCCTGCTGTTGATCTCCCACTCAGGGCTTATTGCAGGTACAGAGAGTATCCTGGGCCATTCCTGTTTCTAAGGCCTCCAGTATAGTGTATGCTTATCCAACATCAGCTTCTCCTTTCTTCTCTTAACAAAACTCTGAACATCTAAATGCATCCCCCACCTCTCCTTACTGATACCTTCAGGAGGCAGGCCCTAGTAATTCTGAACCTGTCAGGATTTGGAATTTCTCTAAGGATTGTTACTGGTTGAAGTTGACTGATGATCTTAAAATGGCCCAGTTAGATTGAAAGGGTCTTATATTCCATGTTTGGGAGAGAGAATTTCCTTTCTCTCCTGAGGAACAAAACCAGAAAAGAATGTATTCTCAATCACCATAACAGCAATCTTGTTGCATTGGGAGTAACCACCAGCCTTAGGATGAAGCTGACACTAGGCAGGGTAGAAGTTAACCAGAGATTCAAGAAATCTGGGTCCTTGGTGACATCTTGAATCAATCAGCCTGAAGCTAGTTTTACCTAGTTCTGCTCTTTCTGCTATCAGAAATCATAAACTTCCTTAATATTCAAGCAAACTTTAGTCAATTATTCTTTACATACAGCTGATACTGCCTACCTAATATAATAACAACAATATTAGAGAATTTTCCATTTCTTTCTATTCAGAACTACTCCATTATTAATAATGGCCGGATAGGTTTCCAAAGTATTAATGCATCTTATGTATTTATCTTGCCCTTATTTATAAGTATTAAAGTCATATCCAGTTTTTTTTAAATGCTAAAATAAACATCCTGCTATTGCATATACAATTGACCGTTGAACAACATCAGTTTTAATGGTGTGGGTCCACTTATAGCTGGATTTTTTGCAGTATGGTACTGTAAATATATTTTTCTCTTCCTTATGATCTTTTTAAAAAGATTTTATTTATTTGAGAGAGAGGGAGAGCACAAGCGGTGGGGGCGGGGCAGGGAGAAGCAGGCTCCCCGCCGAGCAGGGACTGGAGCCCAGGACTCCGGGATCATGACCCCAGCCAAAGGGAGACGCCTAACAGACTGAGCCACCCAGGAGCCCTTCCTTATGATTTTCTTAATAACACTTTCTTTTCTCTAGCCTACTATACTGTAAGAATACTATATATATATATATATATATATATATATATATACACATATTTTTATACTAATATATATTATATATCTATATAGCATATGGAATGTGTGTTAATTGACTTTATGTTTTTGGTAAGACTTCCAGTCAACAGTAGGCTATTAGAAATTGGGTTTTTGGAAGTCAAAAGTTATATGTGGAATTTCGACTATGCAGGGTGTCAGCTCCCCTAACCCCTGTATTGTTCAAGGGTCATCTCTATTTATATATTTGCACATTTGGATGTTTTCACAGCTCAGATACAGATCATTTGTATGATTTCTCACCTGGAATGTAGTCATCAGCATAGAATTTCTGATTGAAGACTATAGAACTGTTTTAAGACTTTTGATACATATTTTCAAACTATCTTTCAGAAAAGTTGAACCAGTTCTCATTTTCACCAGCATTGTATGAAACTGCCCATGCTCTTTTATGTTTTCACTGTATGAAAGATCCCTTACCTCTAGGTATAATAAATCACTAATAATGGTGTGGATTCAAAGGTCACATTGTGTTCAAATTCGAGCTCTACAACTTAATAGTCACGTGGCTTTGGGTATGTGGTTCATTCTCCTTAACTATAAAATGGTCTAACAATAGTATCTGCATGCAACTTATGCGGTTAGGGAAATTGAATAAGACATGAAAAATATTTAGATTATAATGGTCAACAAATGTTGGCTGTTATTAAAATTATTTACCAACTTGTTATTTGAAAATGTTTTCTTGTTCTCATTTGCAAATCTTTGATTACAAATGAAACTGGACATTTTTTCCATGTATCTATCAGTCAGCTGTAAAATTATTTACCTTTTATTTTTTTCCATTTTGATATTTCTGTTTGCCCTTCCTTGATTGATTTAAGCCAATTTACTATAGTTATAATATTAACTTTTTGTCTTTCTTATATATTATTTTTCCAATATTTCATTTGCTTTTTTAAATTATACTTATGCCATATAAAAGTTTATGTTTTATGTAATAAAATCAGTTATTTTTCTGGGGCGCCTGGCTGGCGCAGTCGTTAAGCATCTGCCTTCGGCTCAGGGCGTGATCCCAGCGTTCTGGGATCGAGCCCCAGATCAGGCTCCTCCGCTAGGAGACTGCTTCTTCCTCTCCCACTCCCCCTGCTTGTGTTCTCTCTCTCGCTGGCTGTCTCTGTCAAATAAAAAAAAATCAGTTATTTTTCTGCATAATTTTTGCCTTGAGTTGTATGTTGACAAATGCCTTTAGTGTGCTTAAATTAAATAATCATCTATATTTTCTCCTTGTTCTGTTATTATTATATCAAATTTGTTAATCCATTTAAATAACTTTGTCTCTAATAATTCTTAAAGATAATGGAAGAAGATTATCATAAATTTTAAGTGAAAAGAAGCATACAAAATAGTATATACAGTATGATCCAAGTTTTATAGAACAAGATTCCATTTTTGGATGTTCTGTGTAGAAAAGAGACTAAAATAATAAATTCTTAAAATGTTTAGTAGGATTAAAATGTTTTTTAAGAATTTTCTTCTTTATATTTCTTTGTGCTTCCTGAAAGGAATGTATATAATCTTTATTATCAAGAAATTTCTAAAGCAATAATTTTTAGTTTAGAAAACATGGTATATCTTAAAAATGATTTGGAAAGGTGATGTTCAACAGAAATATAATATAAGCCATATATCTAATTTCAACTTTTTGGGTAAACACATTCTTTAAAAGTAAAAAGTAAGTGGTGAAATTAATTTTAATAATATATTTTATTTAACATAGTATATCCAAAATGTTATCATCTCAACATGTAATCAATATAAAACGTATTAATATCTTATTTTTTGTACTATGCATTTAAAATCTGTGTATGCTTTACACTTTTGCACATCTCATATCGTGCTAGTCACATTTCAATTTCTTAATAACCACATGCATTTTTTGTACTTTTTTTGGTACTATGTGTTTAAAATCTTGTGAATGCTTTACATTCTTTTTTGTACTATGAATTTAAAATCTTGTGTATGCTTTACATCTCATATTGTGTTAGTCACATTTCATATTGTGTTAGTCATATTTCAAGTTCTTAATGACCATATGTGGCTCATTGTTACCATAGTATACACTGCATATTTGGAACATAAAAATGTCTTGAGTCCCAAATTGGGCCAAATTGCAATTATTTGCTGAACCATTGCTTCAAATTACTTTTGAAATGCAGTTTATATGAATTAGGGACTATAAGTTGAAATACCAGGGTGATAACTAGGTAATCTGAATAAGAAAAGCTGAGTACAAAAAGTAACAACCCTCCCCACACAATCCTGTAGTCCCTTTTAGTCATAAGTATACTGCATACACCAAGACTCTGTCTCTCTTTTTCTCTTATCTTTCTCTCCTTTATGCTCATCCATCTCCTTTGCAAAAGGCATTTCCTTTTTTCATTCTCATCTTTCATGTTCCTTGCCTGGTAATGTCCCTGTATTAACTACCTTGACAAGGGGGGGGGCTCTGAGTCAGTGGTGTGCTTGAAGCTGGCTCTTATTGGCTCAGGACAGCTAATTGTGCATGTCAGTATGTTGGTCAGGGGCAAGGTCTTACCTGAAGGCTTGAGAGGGCAAGGATCTGCTTCCAAACTTACTTATGTTATTTGGCAGGATTCACCTCCTCAAAGGCTATTGGATTGACTGGTTGTTGGCTGAGAGATACTGTCAGTTCTTTGCCATATGAGTCTCTCCAACATGGCAGTTTATTTCATCAAAGCCAGCAAAGGGGAGGGGGAGGAGGAAGAGGAAGTCTTGTAGCAAGACCAAAGCCACATTCTTCTGTAACACAATCACAGAAGTGGCATCACATTGCTTTTGTTGTAGTCTATTAATTAGAAATAAGATCTAGTGATTTTGCCCACTCAATAGGAGGGACAATTACACCAAGCCATGAACACTATATCCAAGAATAATGTGAAATCTATAATATCTAAGTTCAGTCAATGAGAATTTGTAAGTGCCTCCATTGCACTTCATTTATAAGCTCACTGAATTGTTCATTGTATGTGGATCTATTACTGACTTATTATTTCTTTTCACCACAAGTAACCCATATTCTTTAAGAAAAATGTAGTTGAGGACAAAGAAAAAAAATCACCCAATACCTTACAAAAGACAACCACTGTAAATTTTTTAGTGTACATACTTTAA
This sequence comes from Ursus arctos, assembly GCF_023065955.2. NCBI lineage: Eukaryota > Metazoa > Chordata > Mammalia > Carnivora > Ursidae > Ursus > Ursus arctos. Next base: position 79,408,921 of record NC_079873.1, read on the forward strand.
ATTTTAATTTTTACGTAGTAAATCTAAAGGCATTTTTTAATTTTCTCACTCTTCGCATTTTGATGCTTCTCTCCACTGAATTCAGATAGTGACCTTTATGTTCTTCATTATGGTGCCTATTTAAGAATTGAGCCAATAAATGTATACACATAGGAGCCTGTTAGACATTAATGTGCATCAGAATTACCAGGAACCCTTGCTAAAAATTAAAGTTCTGGATCCCCATTCAGTAGATTTAGGGTAGGACTAAGAATCTACATTTTATTTTCTTTTAAGATTTATTTATTTGAGAGAGAGAGCAAGATCAAATGAGTGCACGGGAGCATGGTGGGGGGGCAGAAGGAGAGGGAAAATCTCAAGCAGACTCCCCATTGAGCACAGAGCCTGATGGGGGGGGGCTTAATCTCACCACCCTGAGATCATGACCTGAGCTGGAATCAAGAGTCAAAGCTTAACCAACTGAACCACCTAGGCACCCCAAGAGTCTACATTTTCAAGAAAGCGCTCACATGATTCTCACATACATGGCAGATTAGCATACTTTTAAGAACTTTAAGACATTATTAAATGAATTCATTGTTCCTTTAGGAATTGCAAGTAATCTCTCCTAGAGAAGTGAAACTGCATATCCAAGTTTATTTTATTCAGGGACTGAACTGAGACAAGAACTCAGAGCTCCCGCCTCAATCATTATCAATTGTATTTTGTTAAGGCCTACTTCTTGCCAGGCAGAATTCAACTTGACCAGCAGAGGAGGGATGCTGTACTGGTGAGACTTATCTTTGGAAACTCTGCTAAATATCTGGAGGGAAAATATGAGGATAGGGAGTCCTGCTTAATAGGTGGGGATGAGGGCAAAAATAGGTAAACATAGCTCACACACACCTGACCTTGTTTCACAGCCATGTGAAACACAGTCCCCAATTTATAAAGAATTCTTGGGTTTATTCATCTGGCTAAAATACCCAAATTTCATGACCAAGTATTTATTAAATGACCCTTCTGCTTTCACAAGGTCATTAAAAATAGTTTCCATTTCTTCTAAAACTACCGAAAATATGAAAGAAAACACATCAACTCATTTTGAGTCCCTGTATCAATCCTTTGGTATATTTACAACTCATCTCACAGAAATGAGTCCCTGTATTAATCCTTTGGTATATTTAATTTCAGCATTTTTCTCTGCATGTACTAAATACTTTAATATAAGATTTGAAGTAAAAATACAGAGGTTGCTTTTTTTAGACTGCTTTATTGGTTTCACAATATATAATGACCATTTGTCCATGCAAAAGATAAAGTTCTCCTGCTAACAAAATCTTACAGATTGGATCAAAAACACAATATTCAACTGGTAGTAACAAGAGATGCACCAGAAATGAGTGACATCAAAAGGTTTACAACAAAGGTATATCATGAACACATAAGTTTAGAAAGCAGGTGTTTCCCTATTAACTTCAGGGAAAACATCAGGTTTCAAGGCATAAGGCAAAACTCATCACGATGGTCATGGTGAGGGGGGTCAGTGCTAACTGCCCTCAGACTATGACTGAACTGCTTTTCCTTCAGCTTTTGCATGAGTTGTCTCATCTCCTCCCCAATCCTTTCCATATTCTCTTCTCTCATCCTTCCCTGTGGCTCTTCAAGCCTCTGAATCACATCCCATCTATACTGCAGGATGGGCTGCCTAACACGGAGCCGCCTACGATTTACTCTAGGCACACAATATTCACCGGTTTCCAAAGGGAGGGCCAAGGGCTCTCCTTTATTAGTATCTTGCTCCTTTTCATCCTTTTTTTCATTTTCCTGGTCGGTATTTTCCATGTTGAGATTTTTTACTGCGTGTTCCTCTTTGGACGCCATTGCTCCTAGGAGACAAAAGACAAAAGAAGGGGTTGAGTTTCTGGTGGACAGGTCAGCACCGAGGACAGAGGCCTTACTACTCATCTTTCACAGCCCGGGATATCAACGGTTTTTAAATTTTCATTTTCCTACATGAAAAGCTTTGTGCGTCCTCTAGGGGGCCTCCAAGTCCGGACCCTCCCCCCTCCCTCACTTCTCTGTCCTACCTCCCCCCAAACCCACCATTTTCCTACAGATCCATTCCCAAGCTTCTGCAGTCACCAAAATGGAGGACGGGGGGCATGGGATGGCGTAAATGGGAGGGGGTCTCAAACTGGGATCTGCACCCACCGCCCACACTGTCCCTTTCACCGACCTGGGCCTATCCTTGCTGTCTCCTTCTTTCTCCCAGTTCTCGCCGTGAGTGCGCCGCCGCGACACTTAGACCTGCACCGCAGACCTGCAGAGGGCCGTCTTGGAGGGAAAGGGGACTGTTGCGAAGTGCTTGGCGCCGACCCACCACCACCTGGTCCCTTTCGGGTCCCGGGCCCCCCTGGCCGCCACCCCATCCGCATCTCCCGCCCACCCTCACCCCGCCCCGGAGGTTCACCATTTTCCTGTAGGAACTCGGGTGATTTCCAATTGCTCTTGGTTGCTCTGCTGCCCTCCCGGCCGTCCCAGCATCCCTACCCCAGGGGGCCACTACTGATGTTCCTAAGAATGCCGGGTGTGGAGAAAGCTGGTAGGAACCCGCTGCGCTGATCTCCTGCACCGGCTTCGGGAGTAGGCGGACCGCTGCCGCCCTGGCCTCGCGCGCAGGCCCCGGAGCCCTTACCTGCTCCGCTTGCCTCGGGCCCGATGCCAGTCTGCCAGGCGCAGGACAGCGGGGAGCCGGTACCCAGAATGGACTGACGACTGCACGGAAGGCTGCGTCGCTCTGCAGCTCCGGGTCACGTGAGGGCCTCGCGTCATCAACTAGCTCTCTCCCCTCCCACTCCACTCCCTGGTGGGGGGAGCTCTACTGGACCCTTCCCCCCCACCTCTGCACGCACCAGCTTCCCCTCTGCCTGTCACACAGGGTCTTGTCACTCAGCTCTGTTCTCTTCCATCTGAGGGCCCACAAGGGGCCTTACTTGTGGGCCTTACCGCCTTATGGTTAGGTTTCACCTTTCTCTGGTTATCGGGGAGGGTCTGCATATCACCCTCCACCTCCCAAGGCCTTCGCACTGGCTTGGTCTTTTCAGTTTTTTCTGCTCTTCTTCCTGGCTGTGTATCTGCTTCCTAAACATTTCTCTTTATTGTCTTTTTAAAAATCAGTATTGCTCAAAGAACAAAATTATGAAATTTAATTTTTTAAGAGACGTTCTTCAACCTGGGGAAGTAAAAAACCCTCATTTTTTATGTTCTGCACCACACAGAAAATATTTTCCCTGGGCTCCACAGAACTTCATCTTAGAACATTCTGGCTTGTTTTAAAATTTGGAGAAAAGAAAAAGGAGGGAGGCGTTGGGGGGCAGAGAATCTTCCTAAACATAAATGGTGTTTTGAAAATGATCAAGGAGAATGCCAATTGTCAGCTCTTGGTAATTTTATATAAATAATCCACCAATTCCCCCCTTCTGGAACATATTTTAAGATTTATTAATAAACATTTATATTTTATTCTATTATATTAACTTTCATTATATATGGAAAAGCATTTGTTGACAACTGACGTCATCTGCTGAAATTTAATGGCTATTATTAATGATGATTTTGAAGACCTAAGCAAAGGGAAAGGGTGTGAGGCGGTGGCAGGTTGAGGGATGCAAAGATAGTCAGGTTGTCCCTGCCCTGATAAGAGATTAGGAAGGTGCCTATCTTCCCACTGCCACATTCCAAAGCCTTTTATTTCCTACATTCAGGCTCTTGACCGTGCTTAATTCAAAGATACAGATGGACAAGTGACCAAAGTAGTGACAAGTAAATTCCTTTACTTTCTTCCCTCCGTTTCTCCCCCAGATTCCCACCTAGTGACTCGCCTCCCAGACAGATGGGGGAGATGTCTGTTGTCATACCTCTTCTACACCTCTGTGGTAGAAGATTTCAAGAATAGTAGAGAATTGATTGCTGTGGGGAGAGCCTCCCAAGTCAGCCTGTTGTCTCCTCTTTGTTACCTTGTCCAGATGGAAGCCTTGGTGGGACATTTCTGCTATCTCTCACCTGGGTTAGGAAGTGCAGGCTGCTGGGATCCTCACCCTATCCTCCCCACCTCCAGGGCACTCAGGAAGAACCCAGCCTTGCTGCAGGGTCACTAATCTGGCAGTCCATACTCACCCTCATTTATGTTGGGGCCCAAGGAACACTATCTACTGACCATCCTGAGTAAACTTAGATTAGTTATTCTTAACACAGAAATCTGTGGAACAGATATTCAAATATTATCTGTATATGTGAAAAGGTAGTAATATATTCACATTTTTGTGGGGAGAAGGGCCAAACTTCTTAGCTGATTCTCAAAAGAGGCCATGATTCCTTGCCCCTAAAAAAGTTTAAAAATCTCTATATATGCTGTCTCACTCTCTCTTTAGCCCTTTACTTTCACCTTAGACCCGCTTCTTTTTCAATTGTTTTCTGCCTTAGTATTCACCCATTGGCAAACCCAGAATCTGGGCATCATCCTTGAATCCCTCATCATTGTCCCTCATATTCAGTTAATAGCCAAATCTAGCTAAGACTGTCATATCTTTTAAAAACAGCAGTATGGAACTATAGTTTACATATCATAAGATTTGCCAACTTAAAGTGTACACTTTAATGGGTTTTAGTATATTTACAGATATGTGCAACCATCCCATAGTCAATTTAGAACATTTCATCTCTTCAAAAAGTACACTTTTGCTATCATTCCCCATCCTCCAGTTCTCTCCAGAACAAAGCACCACTAACATAATTTGTCTCTATCAATTTCCCTGTTCTGGATGTTGCATATAAATGAAATCATACAATATGTATTCTTTCAGGATTGACTTCTTCATTTAGCACAACGTTTTCAGAGTTCATGGCAACAATACAATAATCATTTGAGGAACTGCTAAACTTTTTTTCAGAAGTGGTTGATCATTTTAAACATTTCTACCAGCAGTAAATGAAGGTTTTGATATCTCCACATCCTTATCAGCCTTTGTTTTTTTCTGAAATTGTGATGCTAGTCATATTAGTGAAGATGAAGAAATACCTCATGATAGTTTTGATTAGCATTTCTTAGATGATTAATGATGTTGAGCATCTTTTCATGTTATAGTTCTGCTCCCATTCCAATGTGTGTTTTGTCCCCAAACCACCAAACAATTATCTGGTCTCAGCTGGGTGTCCTACAGTTAACTCAATTCTGACACTTTGGAGATAGTATCAGATTCCAGAGATTAAGTGTTCAGTTCTACGAGATTGCCCTCTAGTTCAGATGCCAATCACAAGTCCAGGTTGTTACTTGTGCTTCTGACTTACTGACTATAAATCAGAAATTCCTACACCCCCCTCCTTAGGTTTGATTAATTTGTTTGACAGGCTCACAGAACTCCAGAAACCAATTTACTCACTAGATTACTTGTTTATTACAAAGGATATAAATCAACAGGCAGATGAAGAAATACCTAGAGTGAGATCCTGAACAAAGGAGCTTCTGTCACCATGGAGTTTTCAATGCTGCATGGCAGCATGGGGAAGCATTCTGGCTCACCAACCTGGAAACTCTCTGAATCCCATCTTTTTTGGGTTTTTATTAGGCTGCATTACACAGGCATAATTGATTAAATCATTGGCTATTGAGGATTGATTCAATCTCCTGCCCATCTCCTCTCCTTGGAAATCAGGGAGTGGGACTGAAAGTTCCAACACTCTAATCATGGTTGTTTCTCCTGGCAGCCAGCCCCGCCCCGCCCCCATCTTTAGGGGATTTCCAAAGTCAGCTTATTAATAAATTCAGTTGTGGTTGAAAGAGACTTGTTATGTATAACAATGACACCCATTTTACCTTTTTCGCTCTGAAGTGACAAAAGACCAAGTATTATGACAAAAGATACTCTTATTGCTCATATCTCTTAGGAAATTCCATGGGTTTTGTGGCAGAGGCAAAGATCAAATATATTTCTTATTATAAAGCACAGTATCACATATGTGCTTCTCAGTCACTTGTATATATTTTTTGGAGAAATGTCCATTCTGACCTTTTGCTCATTACTTTTACAATTCTGCATCTTAAAAGTGTTCATTTTCCTACATCCTCACCAACCCAAGCATTATCAATCTTTTTCATCTTTTCAAATCTGGTAAATTAAATTAATTAATTAAATTAATTTAAAAATAAATAAATAAAAATCTCACCTTACTTTTCATTTCTTTGTTAATATACTTGAGACTCTTTTTTCACGGTTATTAGATATTCTTTTGGCGTGTGACTTGATTGTTTTTGTGTTCTTTGTTCATTGTTCTAGTAGTGTGTTTAGCATAATTTGAGTCCTTTTAGCTACACAATGGTTGGTGAAAGAATGCAAGAACCAAAAGATAGGGTTTGTATAATAAAAATCAAGTGGCCATCTTGGGTTTCTTATACATCCAATTATTCATTGAATTTACAACCATTGTTGCACACTGATTTCTCTGAACCAGGAGAAGACTGTTGCCATGTCACAGGACATCAGGATGATAAAAGTCTGGCAACAAGAGGTTATTTTTTGCAGAAGAAAAATGAACTTTATCTACATATGCCAAAACATTATAGTTTCTGTTCTTGCTGCCTTTGCATAAAAGTCATCCAGGATATTTCCCTCATACTCAATTTCAGTCCTTTTACTGTGAGCCTCAATTTTGGTCACAGCAATTTCAGAAGGTAAGAGAATAGGAGCATGAAGGTCATTTACTCACTGTCCATTTTTGATTGAAGTCCCAGTGGATGTAAGGAAACCCCTTGGTTTCTATAACATCCCCAAATCACAGAAGGCCCCAAAGGCATACTGGCTGTCAATATAAATATTAACAATTTGTCTTTTGATAATTGGCATTTTCTGGTAAGGGTGTAGAGCTCTGGTTGTTAAGCTGATTTAGCTTATGGAAGGTTTACCCTCTCAAGTGGTATATACTGGGGAGTAGCAGTATAGTCTGCCTGGAAATTCCAATTTTCATTTTTACAGTATGATCCATCAACAAACAAAATTACATCAGGATTAGTCAAAGGAGCATCTCAAAAACCAGGATGCAGTGTCATAAAATGCGACATTATTGCCTCAAAGTCATGGGCTTTGCCCTTGTCAGGTAGTAACAAGATTAAGAATGTTGCAGTGTTTAAGATAGAGGTTAGGTGGTAAAAGCAGGAGATTCTCATAGGAAGTTAGCTTGCTTGCAGAGAACTGCTGTATCAATTCAGAATTAAGAAGATATTGGAGAGCACGTGGAGTTTGTAAATAAATGCCATTTCTGGAGTTTGGGAAGATGGCAGAGTAGGAGGACCTAAGCTCACCCCATCCCATGTTTACAACTAGATATCACTCACAGCCAAGTAAATAAACTGGAGAGCAATGTGAAGACTGGCAGAACAAACTCCGCAACTAAATGTAGAGAAGAAGCCATATCTGGGAGGTTAGGAAGGGCAGAAATGGTGGTAGGGAGCTGCCTGCAGGAAGGAAGGAACTGCGGGCACGAGAGGAGAAAACACCAGGGAACCCATGGAGGTGGGGATGGAAAAGAAATCTCCATAATATCTGGCCTTGAAAACCAGAAGGGATGAATTCCATGAGTTTGTGTAACCAGTGGAACTTGGAGCCTGGAGTTTTAAAAGTAGGTGACTCAGCACTTGGGAGAGTCCAGAGGGCCCTCTGAGAGGCAACATAGAAGTGAGAGTTTGCAGAATATTTGGGGCAAACAGGAGAAAGATCTGTTTATACTGATTTCAGAGCTTGTTGAGGGACTTTTCCAGGAACAAAGGAGCTGGCAGACACCATTTTCCTTTCCTGCCCAATAGCATAAACACAGAGCCTCCTGCCGGAAGCAGCACTGCAGAGACACTCTCTACCTAACCTGCTAGCAGTGCACCCCACCCATGAGCTCTCCTGAGGACTCACCAGCCCTCTGGCCTCAGCCCTGGGCTCAGCGGAAATTTTGGTAATGCCTTGCACACCCCACCCAGCTGCTGTCTCCTGCATGGTGCCCATGGTGGTCACTGGGCTTCAGCTCCATGCAAATTTGCTACCTCCGCATGTACCCCACCTAACTGCTGCATATACAGACACCACCTGCTGTACTCAGCTGCCACACGCATGGATGCTGGGCACCCCCAGTCACTACCACTGTTGTGCACCTCACCCGTGGCTGCTGCTTTGCTTTGGGGGATCCGGCCTAGGACTAGTGGCTCAGCATAAAGTTTGCTAACACTGCTGTTCTGCCCCCAAGTCCTTCTGTGGTCATACCCCCTCAGAGCCTTCCTGCCTGGGTCCCAGTAACATCGCACAATGCAAGCAGATCCCACCTCAGGCAGAGAGTCAGTGCAGATGTCTGGACTGAAAGGCAAAGCTACTCAGACACAATAGCAGGACTCAAACAGCATGCATAGGAGACTCCCTTGAATTGTCAGGTTCTGGTGAACAGGGGACACTGCACTTCAGGGCACTATTGAACCTCTTCTCCGTAAACCCACTACTTTCAAGAGCAAAAGATGTAGCTGACATTCCTAACACACAGAAACAGACACAGAGAGGTAGACAAAATGAGGAGACAGAAAATATGTCCCAAATGAAAGAACAGGACAAAGTTACAGCAAGAGATCTAAGCAAAACAGAAATAAGCAATATGCCTGATAGAGAATTTAATGATCATAAAGATACTCACTGGACTTCAGAAAAGGGTGGAAAACATCAGTGAGAGCCTTGACAAAGAGATAAAAATAGCATATCAGATATGAAGAACTCAATATATAAAATTAAAAGTACAAAAGATGGAATAAAGAGCAACACAAGAAGCAGAGGAATGTTTCAGTGACCTGGAGAATAGAGAAATGGAAAGCAATCAAGCTGAAGAGGTAAGAGACAGACAAATACTGCATAATGAGAATAGAGTTAGAGAACTCAGTGACTTCATCAAGCATGATAACATGTGCACTATAGGTATTCCAGAAGGAGAAGAGAGAGAAGGGGAGCAGAAAATGTATTCAAAGAAATAATATCTGAAATCTTCCTGAATCTGGGGAGGGAAACACAGATCCAGATTCAGGAGGCACAGAGATTCCCCAACAAATTCAACCCAAGGAGGTCCACACCAAGACACATAGTAATTAAAATGTCAAAAAATAGTGATAAAGAATTTTAAAGTTTGCAAGAGGAAAGAAGACAGTTACATAAAAGGAAAACCCCATAAGGCTATCAGCTGATTTTTCAGCAGAAATTTTACAGCCAGAAGAGAGTGACACACTATATTCAAAGTGTTGAAAGGGGAAAATCTGCAGCCATGAATATTCAATCCAGCAAGGCTATCATTCAGAACAGAAGGAGAGAAGTTTCCCAGACAAACAGAAATTAAAAGAATTCATTAACACTAAGCCAGCCCTACAAGAAATGTTAAGGGGAACTCTGACTGGAAAACAAAAAAGATTAGTAAGAGTAAGAAAAATAGGAAGCACAAAAACAATAAATGAGCAAACAAACAAACATATCTGTAAAAATCAGTCAAGAGAAGAACAAAATAAAAGGATGGAAAATATGATACCAAATATCTGAAATGTGAAGGGTAGAGGAGTATAGAATGGATTCAAAACTGAACGACCATAAACAATATAGATTGCTATATACAGAAAATATATATAAACAAAATGGTAATCACAAGTAAAAAAAAAACAGTGATACATATGCAAAAAATAGAGTAAGGAATCCAAGTATATCGATAAAATAAAATCAGCAAACCATGAAAGAAAGAGAAGAAAAGATCAGAGAAAAACTACAAAACAACCACAAAACAAGTAATAAAATGACAATAAATACATATCTATCAATAATCACTTTGAATATAAATGGACCAAATACTTCAATCAAAAGACACGGGATGACAGAATGGATTGAAAAAACCCAAGACCAATCTATGCTGTCTACAAGAGACTCATTTGAGACCTAAAGACACCTGTAGATTGAAAGTGAGGGGATGGAGAAATATTTATCATGCAAATGGATGTCAAAACAAAGCCAGAGTAGCAATACTTATATTGCACAAAATAGACATTTAAACAAAGTCTGTAAGAAGAGACAAAGAAGGACACTATATCATAATAAAGGGGACAATTCAACAAGAAGCTATAAGAGCTGTAAATATTTATACATCCAACATGGAAGCACCCAAATACCTAAAACAGTTAATAACAAACCGAAATGATAGTAGCACAATAATAGTAGGGGCTCTGATACCTACTTACATTGATGGACAGATCATCCAAAGAGAAAATCAACAAGAAGACGGTGCTTTTAAATGACACACGGGACTAGATGGATTTAACAGAAATATTCAGAACATTTCACCCTAAAACAGCAGAATACACATTCTTCTTTTTTAAAAAGTTTTTATTATGTTATGTTTGTCACCATACAGTACATCATTAGTTTTTGATGTAGTGTTCCATGATTCATTGTTTGCGCATAACACCCAGTGCTCCATGCAGTATGTGCCCTCCTTAATACCCATCACCGGAATAACCCATCCTCCACCCCCCTCCTCTAAAAGCCTCAGTTTGTTTCCCAGAGTCCATAGTCTGTCATGGTCCGCCTCCCCTTCTGATTTTCCCCCCTTCATTTTTCCCTTCCTTCTCCTACTGATCTCCCTGCTATTCCTTATGTTCCACAAATGAGTGAAACCATATAATAATTGTCTTTCTCTGCTTGACTTATTTCACTTAGCATAATCTCCTCCAGTTCCATCCATGTTGTTGCAAATGTTGGGTAATCGTTCTTTCTGACGGCTGAGTAAGATTCCATTGTATATATGGACCACATCTTCTTTATCCATTCGTCTGTTGAAGGGCATCTCGGCCCCTTCCACAGTTTGACTATTGTGGCCATTGCTGCTATGAACATTGAGGTGCAGGTGCCACTTCTTTTCACTACCTCTGTATCTTTGGGGTAAATACCCAATAGTGCAATTGCTGGGTCATAGGGTAGCTCTATTTTTAACTTTTTGAGGGACCTCAACACTGTTTTCCAAAGTGGCTGTACCAACTTGCATTCCTACCAACAGTAGAATACACATTCTTCTCAAGTGCACACAAAACATTCTCCAGAATAGATCACATACTAGGTCACAAACCAGGCCTCAAGAAATACAAAAAGATTGAGCACGTACCATGCATCTTTTCTGACGACAACACTATGAAACCTATCATGATAAAGACTGAGTAATGCATAGAATTGTTGAATTACACCTGAAATTAATAGAACAGAACACTGTATATTAACAATGCTGGAATTAAAATAAAATTCAGAAAGGGAGACAAACCATAAGAGACTCTTAACTCTGGGAAACAAACTGAGGGTTGTGGAAAGGGAGGTGGGTGGGGGGATGGGGTAAACGGGTGATGGGCATTAAGAAGGCCACGTGGTGTGATGAGCACTGGTTATACACAACTAACGAATCATTCAACACTGCGTCAAAAACTAATGATGTACTATATGTTGGCTAATTGAATTGAAATAAGATTAAAAAAATAAATGCCATTTCCTAGGATTAAACCTGCTGAGATTTCTACTAACTTTGCAGCTACAGCTATACCATTAAAGCAGTTGGGATCCACATGAACTACTGAATCAAGTTGTATGCTATAGTAAGAAACAGCCCTATGTCCCTGCTCAGTGGGAAGCCTGCTTCTCCTTCTCCCACTCCCCCTGCTTGTGTTCCCTTTCTCGCTGCCTCTCTCTCTGTCAAGTAAGTAAATAAAATCTTAAAAAAAAAAAGAAATAGCCCTATGTTTATTGCCATGTTCTTGTGTGAGCATTCCCAGGGCCTGCTTACTCTCATGAACAAGTAAGGTGAAGGGGTTTCAATAGCCAGGTAATCCTACTTCAGGCAGTTCTTTCAGCACTTGTTTTAATCCTATAAATTCCTGCTTACATTTACATTCCCAAGGAAAGGGTATAACCTTCCAAATTTTCTTTGCCAGCTCATAATAGTATTTGTTTTATCCAAATGAAAAACCAGAAGAGCAATAAAAAACACTATTGAATGATGAAGAAAGAAACTACATACCCTGGGTAGATTGAAACATTAGAATGGAGTATATTTGAGGTATTGGAGACACCTAAAGAAGTATCTTTGAGGTGTTGGAGAGAACCTAAAGGATTTCAGGGCTGCTTCCACTTCACACTCCCATTTTTCCTTCCCTCTCCTATCCAGGGGACAACAAGTACAGCAATGATGTGACCCTTGATTCATCAGCAGTGTAACTGGGGAGGGGGTTACAGAATCTACCAGGGAAATTAGGAGTTGAAAAAAGGTGGAAAATTACTGTCTTAAGTGAAAAAATAAAAAAAAAATCAGGATTTAGAACAAATTCCTGGGTGTCTCAAAAATACTGAACACAGTTCCAAGAAGATCTAATGTCGGGGTCTTGATTTGGGCTACCAGTATTTGATACGCAGTAGGTGCTGCATAAATGCACAGTAAATAGATGAATGAGTGAATGGTTTCAGGATACACCAGCCAATGAAAAACATTAAAGTATAACCTCCCACAGTTTTTTTTTTAATTCCCTCTGTGTGTGTATAGTTCAAACAGAAGTAGGTTCATTTGGTATATACTGTGTCAAAATCTTCCAATATGAATTAAGCAGATTGTTGTGTTGTTGATGACGTTGTTTTTCGTCTTCCCAGAATAAAAGTACACCTTTCAACTTTGGGTTTCCAGTTCAGTATGTAAGGAGCTTGGAAGTCATCACGACCATTCTCATAGCAACAACAACAACAAAAAGCTGACCGACCAAAAATCAACAATTCTTAGACCACTGGACAATTGAAGTCACAGAGCAAACTACTGCCCTCACAAACTGGAGAGAGCGACTGTTGTATATAGAGAATCACAGCTTACTGGAGCAGAAATTCAGGAGCAAATCACTGCTGAAGCCAGTACCATCGTAGGAAAATAAACTATAATTGATGAATTATTAGAGGCTTACTGTGTACAAGCTTAAGAATTAAAAATTCTAGGTGGATCCAGTCCTAAGAGGCACTCCACGTTTTCATGAGTTTTGCCTCCAAGAGCCCCACCAGCTTCTCACAATGAAGATCAGAGTATAATATCCTTCTGTTTCCAGCAAGAAGAAGGAAAATGTACCCATTTAAAAATACACCCAGAGCATTCTGTTCTTTTTAAAAAGAGCTACCCTCAGAAGAACATAACCAACTGGATGAAAGAAGATACTCAACTCCAGCTACTCTAGACTTCCATGTGGGGGAAGAGAAATGCTCCGCTCCAGTTGTCTCCAGTCTACGAGGTAGAGAAATGAAAATATCCATCTCTAGTCTTCCTGGTTCACCTAATCATGGAGGGAGAACTGAGAAGCACTTTTGAAGGTCACAGCCTATTGCACAAGCTCAAAATGGATCAAAGACCTAAATGTGAGCTCTAAAACAATAAAACTCTCAAAAGAAAACAAAATCTTCACAACATTGGATTTGGCAATGGTTTCCTGGATCTGACACCAAAGACCCAGGTAACAAAAAAAATTAAACAAATTGGACTTCATAAACATTTAAAAAATGTGTACGTCAAAGACACTAAAAAGGCAACTCACAGAATGAGAGAAAATATTTGCAAATCATATTTTAATAAAGGATTAATATCCAGATTATATAGAGGACTCCTAAAACTCAACAACAAAAAACAAACAACTTGATCCAAAATTGAGTGAATAGACATTTCTCCAAAGAAGATATACAAATGGCCAACAAGCTCATAAAAAATGCTCAACATCACTATTCACTAGGGAAGTGCAAATTAAAACTATTATGAGATACCACCTCTCACCTTTCAGGATAGCTACTATTAGAAAAATAAAACAAAAGAAAACAACATATCAGAAAAATAAAACAAAAGAAAACAACACATGATGGTGAGGTTGTGGACCCTTGTGCACTGTCGATGAGAATGTAAAATGATACAGCCTCTGTGGAAAGCAGTATGGTGGCTCCGTAAAATTTTTGAAATAGAATTACCATACTATTCATTAATTATATTTCTGGGTATATACTCAAAAGAATATAAAGCAGGGTCTCAGAGAGATATTTGTACCCCATATTTATAGCGGTATTATTCACGATAGCTAAAATGTGGAAGCAACCTAAGTGTTCCTTGACAAATGAATGGATAAGCAAACTGTGCTATATACATACAATGGAATGTTATTCAGCCTTAAAAAGGAAGGAAATTCTGGGATGCCTGGGTGGCTCAGTCGGTTAAGCATTCAACTCTTGATTTTGACTCAGGTCGTGATCTCAGGGTTGTGAGATGGAGCCCCACATGGGGCTCCATGCTCAGCGGGAAGTCTGCTTGAGATTTTCTCTCTCCCTCTCCCTCTGCCCCTCCCCGCTCTCTAAAATAAATAAATAAATATTTTTTAAAAATAAAAAAATACAAAGGAAGGAAACTCTGACATGTACTACAGCATAGATGAATCCAGAGGATATTATGCTAAGTGAAGTAAGCCAGTCACAGAAGGACAAATACTGTATGAGTCCACTTATATGAAGCACTTAGAATAGTCAAAATTATACAGACAACAAGTAGAATGGTGGTTGCTGGGGGCTGGTGTGAGGAGAAAATGGGAAGTTATTATTTAATGGGGATAGGGTTTCAGTCATATAAGAAGAAAAGAATTCTGGAGTTGAAGGTGGTGATGATTGTACAACATTATGAATGTATTTAATACCACTGAAGTGTACACTTAAAAATGATGATGGTAAATTTTATGTTCTTTGTGTTTTACCACAATAAAAAAAATTAAAATTCATTTAAAAATATGGGTACACAAATATAGGGCATGGAAAGTAAAATCCTTTGGTATTCCACTCATCCTATGACAACTGTTGTTAAAGTTCTCATGTCGTGCTTATATTTTGTCTGTACATATTTTAGTACTCGTTATGTAGTAATTATTCTTTTAAAAAAGATGTCACAATATACATAAAGTCGTTCAATCTGCTTTATTTAATTAAAATTAGTATACACAAATATGCCCACCCAATGCTCTAAATTTGTCCCTCTCCATAGAAATGTACAGCAAAACAAGACAAAAACTGGAGCATAAAGCATAAAGATGCTAAAACAAATATCTATTAAAACGCCACAAAAATGTTCTGGAAAAAGTAGTCTATAGTTTTCCACCCTGGTGAAATCCATCTTCTTAGCCATATAATTGTACATAAAAGGTATATTCTTGCTGGTAAGCTTACTCTCAATCTCCCTGCACCTCTCATCTGTTGTCTGAATAATTTCCTAATCAACATTACCTCAGAGCACAGCCTGCCTCATTTCTGTCCTTTTGGCTCCCATTTATAATTTATGAACATTGTATACACGTACAAATATAATGAAAGCACCAGATCACCAATAGCCCAACCACCTGCTGACAGCTACTGTTAACATTGTGCAGTGTTTCCCCCTGTAGGTTTTTCTATAGGAGATAGAAGAGACAGAAATAGTGCTTGTTTCTCAACCACTTCACCTTTAGGACTGGAAGGGTGTCTGTGTATTGGGAGAACTTTGTCATGTGACAAACAAGCCAGATTTTGAAGGGCAGGGGTAAGGGGATATAAGAATTTAGTCCCACCACTCTTTGATAAGGACCACAGTCGCATTTCCTTGAAAATGAGGTAAGACCAACTTGTGCGTTCTGGGTTCAGAGGAGACAGAACTATTCTCATGAAGTCTGAAGACAGGTGTTGGGGTGGAGCATGCCTCCAAGGATGGACACAAACGTACCTATCCCAGAAAATGTTGACGCCTTACCACCCTCTCACAGAGGATCTGTGGGGAAGATGGTTGTAAAGGGCACCATTTGAAAGATCAGGGTACAGTCTGACAGCCCTGTGGCCCATGAATGACTGGCCTGGGTGGAAGAAAGGGAAACTTTCTCAGCTTGATAAATAACATCTCACCAAAACTGCCCTCAACTAGGTTACTATCCTTTCCCCTTATCCATCCCCCCAAAGTGGAAAATTGTCTGGCTCCTTCCCCAGCAGGAGGCTGGCCATGCAGTATTTCGAATTAAAATCCAACTGGGTCTTCAAACACCCTCTCCCCAGTCTCAGACATATTTTTTGGTCATCCCTCCTAAAAGCAATTTTATTTTATTTTATTTATTTTATTTTATTTTGTTTAAGATTTTTATTTATTTGACAGAGATAGAGACAGCCAGCAGAGAGGGAACACAAGCAGGGGGAGTGGGAGAGGAAGAAGCCGGCTTCCAGCGGAGGAGCCCGATGTGGGACTCGATCCCAGAACGCCGGGATCACGCCCTGAGCCGAAGGCAGACGCTTAATGACTGAGCCACCCAGGTGCCCCCTAAAAGCAATTTTAGTGCTGGAACTTAAGATAAATTTTTTTTACCTTTTTACATACGGAAAATATAGTCAGATATAAGTAATCAAATGCAAATAATAATTCTACCACTCACTGATAACCGTTGTACTATATATATATATGTCATATTAATATTTCTGTCCCTTTATTGTTTAAAAAAATCTCCTGCCATATAGGATGGTTGTGAGCATACATATTTAACATAAGCACATCATCGTCATCATCATAATGCATAAACATATGTATATCAAGTATATAAGCCTATATATTAATATAGAAAGATATAGATAACTACATTAAATATCACATATGTGTGTATATGATTGGCAAGGAGAAAATGCTTCAATAGTTACTATCATTATCTTTGACTATTATTCAGTTGCATTGTTTCTCTATATATGTGCATAGATACACATACGTATGTATTACACATCCGATAAAAAAAATTAAATGGAACTATACTGCAGATGCTTTAACATACAACTTTGTTCTTTTCTAAATACTTTACCAGATGACCCAGGACCATTTATCTCTTCACTCATCTCAGATGACATCTTTATGACCCAGTCATGAAAAGAATTTTAGTAACCATTGGGAAGATAACGTATTCTCCCCTTTACATGGAGAAGGAGGCTTCTGGGGATGCTGGTAGTGTGTATATTTCAATCAAGTATAAGGAAGAAAGTGCATATAATCAGGGATTCCCACTAACCACTGACAACTAGTATAATAAATAGGTGTGATATCAATATTTCTGCATTTTGGTTTCTTCATTGGCTTGAAAAAAAGGTACCCTATAAGGCTTTTATAAGGATTGAATGAGTTTATATAAATGAGGCACTTTAGAAGTGTGTCTGGCATAGAGCAAGTGCTCAATCAATATTGCCACTACTAACAGGTCCATATTCCTTATATATATGCGTATATATGCACACATACATAAATTGCCTATAAATTTTTGGCCAAATTGAATCATACTGCATATGCTGTGAGAAAAAAGATAGCATCTTACTTTATCCAAATGGCTACATAGCATATAAAAATGCTGCTCAACATCATTGTTCATTGGGAAAATCCAAACTAAAACCATAATACAATGTCCTCAGCAATGGCTGAAACTAAAACTAACAAAACCAGCTGTTGATGAGGATGTGAAGTAGGTGGAAACTCTACACTGCTGATAGGGTATGAATTGATACAAGCCCTTTGTTAAACAGTCAGTGTCTACTAAGGCTGAACTTGCACACATCTGATAGCCTACCAACAACTACACCCATAGGTATATTCTCAATGACAAATAATTTTTTGTGCACCAAAAATATATGCAGAAAAAATGTTCATAGCAGCACCATTCACAATAACCCAAGGCTGAAAACAACCTACTGCCCATCAACAAGAATGGATAAATTAAATTTTGTGAAGTCAAAGAATGGACTACTGTAGAGCAATGAAAATAAACTATTGCAAAATGTGATAATTTTAATAACTCTAACAGACCTAAAGAAGCCAGACACAAAAGAGTTCATACTGCATGATTTACTTTTTGTAAAGATCGAAAACAGGCAAACTAATCTATGACATTAGCAACCAGGATAGTAGTGAACTTTGCATAGAGGCAAAGTAGTAATGGCAATAATGGCTTGGAGGAGGACGTGGAGGAGCCCTGTGGGGGTACGGATAATGTTCTGTATCCGGATTGGAGTGGTGGTTATATGGTGGTGTTTATGAAAACTAATGCTGTTGGACTCAGGCCCTGTACAGCCCTGATACCCTATGTTTCTGAGATTAAGGGTTTGACTAAGGATTTTTATTTTATAGAGTGAGTGGAAACTTCCTCGTGTTAATGGTGTGCATCTTCAGCAGACATCTGTGGAGATTTCAGGTAAAACCTGTAGATCCTCTCCACATTTAGATCCTAAGTTTGACGGACAGAGTTAATCATCTCAAGACAAAAACTGTAGGCATTGACTGTCCAGGCCTAATGGTAGGTTAAGAAGTTAACTTGGAGGAATCCAGCTCAGATCTGGATGTTTGTTCCCCTTACCTATCCCCAACACCAAAATTAAACAACAAACGAGCAAACAAAGATACAGAGGTTCTGTTGCTCAGTCAGGCTTGGAAACAAACAGCCTATAGGGAAGTATCCTGATTCTGTGGCCACAGTGTTTGAGGCTCTCAGAGACTTGGCTGGCCTTATCTTTCCATAATTTCTCCATTTATCCATCCGAGTGTCTTACACTGAAGCAATACTGGATTGTCTATGTAACCACCAAGTGTACCTTTGCACATTCTTTCATCTGTACCATGGATCAGACCTGGAATGCCCCCTTGGAGGACTTCCCTTGACTATTTATCCTTTCTCAGCTCAAACGGCACCTCTTTCTTGATGCTTCACTGACAATCCCATCTCACCATTTGAAGGTACCACCCCCACAGCATGCCACTTGTCCTTCTAGTATGTTGCTCTGATGCAGGTAGCGTGAGGACTACCAGGAAAGAATGCTAAATATCAGAAGGTGGTAAATTTAGGTAGTGAGTACTTTCGTGTCTGTAAAGTTATTCTTTGTACTTCATTGCACATGTATAGATATTTGCCCTATTACATTTTTAAATAACTGTTCGTGAAAGTGTGGGCATTATTTTTAATACACCATGTATGAGAATCTAAATTTCACAATCTTTCTGGAGAGCAAATGACATTCACAGAGCTTCATGGAAGTGATGTGATGATTGTAAAACTTTGTAAAGAATCCAAAATTTGCAGTGCTTTTCAACAGGAGCTATGTTGGTGCTTTGTGGGTGAAGCAATCTTCTGTGTGAGGCATCAACCACACTTGTCATTTGACAACTTTTGGTACACCAGTACACTGGAATTTTGTGGACCCTAAAATGTTCCTATATGTACATATAACTTACGTGTGATTCTGTGCGATGGAGGTATAAATAAAGCAGACAATCTTTTGCATTTTATTTAAGACTTAGGGAAACTATCCCACTCGTGTTGATTTCTGTCTCAATTGGCATTTTTAAAACTAATTCTTTCTGACATCATCAGGATGAACTGGCTTTTGTAGAGGAGGAACAAAGGTCTTTTAAAAAAAATCTTATCAAGCTCTGAACTGGATATGTTACATTAACTGTCACATATCTTCTTTAACTGTTACATATTTTAAAACGTCAATAATTTTCACAATCAGTATTGTCCTGTGACTTGTGTTATCATATTGAAAAATGTTTTGATTTGAAACAAATGCAACAAAAAGTCTTTAATGACCATGAACAGAACAGTAACACAACTTTCAGCATTAGGACAATTCTTATCTATCACATAAGGGTTACGTGGTCAGGGAAGAATGGTTTCTTGTATAAGGGATACTTTACTTAGAAGTTATGTACCGTTCTAGGGGTGCCTGGGTGGCTCAGTTGGGTGTTAGACTCTTGACCTCAGCTTAGGTCTTGATCTCAGGGTTGTGAGTTCAAGCCCCCCATTGGGCTCCTCGCTGAGTATGGAGTTACCAAAAAAGAAGAAGGAGAAGGAGAAGGAGAAGGAGAAGGAGAAGGAGAAGGAGAAGGAGAAGGAGAAGGAGAAGGAGAAGGAGAAAGAGAAGAAGAAGAAGAAGAGGAAGAAGAAATGTACCATTCCAAACGATTATTGTATTTTTGCTTGGGCTATTAAAGTTGTCTTTTCTGTATATACTTGCATAGTAAAAATCAATAAGGATGTTTATCAAATTTGTTAAATTGCTACATTATGCAGGTCTATATTTTTAAATTTTTAACCTGATCATTAAAGACAATGGAGATCTAAAAACACAAGTCAAACTAAAAATTTAAAAAAAGCAACCTAAGAATTTAATGAGGTGATTTCTTGTTAACTGATCAAAGAGCTTCCCCGACTTAGCCTGATGTTTGGAAATGCTTGAGGCTCTACTGAAAAACAGAAGCTTCTAGACCCCTTAACTGACCTGATGAATTAGAAATTTGAGGACGTGGAGCTGGGATCCTGTTTGTTTAGCAAACACCTTGAACGATGGTTATGTAATGGCAGATTTGAGAAAACAGGGCCAGACAAGATTGATAAAACATTGAAACATTTGTTGGGACAGGGAGGGAAAGAACTAGGAACAATGATACCCATTCACTCTAATACTCTATAAAACAAAAATAATTATGAGAAATAAAGGTAAAAATAATAGCAACAAACAGACATAAAAAACCTCGCATTCCCATCAATAGGAAAACAGACGGATTGTGGTGCATTTATACAATGGGACACTATGCTTCAGTTAAAATAAAAGACCTATAGGGGCACCTGGGTGGCTCAGTTGGTTAAGTGTCTGACTCTCGGTTTTGGCTCAGGTCATGATCTCAGGATCCCCATGTAGGGCTCCCCGCTCAGTGGGGAGTCTGCTTCCCCTTCCTCTCTCCCTCTGCGACCCCCCCCACTCGTGCACTCTCTCTCTCTAAAATAAATAAGTAAATCTTTTTTTAAAAGATTTTATTTATTTATTTGACAGAGAGACAGCCATCGAGAGAGGGAACACAAGCAGGGGGACTGGGAGAGGAAGAAGCAGGCTCCTAGCAGAGAAGCCTGATGTGGGGCTTGATCCCAGAACGCCGGGATCATGCGCTGAGCCGAAGGCAGATGCTTAAGGACTGCGCCACCCAGGTGCCCCAAATAAGTAAATCTTTAATAAAAAATAAAATAAAAGACCTATAACTCTATATATCAATATGTATGAATAACAAAACATAATATTATGCACAAAAAGTGTGTTTCAAAAGCAAACATTTCTTATAGGACCATTCTCAACCATTCTTACGTCTCCAAATTGATGTTGTATATTACCTATGGCTATAAAAATATCTAGTAAAAGTATAAAAACATACATAAGGGCACATCAGCCTTAAATTGCAGTTGCCTCTGGGGAGAGAATGGAATGAAAGAAAAGTGAGATGGGGGGCGCCTGGGTGGCTCAGTCGTTAAGCGTCCACCTTCGGCTCAGGGTGTGATCCCAGGGTCCTGGCCTTCTGGGATCGAGCCCCACATCAGGCTCCTTCACTGGGAGCCTGCTTCTTCCTCTCCCACTCCCCCTGCTTGTGTTCCCTCTCTCGCTGGCTGTCTCTCTCTCTCTCTCTCTGTTAAATAAAGAAATAAAATCTTAAAAAAAAAAAAAAGTGAGGTGGACTGAGGCATATCCATAACGTTTAAAAAAAATATATAGATCACACACAATAAAATGCCAATATGTTATAAATGGGTTGATGAGTACATTTGTGTCTGTTATGTATTTCTATCTACATTTTTGTATGTTTAGGTATTTAGAAATGATTGTGTCTCGGGGCGCCTGGGTGGCTCAGTCGTTAAGCGTCTGCCTTCGGCTCAGGTCGTGATCCCAGCGTTCTGGGATCGAGCCCCGCATTGGGCTCCTTGCTCAGCGGGAAGCCTGCTTCTCCCTCTCCCATTCCCCCTGCTTGTGTTCCCTCTCTCGCTGTCTCTCTCTGTCAAACAAATACATAAAATCTTAAAAAAAAAAAAAAAAGAAATGATTATGTCTTGTGTTCATCAGAGTCAAATATCGTGATATAATCAGTGTAGGTGGGAGTATAAATTGGCACATATTTTATGGAAGACTATATGCATAAGGTGTTACTGGTGCAACATTGGTAATAAACAAAGTTTGGAAAAAATTAGAATATGTCAACTAGGGATTGATTGAATAAACTATAGTATAACTTCAAAAGATGTGTTTTCAGGAATTTCAAAGAATGAATACTTGTAGAACTGAACATCAGCATCATGGCAGCATAAGACGTCCTTCCTTTTGCTCCCCCCTTTTTGACAACTAACTAGAAATCCATCCACAAACACATGTACCTCTGTGTGAGTTGTGGGACCTAGCACCAAACACCGAGGGACCTGGGAGGGGTCTTGCCCACATCTGGATCTGGTAATAGGCTAATAGGCTGACAAACCTCTGAACAGGCTGTGAAATCAGCAGGAACCTACAAACCTGTTCTAACCCCTCTTCGCCATAATAGGGAAAAACCTGGAGAATACCGGCTTTGGCAGACACACCCACAGACATGGGAGACTTTGTAGAAGTGCAGCTTTCCTGAGCAGAGATTTCACCTCTCTGTTGGAACAACAACAACAAAATATGAGTCTGGATGCATTGAAGAGGGTAAGAGGAACTTTGCCAGTGCTGCCCATCCAAGGCAAAACAGCATGATGCTGAACTAGCTGGCAGTGACCTCTCATGCAGAAAAAGGAGAAAGTGAATGAGTGCTTGGCTACCTCAGCTTTGTTGGATGCTGCTGGACAAACTCATTCCTCTCCAGCAGCACCCAGAGCACTAAGGCAGGACTTCCATGGCTTGGGTGAGGGTAGGGGCGGCGGAAGATACTGGGAAAGAGGCAGATAAGAATATCAAGGGGCATTAAAGGGACGTGATACTTGCTGACTATGCACAGGACTTTAGCAGGAAGTTGGCCCACAAGCCACTGGGAGAACTTCACTAAAGGATCCCCCACAGTGGGCCTGCAGGCACTCCCAACACCCTGAGGGCTAAACCCACACCCCCCCCCACTGTTGGGCAGGCTCCCAGTGTGCACTCCCAGGTGCAGCGGTAAGAGAAAGCTCCAATAAACAGAATGCTTCCAGAAACCAGACCAGATCTCTGGGCAGGCAAGAAAACACAAACGTGAACTATAGTGCCACCTCACGGAAAACAAAAGAGGTTTTTGGCAACCCGCCTGGGGAGTTGTAAGAACCAGAGAAGAAATAAAAGCTTAAGAATTCCACAACAACACAGGCAGTAATTTCCCTGACGTCAGCCATAGCAACATTCTTCTAGATATGTCTCCTAAGGCAAGGGAAACAAAAGCAAAAGTAAACTCTTGGGACTACATCGAAATAAAAAGCTTTTGCACAGCAAAGGAAACAATCAACAAAACTAACAGACAACCTACTGCTGGAGGGAACATACCTGAACATAATAAAGGCCATATCTGAAAAACCCACAGCTAATATCATCTTCAATGGGCAAAAACTGAGAGCTTTTTCCCTAAGGTCAGGAACGAGACAAGGATGTCCACTCTTAACCACTGTTATTCAACACAGTTCTGGAAGTCCTAGCCACAAAAATCAGATGACGACAACAACAACAACAACAAGGCATCCAAAACAACAAGGAAGAAATCAAACTTCCACTCTTTACAGGTAACATGATACTGTATACATAAAACCTTACAGAGTCCACTGAAAAACTACTAAAACTACCCAGAGCAATCTACACATTTAGTGTAATCCTTATCAAAACACCAACAGCATTTTTCACAGAAATCGAACAAACAATCCTAGAATTTGTATGGAATCACAAAAGACCCTGAATAGCAAAAGCAATCTTGAAAAAGAAAAAACAAAAAAAAACGGGGGTATCACAATTCCAGACTTCAAGTTATATTAATAAGCTGTGGTAATCAAGAGTATGGTACCGGCACAAGTATAGATGCATAGGTCAATAAAACACAACAGAAAGTCCAAAAATAAACCCACCATTATATGGTCAATTAATCTTTGACAAAGGAAGAAAGAATATGCAGTGGGGAAAAGACAGTCTCTTCAACAAAAGGTGCTGGGAAAACTGGACCACTTTTGTATACCATACACCAAGATGAACTCAAAATGGGTTAAGGATTTAAATGTGAGACTAGAAACCATAAAAATTCTAGAAGAGAGCACAGGCAATAATTTCTCTGACATTGGCCATAACAACATCTTTCTTAGAGAGGTCTCCTGAGGCAAGGGAAACAAAAGCAAAACTGACTATGGGGACTACATCAAAATAAAAAGCTTCTGAACAGCATAGGAAACAACCAACAAAACTAAAAGACGGCCTACTGAATGGGAGAAGATATTTGCAAATGACATGTCTGATAAAGGCTTGGTATCCAAAAAATATAAAGAACTTATACAACTCAACACCAAAAAGTCCCAAATAATCCAAATAAAAATGGGCAGAAGACATGAACAGACATTTCTCCAAAGAAGACATCCAGATGGCTAACAGACACATGAAAAGATGCTCATCATCACTTACCATCAGGGAAATGCAAATCAAAACCACAATGAAATGTCACCTGAAACCTGTCAGAATGGTTAAAATAAAAAACACAAGAAATGACAACTGTTGGTGAGGATGTGGAGAAAAAGGAACCCTCCTGCACTGCTGGTGGGGATGCAGTCTGGTGCAGCCACTGTAAAAAACAATATGGAGTTTCCTCAAAAAGTTAAAAATAGAACTACTCTATGATTCAGCAACTGCACTACTGGGTATTTACACAAAGAATACAAAAACACTAATTCGAATGGATACATGCACTCCTATTTTTATTGCTGCATCATTTACAGTAGCCAAATTATGGAAGGAGCCCCAGTGTCCATGGATAAAGGAACGGATTAAGAAGAAGTGATATGTAGATATAGAGATAGAGATAGATACAGAGATAGAGATATATATTATTCAGCCATAAAAAAAGAACAAAATCTTACCATTTGCAACAACGTGGATGGAGCTAGAAGGTGTAATGCTAAGTGAAGTAAGTCAGAGAGAGACAGATACCAGGTGATTTCACTCACATGTGGAATTCAAGAAGGAAAACAAACGAAGAGGGAAAAAAGAGACAAACAAAAAAAGAAACTCTTAACTATAGTGAACAAACAGATGGTTATTAGAGAGAAGGTGGATGGGGGCATTGGTGAAATAGGTGAAGGGAATTAAAAGTACCCTTATCTTGATGAACACTGAGGAATATACGGAATTGTTGAATCATTATATTATATGCCTGAAATGAAAATAACACTGTATGTCAACTACACTGGAATGAAAATTAAAAATAAATAAATAAACAAATCAACAAGCAAAAGCAAAATAATACAAAAACATGTAGTGTATTTCTAGAGGTGCAGTTACATTCAATTGGCCTATATGTCTGGCATTACGCCAATACCCTTAGCTTTGTAGTAATTTTTGAAATTGAAAAATGTGAGTCATTCAACTTTGTTTTGCTTTCTCAAGATTGATTTGGCTATTCTGGGCCCCTTGCATTTCCATATGGATTTTTTAAATCAGCTTTTCATTTCCGTAAAAAAGCAGCTTGGATTTTAATGGGATTATGCTGAATCTGTATGTACATTTGAATAGTATTGCTATCTTTTTTTTTTTTTAAAGGTTTTATTTATTTATTTGACAGAGATAGAGACAGCCAGCGAGAGAGGGAACACAAGCAGGGGGAGTGGGAGAGGAAGAAGCAGGCTCATAGCGGAGGAGCCTGATGTGGGGCTCGATCCCATAACGCCGGGATCACGCCCTGAGCCGAAGGCAGACGCTTAACCGCTGTGCCACCCAGGCGCCCCTGAATAGTATTGCTATCTTAACAATAGTAAGTACTCCAGTTCATGACCACAGATGTCTCTCCATTTATTTTTTCTTATTTAAATTCAATTAGCCAACACATAGTACATCAATAGTTTCAGACGTAGTGTTCAAGAATTCATCAGTTGCCTGTAATACCCAGTGTTCTTCACACCATGTGCCCTCCTTAATGCCCATCACCCAGTTACCCAATCCCCCCCCACCGACCTCCCCCTTCAGCAGCCCTCAGTTTGTTTCCCATAGTTAAGAATCTCTCATAGTTTGTCTCCCTCTTTGATTTCTCCCCATTCAGTTTTCCCTCCCTTCCCTTATGGTCCTCTGCACTGTTTCTTATATTCCACATATGAGTGAAACCATATGATAATTGTCTTTCTCCGACTGACTTACTTCACTTAGCACAATACCCTCCAGTTCCCTCCATGTGGACGTAAATGGTTAAGTATCCGTCCATCTCGGCTCCTTCCAGAGTTTGGCTATTGTGGACATTGCTGCTATGAACCCTGGGGTGCGGGTGCCCCTTCATTTCACTACATCTGTACCTTTGGGGTAAATACCTAGTAGTGCAATTGCTGGGTCGTAGGGTAGCTCTATTTTTGACTTTTTGAGGAACCTCCACACTGTTTTCCAGAGTGGCTGTACCAGCTTGCATTCCCACCAACAGGGTAAGAGGGTTCCCCTTTCTCCACATTCTTGCCAACATTTGTTTTTTCCTGTCTTGTTAATTTTCGCCATTCTGACTGGTGTAAGGTGGTATTCCATTGTGGTTTTGACTTGTATTTCCCTGATGTCAAGTAATGCTGAGCATTTTTTCATGTGTCTTAGCCATTTGTATGTGCGCTTTGGAGAAATGTCTGTTCATGTCTTCTGCCCATTTCTTGACTGGATTATTTGTTCTTCGGGGTGTTGCATTTGATAAGTTCTTTATAGATTTTGGACACTAGCCCTTTATCTGATATGTCATTTGCAAATATCTTCTCCCATTCCATAGGTTGCCTTTTAGTTTGGTTGACTGCTTCCTTTGCTGTGCAGAAGCTTTTTATCTTGAGGAAGTCCCAATAGTTCATTTTTGCTTTTGCTTCCTTCGCCTTTGGGGGCATGTCTACCAAGAAGTTGCTGCGGCCGAGGTCCAAGAGCTTGCTGCCTGTGTTCTCCTCTAAGATGTTGATGGATTCCTGTCTCACATTAAGGTCTTTCATCCGTTTTGAGTTTATCTTTGTGTATGGTGTAAGAGAATGGTCCCGTTTCATTCTTCTGCATGTGGCTGTCCAATTTTCCAGCACCAATTTATCCATGTGCTTTTCCACTAGATATCCTTTCTTGCTTTGTCAAAGACTAGTTGACCATAGAGTTGAGGGTCCATTTCTGGATTCCTTTTTGTTCCATTGATCTATGTGTCTGTTTTTGTGCTGGTACCATGCTGTCTTGAAGATCACAACTTTGTAGTATAGTCTAAAGTTTGGAATTGTGATGCTGCCAGCTTTGGCTTTCTTTTTCAATAACCCCCTGATTATTTGGGGTCTTTTCTGGTTCCATACAAATTTTAGGATTATTTGTTCCAGCTCTGTGAAAAAATGTCGATGGTATTTTGATAGGGATTGCATTGAATGTGTAAATTGCTCTGGGTAGCAAAGACATTTTAAAAATATTTATTCTTCCAATCCAAGGGCATGGAATGTTTTTCCATCTCTTTGCGTCTTCCTCAATTTCTTTCATAAGTGCTCTATAGTTTTTAGAGTACAGGTCTTTTACCTCTCTGGTTAGGTTTATTCCCAGGCATCTTATGGCTTTTGGTGCAATTGTAAATGGCTTCGATTCCTTAATTTCTCTTTCTTCTGTCTCATTGTTAGTGTATAGAAATACAACTGATTTCTGTGCATTGATTTTGTATCCTGCCACGTTGCTGAATTGCTGTTTGAGTTCTAGCAATTTTGGGGTAGAGTCTTCTGGGTTTTCCACATAAAGTATCATATCATCTGCAAAGAGTGAGAGTTTGACTTCTTCATTGCCAACTTGAATGCCTTTTATTTCTTTTTGTTGTTTGATTGCTGAGGCTAGGACTTCTAGTATTTTGTGGAACAACAGTGGTGAGGGTGGGCATCCCTGTCATGTTCTTGACCTTAGGGGAAAGGCTCTCGGTTTTTCCCCATTGAGAATGATATTCACTGTGGGCTTTTTGTAGATGGCTTTTATGATTTTTGAGATATGTTCCCTCTATCCCTACAGTGTGGAGAGTTTTAATCAAGAAAGGATGTTGTGTTTTGTCAAATGCCTTTTCTGCAGCAGTTGAGAAGATCATATGATTCTTGTCCTTTCTTTTATTAATGTGATGTATCACGTTGATTGATTTGTGAATGTCGAACCACCCTTGCAGTCCAGGAATAAATCCCACTTGGTCCTGGTGAATAATCCTTTTAATGTACTCTTGGATCCTATTGGCTAGTATCTTGGTGAGTGTTTTGGCATCCATATTCATCTGTAATTCTCCTTGTCGGTGGGGTCTTTGTCTGGTTTGGGGAACAAGATAATGCTGGCCTCATCAAGTGAGTTTGGAAGTTTTCCCTTCCATTTCTGTTTTTTGAAACAGCTTCAGTAGAATAGGTATTATTTCTTCTTTAAATGTTTGGTAGAAATCCCCTGGGAAGCCTTTCGGCCCTGGACTCTTGTTTTGGGGGAGGTTTTTGATTAACGCTTCAATTTACTTGCTGGTTATTGGTCTGTTCAGGTTGTCTATTTCTTCCTGTTTCCGTTTTGGTAGTTTATACGTCTCTAGGAATGCATCCATTTCTTCCAGATTGCCTAATTTCTCGGCATATAGTTACTCATAATATGTCCTTAAAACTTTTTGTCTTTCCTCGGTGTGGGTCGTGTTCTCTCCCCTTTCCTTCACGATTTTATTAATTTGGGTCCTTTCTCTTTTCTTTTCAATAAGTCTGATGAGGGGTTTATCGATCTTATTAATTCTTTAGAAGAACCAGCTTCTAGTTTCGTTGATCTGGTCTACTGGTCTGGTTTCTAGTTCATTGATTTCTGCTCTCATTTACCCCAGTTGTTAGAGCACCCAATTTAGACTGCATCTCATTTAGAACATTTTTTAATTTTGGCCTGATTAGATCTCATTTCTGCCCTAAGAGATTCTCTAGTGTCTTTTAGGCTTTTTTCAAGTCCAACTAGTAACTTTTTAATTGTTGCCCTGAATTCCAGCTCTGGCATTTTACTTATAACTGTATTGATTAGATCTGTGTCAGAGCTTTTCCAATGAAGACATACAAATGGCTAACAGACACATGAAAAAATGTTCAAAATCATTAGCCATCAGGGAAATTCAAATCAAAACCACACTGAGATACCACCTTATGCCAGTTAGAATGGCAAAAATTGACAAGGCAAGAAATAACAATTGTTGGAGAGGATGTGGAGAAAGGGGATCCCTTCTACATTGTTGATGGAAATGCAAGTTGGTACAGCCACTCTGGAAAACAGTGTGGAGGTCCCTTAAAAAGTTAAAAATTGAGCCATCCTATGATCCAGCCATTGCACTACTGGGTGTTTACCCCAAAGATACAGACATAGTGAAGAGAAGGGCTATATGCACCCCAGTGTTCATAGCAGCATTGTCCACAATAGCTAAATCGTGTAAGGAGCCGAGATGCCCTTCAACAGATGACTGGATTAAGAAGCTGTGGTCCATATATACAATGGAATATTACTCAGCTATCAGAAAGAACGAGTTCTCAACATTTGCTGCAACATGGACGGCACTGGAGAAGATAATGCCAAGTGAAATAAGTCAAGCAGAGAAAGACAACTATCATATGATTTCTCTCATCTATGGAACATAAGAACTAGGATGATCAGTAGGGGAAGAAAGGGATAAAGAAAGGGGGGGTAATCAGAAGGGGGAATGAAGCATGAGAGACTATGGACTATGAGAAACAAACTGAGGGCCTCAGAGGGCAGGGGGGTGGGGGAATGGGATAGACCGGTGATGGGTAGTAAGGAGGGCACGTATTGCATGGTGCACTGGGTGTTATACGCAACTAACGAATCATCGAGCCTTACATCGGAAACCAGGGATGTACTGTATGGTGACTAACATAATATAATAAAAAATCATTAAAAAAAAAAAAAGATCTGTGTCAGAGAGTATTACCTCTGGTTCTTTCTTTTGTTGTGAAGTCCTCTGTCTAGTCATTTTGTCCAGAGAAGCATGGACGATTGAGTGAGCAGAATCAAAAATATCAACCACGAGCTAAGCAAAATGCACACTAGACAAATCTGAAGAGATCAGACACCAAAAACGAAAAGCAAAAGCAAAAGACAAAGAACAAAAAGGAGGGAGGGAGGGAATATACTCTCACAGGGTGGACAAAACCGGGTGATCTAGCTGGTCCTGCGTGTATTTTGGTCTGTGTGTTAGAAGACACTAAATCCCGAAATTGTAAAGAAAACAGAACTTATATATATATATATATATATACAAAAATAAAATTGAATAGAGTGAAAGGAAGCCAAATATGAAAAATGTATCCATAAAATGTAAATGTAAAAAATGGAAGTTAACAAAAGACTTAAAAACAAGGGTTGATAAAATAAGTAGTTTAAAAGGGAAAAAAGAAGAAAAACGGAAAAATTTAAACTGAAAGATGAACGAATCATGAGGAAACACCTCAAATTCTACATACGATTTTCCCCTAGTGCTGGAGTTTACAGTCTTGTGTGGTCCATAAATTTGCTGCGCACCTGTTCTTCTGGTTGGTCTTCTGGGGGAGGGGCTTGCCACGCTGTTTCTCAGGTGCCTTTGCTTGGGCAGAGTTGCTCCCCCCCCCCCTAGCAGGGGCAGGGGGGGCCAGGCTCGGTGTAAGCTGGTCCTCTGTGTGGCTTTTGTTCCTGGAAGGCTCTCTGCACTTCTTCACAGAATCAAAATAAAAATGGCCACGCCCGATCTCCAGCCCGAGAGCCGAAAGATCGTGATCCCCTCTCTTCAGTAAACCCTCAGGGATAAATGGTCTTCACTTTTGTGTGTGCCAAACTCTGCAGACTTGTACAGTGCGTGTCCACACTGATCCTCCTGGGGGGCAGGTGGAGGTCCCTGCACATTGTAGGGCCCTGGCACAGAGAGTGGTCTCCAAAGCCTTCACGCACCTGCTCTGTCCCTCCGGGGGGGGGGGGGGCGGTAAGCAGAGGGTTGCCTGCTACTGTCTTTTACAGGGTTCCTGCCCTGAGAGCTGTTGCCCTGCCATGCGCACACCCACTCAGCCCCTGGTGGGGGGGGGGAGGTGCAGGGCCGCCACATTCCTGTTTATTGCAGGGCACTGCGAGCTGTCCCCAGGGTCTGCGCGCACCCACCCCGCCCCTCCCAAGGGAAGGCAGAGGGGGTCCCAAGTTCTTGTCACTTGCATGGTCCCCACACGGAGAGCACTCGCCCAATCCAGCTGTAGCTCGCAGTTTATGGTAAACTGAGCTGAGAGCCCCCTCCCAGGCTCACTGACCCTGACCAGTTTCCCTGCTCCAATGCTTGGGAACTCTACTGGCTCAGGCACCCCGGTTATTTCTGTGACTCCAGGGATCCTGAGACCACACACAGTCCCATCTAGAAATTTGCCCCTTTTCACCACCCGAGCTCCATTCAGTCAGGGTTGTCTCTCACTGGAGCAGATTTCTAAGGGTTCTGTTTTTGCCCACTTGTGCTATATCACTTTCTGGTAGCCAGCTTACTGAGGTTCCCTCCCCCCACTGTTTATCTTCCCATATATCCCCTCAGATTCACTTCTCTGCAGCTCCTACCTTGCAGAAAGTGGTCGCTTTTCTACTTGTAGAGTCCCAGATTTTTTTTTCTCTTACATCTCAGGTTGAATTCGTGGGTGTTCAGAATGATTTGATAGTTATCTAGCTAAATTCAAGGGACCAGATGAAACTAGGTCCCCTATTCCTCCGCCACCTTGCCTCCTCCTCCATCTTTCCGTTTAAGTAGGTCTTGATTGATTTCTTTCAATGAAACTTTGTGGCTTTCAGAATATAAGTTTTGCATTTTCCCAGTTAAATTTATTCATGTGTTTTCTTCTCTTTGATGCTACTGTAGTTGAAATTGTCTTCCTAATTTCATTTTGAGATTGTTCTGTGATGACGCATAAAAATGCATTTTTTTGGTATTTTGGTATTGTATCCTGCAACATTGCTAAATTCACTTTTGTATTTTGATATTGTATCCTGCAACATTGCTAAATTCAGTTATTAGCTCTAATAGATTTTCTCTTTTGAAATAAAGGCAAACTTCTTCAACTTAATAAAGAGCATCTACAAAAAACCTACAGCAAAATTATATTTAATGATGGTAGACTGAATGGCTTCCTACCTACTAATATCTGGAAAAAGGGGAAAATGTACACTCTCACTACTTTTATTGAACATGACGTGGACATTTCAGCAGGGACAACGGGTGAAAAAGAAAGAAAGAAAGAAGAAAGAAAGAAAGAAAGAAAGAAAGAAAGAAAGAAAGAAAGAAAGAAGAAAGAAAGAAAGAAAAAGAAAGAAGAAAGAAAGAAAGAAAGAAAAAGAAAAGAAAAAAGAAAAAAGAAAAGAAAGGAAGGAAGGAAGGAAGGAAGGAAGGAAGGAAGGAAGGAAATTAAAAAAAAAACAGAAATAAAAGGCATACAGATTTGAGAGGAACGAAAAAAAGTCTCCTTATTTGCAGTTGACATAATTATCTAGGTAGAAAATCCCAAGGATGGGGCGCCTGGGTGGCTCAGCTGTTAAGCGTCTGCCTTCGGCTCAGGGTCCTGGGATCAAGCCTGGCATCGGGCTCCCTGCTCGACAAGAAGCCTGCTTCTCCCTCTCCCACTCCCCTTGCTTGTGTTCCCTCTCTCGCTGTCTCTCTCTGTCAAATAAATAAATAAAATCTTTAAAAAAAGAAAATCCCAAGGAACACACACACACACACACACACACACACACACTTCCTAAAACTAGTAAGTGAGTTCAACAAGGTAATAGGATACAAGATGAGTGGAAAAATCAATTGCATGCCTATAAAGTAGCAATGAACACATAGACATTCTAATTTGAACCGGAAAGCACAATGTAATTTGGAACCACTCAAAAATATTTGGGTGTAATTTTAAGGACTTGTGTGCTGAAAACTACAAAACAGTGATGAAATCTAAATACATGATGAGACATGCCATGTTCGTTGATGAGAACATACATATACACACATAGAGATATCGAGTGGTGGAAAGAAAGCTAACTGAATCACACAGAAAATTCTAACATCAAATGTGGATGGCTGTGGCTGATAACACTTAACTGTGA
Organism: Ursus arctos; assembly: GCF_023065955.2. NCBI lineage: Eukaryota > Metazoa > Chordata > Mammalia > Carnivora > Ursidae > Ursus > Ursus arctos. The sequence goes on from NC_079873.1 coordinate 79,442,085, forward strand.
ACTGAGGGAGCTGGCAGATATTTGAGGTTTGTGGCTTGGTTCAGTTGGGTCTAAGAATCCTCTGTTATCTAGTGTTTCCCTCAGATAAACTCAATAGAATTCGAACAAATTTGCATTTTCAAAATCAAGTGTGTTTTCAAAACAATGTGAGCATAACAGCCTCATTGTTAAAATTACTATAGTAATTTCTATTTTAGTAATTTTAAAAAAATGATAGTTATTGACTTGATAAGATTAGGTGTGGAAATATATATGTATACACATACATATTTATAATATTTATATTGTTAATATATATTTGTCACTGGCTTTCAAAAGGAAGGTGATTTTGTCACTACACCCATTCAGAAATCTTCCTTAAGTCCCCATTACATACAAAATTAAGCTTAGGGGAACATTCCTACTTCTCAACCATAGACAGCCGCAACCTAGAGGCTGCCCAGGAGGTGCAGGTCTGAAGGGCTGTTTACTTATCTGCTCATGAAGGCACACAAGGTCTGCCCCTACATTTGAACCCCCTCCTTCCACTATGCTCCTAGGCCTCAAGGGAGGGTCCACCTGTGAACACCTTCCAGAACTGACTCTGAGGGGCCGTCCTCATATCAATAATTCTCCATCTCCTCCAGACCCCAATAGGTACCCTACACACCAAAGGTGGGGGGATCTCTGACCTAAAGAAAAAAAATCCTGCCTCTAAGAGATTATGTCTTTTCCAAGTATTTTTACCTGGCACAATGTACTTTTATAATTAATGAGTTTTCTACATATCCTATACAGTATATCATTACAGACAGATACACACACACACACACACACACACACACACACACACACACAATGTATTTTCCTGGAAATAAAAGTCTTTAGCTTTCTTTTCTCATTTAGTATCTCATCTCAATGTTTGCAAATGTGTTTTTATTATTACGATGTTTGGATAAACTTTCCTAGGCTTTTTGCACATTACCATTCTTTTAATAAGAATTTTAGGTTGATCTCAGTATCTGATCTCTCCACTGATTTTTTTTTTATATATATATCAAGGACATTTTATATCAGTTTTACATGAGGACAATTTTTTATCCCAAGATTTTCATGTGCTTTTTAATGCTGTTTTTCTTCAAACAGGTTGCTTTTCAATAGATGTAGATGGCTAAGAAGGTAACAGTATTCTATGTGTAAAAATATCTGACTAGAACCCTGGGGACAGAGAACACCAGCCTCCAGGTCAGCTTTATTTTCTCATTTAGTAGCTTGTCTAAACATTTGCAGTTGTGTTTTTGTAGGTTATTATGGTTGGATGGATTTCATACATATCTTGGGTATCCCTATTGATTTTAGTAACAATTCTTTTTTTTTTAAAGGTTTTATTTATTTATTCAACAGAGATAGAGATAGCCAGCGAGAGAGGGAACACAAGCAGGGGGAGTGGGAGAGGAAGAAGCAGGCTCATAGCGGAGGAGCCTGAAGTGGGGCTGGATCCCATAACGCCGGGATCACGCCCTGAGCCGAAGGCAGACGCTTAACCTCTGTGCCACCCAGGCGCCCCCTTTAATAACAATTCTTGATTGATATCTATTTCCCCTCTTTCTAGTGATTCCTTTATATGTCAAGGATATTAATACAATGTAAGTCGTATATGAGGGCAATTTATTCTTCCCAGGTTCTCTTGTGCTCTTTAATGCTGTTTTTCCCTAAATGGATTGCTTTTAAATTTGAATGGATTTGTATGGCTAAGAAAGAACACGGTTCTCTGCCTACAAATATTTGACAAATACGCTAGGGGCACAGAACACTATCCCCAAGGTATAACAGAATAAGAGAACAACAGCCACACAGCCATGGGGCACACACACAGCCTGGGAGTGGTCTAGTATTTGAGTCTCTACCCTGCTGTTCTCCAAGAGTCACTGACCCTCTTTGGCTCTCCTTTTCTTTCTCTGTAAACCAGGGATCACAATACAGGCCTTGAAGGGATTTTGCACAGATTCAACATAACATGCAATGTCACTATTTATTAAGAAGAGAATCAGGGATCCTGCGTGGGAAAATACACAATTGGTCTTGGAGCGGATTAGTGTCAGTTAAAAGTTGGCTACCCAGCTCCCAGCAAACCTCTCGCTCAGGCAGAAATGAACTCAGGCTAGAGAAAAAAGACAACAAAGATGATGAAGGTGAAGATGGCCACAAAAACAGTTTCTTGTCAGGGCTGTGTTCTCAGGACCCTGGATGAGTCTGGATGAAGGTCTCCTCTGGGATCATGTGCTTGGCCTGAAGGAAGTGAAGAGAGGGAGTTGGGAGATCAGCAGAGTCAGGAGCCCTGAGTCTCCTTCCCAGGCCACCCAGTTTCCGCTCATTTGGCCTAAATTCCTGAACCTCACCTTGGGCCAAGTGAGAACCAATGTAGTCCCACTGGCTGTCATGAAGTCACCTAGTGTGGAGAAAGCACAGGTGATATCTGTTAAAACTAAAGCCAGAGACAATCTGACTGCACAGTACCATTTCCCAATCTATGGAAAAGAAACACGCCACCACATTTATCACAACTTAGGCAATGGAATGAGCCCTGTGGCACAATGTGTACTGGGAAAAACTCCTGAAACCAAAATGTCTGTCACTAAAGGTACAAGTCCATGGACTTAGGGAAGTAATGAACAACTGTTTAAAAAACCAGGCTAGCTAAAAATAAGTAAGTAAGTAAGTAAGTAAGTAAATAAATAAATAAATAATAAAAAACTGCTTAGCTTATAAGTAATGAAAGGATAATGTTCAGGGTGATAATGAGTGAAGTAAGTAAGCAAAACAAATTACCTGCAAGTTAACATGATTCAATCTTGGTTCCTCCCAGCTCCCTCCTATCCCCATGCACCCCCAGCACTCACTTCTGAAACCACTGGAGATTCATCCCAGACTGGGTGGAGAAAGTCTGCCCCATTTCCTGCCGCTTCTGGCAAAGGGTGGGCCAGGAGCTGCAGGAGGGTGTAGGCACTGGGATAGAGACTGTGCTCGGGGTCTCCTTGGGGCTGGCGTCCCTCACAAACAAATCATCGTTCACGATGCATAGACTGAAGGGAAAAAATGGGACCTCGGAAACTGGACAGAGAGACAACCCCACGCCTCAACAACGATCCGGCTCCCACTGCCACTCAGCAACCAAGTTGTCTCCATACCCCTACTGTGCCTGCCACCCAGGTTCCTTGGCTGGTACCTCTACTTGCCCTTCACCCCTCACAGAGCCAAACTTTGGAGAGACTGTCTAACCAATTTCACTCCATTTAAAGGTTTGTCCCCAAACCACGGACAATTTTACATCCATATTCACACTGCCAAGGAGTGGACAGTCTAATCTGCATTTTCAGAGGAAGTCACTGTGTCACAAAGAGATCATGTGACTTGACAAAGGTCACAAAGCTAGTGAGTGTTGGGATCAGGGAAAGAACCCATTATCTGATTCCAGAGCCGAAGCTCTTAATCACTACGAAACATGATTTCTTGGATGTACCTGTTGGCTTTTCACAATATTGAGAACACCCCAAAGACTGTACCTCCCCATTCCCATACCCCTGAACTCATACTGAACTGCGTGCTCCACCCACAACAAAGCACTCACCTGTACTTGCTGACAGGGGTAGTGATGAAGGTCCGGGTGAAGGCACGAACAGAATCCTGAGACATGCCTACCGCTGCAACAACGAGCAACAAACAACAATACCCCCTCAGCATTCCACACGCTTTCCGTACCCACACAGCATTCCCCAGTCAGGGTCTGACTTGATATTCATGCTGAAGGGGACAGTTGTTCTCTGGGGAGTCAAGGTGTTCTGAATGGGAAAGGCAATCTGTTCCCAGTGGCAGGGACCCTACCACGTGCTGGGACCAGTAAAAAACACTTCAGAAGTGCATTTGATGCATTTTTCACAGCTGCTCAAGAGATGGACATCATTAGCTCCATTAGCAAATGAGGAAACTTACAGGTTAAGAGCCCGAGGTCACAGAGTAAGGATCTAGGGTGAGAGCTGTCCAACTCCACAGACTGCATCCCTAATGCCCAAGCTGTGTGGGGCAGGCAGGCATAGCCCTAGTTCAGACCAGGATGATCTGAGGGCAGAGTAGAGATGGGAGAACACAGGGGGAATAGGAAGAGAAGGGAAGGCACCAGGGAAGCTGGGACAGTTCTGAGAGGGAGCCCAGCTAGCAGGGAGAGAGCAGAGGAGCATCTGGGGAGGAGGCTCTACACACACGCACCTTCCTTGAACACCCCGTTGACAGAGAAGCAGAGCATCATCTCCTGAAAGGGAAGAGCCCAGGTGCTACGTCACCTAAACTTCTTCCTACCCACCCGTGGCTTCCCGGGTCTGCCTGAGGGAGGAAGCCAGTGCTCACCGTCTGGAACCACATGTCCACCACGAAGGAGCTGAGGTCATGCTGAGTTTTGGGCAGCACACAGAGGGAGCGCATGATGTCACATTTTGTACGCTTCAGCAGCTGAACACGCAGGGCTATGGGGGGAGGAGAAGCAAGCGAAGGTTGGGGGTTGCCACACCCTGGGCCCTGTAATTACCCCTGCACACCCCCTTTCCCTGCCCAGTCTTCTCCATCACACACGCACAGGGGTCCTTGAGCTTCTTCATATTCCTGTTTTCCTTGAAGTATTCGCACAAGCTGCTTCTAGGAGAGACAGAGGAACAGGAGGTGGTGGTCTGGGCAGTGGGGGTGTTTCCAGGAGCTGCCCTGTGTCTGCTGGGGAGCCACAGGGCCCAGGAGCAGAGTCTGAGCTTTGCTACTCACGCGGCTGGCTCCCCGGGGTTGAAGGGAATGGCCAGGGAGAAGCAGGCCTCATTGTGGTAGGCACCGAGGAGACCCTGACGGTCTCCAGAGTCGTAGATCAAGTAGTACCTGTGGGAGAGCAATGAGGTCAGTCTGTCTCTGTGATCTGGACCCCAAATGAGGTTTCAAGACACAGTCAGCGGTCTTGAGCTCAGGTGGCCTCACCCATCCTAGGCATCCCCTTCCCCAGATTCCCTGGAGCACTTACTGCTGCAGGAATCGCAGGACTAGACTCTTCAGCGCATCAGATCCAAAGAAGCTTCCCTGAAATCACAAAAGTCCCCAAGACCACGGCGGATACCCCCTCCTCACGCACCACCCAAAGCCCTGCTTGATCCGCCCTCCTCACCTTGCAGGTTGGTAACCTCTTGTGGGCAGCAATACCAACGCTCGTTGGCGAGGGTGACTCCTGGCTGTCCTGGGGAGAGGAAAAGGCAGTGGGCAGTGCAGACCAGGAGCTGGTGCTGGACAATCAGGGAAAGGATGGGCCCCGGAGAGGGTGAGGGTCAGAGGCCAGGTGCAAAAGGGCCCTGGAAATTACATGGCCAAGACTGATGCCCCTGGAGAACGTGGCTGGAGGACATCTGGAGCCCTTGTTGGGTTTCCACGTGGATTTGGACCTCCATGAGTTTTAAGGGTCATGAAAATTTTAACTTCTGCAAGACCTAAATGGCTTCAGGGCAGGTTTGGGGCAGCATCAGTGCCAGGAGAGGAGTCAGTGATCAAGGAATACACCTACCAGGCGTAATAACTTGGGAAACAGTTCCAGGATGGAGCTGCAGAAATCCAGACAAAACAGAAAAGTCAGCGAAATTTTGCAGGTGTCCTTCATCATGGGAGCAAGCACACTTACACCTGACACACAGCCCAGTATGTCCCACCTACACTACAGTGTCCCAGCCTCCTGGGGCCCTTGGCACCTCCCTTGTGGATGGACCTAGAGGGAAAGCACGCACTCCCTTCCCCTCCTCTCTCTATCTGATTCCACTCCTCCGCCCCACCCCCTCTTCCCTCTCCCCCTGCGTGGATCCCACCTAGACTGCCCTGACTCCCATCTCCAGTGCCACCAGAAGCAACATTTGGAGCCCAGGCTCCAGGGCTGCCTTCCCCTTCCAGCCTCCCTTCCTTCCTTCAGGTCCCCACCAAAGGCTCCAGACAGAAGAGGGAATGGGGTGGGAGCCCAGGGCTCTGCTACCTCACTAGGGGTCCAGCACTCTGCAGGACCATGACACCCCTCAGGAGTGGTCCAGGATGCTGGGGCAGGGAGGTGAGTGAGGCAAGACCCAGGAGGCAGGGAGGGAGAGGGAGGCGGATGAAGACAGAAGAGGGGTTGACGGTAGGAAGGGAGAGGTGAGGGAGACATAGGGGAATAGAGACAAAGGAGGGAGAGAACGCAAAGCAAAGGGAAGGGAAAGAAGCTCTACCATGGTGGTGGGGGTCAGGCAGGAAGAGAGAAGAAGGGGGAAACGGCCCTCTGCCTGCAGTCCTTTCCTTCATCTCCCTGGCTGGCCCTGGCACCCGAGGTAGGAATGGAAAACATGCAGGTGTTAGGGCTGGGGGCCCACTGCCTGCCGGTTGAACCTTTGTCACCTGTGTGAGCTCAGTCTGAGCCCGACATGGGGAACGAGGCAGCCACGGGGGCAGGAGACCTACCCCAGAAGGAGTAGTGGGCCAAACCCCAGGTCAGCGTGGAGCCGAGGGTCTGTGGTCCCCTCCTATGATCACCGCCTTCCCTCCTGATGGCCCCAGTGCACCTGTGCCCGTCTCAGTCGGTTCCTTGCCTGAGGGATTATACCCGTGTCGGGCTACCCAGGGCTCCGCCGAAGGACCATTCGGGATGATGTGACGTGTGGAGGGAGGGGAGGGGGCGGAGCCTCTGAGAGGCCTGTCCTTCTGTCCTCTCAGGCACCTCTGCCCTCTGTCCTCCATTCCTGCCTCAGGAAGCCCTCTGCTCACTGGCGGTCACCCACTTCTGGCCCCCCGACTCAGGGAACCCTGGTTTCTCCCAGGGAGGGCCCAGCTCCTGGCAGCGGGTCAAAGGAATGGATGTCATGTTGGCAGTCCCCCAGGACCTCGGCCCTCAACGTGGGGCAGGAAAGCCGCCAAGGCAGCCTGGAATTGGAGTGGGGATACATTTGGTTCAAGGAAAGGAGGGTCCCTCTCAGAACAAGGGAGGGAAGCCCTGTTTCGGCAGGGAGGCAGGAAGGCCTGTCTCAGCATGAGGCCCTGGGCTGGAGGACCCTTGTCAGTCCAGGTCACAGCATGTGGTTCAAGGTGGTCACTCTGGCCCTAGTGAGGAAGGGGAGCCCTGCTTCGTGGATCACACTTTGGGCAGGGCACGCTAGAGAAGGCTGGGTGCAGAGAGCCTGCAAACGGACCTCAGACCAGACAAACGGGTGAGCAGGTCAGAGGAAGGGAAGGAGACGTCTAAGCACAGGCGAGGGACACGGAGAGGAGAGCATAGAGCCTCTGGTCCCCCCCCGCCAAAGGCACAGAGCTGCTGCCTCCTCCAAACAGGCACCGTCAGGCAGAGTTCAGAGTCCCACGGGGTGACACAGTGTACAACTGACCTTATGTTGGTTGATTTATCAGGGAAGGCGGTGCATGGGGGGCTTCCGCCGGCACTCATCTCTTCTGGCTGCAGACTTTTGCCCTGGTCCAACTCCCCTGCAGACTTCACCTACAATTACGGGGAGGAAACACACGGAGCAGAGAAAGATGGCCCGGATGACCCTGCACCCCCAGCCCTTCCCTTTTCCAACAAATCCACTTCCCTGACTCTTGTCACCACCCCGTGAGCTCTCCCCACCTTCCTTTCAAAGAAGGACCTGGGTACCACACCTCACCTCACTGTTGGAGAGGTTCAAGTTCTTGATGCTGGCGGCATTCTGCAGAGTGTTGCACAGGCTGTCCAGCTGGCAGGGGGTCTTGTTGCTCGGGTTCGAGGGCAAAAGCTATGATGAGGGAAGAGTTACAGTGAGGACCCCAACAGGGGATATCTGAGACCAATCTGCCTCTGCTACCTAATCTCTCCCACCTTCACCATCAGTCTCAGCACTGGGCCTGAGTCCTCACCTCGGGCATGTTCTTTTCATGGGTCTGCAGGGTGGCAGCCATGCTGTTTCTAAGACTCGGTACCATTTCAATATCATGGGTGATCAAGTCTCCGAGAAGGCGAGAGGAAGGAATCAGAAGGCTGAGAGAGGCCCGGCTGGCACAGCTCCAGCACCAACCCCTCCCCACGTTAGCATCCGTAAGGCTCCTTCCCAGACAGGCTCCTCTGCCCTCACCTGCCCTAGAATTACTGATGGAGACATACCAGGGCCAAAGTGGACTCTCTGGATGTTAAGAGCTTGCTGGGAGACTACATATCGTTTGTTCATGGGCAGCTGCAGAGTTAGAGATGGGGTCAGTGGCTCTGAGTTTGAGGTGGAGATGGGGGGCAATAGGTGTGGGAAGAAGGTGCGGGCCTGGATGTGGATGCACAACCAGTCTTGAGTCTGCATTACCTTTGTCTGCTCCACCTTTTCTGACTTCAGCTCCTTCTGCACAGAGTGGGGTGTGCCAGAGGGGTAGATAAAGATAGAGATCTGTAGGGAACACAAGAGGGGCTGGGTAAGTACCAGGAAATCTGACACAAGACCTTGCCCCTGTCCTGCCCTCTTGCCCCTAACTAGCCCCAGCCATGCCCTTGACACGCACCCTTTCGTTAGCCTCATCCCAGATCTTGCCGTTGACACCCTTCAATGCAAAGGCAACGCTGGCATCCTCAACAAAGAACTGGGCCTGCATTCTCTCATAGTGAAACTGTAGGGAGAATGGCAAGAGAAAGAGAATATGAGACCCGAGCCACTGCTCATCTGCCCTGTTTCTTCTCATCTGCTTCACTGTTTTCTCTTACCTCGATGGGGGTGAATGGGACACTGCATTGTCCCTGAATCAGATCCAGCAGCCACTTCTCATCATATTTGATGCCGAATGGAATCTAGGAGGCAGGGAGGTGGGAGAGATGGGAGAAGAGATTGACACAATGGAATCCAAGGTTAAGATAAGACCCAACCATGTCTTCCTTTCATACCCTTAGGTGGGTGGGTGGGGGGCTTTAAAATAATTTCTTATGAGAAGACATTATCCATTATTGCAAACTTTTGTACCAGACATGGATTTCCCAAATAACCTTTCCTTCCATTCAAACACTTTTCTTCAAATAATCGACTTAAGATGTTTAACATGTACTTCCTTTTATAAAGGTCCAAGTGATCCTAGCTCAGGGCAGGGTGCCTTAGCCCGCTTCTCCAACAGACCCCAGAGACTCAACCTCCTCCCACAGTCGGCTAGAGCTAAACTGAGCCTTCCGGTGTGGAGTTGCTCCATTTCCTTGGCTGTAGTTTCCTCTGCTCTTAGACGACTTACCTGATTCTCCCTGTAGTCAGTCTGTCCCCTTTGTATTGCTTCTCTGAGTCTGCCCTTACCTGATCTAGGATGTTAACTAGGATGTTAACATATGTAATGTAGCAAATGTGATGATGCTAGTAATAAAAAGACCGATTACTCACTCCTCTGCCCCCCAAAAAGTACCTAGCATCTCTACGCGAGTCCAACACAGTTCCCTCTGTTCACTTTCTTCTACCTATTAGGTCCATTTTGCCAGGACACTCACAATGATCTTGTACCATTTCCCCATGGTCTCATCCTGCCTCTCCTGCTCCACTCTTCTCTCTGGAGGCTTTTGCTTTCCCTCCACGTTAGCTTGGGTTTGGTCTTGTTTCTGAAAATTGCCTCTCCGATGACGCGGTGGAATGGCATAGGGAGCGCTGTGGGGAAGTGGAGAGAAGGAAGTAGTCCACACGTGCTCAGAAAGTCTTCCATTACACGTTTGCCCACTGATACCAGGGTACAATAAAGTTTGCTCAACCATTAACCTGATTCTATCACTCTTCACTCTTCCAGGTTGGAGAAGGGAATGACATATTCAACTACAGGGCTATGTATTCCACTGGCTGGTACACTTCAGCTATGCTGACTGGTCACTTACTATCTCACTCGGGTGCTTGTGTGAGCGCCATTTGTTGCTGGATCTCCATCTTGTTGCTGGTGGGACGAAGAATGACCGCCAGAACTGACTTGTTCAGACCAGTTGTTGTATCTCCTTCGGTAAATACCCCAGCATCTTGTTCTTCTTTGTAAGGAGTTACCTACGTCATTATGCCCTGAAATTGAGAACAACACATCAGTGGTCCCAATACCACAAACGGTTCTGGGGAAAGATCATGGCTAATGAAGAACTATCACTGGCTTTATCATCTACAATGAAATAGAGCACGGTGCCAAAAAGGTTGAAAAACTTCGCTGTGTTTCCATTTCCCGGGAGATGAGAGGTGGGGCTCGCTTGCAGCCAAGAAGAAAACGAGCGCAAAGGAAAGGGTTTGGGCCTAGGGTTTAATCTGTGATGTTAGCCCTTGCTCTGCCCTTTTCGGGCTGGGTGACCTGGGGCAAGTTGCCTGTCATCTCTAACTCACAGCTCCCTCCTCTGCCCTGGGGGGGGGGATAACAAAATCCACCCTGAAAGTTTGGTGTTATGGTTCAAGGGTCAAAGGTGAGTTCCCGCCTGAAGAAAGAATTAGAGAAGTGAAAGTTAGATCTGATGACAATATCCAGAAAAGCCCGGAGAGACAAAATATGGAAGATACCAAAAGAGAGAGGGAGAGAATTAAGGGAGATGTTGTGAGCATATCTAACACATGCTTCATTTGAGTCCCAGAATGAAAGAGAGGGAAACGTGGAGAAGTGGCATTTGAAGAGCTCTTGCTTGAGAACTTTCCCAAAGTAACAGGATAATCAAGTCAGTATGACAATACTAATAGGAGACAAAGTATGCTTTAAGGAAAAACATTCCTAAAGAAAAGATGTACATTTCACAGCGATGTTAATGTAGCAAAACTGGGGAAATTTGTGACCCGAAGACTCAAACTAAAGGAAATATTAAAGGTTCTTCTTCAGGCAGAAGAAATACAATCCCAGATGGAGGCACAAAGATGCAGGAAAGAAAGACTAATGGCATTTGTGAATATGTAGGCAAGTCTAACTAAGTATTGACTATATAGCACCAGGACACTAATTTCTTCTAGGGGTTTAAATATACATAGAATTAAAATTCATGGCAATACACTGGGAGAGTGTGAGTGGAATCATGGAACATTGCATCTAAAACTGGGGATGTACTATATGGTGACTAATATAACAAAATAAAAATTATTAAAAAAAAAAGGAATCAAAGTGTTCCAAAGTTCTTTCACCGTCTGAAGAGCTTTAAAGAAGGAATTTACATAAGACCATGAAAAGGTAAAAAAAAGTATATCATAGTCTTAAGGGTCAATGCTACAAGAATGGCTAAAGAATGTTTAACTGTCCAGCCAAATGAGGTAACAATTTTTTTTTAAAGATTTTATTTATTTATTTGACAGAGATAGAGACAGCCAGCGAGAGAGGGAACACAAGCAGGGGGAGTGGGAGAGGATGAAACAGGCTCACAGCGGAGGAGCCTGATGTGGGGCTCGATCCCGTAACGCCGGGATCACGCCCTGAGCCGAAGGCAGACGCCTAACGACTGCGCCACCCAGGCGCCCCATGAGGTAACAATTTAATACTAAAGAAAAAAAAAAAAAATATATATATATATATATATATATATATATATTTGGGCGCCTGGGTGGCTTAGTCGATTAGGTGTCCAACTTTCTTTTAAAGATTTTATTTATCTATTTATTTGAGAGAGAGAGAGACAGAGAGGCAGAGAGATGGAGGAGGGGGAGGGGAGGGCAGAGTAGGAGGGGGAGGGGAGGGCAGAGTAGGAGGGGGAGGGGAGGGCAGAGTAGGAGGGAGAGGGAGAGGGAGAGGGAGATAATCTCAAGCTGACTCCACGCTGAGCAAGGAGCCCAACTCTGGGCTCTGTCTCACAATCCCGAGGCCATGACCCCGAGATCATGACCTGAGCCAAAACCAAGAGCTGCCGCTTAACTGACTGAGCCACCCAGGCACCCCAAGGGTCCGACTCTTGGTTTCGGCTCAGGTCATGATCTCAGGGTTGTGAGATCAAGCCATTCTCTCTCTCCCTCTCCCCCTGCCCCTCCCCACCCCTCTCTCCCTCTAAAAGAAAATATTAAATCATTTCAGGGAAAGGAGAGGAAAGGGGCCTAACAACAGGCAGAAATAAATGTGCAGTTAATATGGTATACAGAAACCAAGTTGTATCTGTATTTACATTGAAAGTTTCAGACTGGATATTCCAAAGAGAAAGACGGATATTACGAGACTGGAATGAAACCATTCCATCAAATGCTCCTTAAAGGAGACACATGCAAGATTTAAATGATTTAGAAAATTTGAAAATAAAAATAAAATTTGGCAAAATGTATACCATTTACACGTTAACCTACTGAAACCTGGTATACCCATATTACTAAAGGGAAAGGTAGTCCTTCAAGAAAAAACAAAACAAAACAAAAAACCGTTACTAGAGAAAAGAGGGAGATTTCTTTATGATAAAAGGTTCAATGGAAAAAGAAGCCATTAATACAAAATGCTAAATTTGTGTGCATATCTTAACACAGAGCCAAAACATGCAAAGCAAACAATGACAGCAAAAGGAGAAATGGATAAACTCACGATTACAGTGGGAACACACCTCCTTGAGTGACACACAAAATGGCAGACATAAGTTCCACTAGGTGGAGATTTTAAAATGAGAATTAAGTAAATTAACAAATTTACTTAATTGGCATGGAACAGTGCACATAGCCACTACACATGGAACATTCCAGAATCGGTCATATGCTGGGCTGTAAGGCCAACCTCAAGAAACGTCTATGGGGGTAATGCAATATACCCTGAGTAGTTGATGTAAGCGTCAAGGGTAATGGTGGGGTCTCTGCCCCTCCCCCACCTCTAGTAGGCATCCAAAGAATGTTAATTTACACCAACCCCCTTCCCTTTGCCTCCCACCCAGCCAACCTTGGGGACCCTCCCCACTCTCCAAAGTCTGGACCTGTGAGGACCACATAAGTCAGGTCTATCCCCTCAACCAGTGAAAAAAAATTCTCCTCAGCCTTGACCACTTCCATAGGAGAGGAGGTTTTCCCTGTGGAACCAGGATGGGAATGTCAGGGCCCACTTGGCCCATTTCCTCCAGAGAGTGCAGAAGTAGTCAGCCTGGGTCCTCTCCCCCGCTCCTCTAAACGGGGGTTGGCTGGGTGGCCGGTGGGGTGGGGTGGGGGAAGGGACCCAGAACCCCTCATACCTTCTGGGGATCTGAGGCCAAGGCCTCGTGCTGACCAACTCACCCATGGTGTGGACTGAAGGCAGTGACCTGTCACCAGTGTCCTCCCAGGTTGCTTGTGAAGAGAATCCGTGGGGTCTGGAGCTGGAGGTTTGGAGACAACCAGGGACAGCTGCTGAGGAAGGTGAGAGCAGGCCACAAACCACTTTGTCAGCGTCACACAAACAAGATGGAATCCTTACAGGAAGTCCCTTCCTCAAAGGCATAGAGAAGAGAGCCTCAGCTGCCAGAGGAGACTTCACTTCGTACAAATACTGCCCCCTGAGTTTGTTACCAGCCTGCCAGGGAGCTGTTTCCAACTGGTTCAGCCCTGCAGAAAAGGCCAGCTAGAATCAAGAGGGGTGGGACCCAGGTATTTGCAGCTACAAACACAGGGAGCTCTGCATGCCTCTGTATCCACTGCAATACATCTTGTTCCCTCATTCTGCAAACCCAGAGAACTCTGAGTGCCAGCTATAGGCCAGGCTCTGGACTTGCTACATTGCATCTGCTCTGTCATGGATTCCTCACAAGGGGAGTCTGATATCACAGTCACCAGCTTTGCAAGGTTGCTGCAGCTTAATGAGGTGCTGGAGCTTGTTTGGAGTCATTCAGATGCTACCTGGAGAAACAGAGACTACAACTGAGCTCCATGGAACGGCGGTGACATGTCCATGCACATGTAGCCGAACTAAATTCTTGCTGCAATATGTGGGATTTTTTTAAGTTAGAGCAAAATAACAGAATGTTCTGAAAATAATCACACGGCTGGCATTATCTCCAGCTCCTTCCAGAGAGATAATAGCAAACAAACAAATTTACCCTCCCCCACCGAAACAAGCAAACAAAAACAGAAACAACACTCTCTCTCTTTCTCTCTCTCTCCACCCCATCCCGCTCTCTCTCTCTCGCTCTCTCTCTCTCTCTCTCTCTCTCACACACACACACACACACACACACACACACACACACACAGAGCAGACCTGGAAACTAAAAAGGAAATAGCAAACAGAGTTTGGTGGGTCACTGTAATGAGATAGAATAAAACAAATCATGCCTTTTTCTTCACCAAAAAATACAGTCAGCATAGGTAGATGCCCCTTAGTGGTCAGAGACAGAACTGTAGCTCTGAAAGTCTCAGACCAGAGGGCTTTACATGGGGAAAAGAAGGAGGGAGGCGCCTGGGCTCCAGTGCATTAGCCAGAACTTGCTGGAATTTTCCACTACTTTCTGGAATTTTCTACTCTTTGCCCACAATCCCTTCCTGGATCTCCATGCCCTGAGAGAGAAAATTCAGTCCCTGAGAGAGGTGAAGAAAACTCTGCACATGAGGGTGTGAACATTTGGGGGGAAGGGAAGTGTAAGACACACACACACACACACACACACACACACACACACAGTAAACTGTCAGGTCAAGAGCTGAAGTTTGTATTTGCTAATTAAACAGTATCATGTGAACATTTTCATAACATGGTAAGTATATGTGAACTTTGCTTGTGAATTGGCTATTAGATATTTTCAAGTGTTTCTCTCAGCAAATTAGCCTAATGGCAAAATGCTAAACATTAAAAACGTATACTTAGAAAATGAAATCATTCTGCACCTTTCATCTGTATGATCCCCTCACCCCAACTCACAGATATCCAAGATACCTGATGTGAATAGATTGGTGCACATTTTCCAGGGGGTGTTTCTCTTTAGGTAATGTGTACACTTACCTTAAAATATTTGTGTAGTTATGTGGTTATAGATACACACTTTCAAAAAAATTTGCAATCACATAAATAATTTTCCACAAATTGGTGTTTTCACTTACTTATTACAACATCTCCAGATTGCCATTTCTTCAGTTAATGCAGTGTGGCACCTTTCCAGATGTGTACTGGAGAAGCATTCTGCTTTTTATGTAAATTATTTGTTATCGTTTGCCCCTTTCTCCACTGATAAACAAAAGTCCTTCATCTTCTAGCCCAGTAGCACGAATTCTGTAATATTGTTTGCAAATATTTACTCCCTTCTTTTCAAACTTTTATTTTTTTTTTCTTTTGATAGTACAGAAATTGCTTTAATTTTCATGGGTTTTCTTCATTTAAAAATAATACAGCTACGACAGAAAACAAAACAAGAAACACCTAGGGTTGCATCAAATACTAGCCCAGTGAGAATTCGTCATTCAAAGCATTGAGGGCTTCAGGGCACAATGGAAAAGAGCTTTACACCTCATTCTACATGTGTAAATAATGGGCAAAATAACTGAATACTTGTAAGGTCATTGGAGATACCATGTAAAGTGCCTCTGGCTTAAAATAATTCTGTAAATGATCATTTCCTCCCCTCCTTGGAGGTTACTTTTCCTCTGCTCCTGGTTGGGCCACACACACCACCCCCAGGACAGTGCTATCCATGTGGCCCCCTATTCAGGCCTCCAGGCCTGAGGAATGGGATTTCATCTCCACCATCATCTCCAAGACAAAGACATTGAGGAAAAGGTTGTTTGAGTACCCTGCCAGCATGACATGAACACCTGGGGCATTCAAAACCAGATATGTGACCCAAGAAAAACTTTTAACTCTGTTGCAAACTTAATTGGACAAATTAAAGGGAAGTTAAAGAAAAAAAATAACTTTCTCTATCCCAAACAGAAATGTCACATATAAAGAAATGCAAATTATTGGGAAAAACGCATGGAATGTGTTTTAAAGGCAAATGTTTAGTATTCTATTATATAAATGAATCTGATTAATAAAAGATTGTCGCTCGAAGTCCACTGAAACAATTCAAATAAGAACTATACATTACAAACTTATAAGATTAAACATGTACAAAACAATTACACATGCATGTATGTATGTTTGTGTGTGCATGTATTTCCATATATGTATATACATACACACACACACATATATATATAACATATGGAGAATAGTATACACATATTGTGAGCAAAATTTGGAAGAATATATATGTCCATGTAAATGTACTTATATATTACTGTGCACAGGGAAGTATATCTGGGGGATATAAATGAAATTACCACGGAAATACATCTTGCTGTGTAACAAGATAAAAAATACAGACAAAAATATTTTTCTAATAAATACACATTCCTACACTGCATTTGATTTTGAAATAAATACATCAACTTGAAATCCAAAAAATAACCGATATAAGATTTTATAGCATTGTAGTATATACCTGGTTGGAAATTTCATTACGAAAATCATACGTATGTGTGTGGCTTAACTGTATATATCTAAATCTATATATTTTTTTCACATTATTTTTGTCTCTCAATCACACGCTTATTGGTTTCCTGTTATAGTTGGGAGGGGCTGAAGAAAAGTTCTTGCTACTGGATTTAATGTACACGGGCTCTGACTCACCCTTAATGCTTCATTTCCCACAAAATCTCCCAGAAGTTTCCCTCTGGGGAGGGACCTCCCTCCCTTCCTCCTTCCAAGGATCCCTGCTAAGTGATGTCTAAGCTGCCATTCTAGACATGTTCATCAGATGGCATGGACCTCCAATTCCTGAATTTTCTCCAGTGAAAAATATTATCTGGGATAAGGAGAGAAGCAGCAATTAAAAGTTATATTTTGCACTGCGAGTGATAAAACGGCATGCAAATTAAAATCATGCTCAAACGGCTTTACCAAACGATTTTCTTTCTTCTTTATAAGGATTTCACAGAGAGAAATCATAGTAATAAGATCACACACCCCTTAGAGGGCTGGTGGATATTATAGGCCTGAGGTGGGAGCAGAGAGGGCAGAAAGGGTTCAGGAACTTTCTATAGTCTTGTTAAGTATCACAAAGTTTTTCTCAGCATGCCAAACTGCTGGGTAAGGGATTTCCACACTGGGTCTCCCAAGAGATGAGCCAGGTTACCAGGTATTTCCTTCCTGCTATATCTGGTTAGTCTCCACCCTCTCTTTATTCTGCTGGTTAATTCCTCCTTGCCTCCAATCTCAGTTGAAGCATTCACTTCCTGTGAGAAGTCTCAGACACTCAAACCCTAACTGGTTTGATTACCTTTAGGCATCTACTCACCCCATCACCTTTACCATCTCCAGATACACTTTTCATGTGAAAGGGGACGAAAGACTGTGAGCTCAAACGTTCTGATGGGCTGTGGCTCCACAGGGTAGACTAAAGATTCTGAAGTTTTTCAAATATCTTACCTGAAGATTTGCCACAGATTTGCCTCTTCTACTTTTGAGGGGGATGTGCAGGACACAGGTCAGTTTAGAAATTGGACTGTAGAGCTGTTCCACAGACAACAATGAGGGCGTGTACTTCAGAGAAGCTGTTGCAGCTCCAGATTGATGCTTCCTTCTCTAAAGGATCCAATGAAAGTACTGTAATGACAGTCTGTGATTTTTAGGAGATACGGTTTTGCATCGCAGAGAACAAACGAAACTTCCAGAGGTAGAACTGTAAGTTAGAAAGTCATTCGTGGTGGTGGTGGTATTTTCTTCAAAGTGAAGCACAATTAGCATACAGCATTATATTAGATTCATGTGTACAATATAATGATTCGACAATTCTGTACATTACTTAGTGCTCCTCACAATAAGTGAACTCTTAATGCCCTTTATCTATTTCACCCATCCCTCCACCCATCTCCCCTCTGGTAACCACCAATTTGTTTTCTTTATTTAAGAGTCTGGGTTTTTTTCTTTCTTTTTCTTTCTTTCCTTCCTTCCTTCCTTCCTTCCTTCCTTCCTTTCCCTTCCTTTTCCTTCCTTCCTTCCTTCCTTCCTTCCTTCCTTCCTTCCTTCCTTTCCCTTTCTTTCTTTTCTTTCTTTTCTTTCTTTTCTTTCTTTCTTTCTTTCTTTCTTTCTTTCTTTCTTTCTTTCTTTCTCTTTCCTCTAGTCATTTGTTTTGTTTCTTAAGTTCCACCTATGAGTGAAATAATGTTATTTGTCTTTCTTTGACTGATTTATTTCACTTTGCATTGTAACCTCTAGGTCCGTCCATGTTGTTGCAAATGGCAAGATCTCACTCTTTTTTATGGCTGAGTGATATTCCATTACACACACACCCCACACACACACACACCATGTTATATATACCATATATACACTGTGTGTGTGTGTGTGTGTGTGTGTGTGCGTGTGTAACTTAGCTTTTGGAAATAATGCTGCAATAAATGTAGGGGTGCATATATCTATTCGAATTAGTGTCTTCATTTTCTTTGGCTTTTATTTTCTTTCTTCTCAAATTAGTGTTTTCGTTTTCTACTGGCTACCAGTAGTAGAATGACTGGATCATACGTGGTAATTCTATTTTTAATTTTCTGAGGAAGCTCCATACTGTTTTCCACAGTGGCTGCACCAGTTTGCATTCCTACCAACAGTGCCCTTTTTTCTCTACATCCTCGCCAACAAGTTTTGGGCGTTTTTAAATAATTCGCTTTATGGAATGCTCTTAAATATATTTCAGAATTTCAAAAGTCATTAAAAAAAACCTAAAAAAGGAAGCAAAAATTTCCATTAACCCCTGAGGAGATCTCAGCTTTCTTTATATTCTCACTAATTATATATGTAATATGACACCGACTTATATTTTAATCTACATAATAACATTTAATCCCTTTGATGTAACCACAAAGTCCACATGGTGATTCCTTCTTTACGGATGAGGAAACTGAGCCTCAGATTCCAGGCATGGCTGAGGCTAAAGCACCTGTGTGACCTTCACTGCCTTGTGATTCCAATAAATTCTGGCAAAGACCCTATGAGGAAGAGAATCCTCACTCCCTGAACAGGGAAGCTGGTGCCTGGGGCCTTAATGTCCCACACGGTCACATGTCATGCTCCTAGTCATTGGCTGAGCCCAGAATGGAATCCACATCTTCTGAAGCCAAAGCCTTTTCATGATTCCTACTGCTTCACCTGGTCTTGCATTAATTATCGGAGATACTTTTATAGGCTTTGTTTATGAACATAATGGGAATTCCCACTCAGTTTAGACAGTGTGGAAAATACATTCAAGGATGGAGGGAGAAATGCAAATAACTAGCAACGCCACAAAACACTCACATAGTAAACCTTTGGGGTTCCCTTCCTGACACC
Organism: Ursus arctos; assembly: GCF_023065955.2. Taxonomy (NCBI): domain Eukaryota; kingdom Metazoa; phylum Chordata; class Mammalia; order Carnivora; family Ursidae; genus Ursus; species Ursus arctos. Next base: position 79,461,303 of record NC_079873.1, read on the forward strand.
TGAAAACTATTTAAAATTTTAGCTTCAATTTACTGTGACTATTTGAGACAATTCTTTGTTTCTGTTTCTACCGTTTATCACCCAGACATCTGTTACCCAGATATTGCTTTTAACAGAGAAGGAAAGCTATATATCCTTTCCCAGTGAAAACGAATTAACAATTGTAAGAATGCCATTGGCAAGGCTTGAAGGAATATGTGTTTCTCAAAAAGAACTTGTTTTCTCGAAATTAAAGAGTTTCATTTTTAAGCATTACAATTAAAATCTGCATTACGACATGTTTGCTAATAGGTAACACAAACTACAGAATTTGAGGTTAAGATGAAGATGCCTTCATACATATTCATGGGCACTTTGAATGAAACCCTCGAATCTGACTAATTTGGCAGTGCACCAAAACCTAGTTTAAGTACCATCCATTACTTTCTCAAAACAAATATGGCTGAATACAAAGCAGTCCTTGACCGCCCATTGAGACAATCCATTTTCAGGAGCTGGGAAAAGAAATTATTAGGCAGAAGGCATGAGCATAGGGTGTTTGTTTAAAGTGTAGAGGTGAATGTCCACAATGGAAAGGAAATTGACTTTCTACTGGTGAAAGTGCAATGTACACATTAAACAGTATATTGAGCATCAAACTGAATATGAGAAGAAAATGGTTGAAAACCTCAAACATGACAAGCTTTCCCCTGTAGAAACGTCAAGGGTATATGATAGTGCATTGTATGAGAATAAACAGCCACACCTCACTTCTTTCAACCTGGTCTTCACCCTTAACTGGCTGCCACAGCGTAGGATCTGCCTGTTGCCTCACTTCCTTATGTGAAAATGGTCCCCAGGACAAGTTCGTCTCTTCCCCCGTGCTGGCCTCCTCTCTAAGAGAGGGTAGTACCAAATCTCACTGGTTATAGACCTGTGAACAGGAGTGAGGCAGATCTGGATTTGAGCCCCGTTTCCATTACCTTCTAGCATAGTGGTGCCCAAGTTTGCTCATCATGCACTCAGATGAAAAAAAAAAATGTAGAGCCTTTACCTCTGTATAACAGGTCTGGTTGTCTTCAGTGGTTCCGTCTATACCTGGCTTTGTCCACACCAGCAATCTCTATCTCTCTCATTGAGAATATGCAGTCTCTCAAATTTTTCTTGCTGTCTACCCAACCATTCTCCATCATGAAATCACCTGACACTCACAGCTAGGTTATATTGTCCTCCTGTTGATTGTCACCCATCACACAGAACACCAACATCAGACTAAGTCACTCTGTGATCATGATAAAATGAGATAAAAAAAAAAAAACCAACAAGATCACAGTGAATACAGTAAAGTTGCAGGATGCACATTCAGCATACAGAAATTAGTCACACATCTACACACTGACAGTGAACCACTGAAAAAAAAGATACCAAGAAAATAATCCCATTTACACTAGCATCAAAAACAATAAAATACTTACAAATCAATTTAACCAAGAAGGTGAAATATCTATATGCTGAACTGACGAGAGAACCTGGAGAAGACACAAATAAATGGAATGATACTCCATGTTCACGGATGGAAGGAATTAATATTGTTAAAGTATCCATACTACCGCCAAGTAATCTGTAGATTCAGTGCGATCCCTATCAAAACACCACTGCCATTTTCCACACAAGCAGAACCGAAAAAAGGCTTTACATTTATATGGAACCACAAAAGACCCAGAATTGCCAAAGCAATGTGAGAAAGAAGAACAAAGCTGGAGGCATCACGCCTCCTGCTTTTAAACTACATTACAAAGCCATCAATGATCAAACGGTATGGTACTGGCATAAAAACATACACGTGGACCAGTGGAACAGAGCAGAGAGCCCAGAAATAGACCCATGCATAACCCGTCAGCTAATACTTCCTAAGAGAGCCAAGAATATTCAACGGGGAAAGGATAGTCAGTTCAAGAAACGGTGCTAGGGGGGCACCTGGGTGGCACAGCGGTTGGGCGTCTGCCTTCGGCTCAGGGCGTGATCCCGGCGTTCTGGGATCGAGCCCCACATCAGGCTCCTCTGCTGGGAGCCTGCTTCTTCCTCTCCCACTCCCCCCGCTTGTGTTCCCTCTCTCGCTGGCTGTCTCTGTCTCTGTCGAATAAATAAATAAAATGTTTAAAAAAAAAAAAAGAAATGGTGCTAGGAAAACTGGACATTCACATGCAAAAGAATGAAACTGGACCCCTATCTTAACACCACTTACAAAAATTTACTCAAAATGAATCAAAGATTTAAATGTAAGTCCTGGAACCATAAAACTCCCAGAAGAAAATATAAGGGGAAAGCTCCTTGGCGATGTTCTTGGCAATGATTTTTTTGCATATGACACAAAGACACAGAAGCAATGAAAGCGAAAATCAGTAAGTGGGGCCACATGAACCTAAAAAGCTTTTGCACAGCAAGAGAAATAATCAACAAAATTAAAAGGCAACCTACGGAGTGGGAGAAAATATTTGCAAACCATCTATCTGCTAAAGGGTTAATGTCCAAACTATATAAGGAACTCATACACCTCAATAACATAAAAATAATAATCTGATCAAAAAATGGTCAAAGGACCTGAATAGACATTATTCCAAAGGTGATATACAAATGACCAACAGGTATATGAAAAGGTGCTCGGGGTGCCTGGGTGGCTCAGTCGTTAAGCGCCTGCCTTCGGCTCAGGTCATGATCCCAGGGTCCTGGGACTGAGCCCCAGTCAGTCTCACTGCTCAGGGGGGAGCCTGCTTCTCCCTCTCCCTCTGCCGTTTCCCCTGCTTGTGCTCTCTCCCTCGTGTGCTCTCTCTCTCTCTCTCTGTCAAAAAAATAAAATTAAAAAAAAAAAAAAAGAAAGAAAAGAAAAGGTGTTCAACATCATTAGCCATCAGGGAAATGCAAATCAAAACCACAATGAGATTGGGGCGCCTGGGTGGCTCAGCCATTAAGGGCCTGCCTTCAGCTCAGGTCCTGATCCCAGGGTCCTGGGATCGAGCCCCGTGTCTGGCTCCCTGCTCAGCGGGAAGCCTGCTTCTCCCTCTCCCACTCCCCCTGCTTGTGTTCCCTCTCCCGCTTGTGTCTCTCTCTGTCAAATAAATACAGTCTCTAAAAAAAAAAAAAAAACACAACGAGATATCATTTCACACGAGTCAGAATGGCTAAAATCAGAAACATAAGAAACAACAACTGTTGGCGGGGATGTGCAGTAAAGGGAACCCCGTTTATGGGAATGTAAACTTGTGCAGCCGCTCTGGAAAACAGTATAGAGGTTCCTCAAAAAGTCAAAAATACAACTACCCTACGATCCAGTAATCGCACCACAGGCTATGTACACACCGAAAAAATACAAAAACACAAATTCAAAGGGATATGCGAACCCCTATGTTTATGGCAGTATTATTTACAACAGCCAGAATACGGAAGCAGCCCAAGTGTCCATCAGTAGATGAATGGATAAAGAAGATGTGTTATATATACATATGTACGTGTGTGTGTGTGTGTGTGTGTGTGTGTGTGTGTGTGTGTGTTATGGAATATCACTCAGCCACAAAAAAGAATGAAATCTTATTTGCAATGACATGGATGGAGCTAGAGAGTATAGTTCTAAGTGAAATAAATCAATCAGAGAATGACAAATACCGTGTCATCCCGCTCATATGTGAAATTAGGAAACAAAACAAACAAGCAAGGGGAGAGAGAGAGAGAGAGAGAGAGAGAGAGGGAGATTGAGAGAAAGAGAGAAATGAAGAATCAGACTCTTAACTGTGGAGGACAAACAGATGGTTATGGGGGGGGGTTGAAAGAGGTGATGGGGATTAAGTAGTGCACTTGTCGTGATGAGCACCGGGTGATGTATGGAATTTTTGAATCGCTGTATCATATACCTGAAACTAACAGAACACTGTATGTTAACTATACTGGAATTAAACTAAAACTTAATTTTAAAAAGGAAACTACATAGCATATAAACCATCCCTCAAGCAACATCTTCTTTTATTAAGATAGAACTGTTTTTAAACTTATGTTTAGGATGCAGATTTTCCTATGTCTTTTATCGCTCCTTATTTCCACAGTCTCCATGCTGATCAAACATCTGTGACGGGCAGAGTCCACTGTAGATGCCTGTACCAAGGAACGGGTGGATTGTCTGTGATACGGTTATGGAGTATGAGGTGGAAAGACTGTTTAGGACGGAGGGTAGCAATGGGAGCCTGGACAGGAAGGTTCCAGCAGCAGCTGCTCTGTTCACTTCCCCATGCGCTGGCTCACTCTGCTTCAGGGGAGGGTGGCAGAGAGGCTGGGGCTGTGGAATTCCATGTGGGCTTAGCTCATGAAATAATAAAAGAGGCATTATTTCCCATAGGCTGCTTCTCTTCCTGCCCATCAAGCACAAAGGCATCAAGTACCCGGACCACCTCCAACGAGGTGTGTTTCTCACAAAGGCTGCTGCTGGTGGGGGTGGGGGGTGGACCCCTCCCTATCCCCCATCAGGGCCCAGGAGCCTCTGTGCGGAAGGAGGCCCAGAAGCAGCTGCAGGAACTCCAGGAGGGAGTGGCCTGGCGATGCCCTTTTCCATCCCTCATCTCCAACTAACTTGGGTGCCTTCACTCAGAATACCTCCAGATCCTGTGTGTTACTCTCTGCTCCCAATACTTTGTCTCAGAACCTATCCCTGACTGATCAGATACCCTTAGCCCTGGGATCCCTGCCTGTGGTCCCTAGCCCCAGTGCCAGCTCATAACTGCTACTTATCTTCTTCCTAAACGTGGATTCCATTGATCCCACGTGGCTTCTCATTTAGTGACATCGTGCCTTTAGTGATCCCAGAATCCCCCTCCATTCACAGCCCTTTGTCATACCGTCATCCTATAAGTCTTGTGCTGAAGAAAGCCGGTGGTTGGATGTGAATAGTTTATACCCCTTCAATGGCCATATCCAAAGGCAGGAACGTCAGACCTAGAGCAGACAAGGTTAGACACTGTCCGCACCCCTCCAGAATAGAATAAAGTGGGAAGAAGTGATGCCTGGCTGCTCTTAGTGCCCTAGCTTGCATCAGAAAAGGTGGTGGTGAGGTAGTGGTAGGAGGACACACCTCTAACCAAGTATCTTTTAGGTCAGGCAAGGCTGTGATCTCGCCCAGACTTCCTAGAAGATTGTGTAAGATCACAAAGAAGCAAATACGTAATAATCCTGCAATTGCTCCTGAGCCAGGATGGTCTCAGCCCCCTGGAGTGTGCAATCAGTTACCTCTGAGCCATGTCTGCTTCCCTGGGAGCCCCCACTCTTCACCAGTCAGGCTGGACTCCCCATCCCTTCCCTCTCATCCAGCCTCCATTAGCCCTGCCCACTGTGTCAGGCCCAGCTCATCTTCGGGGAGTCTCTGAGCGACTCCAGTGAGCCCTTCCTCCTCTTTACACATTAAGGAGGTTCTACAGAGGTTACCACAAGTTCCACAAGGACCTGGACCCTGTGAAACCACTACCATGACCTCTGCAGCCCCTGGGCCACCAAAGGTGTGAAGAGTGACAGATGCTCAGTGAACACCCATGGGACAGTGTAGGACATGCAGGGCAAGGAACTTACCCTGGGATGGCTCAGGCATTGAGTCCCAGGAAGAGCTCCTGACCCGCATTCCAGCGTCCCTCCCAGTAGATCCCCAGTCACCTCTTCCTGGGCGTCAAGGTCTTCCCAGAAGCCCAGGTCATGCGCAGTCCTGATGCGCACATAGAGGGTACCGACTGAGGACAGGAAAAGCAGAATTGTTCCACGGAAAGGATAAGGACTTTGCCCCAGCGCAGCTCCACAAAATGCTGCACGTCACAGAGATGGCACTGAAATACCTACGTTAAACAGATGAGTACGTGTGTTTCCCTTCCTCTTACATTGGCAAATACTCGCTAAAACGTGGTGCTGCTATTGAGGGAAGAAACTTCATCCCGGTCAAAGATTGGAGCAGTTGGGATGGGAAGGCAGCAAACATTGGCATTGTGGATGATGCACCAAATATCATGCTAGGATCCTTAGGGCGGTTTCCCCTTGAACTCCTCACAATGTCCCCTTCAGGTAGGAGTCAGGATTTCCATTTACACACCACAAAGGTGAGGCTCTAGGAGCTTAAGTGTTTCTAGGTTCACACAGCTACTGGGAGATAGAGCCAGTATCATCTGGCCTGTTTGTCTGACACCGACGAGGCCCGTGTTTAGAACCAGACATGCAACCTTCCCTTTAGATGCGTGATTTGGGCAAGGGGAACTGACAGGTGCCGCTGGTGAGTGTACAGCCACTCTGGAGAGCGGTACGGCAGCACTGAGTAAGTATGTAGTAGAGTTGAAAGCGACTAGCTTGCAATATGAAGCACATGTATTAACCAACAAAGAGATAGATATAGGACTGCTACAGAGAACTCACTGAAAAATGTACACACACAAAAACATTTTTAAATGCCAAAACCGCAGCAACCAGTGAAATGCATGTGATAACCGAGATGAATAACACTAATTGGGGAAGCAAGCTACAGATGTGTACATATAATGTAATTATGATTTTGAAAAACATGTGAATGGGAATATATATTTGTTTATCTGTAAATACAAGTTAATTCTCTACCTATAGATAACCGCATCTGGAGAAGAAGCACCAGTCTATTGACAGAGGCCCCTTTTGTTCAGAGGATGAGGATCAGAAAATGACAGATACCAAGTAACATTATTTTATAAATACACACTCACTCACTGTTTGAAATGTTACATCAGGAAAATCATCAAGGTCATAATTTGGAGAGAAGGAATTTGTAACTGGATTGACCAAAACGGACACATATACTTACTATTTTTGAAATATGTATGAAATAGACTGCTCGTGGGAGGAAAAGCAAGTTCAAAATTAATTGCTTACACGTGGTAGGGGTGTGTGTGTGTGTGTGTGTGTGTGTGTGTGTATGGCTGAAACACAACATTCTGCATGTCTGTGTTTTTATGTCTCAAGCTCTATCATTCCATATGCACGCTCCAAGTGCAGCTTTCTCTCCATCTCAGGCAGGCGTGGGCTTTCTGTCTTGGGACTTAGAGATGCCAAAAAGTGATGGATGCAGAGGGACTTCTGCCAGTGGGTAGAAACTTCCAGAAGGCTCTTTCTGGTCCCATCAAGCCCAGGTCCTTTCCTTCCTCCTTCCCACCACTCTCGCTGTGTCCCCATCCAAGATTTTTAGAACTGCAATTCTCCATGTGACCAGCAAAGGGACATCTATCCCCATTGTGCTTTCTGCTTTCTTTAATACTAAAATTCCTGATTTTTGAAATGAAAAAAAACATGTGTTATTCATTAGAATAATTCATGAAACAGTACGGAGAGTGTGTCCCCAATTCTGTTTGGAATAGTCCTGTGTATGTGGAAAGACTGAACATAAGCTTTCTTTGGCGTTCACCCCACATCCGTATTTGGCTCATTGATGCATCCCTTTTACTCACACTGTCTTCCCTCAGTGGTGTTACCTGATGTGTCCACACTGTGGAGTGGGCCCCTCTGAGAGAGCAGGCTGCTCCAGAACCCAGGATCCCACCCCTGCAAAGGCTTCCCAGACTTGCGCCCACCCCCTCCCCGTCTTCCCCTCTCCAGGACGCTATGGACACAGCTAACCAGAGCAGTGTCCCTGAGTCCTGCTGTGATCTCAGAAGCAGACTGTTGCATAGCAGCAGAGGCTGAGAGCCAAATATATCCCCTGGAAGGAATAGCAGTGCCTGTTAATGCTGGAGCTCCTAGGAAAGTGGATAAAGACAATCATTCCTTCAAAACACCCTCAAAGGCAGCCCACCTTCTCTTCCTGCCAAGGCTCCACATCCTATGGATCCAGCCTGTATTTCTAGCCCTGTGTGCCAAGCCCTCCGTGCCCTAGGCAAACTGCACCATTGGCTGATCCCTCTATGTTCCAGTCACCCCAGTGTCTCATTAACAGGAAGGGGTTATATTTGCACAGGCCTTGTTTAATGCACACACAGGATGGCGTTACGTCTTCAGATCTACCCAGCAAGGGAGTGGCGTCCATCCCCCCTTTTTGGTGAGGAAACTGTGTCTTCAAACCAGTAAGAACCAGGACTGGCCTTTGTATCTTTTTTTTTTTTCAATTTCTTTATATTTGACACATTAAAAACTATATGTATTTAGGGTGTGAAACCTGACGTTTTGGTACACGCGTGCACTGCGAAATGATTGCCACAATAAAACTAGTTAACCTATCCATCTATCCCATACTTACCACTTTTCCTGTGTGTTTGGTGATTACACTTGAGATCTACTCTCTCAGCAAATTTCAAGTATACGATATACTACTGTTAATTATAGTCGCTACGCTGTACATTAGATCTCCAGAATGTATTCATCTTATAACTGAAAGTTTGTACCCTCTGATCAGTGTCTCCCCTCTCCTCCCATTCCCAGACCCTGGTAATCACCATTCTACTCTCTGTTACTAATCGTTTGACCTTTTCAAAAAGTTTTCCACATATAAGTGAGTGTATGTGTATTTGTACGCATATATGGATATGTATATGTGTGTGTACACAACACACACACACACACACACACACACAACGGAATACTATTCAGCCTGAAGAAAAGAAGGAAACCTTGGAAATCTTGCATGTCCTTTGAAGGGCAGCTCTGCAGTACTTCATGAAGGGAGCACAGAGCTGGGAATCAGCAAACCTGAGCTCTAGTTCAAGTTTATGAAACATGTAAGAGTGCTCAAAAATCCTCAGGCCAGCACCTCACTCAGCCAGAGTTGATGATCCTGGTTCTCATTTTAACAGTGGTTGCTTTTTTCTTTAAGAGACACCTACCAAACAATACAAATATTCCTACAGCCATACTAAAGCAGTATTTTATTAAGCTATATTTTGTTTTACAAACTAGGAATAGGAGCGGGATATTATTCTGTCATCATCGTATCTCTGAAATTAATTGTGTGACTTTGGTCTCTTACTAGAATTATATATTAGATTTTTCTTTTCTTTTTATTTGTGTATAGGAGGTGCCCAGATTAATGTGTTGAGCAGTATTACTACATGAATATGCAAGTCTAATAAGAAAGAGATGAGCAACGAACCTTAGTTATCCTTAGGGAAAAGGGAGAGAGAGAGAGAGGGAGAGAGAGAGAGAGAGAGAAGGAGAGAGAGAGAGAGAGACCTATGTCCACCTAGCTTTCTCTCCTGTCCTCCTCTCGGCAGCTGGAAGAAGCTGTCCTGTCCACAGGCAGTGGGGTCTCAAAAATAGCTCTGACCGTCTGTGTCTTTCAGAGGAGTCCACCTCCCAACAGTGCCCCTACCGTGCCATTTGAGGACATACCAGGGACTGCCTTCAGAATTAGGTTCCAAGTCACACAAAGACAGAAGTATCATCCCCACACAGGGATTTCCCATGCCTCTGAGAAGGGAGCATGTGCCATTCTTATTATTAGGCACCACATTCATAGCCGGCCAACCTGATTTAGGGCCCTGATTTTCACTCATTTCTTACATCAGCATCCCCTATGCTCAGGGCTTCCCTAACAGCTGACACCTTTCTAGCACTCCTCCCTCTCCCTACTGCCCAGAAGCACATGCCCTCAGAGCCTCACAGAACACAGCCTCATCCACACAAAATAGATCAGGGAGTGAGAGAAGTAGAGGCAGCCCCTGGAGCCCACGCTGAAGTCACCGTCCCCAGTTGACGGCGTCTCTTTACAAGTAGGGCATCATCAGTCGTTTGCCATCTCTTCTCCTGACCCGTGAAATTTGGGATCACGGATTAAAATCAACACCCCATTTCCACTTAAGTAAGGTCTTTTGTGTCCTCTCATTTTACCTGCAGGTTAACATCAAAGAAGCACGTTTTCTCTTTGAGCTCTTGGAGATTCTGCAGAGGAACAAGAGCTGCGAATCTGTAAGTTTAACGACCATCTCAGAGGACTCTCCCATGAGGCACATCTAGGGAATATGAGCAGATCGGATGGGCAATAAGAACAAAAGCTGGTAATACCTGGCATTGCTGGAATGAAGGGGAGGGGCACTCCCATACGCCGTTGGTGCCAAATGGTGCTTTATTTGGTCTCCGGAGCCCATCCGGTTACGGCTTGTAACCTGAACGGCCTTCCATAGATATGTCCACCTTTTCGGGAGTTTCAGGCAAGGGTTGAGAAAAGAATCAGCAAAGTGATTCTGAAGCGTGCAGGTTAAGGGGCCCTGGCTGAGGGAGCAGGACAAGTTGCCCCAGGAATTCCCAGCTCCGGGGGGGAAAGACAGCTACTCTCTATGAAGGAAAATGCTTGCAAGGGATCCAACTCCTGTTTTTCATTCGGTGGCTGGATTGAATCACAGGATAACCCTGGTAGTGAGGTATGGCTATCCTCCCTTTGCAGGTGTGTGTGACTCCAAAGTACATGTTCCTGAGCACAGACACACATGGCAAAGAGATTACGCTTCTTTCTCCAGATCTCTGCAAAGAATGGATTTGACAACATTATTAATATTAATCCCTAATGTAATACCACCTCGTTAGAATGTTAAGATGATTTTCGTTTTTCCCTATCTCACTTCTCTCCTAATGACGTATTTTTCACACGCGTTTCCAAATGGCTAGCTAATGGTCCCATCGTATGCCTCACAATATGTCCTACAATAATTCTAGAGTTTGAAAAGCAAACCTGCTCAGTGAGTTTCTGTTCATGCAGCATCCTGTTTAAATGGAAATTGGTTGGATTGGGGCAACGAGAACTCCATATACTGCTGGAGAAGAACTAATTTGGTACAACCTCTTTGCAGAGACCTTAGGCAACACCTATCAGAGTGAAAAGTGGAGTCCTGTCAGCAGCCCCACCCTTATTTCTGGCCTGCAGAGAACTTCAGAACCAGTGCCCCAGGAAGCACATGTCAGAATGGCCATGGCAACATGGCTGGTCATATCAAAATGGCCCCAAAGTTACCTTATTAGAGAAATCTCAGAAACACTATTTTCAGAAAAAAAACAGGTTGTCAAGGGGCCCTTACACTACGATATCACTTATATGTTTATAGCTGAAACATGCACACAATTAGATATGTGCAGTGTTCTCTCTCACAGCATCTCTGTGAGGATGGCATCATTATACCCCTTTGACAGATGACAAACTCAGACTCATCACGATGGAAAATCCATCTTCCAGAGTCATCTAGGCAGGGACAGGAATGGGATTTACCTCTCACACTCCCCCAAAGGGCAACCAACGGTCTCCTTGATAGATGATAACCTTCTAGGACTTGAAAACGTGTAGGTTTACACATTTCTAGTATTGTGCCCATGTGGGTACAGAGCTCCCCAGCCCTTCTCTTTGAAGAAGCTGATGGTACAGATGAAATTCCCGTGCGTGGTCCTGTAGGGGGTAACGGGGTCTGGTGTCAGGGTCAAGGGCCTGTGATTCTTGCCTCCTTTTATCTGCACTCTCTCTTCATTTGGGAGCTCAATGGTAAACCGCTTTTCCAATACCGATCTAGAAGATAAACAAAGAAACAGGATAGGACAAGGAATTAAAGGACACGGTTTGATGATCCTCTTTTCTCACCCCAAATCCCTCACCAAAGCCATCCTGCGACACAGAAATGGCCCCAAAGCTTCATTCATTATGTGAGTAGGGGCTACTTCTAACTGCCACGTTTCTGGATGATCTCTGTGGCAGATATGCTGCTTGGTTTTAGGTACCAGTCATCACTCTCTGGGAAGGAGGAGAAAGGTGGGCCAGGACTCACATTTCTTGAAGTCTCCCTATGTGCTGTGTACTCTGCACTGGGTTTCCCATTTACCCCCTCCCTACGGTTTCATAAGGAAGGCGTCGTGGGTCCCCTTTTACAGACGACCAAGGGTACGCCAACAGAGCCTAAGGAAGAGTTCTACATATCATACACCATATTATTGGGTTCCAGCTTTTGTGCTCATCACGATATTCAATGCATTCTTAACAGACATTACCCCCAAATGGGCTAAAAATGAGTTCTTGAAGGTAGGGAGTTGGTAACCTTTATATTCCAATGGTTCGTGGCAGTACAAAGGGCCACAAAACAGAAACACTTACCATTTCAGCTGTGGTACTGAAATTTCATGTTCTAAGCAAAAAGAGATTGATAAGGGAAAAAGTCTAAAAACCCTCTCTGGGGGAGAAGGGGCGAAGTGAAAGAAGGGTCAGGGATATTTCATATACCCAGCAATCTCTTATGTAGATGATGGGTCACCGGGGATTTATGACTGGTCATTTTACATTCCCCCGTGGGTGCTCACTCAACAACCACTCTTGGAGGTGATGATAATGATGATGATGACAATAATGGTCGTCCACGTGAAATTCTGCCCCAGGGGCCAAGAGACCTGGGAATGGGAACCACGCGAACTGATTGTTTTTTAAGGCAGTAGGCAGACAGGGAGGAGTCAGAGGAACAAGAATTTCCTCCAGGAAAGATGATCTGGAAGGAGGGAAAATCAAATTGGCAAAACTACTGTAAACAAGTAGTACTCAAAATTGTATCTCCTTTCATCCAAACCTTTATTCAACTAAACTATTATTCAATCCATAGTTTAGGTCAAGGTATAGGAAGTTAAGAAAGGCTAAGGAAATTGGAGAATTATGCTATGTGAATGTCTGCTCAGTCATGAAACCTGGAATTACTCTAATTTCCTCACTGTGTCCTGAAGCCTCCAGGGCTCCAGTTGCCCTAACTTTATTTTGGCACTGACATTTAACGCTTCCCAAGCCAATGGTTAATTTTCTTATAGTGACCTGTAGTACTTCCTGTTTTTTAAGTTGACACCACAATGTTACGTTAGTTTCAGGTGTAAGACATAGTGATTCAACAACTCTTATGCTATGCTCACGACAAGTGTAGCTACCATCTGTCACCAAACGACACTTTTACAATACCATTGACTATATTCCCTATGCTGTGCCTTTTATTCCTGTGACTTAGTGACCTATAGTACTTTTAAAGTACGATGTTATTGACATTTTTATAAGCACCGTGAATGGCGATTTCTTTTTTTTAATAATAATTTTTTTATTATATTATGTTAGTCACCATACAGTACATCCCTAGTTTTTGATGTCAAGTTCCATGATTCATTACTTGCGTATAACACCCAGTGCACCATGCAATACATGCCCTCCTTAATACCCATCACCAGCCTATCCCATTCCCCCCCGCTGCCCGAAGCCCTCAGTTTGTTTCCCAGAGTCCATAGTCTCTCGTGGTTCATTCCCCCTTCTGTTTACCCCCCCCCTTTCTTCTTCCCTTTCTTCTCCTAGTGAATGGCGATTTCTTATTATTACTGCCTGGTGTCCCCATTTGGAACTCGGGGGCCGTAGGTAGTAGGTGGCTGTCAGGATAGGGCTGAATGCATCTTTGAATGTGTCGGGAATGTTGGAGACCCACAGCTCTAGAAGACCACACCTTCTGCAGTTCTGAAACAGCCCCAAACTTCTTCCCTAATGTAAACCGTTAGTATTGGGCTATTGCAAGGGCCTTGAGGGGTTGAATCAAGGAAATAGAACCACTGTCTCTGCTTAAGAGAAAGAAGGATGTGGGGTACTCAGGGACTGAAACTGTTTGTGAGAAGGTAGTATCTTAAGGACTGGGAAACATTCCGTAGAACTGGGGGATTTCCCTCTTCATCCATGACCAAGACATATTGTAATTAAATTTGCAAAACGTAGTGATAAAGAAAAAAATATTAAAAGCAGCCAGACAAAAGAAGACCTTGACTTACAAGGGAAAAACCCATAAGCCTAGCTGGAGATGTCTCAACAGAAACCTGTCTAGATGATAACTATCCTACTACAGTCAAATACCACAGAGGAAAATGCAGCTCCGCTCCCACCGGGCCAGTAAAGTCTGAGTGGAGTGCACGGATTCCACACTCACCTGACTAACCAGGCACCCCTCCCCAACCTCTGGGGTGGTATCAGAGACCACATGGGGAACCTAAACTTGCATCCCCACCTGGCTGTTATGAGCTGACAACCTCCCTTTTCCGTTGGAATGGTATCACAGAAGGTTTGCTAAAACATACAACTTAAATAAGACGCAAAATTGCACAACATAAAGTCCTAAAGTCTTGAATACAATAAAAATCCTTCTTCTATGTACCAAATGTCAACTTGAAAAATAAATGAAAATCAACAGACAAGAATATCAAGATGGCACAGACGTTGGAGTTCTCTGACAAAGATTTTAAAATATCATCATAAAAAGGTTTCAATTAGTGAACATAAACATGTTTGAAACGAATGAAAAAAGAACAGAAAGTCTCAGCAGAAATATAGAAAATAGAAAGAGGAATAAACAAATGTAAATTTTAGAACCAAAGTGTATTAGGGTTCTTAGGGGGAAAGATGCACACACACACACACACACACACACACACACACACACACACACGGAGAGGGAGAGAGAGAGAGAGAGAGAGAGAGAGAGAGAGAGAGAGAGAGAGAGGTTCTCTTTAGGAATTGCTCAAGTGACAATTGGAAAGTCCAAACTCTACAATGGGCTGCCAGGTTTGGGACCCGGGGAAGAGTTGCAGTTCAAGCCCAAAAACAGTTTGCTGGCAGAATTCCTTCTTGCTCAGTGGAGGCCAGTCTTTGTTCTATTAAGGCCTTCAACTGATTAGATGATGCTCACTCACATTAGGCAAGGTAATCCGGTTTACTCAAAGTCCACTAATTTAAGTGATAATTTCACCCCCCCCAAACCAAACAAATTCACTGAAACATCTAGAATAATTTCTGACCAAATATCTGGGTAGTAAGGCTCAGACAAGTTGACCCATAAAATTAACCATCACACAAATCTTACAATAACTAAAATAAAAATGGAATGGATAAACTCAACAGAAGAATGGAGAAGAAAGAGAAAAGATTCAGTGAGCCTGTTGATAGAACAGTAGAAATTACCCAACCTGAAACAACAGAGGAAATAAACTAAGCTAAACAAACAAACAAGTAAATAAAACGAAGCCTCAAAGACCTGTGGGACTCTAACAAAATATCTAATATTCGTGTCATTGTTGTCCTGAATGGAGAGGAGAAAGAGTGCATGGGAGAAAAAGTATTGGAACAGATAATGGCTGATAGCCTTCAAATCTGGCCAAAGACTTACAGAGGCTAAGCAAATCCCAAAGAGAATCCATGAAAGGACACATCATCAAACTTCAGAAATCTAAAGACAAAGAAAAAGCTCTTCAAAGCAGGAAGAGGGGGGAAAACGCATTATCTATAGGAGGAGAACTATAGAATGAATAGCAAATTTCTCATCAGCAGCCATGTCGACCAGAAGGAAGTGGCACATCGTTCAAGTGCTAAAAGAACTGTCAATCTCGAATCTATATGCAGATAGATTATCCTTCAGGAATTAACAGGGATATAAATACATTTTCAGGTGAGGGAAAATGGTAAGAATTTGTCGCCAATAGATGTATCCTAAAGGAATGGCTAAAGAAATGTCTTTAAACACATGGATATTGGTAAAAGAAGGAATCTAGGAATATCTGGAAGGAAGAAAGAACACAGAAAGAACACAAACATGATTAAACAGAGTAGATTTTCCTTCTCCTCTTGAAACTTCTTTTTAAAAAGATTTTGTTTATTTCTTTCAGAGAGAAAAAGAGAGAGAGAGAGAGAGTGTGAGAGAGAGAGAGAGCACTAGATGGGGGAGGATCAGAGGGAGAAGCAGACTCCCTGCTGAGCAGGGAGCCTGATGTGGGACTCAATCCCAGGACCCTGGGATCATGAACTGAGCCGAAGGCAGACGCTTAACCTACTGAGCCGCCCAGGGGCCCATCCTCTTAAAACCTCTAAGTGCTTCTTAACGGTTGAAGCAGAAAGTATAACACTATCTGATATGTTTCTCAGTGTATGTAGAAGAAATATCGAAGACCATTCTAGTATAAGTGGTCAATAGTAAAGGGAGTTTATTGACCATGTCAGTGGAAGGAGTTGGACATGCAGGCACTCACCACTGTTCAGGGTCATTACCATGCATATAGAATGAATGAATGAGTGAATGAATGGTGGATATCCTGGAATACGAACACACACAGTTTCCCTATTTTATGAATACCCAAGATCAGAAATCACCCTCTTGGAACCTCAGTTACTTTAGTCTCAATGCTCTCTCCTCTTCCCTTACAAAATATCTCTATTGTAATATACTGCTTTGTATAAGCTTCGCTCTGCCCTAACACCTCCAGTTGCATTTTGTTGGATCCTCTCCCTGGGTATTAAATGCCTCTGCTCCAAAACGGAAGATGCAAAGCAGCCTAGGAATCATGCTCTGCACAGAAAATATAAAGAACACAGTAGAATAAGTCAGATAGTGTGGATGATAGTAAATTTTAAATTTAAACAAAGTATGCCAAGCCCATGTGTCTACACCAGCACAGAGTTGCGCAACCATAAAGGGTTGTTTGGTCAACAAATGCAGATCTGTTCTGAGGTGGTGGTCAGATTTTAACACTGCATAAATGATAATTGCACAGAAGCAACGTATAAAAGATAGTGAAGGTAAGTCTATTTGTCACGGTTCTCCAGAGAGACAGAACCAATAGTGCGTATGAATATAAATTCTAGTGGGTGTTTATGTTGCCATCTCGAGTCCAAAGGCAGTCTGGAGGCAGAAATCTTTCCTCCTCAGGGTACTTCAGTCTTTCCTCTTAAGGCCTTCAACTTATTCAGTGAGGCCCAGCCACATCATGGAGGTAATCTGCTGTACTCAAAGTCTACTGGTTTAAATATTAATCATATCCTTAAAATAGCTTCACAGCAGCCTCTAGACTAGTATTCGACCAAAACAACTGGGTACCAAATCTTAGCCAAGTTGACACATAAAATTAACCATCATAGGACGCCCCCCCTTGTTAACTTGGTACCCATACACAGCTCCTTGAATCATACTTAGTTCCCCCCAAAACCCACAATAACAAGGTCATATTTCTGCCTAACATATACACCTGTCCTGTATGCAAGTGAAAATGCACTGACCCATTCCCCTGAAGATGATGCAAAGTCCTTGGGTGATGTTTACTGTTCTCCCTGTCATCATGTGTAACTTACGTAACTTGTTATTATGTAACTACCAGGTAAACTTAACACTTAAACACTATGATGCCAAGCTAATACATCTAATGTTACATGATAAGAGGATAAGAGAGGAAAGAAAACAAATATGATGCATATATTATCATATATAGTAAACATACATTTACACACACATTCAACACAATTAGGAAGAACTCTTCAAAACAATTACAGTTGCATCTGGTCACGTGGTCGTAGCTAGTAGTTTTAAGTGCCATCTTCCACTAACCATTTTGTATTCCCTTTGCCTTCAACTCTTCTGGTGCTTTACTGGGTCGGGTACCCAATCCTTCACTCCTGAAGGATCTGAGCCACTAGTAGTCATTCCTGAATTTTGTTTTCCATTGACTTGAATCAACAGGGCATGATAGTACTGAGAGACACCCTAAGGGAGCTCCTGTATTCCAAACACCCCCTTCCTTACCACCACTGTGGAGGTGGTAAAATTAAAAGGGGGTAAAATCCCCCCCCTTTTAATTGGAATCAATCACCCTATCCTGTATAGTAACTCCCTTCTTTGCCTGTTGATTAAGAGACATGAGGAGCCCATAGTGACTGGGTGGCGGTCTTAACTTTCAGTTCAATGGAATCATTGTGTGTCTCTTGGTGGAAGAAATCCTCCCTTTGGAACAAAGACCTCTAGACCAGCAGAACATAAGGTGGCAGGAACAGAAAGCAAAAAATTTGCTGGCAGATTGCTAGAGGTAATAGCGAGTGGTGTCACACCCAGTTCCAGCCCATGATCCCTAGACCCATGAATCCTAGCAACGGGAGGATGTATATGGGGTGCTGATGTAGAACACAAACAGATTCCCAAAGCACCTTGCCTCACACCTGCAATGTATTGCCACCTAGCTGGCACTGGAACTAAGTCGTCAAAAAGCCGTTCCACCATTCCATCAAACCAGCTACTGCATGACGGTGGGGAACATGGTAAGACCAGTGAATTTCATGAGCATAGGCCCGTTGCCCCACTTCATGTGCTGTGAAGAGAGTTCCTTGGTCAGAAGCCATGCTACGTGGAATGCCATGGCAGGCAGGTAAGGTATTCTGCAAGTCCAAGGATGGTAGCATTGGCAGAAGCGTTGCATGCGGGGAAGGGAAATCCATATCCAGAGAATTCTAGTAACGACGTACTCCAGTAAGAACTTAATACTGCCCCTTCCATGATGGAAGTGACCCACCGTAATCAACCTGCCCCTGGTTAGCTGGCTGTTTGACCTCCTCCATTTACCTGAGCCAAGCATAATCTCCTTCCCTGCCACCCTGGCACCCACGTTGTTCATGAACACATCAGGCAATGACAGCAGGGAACTGGAAAAGAAGCTGACTGATACCCAGATAAAGAGCCATCCTATCCCTTTGTTAAGTAAAATTTCCTCCTCTGATGAGGCCACCCCTTGCTGACCCTTTGCATTCACATGGAACAAAAATAACTGCATGTTTTTTCACTCATTTAGAGTCTATCCACCCTATCTCTTCCCCAGACTTCCTTGACACCAACTTTCTAATTATGTTCCTTGCATGTCCTTGAACTTCCAGCCAAACCACTGCCTGCAGCCCATGACTTCCACTCACCAAGGCCGACCTGGCTATAGTTACTGTTGAGTGCCCAATCTGCCAGCATCTGAGACCAACAATGAGTCGCTGGATATGGCACCATTCCCTCGGGGAGAACAGCTAGTTACCTGAGGGCAGGATGACTACAGCGGATCCCTTCTGTCATGCAAGGGGCAGCATTTTGTTCTCACTAGAATGTGTTTTTACTGGAATCCTCTGGCTGTGGGTTTGACTTCCCCACACACATAGCTACTGCCCAAATTACCATCCCTGGGTGCAGAGAATGCCCTATCCACTATCATGGTATTCCACACAGCATTTGCTTCTGAAAAAAAAGTGAACTCACTTCACAGCAGATGAAGTGCAGCAATGAGTCTATGCTCCTGGAATGTACTGGTCTCCCCGTGTCCCCCACCACCGTACAGGGGCTGGTTTGATAGAACAACACCTGAACAGGGGATTCGATGTTGTCTGGTAAAATTACTGAGGTATTCACTCTTGCAACCAGCAATCTCTCTCCCAAGAATCTATCCAAAAGAACCGATGGAAAATGACAAAAGGGCATAAGCATAAAGCCACCTCACGTAAAACAATTCCTAGCAGCAGAAGACCAGAAACAAGGCTAAGGTCCAACAATAGTTGAATAATCTAATGTACATCCATGCTAGAGAGTACTATGTCACTATAAATGCAATAGGGACTCCCTCTCTTTACTGCTATGGAGTGCTCTCTAGGATATATTGTTAAGTGAAAAGAGAAAGGTGCAGAAATGTGTGTAGAGCTGCTGCATTCGAATAGGGTATCTGCTAGCCATGCATGGCTATTTATATTTAAATCAATTAAATTTAAAACAAATTCAAAATTCAGTTACACCAGGGTTGGAGGAACAGCAAGGATGGAAGCTGATGATGTATATTTTCTGAAAAATAGAATACATATAGAATACAATCTGCTTCAGATTCTCTCTCCCTCTCGCTCTGCTTGCTTCTTCCCCTGCTGGCGCTCTCTCTCTCTCTCTCTCTCTCTGTCATAAATAAATAAATAAATAAATAAATAAATAAATAAATATCTTTTTTTAAAAGAGCAACATTCAGAGGCCAACCTAAAGAGGCTCCCACTGGCCAGACATAGAACAATTTGAACATCAAATAAAATAATGACTACAATGGATCAAAACGCATCACACACACAAATACCTACGAACCCCAGATGACAGTCTAAAAGCAAAGCAAAGCAAAACAAAATAACAAAGCAAAATGAGCTCACTGCTCATCTTTGGAGGCTCCTAGAGAAACCACTCATTATTTTGAAAAGTAGAAATGTTGCCAGAGAATTAAGCAGTCATCCTACCCTGTGCATACCATACTCAGTGTAATCTAATAGCTGATGGAAGGAAGTTTCTTGTATATACGGATTCCAGCTAAAAAAAATGAAGAAGTATTTATAGAATTAGAATAGCACCCTTTTGGAACCTTTAATGAAATGCAATTCTGGCAACTGTCTTCAGACTGCACAAAACATGAGATGAAAAGCAGACAGAAATTTCATACTGGATGGATCAGGCTGAGAACACCTACAATCAACTTTAACCTCAGAGAAGAGACAAGATACAGTGAATCTCCTGGTGTAACTCTTTAGGAAGTACAAGTTCACTGTCAGAGGGCAAGAGCTGTAGATTACCTTGCTGGGTCTCTGTGTACTGATAATACTCTCATAGTGTCTCTTTTGTTTCTTTTTCCCCAGTTTTATTGAGATATGATTGACATACCACACTGTATAGGTTTGAGGCGTGCAGCATAGTGACTTGACATACATATACACTACAAAATGATCATCACAATAAGGTAACATTCATCAACTCATATAGTCACACAAAAATGTGTTTCTTTGTGATGAAAACTTTTAGGATTTATTCTCTTAGCAACTTTCAAATATACCATACAGCATTGCAAACTATAGTCACTATGCTATACATCACAGCACAAGACTTCTTTATTTTATAGCTGGAAATTTGTAGTTTTTGACCATCTTTATCCAATTCCTTCCCCCCCCATTCCTCCTCCCCCCCCCACCCCCGCCAACGCCGCCACTGTTTCTGTTAACCACTAATCTGTTCTTTGTATCTACAAGTTCAGGGTTGTTATTTTTTTTTTAGATGCCACATGTAAGTAAAATCATATGGTATTCGTCTTTGACTTATTTCATTTAGCATATCATAGTGTCTCTTTTTAAAGCGCACAAAATCCTTGACGACAGGGACACGTTTTGTTTCAAAACACTGAGCAGAGTTCTGCCAATTGTCTGGGTCCAAATCTAGTGCCTCTAGTATGCTTTCTCAGCCAGTGGTCTGAAGAGCCAAGATGTTTTGTTTTTGGCAAAAGGGCAATGCCAAGGTACTTCTGATACAGAGGACAAGCCAGTGCATTATGGTTGCCATAGAAAGCTAATGTTCTGATGGTGAACATGATGACTTTTTATCATAGACTTTACAGATAGACATAGCCGGGGAGAAGAGCAGTTCCCGCCTTCAGTTATCTGGATCTCATCAGAAAGTGTGTGGCGTACTGTGGAGGCTAAATCAACCTGGGCCGTGGGGAGACAAAGGGATCCCAGGTCCATTCACCTCTTGGCTGCTTTGAGACACAGTGTCCCAGCCATCTCTTAGATGGATGGGATTTTGGGGTCCCACCTGACCCTAGTGAGTGCGGTGTCCTGTTCCAGGGGTGTCCTGGGGCTACTTTCTTTTAAAAGGCAGGGGTGGCTGACCTCTCTCTGAACCTCAGCTTCTCCTTCCACAGAACAGGGATGAGAATGCTTCACCCACAGGATCGCTGAGAACGGTCAGTGATACACAGGAGCAAGCCCATGGCCCTGTGCTTGTTGCGGGGTTATGAATGCCTGTAGGAATTCAGGCCACTTCTTACTCCTTTTCACCTTTGTTGTCAGGAGCTAGACAGGGGAAGGAGAAGAAAAAGGCCCTGTGAGAAGTCCATTATAACGTGGCTGCTATGTTGTAATCAGTGTCATTGTCACTAGACCAGTGTTTCACACGGCTCCCGGCACAAAGTTACATCAGTAAAGCGTGGTGATTGCTGGATATGTCACTCCCAGCGCAGCTCTTGGTGTGGGCGGCCAAGCTCATATCAAGAGCCCAGAGGAGGCAGGTGCTGAGGTTCTGTGTCCTGATGGCTGCTGAACTTTCTACTCCAGATTCCAGGGCGGCAGTCCTCAGGAGATCCCAACATTTCACATGTTTATTGGCATATGAATCCTGGCTCAAGTGAGTTCATAGATCTGAAAAAAGCATGTTGTGGAATAGCTCCTGTGAGGTTCACACACCAGCCTCAAAGTAGAGAAACTACTTCGATCTCATCATGGGAAAAGAGGTTTAGCGGGTGGAATCTCATGCCACCAGCAGCTACAGGCTGCGTAGTCACCCTTGAGCCCCATTTTAGAGACGCCATCTTTTGATGAAAGCAATGAATTGTCCTGCTTGAGGAAGGAACTTGACCTTCAATATACATTTGGAATAAATATACCTAAATTGTTCTCACTTTATAAATATTATTCAGAGATTCCCATGTTTCTCTCAGATGGATGTAGATTTCTGCAGTTGGTTAGAATTTCTTCCTGGCAATTTGAGATTTTAGCATGGCAGCCACATTTTATCCATTTTACAATCAGTTGTTTAAATCCAGAAATTTTGCAAGTGTTATTTTGTATCGTCGCGCACTGAAATAAAGCTCTCAGACACCAATCTGAGCTGCCATGCAGGGCTGCCTCTGCAAGGGAGAGCAGCAGCAGCTGAATCCTGCACATAGCTTTTATTTTGGTTTTGTTTTTTGTTTTTTGTTGTTTTTTTTTTTTTATCAGAAAAGCAAGGACAGATGGCTCCAAGCGTGGGACAGGAGTACAAAGGGACGGCAAATATCTTGAAGCAGGCTTGCATTCTCCCCTACGCATAGGCACGCAGGGAGTCAGTCATGGGATAAGGAAGGAGCGAGATGTTTGGGCTAGCAATCGCCAGGTGCAGAAAGGGGAGAAAGGGTTACATTCTTTCATAGCTCCTAACTTTATGCCCTGCCCCTGGGGATCGTGGGATCCTGCTCCTACCGGGCCATTGCATTCAACAGCCCGAGAACAGGAACGCTGCTGACGTTACAGCTGCTGCCACAGTTCACTCCTTAGGGTTTACAATATGTTTTCTCTTAACCTATGCCTGGTCCCACGAGATCATGGGAACCTCCTCCTACCGGGCCATTGCATTCAATAGCCCCAGAGCAGGAACGCTGCTGACGTTTCAGCTGCTGGCACAATCACTCCTTTAGGGTTTACGATATGTTTTCTAAGAATAACTCCACAACTTAGAAATTGTCAGTTACAAGAATTTAATAATTTCTAAAATAATAAGTACCATAGAACTTACCCTGCTGTAGTATAACTCAGCCACATTCCGTAAAACAACCGGGCAGTCTTAAGGAACATTACGATTATTTTCCCAGGATATAACATTTTCAGTCCTGTGCTGTTAGGCTTCCTCGCCTTACTCCTCCACCCCACCTCACCCCTTGCTCTGTCCCCAGGCAACCACTGATATTCTACCACTATAGATTATTTTTCATTTCCTAGAATTCTGTTTAATTGGAATCAGTGGAACCGTAAAGGCTGTGTTACTTTGTTAGAGGAGGTGTTCCTTCTTTCCTTCAGCCTATTTGTTTTTAGATTTGTCTGTATTATTGTATGTATCAGTAGTTCCTTCATTTTTTATAGCTGAGTAGTATTCGAGTATATGACTATACCACAAATTGTTATATCCATTCACTTGTTGATAGATATTTGGTGGTGTCCCATTTGGGGCTCTGGTAAAAAAAAAAAAAAAAAAAGCTACTAAGAAAAACGCTACTAGGATTTGTGTGTGGGTCTTTACACGGACACATGCTTTCTTTCTCCAGGATAAGTGCTAGAAGTGCAATGGCCTGATAATATGGTAGATGCAAAGCTAACATTGTAAGAAACTGCCAAACAGCTTTCCAAAGTGGCTCTACCATTTTTCATTCTACAAGCAGCCTATGAGAGGTCTGTCCTCCACAACTGTGCTGATGTTTCCTGTGGTCGGTCTTTTTAATTGTAGCCATTTACAAGAGGTTGTAATGGTATCTCATTGCAGTTTTAATTTGCATTTCCCTAATGACTAACAATGTTGCATATATTTTCATGCGCTTATTTGTTATTCCTATGTCTTCTTTGATGGAGTGTATGTTCAAATCTTTTGCCCATTTATTTATTGAACTGTCTCTTCCTTACAGACATTTGTTTAATTGTGGTATAAAAACATAGCTTAAAATTTACCGTCTTATCATTTTAATTGTACAGTGCAATACCGTTGACCATATGAATCTTGTTGCACAACAGGCCTCTTGAAGTTGTCATCTTGCAAGACTACAGCTCTATGGCCATTGAACAACAGCTTCTCTTTTCTCCGTCCCCAAGCCCCTGGCAACTGCCATTCTACTTTCTGTTTCTAAGAGTTTGACTAGATACATCATATCAATGGAACCATGCATTTGTCCTTTTGTGACTGACATATTTAACTTAACATAATGTCCTCAAGGTCCATCTGTGCTGTAGCATATGACACGACAGAACTTCCTTTTTTTAAGGCTGAATAATAATCCAATGTAGGTATATCTCACTTTTTTAATCCATTTGTCCTGTGATGGACATTTGGGTCACTCCCACCTCCTTGTTATTAGGAATAATGCCGTGAGGAACATGAGCGTGCAAATATCTGAGACCCCACTTTCAATTCTTTTGGGTATACACCGGAAGTGGGATTGCTGGATCACATGATCATTCTATTTGTAGTTTGTTGAGGCACCTCCATATGGTTTTGCATAGTGACTGCACCAGTTCCCATTCCCACCAACAGTGCACAAAGGTTCCATTTTCTTTGCATCCTCGCCTACACTTGCTATTTTCTGTTTTATTTGAGATTGGCCATCCTAACGGTTGTGAAGCGGTATCACATTCAGCTTTGATTTGCACTTCCCTGGTGGTCAGAGATGTTACACGTATTTTCATAGGCTTCTTATACGTTTGTACATTTGCATAAGAGAAATGTCTGTACAAATCCTTTGCCCATACTTTAATGGGACCATTAAGGTTGTTGTTGTTGTTCACTTGTAGGACATCATATATATATATATATATATATATATATATATATATATATATGATAATATGGTAGATGCATATTCACCTCTTATATACGGTTTGCCAATATTTTCTCTGGATATTCACCTCTTATATACGGTTTGCCAATATTTTCTCCCATTCCGTAGCTTGCCTCTTCAATCCCTTGATTGTTTCCTTCTGTGCACAAGTTTTTAATTTTGATGTAGCCTTATTTGATGACTTTTGCTTTTGTTGCCAATGACTTTGGTGTCATAGACAAGAAATCATCGCCAAATCAAATGTCATGAAGATTCTCCCCTATGTTTTCTTCTAAGACTTTTATAATTTCAAATCTTAGATTTCAGTCTTTGATCCATTTTAAGTTAATTTTTGTATATGGTGGAAGGAAGGTACAGGTCTAGCTTCAGTCTTTTGCCTGTCGATACTCAGTTTGCCCAACACTGTGCACTGAAGAGACGATCCTTTCTGCATTGTGTAGCCTTGGTAACCTTGTCAGAGATCATTTCATCATACACACGAGGGTTTCTTTCTGGGTTATGTATTTATAAGTTTGTCTTCATGCCGTTACCATACTATTTTGATTACTGTGCCTTTGTCATATGCTATGGATTCAGGAAGTGTGAGGCCTGCGGCTTTGTACATCTGTTTCAAGACTGTTTTAGCTATTGGGGGTCCTTTGAAACTCCATATAAATTTTAGGATGATTTTTTTTCTATTTCTGCAAAAACATGCTATTTGAAAACTTGACATATAATTATGATACAGTAGTCTAAGTTGTACAGTGCAATGATTTAACAATTCTATACATTTCTCAGTGCTCATTAAGGTAAGTGAACTCTTAATCCCCATGACCTAGTTCACCCATCCCCCCTCCCACCTCACCTCTGGCAACCATCTGTTTGTTCTCTGTACTTAAGGGTCTGGATTTTTGTCTTTTTTTTTTCTTTGTGTGTTCCTTTGTTCTGCTTCTTAAATTCCACCTATGAGTGAAATCATATGTTATTTGTCTTTCTCCAAATGACTTATTTCACTGAGCATTATGCCCTCTAGGTCCACCCATGTTGTTGGAAATGGCAATATCTCATTCTTTTTTATGGCTGAATAATATTCCAGTGTGTGTGTGTGTGTGTGTGTGTGTGTGTGTGTGTGTGTGTGTGACTTTTTCTTTATCCATTCGTCTATCAATGGACACTCGGGTTGCTTCTAAATCTTGGCTATTGTAAATAATGCTGCAATAAACATAGGGGTACATATATCTTTTCCAGTTCCTGTTTTTGTATTCCTTAGGTAAACACCCAGCAGTGGAATTGCTGGATCATATAGTAATTCTATTTTTAATTTTTTGAGGCATGTCCATACTGCTTTCCACAGTGGCTGCACCAGTTTGCATTCCCACCAACAGTGCACGAGGGTTCCTCTTTCTCCACATCCTCGCCAACACCTATTGTTTCTTGTGTTTTTGATTGTAGCCATTCTGACGCGTATAAAGGGGATATCTCATTCTGGTTTTAATTTGCATTTCCATGATAATTACTGATGTTGAGCATCTTTTCACACACATGGGTTGGAAGAATCAATGTTGTTCAAATGTCCATACTACCCAAAACAATCTACAGACTTAATGCAATTCCTACCAAAATATCAACAACATTTTTTTTGTTTTACAGAACTAGAACAAACAATCCTAAAATCTGTATGGAATCACAAAAGACCCCAATTAGCCAAAACAATCTTGAAAAAGAAGAACCAAGTTGGAGATATCACGATCCCAGTTTTGAAGGTATTCTTCAGAGCTGCAGTAATCAAAGGAGTACAGCCATAGGGCTTTTGATAAGGGTTGCACTGAATCTGTAGGTCACTTTGGGTAGTGAGGACATTTCAACAGTTCATGTCTTCCAATCCACGCACATGGGATGCCTTTTCCTTCGTTAATGTCTTCTTTAATTTCTTTCAGCATGCTTTGGTAGTTTTCACTGTACAAGTCTTTTGCCCACTTGGTTAAGTTTAGTTCTAAATATCTTATTCTTTTTGATGAGATATAAAACGAGGCTTTTTTTTCTTAGTTTACTTTTTGGATTGTTCACTGATAGTACATAGAAGCACAACTGAGTGTTGGTTTTCTACCAGGCAACTTAGCGGAATGTGTTTGGTAGTTGTGGAATGTTTACAGTTTTCTACATACAAGATAATGTCACCTGTGAACAGAGATAATTTCACTTCTTCCTTTCCAAACTGGATGTCTTTCATTTCATTTTCTTTCCTAATTGCTTGGGCTAGGACTCCCAGTCCTCAGTTGAATAGAAGTAGCAAAAGAGGGTATCCTTTCTTTGTTCTTTCTCTTACAAGGAACACTTTTAGTTTTTCACTATTGAGAATAATGTTAGCTGCAGTCATTTCATATATGGTCTTATGTTGAAATAACTTCCTCCTACTCATAATTTTAGCATGGAGTGTTTTTTGACATGAAAGAGTGTTGAAATTTGAAAATGCATTTTCTGTATCAAGAAGGTCACGACTTTGGTCCCTCATTCTGTTCATATGGTGTATCATATTGATTGGTTTTCCTACTTTATTGTTTCCTACTGTATTGTTCAGGAATAAATCCCACTTTGTCAAAAAGTATAATCTTTTTAATGTGTTGTTGAATTGAGTTTGCTAATATTTTGTTGAGGATTATTCCATTGATATTCCTCAGGTATATTGGTCTCTAGTTTTCTTTTCTTGTAGAATTTTTGTCTAATTTTGGTATCAGGATAATGCCAACCTCAAAAAATGAGTTTTGAAGTGTCCTTTCCTCTTCAGTTTCTGGGGAGAGTTTTAGAAGGACTGATGTAAATTCTCCTTTAAATGATTGGTACAATTCTCCAGCAAAGCCATCTGATTCTGGGCTTTTCTTTTTTGAGAGCTTTTGATTACTGCTACAATCTCTTCACTAGTTCTAGATCTGCTCAGATTTCTTGTTTCTTCATGACTCGGTCAAGGTGGGTTGTATGCTTCTAGGTATTTATTCATCTCTTCTAGATTATCCCATGTGCTTATAATTGTTCATAGTCATTTCCTTCAGCACTTTTTTTTTTATTTCTGTTACATCACTTGTAATGTCTCCACAGCTGCATACTTTCTTCTGATTGTGGTGAGCTGTACTGGCCTCCATCTGTGGCGCTGCCAGTTTTCTGGTGCAGCTGAGTTCACTTTTTCTTCTCGGGGGCCCCTAGGCATCCAAAGTGTGCCAGTGCCTCCATCGAAGCTCCAAGTCAGGTGAGATAGCAACCAGTCCCCTGG
The DNA here is from genome assembly GCF_023065955.2 of Ursus arctos. NCBI lineage: Eukaryota > Metazoa > Chordata > Mammalia > Carnivora > Ursidae > Ursus > Ursus arctos. The sequence continues at coordinate 79,489,462 of NC_079873.1, forward strand.
GCAGTCCCTCAAAATGTCTGAACGTTGGAAGCATGTTCTACTCTTCTCTTTACCTCTTAATGGAGAAGCCAGGAGGTGGGCTTTTCCTCTCACTTATGCCAACCTGTGCTGGTTTGAGGGAAAAGACTGTCATCTTTGATTTAACACATCCCCCACCCTCTCCCCACCCCCATCTCAATGTGACTGTTCTTAACTTTGAGACTTCCTGGGGTTAATGTGACTTACTAATGGGTTTCTGGGGTTTCCACTAAGCCTCCGTTGACCATGTATGTTTATTAAATCATTGCCTCTGTGGAGGATGGAGTTCTATGGCTTCCTACTCTGCCATCTTGCTGGCATCAATCTCTTCTTACTGATGTTAGACAGATTTTCTATATTCTAGGTACAAGGTCTTTATCCCTATGTGATTAGCCAATATTTTCTCTCAGCCCATGGCTTTTCACTTCATTATCTCAACATTATCTTAGAAAGTGCAGAGGTTTTTAATTTTGAAGAGGTCCATTTTACCAATTTGTTCACTCACAGATGGTGCTTTTGGTGTGTCATACCCAGGAAATCTTCACCTAACTCAAGGTCAAAAGGGTTTTCTTCTAAAAGTTTTACAGTTTTAGGTACTATACTTAGACCTACGAGCCCATTTTAACTAACTTTTGTATAAGGTGCAAGACATGGGTCAAAATCCATTCCGATACAAGTAAATATCCACTTGTTCCAGCACCAGTTTTTGAAGACTATTTGTTGCACACCATCGACTTACCTGTGAACCTTTATCAAAAATCAGCTTTTCGTGTATGTGCAGGCTTATTTCTGGGTTCTTTCACCTGAGCCACTGACCTACTTCTTTCTCTTGATGTCAATAGCACACTCTCTTTATTACTTTGTTACAATGACTCTCTAAACCAGGTAGTGTGCTTCCTCTAACTTTGGGTTCTTCGTTTTCAAAGTTGTTTTCCTTAGTCTAGTTCCTTTGCACTGCCTCAAGAATTCTAGAGACAGATTGTTCACTTCTTTACGAATGTCTAGTAAGATTTTGACTGAGACTGCATCAAATGTGTAGATCAGTTTGGTGAGAATTTTCATCCTAACAATACTGAGTGAATCTTCAGACCCCCCCCCAAATGGTATGTCTCACCACTTATGTAGGTCTTTTTAAATTTTTCTCAGAAATATTATTTAATATTTATTAATAATTAAACATTTAAATTTAATATTTAATTTTCAGTGTACAGATCTTGCATATCTTTGGACAGATTTTCCCTAAGTATTTCATACCCTCCCACCCTTTATTGTCCAAACGTGAGTACTGTTGAGGCTCAGTGACTGCTTTGGGATTTGGTACAGACCAAGCATGCATTTATGATTCTTTCACGAATCCCTTATTCCTGTGGTAATTGTTGAATGCTGCTTTTCTAATTGTTCATTCCTTTCATGTTTATTATTGAGCATATGACCGTAAGGTAGAGCTTTACCTTCTCCTTTATTTAGTTACGTATGTATGTATGTATGTATGTATGTGCTTATCAATATCACATGACCCATTGATTCCTAGTTTGCTTTAGAGGTTACTATCTTTACTCTCATTTATTTTGATGCTCTGAATGCCTCAAAATTGGCCAGCAGAAACCCATTCAAGTTGGCCTCTGTGTCCGTTTTGAAACCTTCTTAGACCTCAATGAGCATTTGCTTTCTTCTGTGAGCCCCATCTGCCGAAAGGAAGTAATGAAGCCCACCTCATAGTAACATTTGGTGATTTTAAGGAAGAAGGCTGAAAATAACAACCTGCAGCATGTGATGCCTGGTAGGCCCTCAGCCAGTATTAGCTCCCCATTCCAACTCTCCCACCTTTATCCTGTCATTGCAATGCCTTTGACTTTAATACAATAGCATAACTACCAAAAAGACTACTTGGAAAAATAACAACAAGCAGGAGTAAGTTCACATTTACATGATGTGTGACCTTCCATGTCGCAAGAGTATGCAGGAAGGGATTTTGGAATAGTGCTTTCTTATCCTCGTATACATACTTTTGGTGTAACATCAGAGAAGGATGTGGATTCTGTACCCCAGAAACAGGGAATGATAAAGAAAAAGCAAGTGTGGTGTTGAGTTTGCCAGACATGTTATTGAAGCAAGAATGAAGAGATCAGGGTGTCATCCTCGAAACATGTTAGGGAAGTCACTACCCTCCTACCAGTTGGCTTTAAAATGTTGGTTTTATTATTCTTCAGATATGATGAGGCCAACAGATCAAGAGATGATTGCCAATGGAAATATAGTTTGTAATTCACCTTTGTTAAGAGGAAGGGTCATGCCACGCCATGCAGAGACCAACCACATGGGGAAGCACCAGGTTCCCTCAGGGGCAGAGAGAGAAGAAGAAATGAAGGGCAAGAATTTTCACCATGGTTTCTCTAAGAAGGAATAGGCAAGGCAGGATAAGCATGGGATTAGCTGGTTTGAATAATTTCAGTGGGATCTGGGGCATAAGATTTTGTCCCCCGTTGTCCAGTACCTGGGCCATGTGGTGATTAGGGCAGGGGGGGATATCGTTGATGAGTTTGAGAGCCCAGCAGAGGAGGTGGGGGCGGGGGGTGGGCTCCAGATGGTTGGTTTGCATATGGCCCAGTTGTTTACTATTTAGAGGGATCAGCTAGCCCTAGGAGGGACAGCCCTTCCAGTGGCAACAAGGCCTCAGATGTCAGAGCATATAAATAAAAATTCATGTTTAATATACTGCTCCATCTATACAGTAGGATAACAATACCCAATCCTCCTGACCACCCAGGAATGTTGCGGAGCGTAAGTGCGATCCCATCTGGGAAAGCAATCTGTGTTCTTAGGTGGGAAAGAAGTACCAGAGCACTTTTGAGTCATTACATGAATTGTGACAACCCAGATATCACAGAATTCTGCGTGCTAGACATTGAACGAATGGTACACAAATGTGAACTATTTAGGTCAGGATTTTTCCAACTGTGGTCCATGGACCTGTTCATCAAAATCATCAGGGAGTGCCTACTAAACTTCTGGATTCCAGGCCCACCCTAGCTCTGCTGAGCGGACACCAGGGAGGTGGGATGGGAAGTGTTTGCCCTCTGAGTAATTTCTTCAATTGCTTCTGGTATTCAACCAAGTTCGAAAAGTGTTGCTGTTAGATTTGCAACAAAGACTTAAAGTTTTTTGAATCCTCTGGTATCTAATTTTGTCGTCAGCTATTCCTGCCACTCAACTTTAAATGCCTATCTGCTCCAGTGTGTCAAATAGACAAGAAGTCCTTCATTTCAGTAATATTTTACTAATGATTTATGTGTTGCTGGGGACGCATCACAGAGAAAGTGACAGGCCGGGTCTCTGGAGTTTTCATTCTAGTTTGGGGAAGCTGGCAGTTAGTAGGCAAAGAAATTAATGAGCAGATTAATTTCATATGAGGAATTGTGCTTTGAAGACAATAAATACATAAGTAGAGTAGAAAGTGACTGGAACAGAGATTACTATAGATGGGGTTTTCAGTGAAGCTCTTTCTCAGGAAGTGATATGTGAGCTGAGTCCTGAACAGCAAGAAGAAGCCAGGCACAGGCAGGCCCCCTTAACTGGGGGAGGAGTCCTTACATGTCGCAGGAATCTCATGTCCTCTCAGATGGACCCTTTCATGGACTACATGGGAGAAACCACCCTCCTAGGAATAACGCAGACAGATATACGGTACAGAAATCTACCACTGTGAATAACAAAAGGGTAACGGGGAAAGCAAAACCTCTAGTTCAGGCCCACGAGAAGAACCAAGAGTGAAACCACACAATGGCTGCCTTGTCCTTCACTCTCGATTAAGAGAGATCCCATCAGGAAAAGGCAATAGTCTGTTAGCTCTACGCAAGAGAACAAATGTTTGGGTTACAAGTTGCCTCAGTTTCCCAACTTTGCAACTTCTCCCAACTCAGCTGTGTCATTTTCCATTTTGATGCTGGGATTTCAGGAGTCAGGGTCAAGCTTGGACTAAACTCGTTTGGAATGGGGTCCATTTGAGGTCATGCTTCTTTATGCCATGAGGTGGGTGGGCGCTAACATCCATCTTGCTCCCTGTGAACATTTCCAGTTAGGCAGGTCTAGAGATCAAGAGAGGGAAGGCTGGAATGCAGATAAGGAATGGACAACAGTGCCTGGCAGACAGTAAAATAACCCAATACATGTTAACAAAATAATGAAATGTAGATGCAGGAGAAAGCAGGAAACAAAACTAAGTATCTGTCCTCTCCGACTTTTCATAAACATGTGACTTCTTCAAAGAGAGTTGGACCAGAGTGTACTTACCGTTTCACCATGTACCTTGAAAGGAAATTTTTTGTTTCTGTGTCTAAAATCCATGCCTTCTCCGTGGGAAAAAGAGAACCCTGAGAAAATGGAGATAGATGGCACCAAATGATCATAGGGGATGTGGGGGGAGTGTGGGAAACGCACTGATTTCATCGTATAGGCCAAAGCTCTCTGGACTCTTCCACACAGAGGCACTTATCCTGCCTTCTCTCTCTCTCTCTCTCTCTCTCTCTGTATATATATATATATATATATATATATATATATATATATATATATCCTGCCCCCCCCCTCTCTCTATATATATAATATATCCATCATGGGATCTTCAAGCCCTGGGGCTGGAAGTCCAGCCTCTAAGTGAACTGAAGAGAAAGCTGCATGAGTTAATGTGCACAATTACTGTAAAGAAGCTGGAGACATAGAAACATGCATACAGTCACATGCACACTGACGTGCGCGCACACACATGCACGCACGCAAGCGCTGTCAAATAAATTGTTCTAATCTGTGCCTTTACCCATGAAACCTATACTGGGAAGATATTTCCAAGGCGATGAATATAAAAGCATCATATCTATTATCAGTGCACAATCCTCTTATATTTCCAATCTTTTATTCAGTAAAGTTTTCATATTTTAAACACTACAGAAATTGAAAATAAAAATATCCTCTAACCCTCACCAGCATGCATACATTGAATTGTTTGAATTATTTTCAAAGAATTCTTTTAATGTGCTATTTTTTGCAACAGTATATGAACATATGTCTGAGTCAATAAATGTATTCCTGCACTACCATTTTGTGACTCAATTTACAGATTTTCCCATTTTACTAAGCTTTATCTCATTAACATTGTCAGATTACCAATTAATAGCTTTCATTGTTTATCGAGTATGAAACAACATATAGATGTTGATTTAGAAACTGAAATTATTCTGCCCTTCCCTTCTCTCCCACCTTCTGCTCACCGCAATACACAGTCTCTGTTAATTTATCTGTGCCTGTTTCCCAGAATTTTCCTCTGTGTGTAATGCACCTACTTACAATCACACACATACTTGTACACTCATGTTGATACATATTATTTTGCAGAGCGCAATCATATTCTACATAACACTTAACAACCTCTATTTGGCTTAATAGGATTCATTTTCATTTCATTTCATTTGTTTCTTGGGGCATATTTCCAAGTGTTTATTGGCGATCTATATGGCTTTATACGTACATTCCCCCTTGATATTATTGTCCCATCTCTACCGTTGAAGAGTATTTCATACGTTGAGGATATAAACACTGTATCTGAATAGAAGTTGTAAATAGTTTCTCAGTGCTTTCCACATGCCTTTTGATTTTTAATTTTTGCTGCACAGACGGCATTCTATACTTTGTAATGATTTCTAGCGTTTAAGAAAGTACTTTAGCACATTGTTTTAAAAAGAGCAACTGAATAATAATGCTTCGAGGAATATCAAATGTCAGCTTACAGGACAGAGTAGCGAAAAGCTTAGTCCGTGCAGTTCCAGGTTTTGAGTTCTGGAGCAGTAATTTATAAGGTTGTTTCTTAGGTCATGTTGCTTACTCTTTTAACTTTAGTTCCATTGTCTGAGTAACAGGCATAATTGTTGCTCTTGAATGAAGCTATTAGGATTACACGAGATTGAACAGGGAACAAAAACAAACCAACCAACCAACCAGCATATGATAGTTATGTCCATGTTAAAATCCTACCACTCAGGTTCCCGTTCCAAAGGGCAACAGTTCGTGCTGCTTCCTTGGGTCCAGTTCAGCATCTCAGGAATCAGCCAGTCTATGTGTCCCCATGCCAAGGCCTGTTGGCCCATGGGGCAGGATTTTGTGCCCATCATCATCTTCATGCCCAATGTCATGGCATGACACCATGTCATGGCATGACATCACCCAGTTTCCATTTCAAGGAAGTTCCCACTATGGGGACTTAAGGCCTGGAAATCCATCGTCTAAATGGGAGGCTGCCAGTTGGCCCGTTTGAGGAACATTTACATAGCTCTGTGAGTCTGAGGTTGGTCTTCTCTAAAATGGGACTTTAAGGGTGCCTTCTTCACGGATTTGTTGTAAGAAAAAAATGGAGAAACTCTCAAAGAATGTCCGGTACACAGTAGGGCTTTGATAAATGTTACTCCCAGCTCACCCTGCCCCTTCTGTCCCATAAGATAGCAGAGTTGAAACAAGACCACATCTGGAAATGTAGCGGCAAGAAGTAGCCTCAGTCCCATCTCATCATTTCCTTTTTCCCACGTGCTTTCCTGTCTCCCTATTTTCCTTCTAGCTTGACTAGAAGCAATTTCCTACTGTGCTCCAGGAAGAAGAAATAGTACGGAAGAGCACAGAATAGGAACAGGTCAGCTAGACAGAAGATGGGAGTCGTCAAACATGCTTCTCAGTTGCCTGACTCATTAACTGACCACAGGACATTGGGTGCGTCCCTTCCCCTGTGCTGGCCTCTAGCCTAACACAGAAGAACTCTCAGTTATGAACAGGGGTCAGGGGCATCGAGTGTGGGATCAGAAATGACCAGGATTTGACCCTGGGAATCATTACTCGCTGGTTGTCTGATGCTAACCAAGAGTTTTATCTGTTAATCTACTACGTGCTCTATAATTATTGGTGTCTTTTTGTGATTGTCTATTCTTATTATTCCTAACACCCATCCAAACGGTGAATAAATAGGGGTGGGGATCCCTTTGCCGGGTGTTCTTTCCCAAGAATTTCCCAAGAATCTATGATTTTAAAACTGTTGGATAAAGTGGTTGATGTACAATATGATAGAACTCTGGTATTTAATTTAATTTAACATTATTTCATATGTAATGAATTTGGCATTTCCGATCAAATTCAGTACTCAAGAGTTGGACCTCAGTCACCTAAGAGTTCATTAACAAGTACAGTTAGATCACCTCTTATACACTGTCATTTAATCACAACTTTTTTTTTTTGAAACAGCATCAGAAGAATGGGTATTAAATCTTCTTTAAATGTTTGGTAGAATTCCCCTGGGGAGTCATCCAGCCCTGGACTCTTGCCTGTTGGGAGATTTTTGGTTACTGCTCCAATTTCCTTGCTGGTTATGGGTCTGTTAGGTTTTCTACATCTCCACTTCTGGCTTCAGCTGAGATGGCTGATTAAATCCACAAGTAATCTCTTCCTGGAGTGATTTCCCAGCCATACCCTTGGTGTTCTCTCCTGAACACGCTATCTTGCCTTTTATAATATAGATAAGCTCAGAACGTTCCAAATCTTCAAGGCCCAATTCTTTTTCTTTTTTTCTTTTCTTTCTTTCTTTTTTTCTTTCTTTTTTTTTTTTTTTTTTTGCTTAACAGCTCATTGGATTTATCTCTTCTCTCACATTTTATTATAAGCAGTAAGGAGAAACCAGTCCACACACTTCAACGCTTTGCCTAGAACCCTCCTCTGCTAAATACCCAAGGTGGTTACTCACTAGGAAAAACACTACTGGTGGATTCTGGTATGATGATAATCGTAAGAATAGTTAATAATACTGCTGGCTCCCTGTGCACCCCACCGTGTTGTATGTGCTAAACCTATACTTACTCATTTCATCCTCAGCAGAGCCTATGAGGAAGAGCTATTGTTGCCTGATTTTAAACTTTGGGAAACTGAGGCACAGCGAGGGAAGGCTAGCAAATCACAAGACAGAGATCTGAACGGATTCTGTGTGGCTGCTGTGCCCCACATCTCTCCAGTGTACACTACTGCTTCTCATCTGATAAGACCCTCAACCTCACCGTTTATTAAGGCACAGCAAAAAAAAAAATAAATGAATAAATAAAATCAAACTGAAGTACAACTTTTTACCCCTAGTTTAATAGGCAGGAATTTAAAATATTGATAACAAGCATTGTGGTTTGAAATTTGGAGGGAAATTATCTTGTTATATTGAGAAAGCAGCTTCCCAGGCATCTTGCCTTCCTTACTGTCCCTCAACTACGTTCCTATTCTAAAGGTTTGATTTTTTTTTTTCTCAGTAAATCGATAGACGTTTGTTAAGCAAAGATACAGAAAAAGCTCTAAGGAGTGAGAGGGGTCCTAATAGGGTTGCCAAGGGGGGCCTTCAGGGTCGGTCTCTTGCAGAAAGCTAACCAGGGAACTTAAGTCCTTTTAACATCTCTATTGATAACACCTTCAATGGCTTACTTCCCTCTTAGGGTCTGTTTATTCTTTGTTGGTCACAGGTGATTATCATAAAGACACCCACCCCACACGACCCTCCCCACACGCCTAGGGCAGGGGGGGTCATTCTGGAGGTTTCCCTGTGGGTGGGCTAAGAATGCACTTGCTTCCCTGTCGTTTTATTTATTTATTTTTCTAAATATGTAGTTGCAAGAGCAATTGGTATTTATTTTAGGTAAAGTAGATAATATAGAAGTGAGGGGGAGAAAACATCACCCCAAAACATACAACCCAAAGACAGCCTCTGAATGTTTCATTCTACATTATATTCTTCCCGAGCGCATTATCGTCTTTCTTACACAGGTATTTATGTGTTTATGCACATATGCATGTATTTGCATATTTCTTTTTTTTTTAATTCTTTTTTTTTAAGATTTTATTTACTTATTCGACAGAGATAGAGACAGCCAGCGAGAGAGGGAACACAAGCAGGGGGAGTGGGAGAGGAAGAAGCAGGCTCATAGCGGAGGAGCCTGACGTGGGGCTCGATCCCATAACGCCGGGATCACGCCCTGAGCCGAAGGCAGACGCTTAACCGCTGTGCCACCCAGGCGCCCCTTGCATATTTCTATACACAAGGTAATAGCTCATGTTAGTTGTTTTAACCTGCGTATCGCTGTAGTTGATTGATTTATGTCCAGAACAAGATATGTCCAAACCCCAAGCCCTGAACATATGGTGAGACCTTATTTGGAAACAAGGTCTGTGCGCATGTAGTTAAGGATCTTGAGATGAAATCATCTTGGGTTTAGAGTGGTCCCTAAATCCAATGACTGTCGTCCTTAGAAACAAGAGACAGGTTTCACACACAGGGAAGAAGGCCATGTGAAGACGGGGCAGAGGTTGGAGTTATGCTGCCACAGACCACAGAAAGCCAGGAGCCACCAGACACTGGAAGAGTTGAGAATGAATTTTGCCCTAGAGCCTTCAGAGGGAGGGCGTATGGCCCTGCCTGACACCTTGATTTTGGACTTCTGTTCTTCAGAACTATGAGAGGATACATTTTTGACATCTCAAACCACAGAATTTGTGGAGATTTGTTATGGGGTCCTAGGCAACTACCACACTCAGTACACCACACCCCATATGTCATTGTGAATAATCCTCAGACAATATCCTATCTTTTCTTCATGCCTGTGGATACAGTAATGTCAATAAAGATACGCGAAATGGAACAAATACAGCTAAAATTTCTTATCACCAAGATTTTTTTAATGTATTGTCAAATTCAGTGCTCACAGCACCATTATGAGGAGGTCAGTAAAATTAATAGTCAGTATGTTGATATATTTATACAATAATCTGGACCTAGTGAGAATAAGGTGGCTTGTGGCCTTAGTGAGAGTGAGTCATTGCAATCATGAGGACAGAAGTAGTCAGATAAGGATTCAGTGGGAAGTGAAGAATGTTACCAGGGAATGTAAAAATCTCTTTCTGGAACTTTGATTTTGAAGGGGAAGAGAGAGAGTGTGAGAGAGAGAGATGAAGAGAGAGAGAGATGGAGAGACAGAGAGATGGAGAGACAGAGTGAGCGGCTTATGCCTGCATGGGAATTAGGGGTCAGAGGAGGGATTATTTTTTAATCTTCAACGCCCTGAAGTCTGAGCAAGTTTAAAAGTTAATGTGAAGGAGTTATTTTGTCTCAGATTTAACCCTTGAATTTTCCAGATTTACGCTCTTTCCTTCTTACCCTCTTATTTACACTACAAAATTAGTGAAACGCTTTTCGATGGACGGTGTGGGTTCTAAGCCCAAATATATACGTACTTATTAGTGAATGAAAGAACGGGCAATTGTATGTTGAAGAAATGCTAGTAAATCTTGGTTTTCTCCCTCTCAGGGAGACAGCAGTTGGCTGAAATTCTGGTGTGACACGGTTGGATAATGCATGATCTGAAGACTCTTGCAGTGGTGACTCCAGGACTAGTCCAGAATACTCCTGTAAAATGTATTAACCTATGGAGCAGTCCAGGAGCAGCAGTTAGGCAAACACCACAACTTGCTGCCCTGATGTGCCCTATCGTTGAGGTCACCAGGTGAGTTAAAAACAGGCCTGTCTTACTGCATCATTAATTGTTAACAGGCAAGATATGGAAGCAACCCAAGTGTCCAGCGATAGATAAATGGATAAAGAAGATGTGACATACATGTGTGGGGGTGTATTACATGTATTGTGTATACACACACACACACACACACACACACGCGCACAATGGAATATTACTCAGCCACAAAAAGAGGATGAAATCTTGCCATTCACAATAACATGGGTGGACTTAGAGGGCATTATGCTAAGTACAACAAGTCAGACAAACAGACAGATGCCATACGATTTCACTTATATTTGGAATCTGAAAAATGAAAACAAATGAACAAACAAAGCAAGAGAGAAACAGACTCATAAATACAGAGAATAAACTGGTGGTTGCCAGAGGGGAGGGGTGGGAGGATGGGCAAAATACAGGAAGAGGATTAAGAGATACAAATTGGCAGTTATAAAACAAACAAGCCCTGGGGATGAAAAGTGTGGCACAGGGAACAGAGTCAATAATATTGTAATAACTGTGTATGGTGACAGAGGGTGACTACACTTACAGCGCTGAGCATTTTGTAATGTGCATAGTTGTTGAATCACTATGTTGTACACCTAAAACTACTGTAATATTGGGTGTCACTTGCACTTCAATAAAAAACAAAGGAACAAACACACAATAAACGAATAAGCAGGCCCGTCTTCCCAGCACAGGGAGCTGGTTTGGGGTCTGCCGAGAAGCTTGATGTTGAGCATTGCTTATAAGCTTCTGATTCACCCAAGAAACCAGGGATCCTTCTGTCTTTAAGACTTTAAACGCAAGGCATATCAGAGAAATATTTGCGTCCTTCCTAAAGATATCTATATTTTCATTAGGAGAAACGATGAGAAATACCTTTTCACCATGCCTGCCTTAGCCCTGAAGCTCAGCCAGCCCCTACTGCTACGTTTCAACTTCTAAAGGGCCCTTGAAGTCCCACTACATGCCACAGACCCTGAGCAGGTTCTCTCATTTTCCCCTTGGGACAGCTGTGTGACAAAGGTCTCCTGAGTCCCACGGCACAGGTGGCAAAGCTCAGGTTCACAGAACCTACATCACCTCTCCAGATAAATGGCAGGATGGGAATGAGGTTGCATCCTTCGCCCTCTCTAGAGGACACAGAGCAGGACTGCTTTTAGAAGACGAGTGTCTAGGGTCCCTGGGTAGCGCAGTCGTTAAAGCGTCTGCCTTTGGCTCAGGGTGTGATCCTGGCGTTCCGGGATCAAGTCCCACATCGGGCTCCTCTGCTGGGAGCCTGCTTCTTCCTCTCCCACTCTCCCTGCTGTGTTCCCTCTCTCGCTGGCTGTCTCTCTGTCACATAAATAAATAAAATCTTAAAAAAAAAAAAAAGAAAGAAGATGAGTTTCTAAGGCTTGAGAATTGAGCATTTTACACTCCCCTGATCCTGTAGCACCATGGGTATTCACCCAAAAGTCCCTTTTGACAATGAAGACAAGAGTGCACATGGATGTGCACATACATTCTTCACTTCATAGGCACTCATTATATTCAATGTTATAGGAGAACAAAGTAGATTTCAAAATTGAATTACTCTGTGTCTGTGTGTGTGTGTGTGTGTGTGTGTGTGTGTGTGTGTGTGTGTGTCTATGCCTCCTCTGGCTCAATCACCCCACCTCAAAAGTGTAGCTCTATCCTCAGTTCACACAGGGGATGGATTCTGATCTCAGATTTAGAGATCCCAGAAAATGATGCACACCGAGGAATTACTGCCACGAAGCGAAACATTCCCGAAAACTCTGGCTGAAACCACTCAACCAAGATCACAAACTTCGTCTTTCCCTCCTCCTTGCGGAGACCCCTGGTCCATGCCTCGGAGCTGCAATCCCAGCTCTGGCCACCAAGTGGCATCCATCTCCATTTTTCTTTCTCAGAGGAACCCAGCGCAGTTTGCAAAGAATAAGAAAATTTTTGGAATCGTTGGTTTACTGAGATACAGATTCTGTTGGGAAAATTCATATGTGCATTAAAGCAGTTCCAATTGCTGTTGGCCCCAAATCTATATCGCGTTTTTTATCGATGTATTTCTTCCTTCCTCATTGCAGGTTGACGTGTCCACACTGTGGGGAGTCCCTCCCAGAGATCAGGGCTTTCACCCTCCACCACCCCACGCCTGTACAGGCTGCCCAGACACTGCTCCTGCTCCCCATTCTCTCTCAGACACCTCCCACCTGTCCTGCCCTGCCCTTAGCCCACCTGCCGCCTACTGCCATAGTGCACCACTGTCACCCGTGTTTCATCTTATGCATGTCCTGGGGTATAGGTGTTGTTGTTGTTGTTGTTGTTGTAGTTGTTGTTGTTTTTACAGTCTTCTTTCACACCCATCAGTTCTATCAGACAGAATTTAAAATATTCTATTCGTTGGTTCACAGGCTGGGTCTTAAGGGTAGGTGTTGTGTTTTCTTGCTCCTTGAATAAACAAACCTCTTTGCAGAGAAATTGACGGTGGAAGTACGTCGATGCCACCTGGTGACAAAAGCCTGAACTGCAGCTTGAACATCGTTGAGCAGGAAGGCGGGAGGGAGGGGCTGTGGTGAAAACCCACCCAGGCAGCTTTCAGGACATCTGGGTAGAAAGCGGGAAGAAATCAGAAAGGGAGACAAACCATGAGAGACTCTGGATTCCGGGAAACAAACTGAGGGTTACAGGGGAGGGGGGGGTAACCAGGTGATGTGTATTAAGGAGGGCAGGTGTTGTGATGAGCGCTGGGTGGGATACGCAACTAATGAATCCTTGAACACTACTACATCAAAAACTAATGGTGTACTATGTGCTGGCTAACTGAACATAACAAAAAATTAAAAACGAATACATTTCGCTATATAAAAGAAATAGGCGACACCCTGGACAGCATGAAATATGAGGACTTAGGAGAGATTAGAACATTCAGAGCCCTGGTGGCTTCAGGACACAATGGGAGAAAGCTCTAGTGAAATGCAGGTTACCTTACTGAGCAGGCATTAACAAAGCAGTTTCCCCAATTTGCCCAGCTTCTCCTAACTTCCTACACCCTGCTGTGAACTATGATTTTAATTATAGGCAACTCAAATAAATGTGAAGATTAAAGGTGATACAATTTAGAGTACCACTTGCATACATCACTTTTCTGAACATTAACATCCTACCCTCCAGATTATCTGTCCCAGAAGAATCACCTGCTCAGACTGAGCCCCTACCTGCCGGCTTGAAAAATAATCAATTCAGAAGGTCCCCATACCCAGGTACCTTCACTGCAGGGGCAGGATTTCATTTCTGCCATCACTGACCTCCTCATCATCATTACCTCATCATGATCATGATCACTATCATCACCATCATTATTATCACCAAGAGGGGTTGTTGAGTGAGTGTCCCACTTGTGGGATCTAGATACAGCCGGGGGAGGCCCCTGCCATCATCACTCATCTGTCCACACTGTTTAGGGTTGAGCTGACCATCAACACAGCTGACTCAGGGGCGCCTGGGTGGCTCAGTCGGTTAAGCATCTGCCTTCGGCTCAGGTCATGATCCGGGGGTCCAGGGACCGAGCCCTCCGTCGGGCTCTCTGCTCAGTGGGGAGCCTGCTACTCCTCCTCTCTCTGCCTGCCTCTCTGCCTACTTGTGCGTGCTCTCTCTCTCTCTCTCTCTCCCTCCCTCACTCTCTCTGTCCAATAAATAAATAAAATCTTTAAAAAAGACACGCACATAGCTGACTCAGGGTCTTCAGGCCCCCTGACGCCTTGATACAAAGAGGAAACTCTGCCTCACCACTGGTTGCCCAGCCTCAGTGGACCATCCATGGAAGCACCACAAGCGTTCATACGGAGCAGTGCTAGGTCCTTGCTCTTGGAGGGACATGTAGATCTCTGACCTCATTTCTGTGTGGGAGAAATCTCCCTTCCTCTCCTTCCCTGTGCCCTCGGAAGCCTTCCCCGCCATAACAGGTACAAATAGTCCAATGCTTACCGTAAGTTTAAGTTTTCTTGTGGAGGGGGCAGGATTTCCTTCTTTTCTTTTTATTGAAGTATGGTCGACACATGATGTTACATTAGTTTCACGTGTACCACATAGTGATTCACAAGTCTGTACCTTACGCTATGCTGACCACAAGGATAGCTACCATCTGTCACCGTACAATGCTATTACAATATCACTGGTTATATTCCCCATGCTGTACCTTCCACCCCTGTGGCTTATTCATTCCATAACTGGAAGCATGCACCTCTCACTCCCCTTCACCCACTTGCCCATCCCCCCACCGTCTCTGCCCTGGCAACCATCAGTTTGTTCTCTGTATTTATGAGTCTGTTTCTGCATTGTGTTTGTTTCCTCGTTTGCTTTGTTTTTTAGATTCTGCATGTAAGTGAAATCACATGGTAGTTGACTTTCTCTGACTTACTTCACTTAGCATACTATCCTCTGGTCCATCCACGTTGTTGCAAATGGCAAGACCTCATCCTTTTTTATGGGTGAGTAATAATTCTATATAGACAGATAGATATAGATATGATACAGATACAGATGATACAGATATAGCTGATGATATAGATGATATAGATAGATAGATACCACAACTTCTTTACAAAGGATGGAAGAAACACAGGCTTCAGGCAGCTTCTGCTCTCAGCCCTGACCCAATCCTCCCTGGAGGCAAGGGAAAGGGGCACCAAGCCTGGCTTCCTGCTGCAGGGAGGGTAAGCACAGAGAGACCAGAGATTAACCACCTCAGCAGTAGGTACCCTGATACGTTTTCTAAAGATCTGTCACCAGCAACTAATGGTGCCAAGGCTTCCGGGTCCCATCCATGGAAGTGGGGGTGCTGAGCAACTTCTTCGCCATCCATCTGTGTACTCAGGAGCATGTGACTTAGAGTCACAGACATCCATGAAGAGGGGGCAGTAATACCTCACTACCAAGGCTGTCTTGAGGATTAAATCTGGCCACTAACATGAAGAACGTTCCACTGGGTGTGGTGATGCAATCTGCTCCATAAGCATTAGCTATATTTCCTCGCTAGAGCAAGAAATGTATGGGGCACCTCACCTGCCCCTTTAGCCAGGGCCCCCTTAGGCAGATGGCAGGTCAGAATCACCCTGGTATCATTTTCCTAAAGCCTCACCTGAACTTCCCTTTTTGGTGGAAATAGGACGTCTGTATCAAACGCCATTCGCGTTATTAAGCCATGATAATACGGGCCTCGGAAAATGGATGTGCCCGTTTGGCACCGATGTGTACGCTCGCGTCTGTTTCCCCTTTATTCCACCAACACCAGGTATGACCAGCTTTGTCTTTATTGCCAGGCTGATCTCATTTTCCCCAGCCCTGCCCTGTTGGGAGCGTCATCTCCAATGGTCATTAACTCACAGGTTCTTCCCCCCGGGCGTTTCCCGATTTAGCAAATAAAAACAAAGGACACCAAATTGAATTTCAATTCCAGATAAACAGTCACATTGCATGTGACACACTTAGACTAAAAATTGTCCGTTAGTTCTCTGGAATTCAAATATAACTGGCTATCCTGATTCTATCTGGCAACCCTGTACAGGGAGAGTTCTGTAAGGAGAACCAAGGTGCTCTGGTGAACGGCCCCAACTGAGCCCCCAGGCGACAACCAGCACCAACCATCCATGTGAGTGAGCTCTCCCGGACGGCACGCACTACCCCTGAGTGGAGCCTCCAGATGACTGTAGCCCCAGGTGACAGAAACCGCTTGGAACACAAAAACACCCATCTGAGCGCAGTCAACACACCGACTCCTGAGAGATGATAAATGACCATTGTTTGGGGGACTTTGTTAAGCAGGAATATATATCCAAGACATGTGTTTTGGGTGTACGTTTCCTCTTTCTCTGTGGTCAGTAATCACCGGATAAAATAGGGATTTGCTGATCATTGAAGGCTTTGTAGAACTTCGTTTCAGTTTTGGCTACGGTCTGCAGGTGGGTTTATGTGTGGGTATCGTTTTCTGAACATCTCTTCAGTTCCTTCCTGAGGGGATTCCCAGAGGAGATTTCCATGGTATATGAATTTTCACCCCACTCTTGGAATTTTGAACCTAACCCCAATCCCCCTTCGTAAGATGAGTTTCCACTGCGATCTCCTGTGTTGAGGAGCTGAGAGTCTGTTGCTACAGTTGGCTCCACGAACCACATGGAATGCCATATCTTCAGAACATCCCTTGGTGAGTATGCGATCAGAACAAGGGCTATTTATTCACTTTGAAATGCGATTCTCAAGGATTGTTTCCTGGTACACTCTCCTGCCGCAGGGATAGCCTTTGGCAAGGAAGGTACTTTCTTCAAGCACATACAGACAGGGCTCCTTCACCAGAGAGCAGGGAGATCTGCATTGCAGTCTTTGGCCTTTGTGACTACCTCATGCAGCGCTGCTGGGTGGCCAAGTCAGTATAATTCTGGGGTTCATGAAAAGGAAGCCCAGTTGCCTGCATATCTAAGCCACTTTCTGCAATATCACCTTTATAAGCAATGGAGTCGATGCATTGTTCTTTTCACTCTTTTGTCCTACTTCTTAGTTGGTTCAGAGCTCAGATGGGGAGAAGAAGTGTGCTTTGGGAGACCCTTCAAGACAAAAGAATCTTTTAAACCTTTAAGTTTTTATTTTAATTCCGGTACAGTTAACGTACGGTGCCGTATTAGTTTCACGTGTACAATACAGTGATTCGACAACTCCATACGTCACCCGGTGAGCATCACTGACAAGTGCACTCCTTAATCCCCATCACCTATCTCACCCATCACCCCCACCCACCTCCCCTCTGGTAGTCATCAGTTTGTTCTCTATAGTCAAGAGTCTGTTTCTTGGTTAAGACAAAAGCATTTTGAAACAGACCATAGGTATAGTTGAGGGGCCAGCAAGACACAGAAAACAGGAGAAGAGCTGTGATTCTATTACCCACCCCTGAGAGCAGAGCAAACCGGTGCTCTATAAAGACAGCTTGCTACAAGAATTTTGAAGGGAGAGGGCCTGGGATGTGGGTTTCCCACTGCAAAGTCACAAATGAGGTAAGTGATTCCCACACTAGAGAAGAAGTGGATTATAAAGACTGTAGAGCTGCTTTCATCATGGGTGTCCCTCCACATGGAAGACAATACCAGGAATGGAGGATAAGAATTTCCACCACAATGGAATATTACTCAGCCATCAAAAAGAATGATTTCACAACATTTGCAGCAACATGGACGGGACTGGAGGAGATAATGCTAAGCGAAATAAGTCAAGCAGAGAAAGACAATTATCATATGGTTTCACTCACTTATGGAACATAAGAAGTAGGAAGATCGGTAGAAGAAGAAAGGGAAGAAGGAAGGGGGGGTAAACAGAAGGGGGAATGAGCCATGAGAGACTATGGACTCTGGGAAACAAACTGAGGGCTTTAGAGGGGAGGGGGGTGGGGGATCGGGATAGGCTGGTGATGGGTAGTAAGGAGGGCACATATTGCATGGTGCACTGGGTGTTATACGCAAGTAATGAATCATCGAACTTTACATCAAAAACTTGGGATGTACTGTATGGTGACTAACATAACATAATAAAAAATTAAAAAAAAAAAAAAGAATTTCCACCACAGAGACTGTTGTATGGTTCAGAAAGTAGGTTTCTGCCTATTGAATAATTGTATCATTCTAGGGCTGCTGCCCTGAAGCACCTCTGAATGTTTCTTTAAATGACATTTTTCTGTGTTCCTAGGTCATTCCATCATGTGATTATAAACAATCTCTTGGTTTTCTGCCACAGAGACTGCTTCACATGGCCTTGATTTCACATGCTCACCCTCCTAGGGCTAGCTCATCTCCAAGAACCCTGGGGCACCTCCCTGGGTTTCTGTGTACTGATAATTCTCCCCTCCTGTCTCACTGTAAACCAGTTGCCCAGGTCCCAGGCTAGAGCCTCTAATTGCCATGCTTTCTCATGTGGTGTCCTGAAGAGTTATGGTGTTTTCCTTTCAAGGGAAAGCGGGGCGGGGAAGGGGGGGGTACGTGGGGGGGGGTAAGGAGGGCTGCAAATACGTTTCCGCTGTAAAGGACCAGCCTGCATCACGGTTGCCATAGAAACCCAACATCAATGTGGTGACCCCTGACGACTTTTCTGTAGAAGCAGACAGAGCCTTTCCAGAAGAGCAGGTCCCACCTTCAGGTGTTTGGGACTCCGCTGAGGGCGTGGGTCCCGCAGTGGGGGCTGAACTGCCCTGGGGTGTGGGGAGACAAAGGCATCCAGATCCAAGTCGCCTCTTTCCCGCTTTGGGGACTGGTGACCTGGCTGTCTTGTAGGTAAAGCCACTGGGGTCTCCCGTTGACCCCAGTGAGTGTGGGTCCTGCCCCAGAGGTGCCTGGAGCTGCTTTCCTTCTAAAGCCAGCAGGCACTAGAGGTATTACAGCTAACGACCTTCTCTGAGCCCCAGCTTCCTCCTCTGTACAATGGGGATGAGAATGCTTCACCACAAGATCCCCGAGAACAGTCAGTGATACAAATGAGCAAGCCCATTGCCCTGTGCTTACTGCCGGATCGTGAATGCCTGTATGAATTCAGGACGCCTGTTACTGTTTTCAACTTTGTTGTCGGAGGAGGGAGGAAGAAGAAAGGAGAAGTAAAAGGCGCTGTGAGAAGTCCATTATAACATGAAGTTGTATTGATCAGGACCCAACTGAATCAGTGTCATTGTCACTAACCTAGAGCCTAGCATGGTGCTGGGCACATAGTTACTTACACCAGTAAAGCACGGTGATTGCTGGATCCATCTCTCTCTGCGCAGCTCTTCCTGCTGGTGGCTGAGCTCATATCAGGTGCCCCAAGGAGGCAGGTTCTGAGAATCTGTGGCCTGATGGCTGCAGAACCATCTGCTCCAGATTCAAGGGCAGCAGTCTTCAGGAGACCCCAACACTTCACTCTCCTGGTGGAATATGACGTCTGGCACGAGTGAGTGCATAGACCTGAACAAATGCAGGCTGTGCAATAGCTCCTGTGAGGTTCACGAGCTAGCCCAAACGTAGAGATGCTACTTTGGTCTTCATCATGGGAGAAGAGGTTTAGCAGGTGGAATTTCTTTCCATCAGCAGCTATGGGCTATGTAGTAGGCCTGACGCCCATCATGGAAATGCCCTACTTGTGCAAAAGCAATGAATTCTATAGCCTGAGGAAAGAAATTGCCTAATGTGCATTTACGATAAATTTACATATATTTTGCTGGATGTGCAAATAATAACCAGTGATTCCCATGTGTCTCTCAGATAGGTCTTGAAATAAGCATTTGGATAGATTGTTTTTCTAGCCATTTGTGATTGTAGCATGGATTCTTCCCTGCTCACCACGTTTTTATCCATTGTATAATGAAACATTTTAAATGCCAGAGTTTCCCAGTGTTAGTTTAAAATGTCAGTTACAAGAATCTAGTATTTTCAAAAATAATAATTACTCTAGAGCTCGCCCTATTATAATGATACTCAGCCATGTTCCCTAAAATAACCAGGTATTCTAAAATGTCACGATTATTTCCCAAGAAACAATAATTTTCAGTTCTGTACTGCAGAAGAACATGTGCATCAACTCTCATTAAATATTTCTGTGTACCCCATTGCAAATGATAACTTCTATTTTGGTCGTATGTGGTGCAGACCAATTTGGTAAGACGTAGTGTGGAGGTGTTAATACGACAAGAACGTATTAATGGGAATCACGCTCCTGGTTAATTTAACCGCATTAAAGACTTGGAAATATTCAAATATATTCCAAATGCTTTACTGGCATATGATTGACATGCAATGCCCTACACGCGTTTGAAGTACCTTCTTTAATAAAGTTTCCCATACGTATGCATCGTGAAACCAATACTGCAGTCGAGATAGTAAACATACCCATCACCCCAAAAAGCTTCCCCATGACCATCTGTAATCTCCTCACCCACCCTCCTCTGGCCTCCAGCTCCCTCCCCTGGACCTCTCCCTGGTCCCAGGCAACCACTGAACTTCTGTCACCATCAATTTCTTTTTCTTTTTTAATAACTTAATGTCAATAAAATTGTACAGAATGTGCTCTTGTTTTCTGGCTTCTTTCATTCAGCCTATTTGTAGATCTATCCTTTTGTTGCATGTGCGGATAGTTCCTTTTTGTTGCTGAATGATAGTCCATTATATGTATATATCACAACTCGTTTCAACCGTTCGCCTGGTGATGGACATGTGGGTTGTTTTCAGCTTGAAGCTCTTTTCAGTAAAACTGGTATGAACATTTGTGTGCAAATCTTTACATGGACACATGCTTTCTTTCTGTAGGGTAAATACTTGGGGGCTCAATGGCTGGGTCATATGGTAGATGTAAGATGAACAAGGTAAGAAGCTACCAAACTAACTCCAAAGCGGTTGTATCCTTTTTCATTCCCACCGGCAGTGTATGAAGGTTCCATCCTCCACGATGCTTAGTATGGTCAGTATTTTTAATGTTGGTCATTCTCACAGGGCTGTGGTGATAGTTAACTGTAGTTTTAATTTACATTTCCTTACTAACTAATGATGTTGACCATCTTCTCATGGGCCTATTTGCCATTTGTATAATTTTTTGGGTGAAGTATTTGTTCAAATTGTTTGCCCATTTATTTATTGGAGGGTCTCTTATTGACTCTTGAGGGATTTTCCATATTTTGGATACAGGTCCTTTATCAGATAAATGATTTACAAATACTCTTCTCCCAGTCAGTGGCTTGTCTCTTCATTCTCTCAACAGTGTCTTTGGAAGAACAGACGTTTGTTGTTGTTGTTGTTGTTGTTGTTGTTGTTGTTGTTGTTGTTGTTTTGTGGGGTTTTTTTCCATTTTGAGGCAGTCCAACTTATCAATTTGTTCATTTATGTATTGCGGTTTCAGTGTGGCATCTAATAAATCTTCACCTAAGCCAAGGTCACAAGGATTTTCTCCCATGGTTTCCTCTTCTGTGTTTTCTACTATGTTTTATAGCTTTAGGTCTTATACTGAGATCTATGATCCATTTTCAGTAGGCTTTTGTATATGGCGTGATCATATGGATCACGGTTTCTATTTGTTTTTATAGACTACATCTTTTTGCCATTTCTACATGAATTTTAGATTCAGCTGTAAATTTTCAAAAAAAATACTGATAAAGTACACTAGGATTTTGATTTGGATTGTGTTGAATCTATAGGTGAGTGTGGGGATTTTTCATCCTAACAATTTTCATCTTAGCAATACTGAGCTTTCCAACCCAAGGATATGGAAAAATGTCCCAGAGGCGATCTTTAGGTCATCTACAGAAAAATCAGCCACTAAAAGAAAGTACTTATAGAACTTTCCACTTGATAGGTGTGATTAGAATTGAGTTTGTTGAATTCTGGGTGTTTTCTTCATTACCCTTCTGTGAATCCACTTCAATGAATTCCTGGGAACTTGGACAGTGAAAAAGAGGGTGGGACAGAGCATGCATGTATTTGGGTCTGTATGCACATTCGTAAGTATGTTTTTTGCATGTATGTATGTGTATGTCGGTAAAGCGGCTAGGAGGATCTATTTTGAGAAATAGGTGGGGTTAATCACTGCACATCATGCCTGTGCTATACAGATCGTAATACATACGAGCAATGAAAACAAAGTGATGGTGGCTTATTGTTTTTCCAGCGCTCCTGGGCAGGCATGGCTGTCGTGGTGACTGTGCCTGCCGTGGGATTTAGTGCTGACTGAGCTTCCATTCAGGCCTCTTGCCTGAATCACTTGTTACTGTGATAGTGGTCAAATGTTGCTTTTCTAATTCTGTCATTCCTTCTAGATTTATTTGTTGGCATTTGACTGTATGGTAGACTTTCCCTTCTCCTCTAAGGCTTACTGAGCTATGCGTTTATTCAAGTAGTTATGTCAGTATGACCCATAGACTCCTATTTGTCCCAAAGTGTTAGCATCTGTGACTCTAACTATGTATTTTGATGCTCAAATTGGGCAGCTCTTCAAGTTGGCCTCTGTGTCCGTTCGACGCCTGCCTGGACTTCTTTGAATATGTACTTTGCTCTCTGAGCCTGCCTATTTCTCCCTGTGTAGAGAGGAAGTAATGATGCCACCTCAGAGGATTACTTTGAGGATGTGAAGTGAGAAAGTCTGAGAAATAACAACTCTGCAATGTGTGGCTTCTAGAAAGCCCTCGGCAAATATTATTAGGTGCCCCTCCCCAGCTTTGGCGCCTTCATTCTGTCAATGTGATGCCTCTGATATTAACACCCTACCAGGACTGCTAGAGAGACTACTTGGACATGGAACAGCAAGCAGGGATGAGCCCACATTTCCATGATGTGAGAGCTTCGGTGTCACTGCTGTGTGCAGGAGGGGGCTGTGGGATGGAGCTGGGGAGGAGCACAGTGTCACTGCACAGCTTCCAGTGACCTGAGTGGGGACAGGCAAGCACATCCTCGCCCCTTTCCCCTGCCTTTCGTGTGCTCTCCCTTCCTCTCCCTTCCTTCTCTATTCCATGTGCTCTCTGATCCCCTGCCTCTCCCTTCTAGTGGAACAGCAGAGAAGT
Source organism: Ursus arctos (assembly GCF_023065955.2). Taxonomy (NCBI): domain Eukaryota; kingdom Metazoa; phylum Chordata; class Mammalia; order Carnivora; family Ursidae; genus Ursus; species Ursus arctos. The sequence goes on from NC_079873.1 coordinate 79,512,598, forward strand.
GTGTGGACTCTGAGCCCCAGAAACAGGAAGCAATAGAGAAGAACCAGGTGCGATGCCCAGTGTGCTAGAAAAGTTGCTGGAGCAAGAGTGACGAGATCAGGATCCCATCATTGGGGCGCTTTAGTTAAGTCATGACCCTTCCACCAGCCTCATCTGTACAACAAGATAACAATACCCAATGTTCCAACCACTCAGGCATATTGTGGACTTTAAGTGTGATCCCCTGTGGGAAAGGAATCTGTGGTCATAGGTGGGAGGGAAAGACCGGTGCCCTTTTGAGTAATTATACTAACAGACACTCCCCAGATACCACAGAACTCTGCATGGTAGCCATCACATTACCGCCACACAAATGTCAGCTGTTTAGGTCAGGATTTCTCCAAGTGTGGTTCTCAGACCACTTCATTAATCACCAGAGAGCGTTAAATCGCAAGATTCCTGGGCCCACCCTAAGTCTGCTGAATCAAAAACAGGGAGGTGGAATGGGAAGTGTCTACATTTTGAGTGATCTCTATAGTTGTTTCTGGTGCCCCTCCAAGTCTGAAATGTACTACTGTGGATCTGCAACAAACACTCATTAAAAATTTGAATTCTTTGATGTTAATTTCCTTGTCAACTTCTCCCGCCCTTCTTTCCGTTCTAAATACCTGTGTCTTCTCCAGTGTGTCTCATAGGTATCAATTCCTTCTTGTAAGTAATATATAGTCAGTGATTTATATGTGAGGCACTGAACAAGAAACAGGGGACACAGCACAGAGAACAAGATAGGAAAGGTTCCAGGAACTTTCGTTCCAGTTTGGGAACACTGACAATAAGCAGAAAAATCAAGAAGTGGGGAAATTCCATATGGGGATTTGTGCCTTAAGAAAAACGAACACATGAATAACATAGAAAATGACTGGTCAGGGATGACTATAAATGGAGTTGTCAATGAGGCTCTTTCTCAGGAAGTGCCTTTGAGCTGAGTCCTGAACAATGAGAAAAAGCCGGGCCCAGGCAGGCCTTTTTGTGTACACACAGCATTGTGTGTGAGTACCAGTTGTTCCAGGAGCAGACAAAAACCACAGGGGGCTGGAGCTTGGCAGACACAGTGCAGACGGTAGGAGATGAAGTGGAATGGGAAGGCAGGAGCCAATCCAGTGACTGTAAGGAGAAGTAAGGTATTCACACTTACGCGGTTTATAAGTGGCAGAACTAGGGTTTAGACCTAGTCTACCTTCAGAGCCCACATTCCTAACCAGTACACTTAGCAAGAAGAAAAAGACATGTGTTGAACTATGTCAACCCATGGTGGTTCATATTAGGCCGGGATCTCTTGGCACTCTAAAAAAAACCCCAACAAACAAAATTAACTCCCTGCGGTGACTCACAGAATCTGTTGAAAACTCAACATAGTTTTTTGGGTGAAAACTATGCTTCAGAAGCATTTTGCCATGTGCTAGGTGGTGATTATTTAATAAAAACAGCAAGGGTAATAATTATAAAAATAGAAGAGTTAATAACCATCTCAGTTAATACGCATTAGACAACTTGGCTGTTAAGATAATTCCTTGGACTTCCATGGTGAATTTTTTTTTCCCTTTTATTAACTCAGAGTGCCTTTCCAGATGGGATTCACACTTCCCTATGCCTGCAGCCTCCCTAGTTGGCAGACAGGGCTGGCCTGATCCCCTTTGGCAAGTGTGGTCCGATGGAGTGTCGTCTAGAATTAGTGGGTTAGGTCTGCCACTGTGGCCAGGCATGTCTCCTGTCATGCACTCAGCTGCCGGTCCATCAGACATAGCATCAGCTTTGTTTCTACGTTTAGTAAGTCACTTTTCAAGGGCTCAGAGGATGCATATTTGTCTGAGGTTACCCTGCAGGTCCTATAAGAAGACACTGTATTAGTCAGCATTCCCCAGAGAAATAGAGCCCATAGGATGTGTTGTGTGTGTATGTGTAGATAGATACATAGATAATATATAGAGACCACAGATAGATGATAGATAGAGATAGAGATAGACAGATAGATAGATACAGGTATAGACAGATTCGAAGAAATTGGCTCACACAATTATGGAGGTGGAAGGCCGTCTGCTGCCTACCCAGTTCATCCTTGCTCGAGGGAGGTCAATCTTTTGTTCTCTTCAGTCTTTCAACCATCAGTGGATGAGGCCCACCCACATTATGATCTATGCAAAGTCATCAATTTAAACGTTATTCTCATTCAAAAATACTGACAGAAACATCCACAATAATGTCTGAGCAAATACCTGGGTACTGTGGAAAGTCAGGCTGACACTTATAATAACCATCATAGATGCTAAGTACCTTAAAATAAAAGGAAAGGAAGTGCTGATTTTCCTCTCTCTCTCCATCCATCTAGAATAAACACTTTCCAGCTGTATGACACAGCTAATAGCACAACAACCAGGTAAGGAACTAGGCCACCTCCACCCATGAAGATCCCTCTTTCAGAAAGCCCTGGGTAACCTAGATAACTGAGCCCTTGAGTGACCCCACTTCTCCCTTCCCATGTCCTAATTCCTGCTGTTATGCTTTAAATTAGCCAATAAAGACTCAGCCCACAAGACCCTAAACACCCCGGTCTCAAACCCTAATAAAGGCACATCCCAGGTCCATACTTGCTCTCTCTCTCTCTCTCTCTCTCTCTCTCTTTCTCTCTGCTCCCCCAACAATCACATTCTGTGTACCCTCGGGTGTTGCATGTACCATCCCAGATCTGTGAGTAATAAATCTTGTTCCTCAAAGTTCCCTGGTGGTCTTTTGCTAAAGCACATCCTGCAATAATAATGCAATCATAATAAACCACAAGGAAGAACCACAAGGGCCAGTCCAGCCACAAGATTGGCCCCTGTGGGGGAAATGTCTCTGGGGTCCATGAGTAATATGGGTGCAGACGAGTGCCTCAGGCATTCCTAGCCACTATCAATAGGCTGGCCCTTGCGGTATCGACAGCGATAGCATCACTATCAATAGGCTGGGACTGACACAGCAGTAGAGTACTGCATTGTGTGGCTATTTCACAACCTATGTATGTGGCATGGGATTTGGGTATTTTCCCTATTAGGACTTATTATGATAATGGGGCTCTGAACATTCTCGTACATATCCTTTGGGTGGACATTTCTTTCCTTTCTCTCGGGCAGGTACCAAAGAGTGGCATTTCCAAGTCATAAGGTGTGTGCATGTTGAGTTCAGAAGATACTGAGAAGCAGTTTTTCAAAGTGTTTGTTCTAACCTGCATTCTCACCAGCAGCGTGTGAGAGCTGCCCTGCTCCACATCCTCGCCAACACTTGGTATTTTCCATCTTTTTTCGTTTTTGTTGTTTTGGTGGTATCCCATTGTGGTGTTAATTTCAATTTCTCTGTTTTCATTTCTCTTAAACTTAACTCCTTCTGAAGTGTTTAGTCTCTTTCAGTCCTTTTTAGAACCTTCCAATTCATTTACTTAAGAAACTGGATCTTTGTCCTGTGGAGTTTGCGTTCTGGATTTTGCCAATCGTAACCTTATTGTGTTTATTACATTCCTATGGCTTCCCTCTTTCCTTTAAAGCACTAATTAGGGGCGCCTGGGTGGCTCAGTCAGTTGAGCGGCTGCCTTCGGTTCAGGTCATGATCCCAGAGTCCTGGGATCGAGTCCCGTGTCAGGCTCCTTGCCCACTGAGCAAGGAGCCTGCTTCTCCCTCTGCCTGCAGCTTCCCCTGCTTGTGCTCTCTCTCTCTCTCTCTCTCTCTCTGACAAATAAATAAATAAATAAAATCTTTAAAAAATAAATAAAGCACTAATTAGATTTAGAGGCTTGCTCAGATTTGGGTCTTTGGGAAAGAGTACCTCAGATGTGGTGGTGGACTTCTCATAGCCTTACACCAGGAGCCTAGTAGTGTCTGGTTATTTCTCTTCCTCTGATGATGACATTGATCACTGGGCTCAGTTGTTGTCAGCCTGATCCAGCCAGTACAAAATCTTCCATCTGCTTTTCACTTCACATTTTTCACAGCCTCTGATGGTTGTTGCCTAGAACTGCATTTCAGTAAGGTTACAAAAGTGTGATGTACTACTTCTTTGATTTCTTCTGCATGTTCCGCTATAAAAGAAACTTCTCCTCATCGACTATTAGGTTATGCTTAAGTAGAGTAAGCACGGGAGGGTAAGGTGAATGCTTAGTTCTTTTGCAATATTTCCACTGTCTAAAATAATGAGTTGTTTCCCTAGGATCCTCAGAGGTGACAATGAGTTGGCTTTGTTGTTGTTGTTGTTGTTCTTCTTCTTCTTCCTGTTTTTTTAGATTCTCATCATGAATTCGGGGATGTTCCTGTATTTGATGTGTTTTAGTGTATTGTAGTCATTAATGTTTTCAATAATTGCTCTATCGTTGGCCAGTGGGAGCCCCTTCAGGTTGGCTTCTGACTCTTTTTGCTTTCTGGTATGAGAGTTCAGTCCACACTCACCTGGAACAACCCCAACCTAGACCTGGAATCAGCATTTAGTGGGAAATGTGCTTGGAGGATTCAGTCTGGGGACTAGAGTTGCTCATTGCTACTGGGTTGGGTCATTGTTTCTTGCCTTTTCCAGTGCATGGAGTCTGTGAATCTGTGTTTTGTTTTTTAGAGAATATACATCATCGGCTTGGATGCTGGGCTGCTCCTCTGTCCCTTTATAGGCAAGCATCTTTATCATCTTGAGTTTTAACCATATAGTTTTTTTTTAATACAAGGAAATGTATCTCGTGTGTTTTCGTTTTCCACACCCTTCCTGGATAAAAGTTGTCATATTCTACACCAGTGCCCTGTGTTAGAAATTTCTGCAAAGAGAGAAATGTTCTATATCTGCACTGTCTGATACAGTGGCAACTAGCTACCTGAACGTTTTATTCAGGAATTAAACATTTAGCACCCAAAATGTGGCAACTGAGACTCAGCAACTGATTTTTTTAATTCCATGTACTTTAATGTAAATAGCTACTCGTGACTGGTGGCTACCATATTGGGCAGCAACCGCTCTATACACTTTTCTTTCTTTTTTTTAAAGATTTTATTTATTTATTTATTTATTTATTTATTTATTTATTTATTTGACAGAGAGAGAGACAGCCAGCGAGAGAGGGAACACAAGCAGGGGAGTGGGAGAGGAAGAAGCAGGCTCCCAGTGGAGCAGGGAGCCCGATGTGGGGCTCCATCCCAAGACCCCGGGATCACGTCCTGAGCCGAAGGCAGGCACTTAACGACTGAGCCACCCAGGCGCCCCGCTCTATACACTTTTCTGCACCTAGCCTTTTTCAGTTAACAATGTATCTTGGAGATTACTTCATAGCTGTATAGATAGAGTCATTGCTGGTGTTTATGGTTGCATAGTACTCCAGGGTGTAGATGTACCATGGCTTATTCAACCAGCCTCCTATTGGTGGACATGCCTTTTTTCTTGTTTTCTCCTGCCTCCAAAAGTAAGTACCCTAGTAATTTGATAAGATAATATCCAATCCCCTGAGTAGGGCTTGTACCATGTTACATTACTACCAGCAATGCGTGTGACTGCCTATTTCTTCATAGACTAGGTAAATAGTGAAAGAGGCATCTCAGTTTCATTTCCTATGCATCTCTTATCAAGAGTTAAGTTTACAAGGAGTGGAAAGACCTGTATTCTGAAAACTATAAAACACCGACGAAAGAAATTGAAGATGACACAAAGAAATCGAAAGACATTCCATGCCCATGGATTGGAAGAACAAATATTGTTAAAATGCCTATACTACCTAAAGCAAGCTACACATTTAATGCAATCCTACCAAAATACCAACAGCATTTTTCACACACCTCAAACAAACAATCCTAAAATTTGTATGGAACCACAAAAGACCCCGAATAGCCAAAGCAATCTTGAAAAGGAAAGGCAAAGCTGGAGTCATCACAATTCCGCACTTCAAGCTGTATTACAAAGCTGTAGTGATCAAAACAGTATGGTACTGGCACAAAAGTCAACACACATCAATGGAACAGAATAGAAAACACAGAAATAAACCCACAAGTACAGGGTCAATTAACCTTTGAGAGAGCAGAAAAGAATATGCAATGGGAAAAAGACCATCTCTTCAACAAATGGTGTTGGGAAAACTGGTCACCTACATGCAAAAGAATGAAACTGGAGCCACTTTCTTTCACCAAACCAAAAATAAGTTCAAAATGGGTTAAAGACTGAAATGCAGGAACTGAAACCATAAAAATCCTAGAAGACAGCACAGGTACTAATTTCTCTAACATCAGCTGTAGCAATTTTTTCTAGATAGGTCACCTGAGGCAAGGGAAACAAAAGCAAAAATAAAATTATTAGGACTACCTCAAAATAAAAAGCTTCTGCACAGTGAAGGAAACAATTAACAAAACTAAAAGGCAACCTAATGAATGGGAGATGATATTTCCAAACGACATGGGTGATAAAGGGTTAGTATCCAAAATCTGTAAAGAACTCATACAACTCAAAGCCCAAAAGTCAAATAACCCAATTAAAAAATGGGCAGAAGACATGAGCAGACATTTCTCCAAAGAAGACATCCAGATGGCCAATAGACACATGAAAAGATGCTCAACATCACTCATCATCAGGGACATGCAAATCAAAATTACATTGAGATATCACCTCACACCTGTCAGAATGGCTAAAATCAAAAACACAAGAGGGGCACCTGGGTGGCTCAGTTTGTTGAGTGTCTGACTCTTGATTTCGGCTCTGGTCATGATCTCAGGGTCCCGAGATTGAGCCCTGCCATGAACTCCACGCGTGGAGAGGGGGTGTGCTTGAATATTCTCTCTCTCCCTCTCTCACTGACCCTCCCACTGCTCACGCTCTCTAAATAAATAAATAAATAAAATCTAAAAAAAAAAAAACCCACAAGAGATGACAAGTGTTGGGGAGAATGTGGAGAAAAATGAACCTTCCTGCACTGTTGGTAGGAATGCAAATGGTGCAGCCATTGTGGAAGACAGTATGGAGGGTCCTCCAAAGTTAAAAATAGAACAATACTACAATCCAGTAATCACACTGCCGGGTATCTACCCAACGTATACAAGAACACTAATTCAAAGGGATACATGCATCCCTATGCTTATTGCAGCATTATTTACAATAGCGAAATTATGGAAGCACCCCAAGTGTTCACTGATTGATGAACGGATAAAGAAGAATTGGGACATATATACAGTGGAATATTATTCAACCATAAAAGAATGAAATCTTGCCATATGACATAGATGAAGCTAGAGAGTATTCTGCTAAGCAAAACAGGACAGAGAAAGACAAATACCATATGATTTCATTCATATGCGGAATTTAAGAAACAAAACAAATGAGCAAAGGGAGAGGAAGACAGGGATACACCAAGAAACAGGCTCTTTAGAGAATAAACTGATGGTGAAGTTGGGTGGGGGGAATGGGTGAAATAGGTGATAGGGATTAAGGAGTGTCCCTGTTGTGATGAGCACTGGATGATTAAAACAAAAACTCAACAACAACAAAAGGTTAGGTTTTGTATTCTTTTATATGTTTAAGGAAATTTTTTTCAGTAAAATAGCTGTTTGTATTTACTGCCCTTGCTCCCTTACCTGTTGTATTTTGCCTTTGTTTCATAATCTCCGTTAGAAGGTATATAATAAACCTTTTGACCTCAGTTGTAAGTACTTTTCCCCGTTTGTAATTTTTCACTTTAGTTTGCTTATGGGCTTTTTTTTTTTTTTTTTTTTGCCAAGCAATTTTCAATGAAATCAAGTGTATTGCTGTTTTCCCTTAGGGCTTCTGGATTTGAAATCACGTTTAGAAAAGCTTTCTCCACTGCTCGCTTATAGAGGAATTTCACTGTGGGTGTACTTTTGTGGAGAGGAGAGAGAGGAGATAGAAAAGGGTCATGTGAGTGTCAGGTGTAATAGGAATCCTGATGAATCCTCCTGTGAGAAATCTGTAAAAACCGTTTCACTAAATCAAGAGAATTAGATGTTCAGACCAGAGTTATAGGTCTGTGCTTGTCTTTGAGAACTCGGTCTCTATTATTTTCTGCGTTGTGCGGATAAGGATCCAGGCGCCCCCTAACTGAAAGAGAAGGTCTTACATGAAGCAGAAACCCCATGTCGCCTCAGATTGCCTTGTCAGATGACTAAATGGGTAGAATCACCCTCCTAGGGATATGACAGACATAAAACCAATTCTGAAATGTACCACTCTAACAGAGCAAAGGACTAAAGCGCGAGTAAAACCTCTAGCTCAAGCCCATGAGGAAAAGCAAGACTGAAATCGACACTCTTTGTCTCATCCTTTACCCTCCATGAGTGAGGTTAATCAGGAGCAGGTGATAGTCTGCTAGTCCTATGCAAGAGGACAGAGGTTACAAGGTGGCACCTTTGTCAAGTTACGACCTCTTCCACTCAACCCTATCATTTCTTGCTTCGATGCTGGGATTCTAGGACTTGGGGGTCAAGCTTGGACTAATCTTCCTCGGATTGAAGGTCATACCTCATGGGGGTGGGGGGGGCGCTAACATCCGTGTTGCTTCCCGTGGGCTTTTCCAGTTATGCAGGTCTGGAGATGAAGAGAGGGAAGGTTGCAATGCAGAGGTAGAATTAGACTGATAGTGTCTGGCACACGGTAGACAACCAATATGTATTTAATTAATTAATCAGATGTTGATGTAGGCATAAACAGGAAACGAAGCTATGCCTGTGTCCCTTCGGTCTTTTTATACAAATGAATTTTTCATAAAGTAATTCTAGAAATCCAGAAAACAGACCTTAAATTTTGTTGTTGTTTTCTGTGTTTGTTTTTGCATTAAATTTAAGATCTTTAAAAAAAAGAATTTGGATCACACTGTACTTCCTGTTTTGTAATGTGCTTTGAAGAAACATTTTGTTTCTGTTTATAAAAAGTATGCCTTTTCATCAGGGCGCGGGGTGGTGGGGGAGGGGAGCAGTAGATTATGGAGAACAATGCTACCTGGTGACCAGAGTCAGAACTGCAGGCGTGAAAGACTCAACTATGGGGCTTGGCAAAGGGTAGGGGATGGAAAGGCCTGTGGTGTTGGTGGTGAGGGAGGGAGGTGAATAGATTCCATATTTTGGGCCAGGATTTCTAGACTTTTCTACACGCTGGCAGCAATCCTTCTACATTCATGCCCATCCTGGGATCTTCAAGCCCTGGACTAGAAATCCTCAGTGACCTACGTAGAAAGTTGCATGAGTTAGTGTATGAATAATTGGTGTGCAGAAGTTTGAGACAGAGAAACATACACAAACACATATGCATACAGAAAACTGTCAAATAAATAGTTTTGATCTGCTTCCAAGGCTGTGAATATGTAGGTATCATATTTGTAATCAGCTTGCACTTATTTTTTCAATATTTTATTCAATGCTTCCATATTTAAAACACTGTAGAAATGCAGATTTATAAACTAAAAATATCTCTATCTCGGACAATGCATACACAGTGAATTATTATCAGAGACATCTATATAGCGTGCTATTTTCACACTGCAGGATATGAACACGTTTCTAAGTTGCTAAATAGACATATTTCCAGGAGCGCCTGGGTGGCTCAGTCAGTTAAGCGGCTGCCTTTAGTTCAGGTCATGATCTCAGGGTCCTGGGATCGAGTTCTGCATTGGGTTCCCTGCTCAGTGGGGAGTCTGCTCCTCTCTCTCTCTCTGCCCCTCCCCTCTGTGTGCTCCCTCACGTGCCCGCGCGCTCTCTCTCTAATAAATAAAATCTTTTAAAAAAAATAAACACATTTCTACTCTATTATTTTGTGACTCAGTTCCTGATTTACCTGTTTTAGAAAACTTCATCTCAGTACTTTGTCAGATTGCCAATTAATACTTCTCTTTGTCTAATGCATATATAAAAACTGCAGAAATGCATATTTAAAAGCTGAAATTATGCCACTTCCGTCTGTCCCTACCTTTTGCCAACACCATAATACAAAGACAGTCTCTGTGAACTTAAGGTGCCTAGTTCTCAAATTTTTCTCTGTATGTAATACACTAACAATATTTAATCACATACACACCCATGTTGATATATATATATATAAATCTTTTTGCAGAAATGGGGTCATATTTTGCTTTATACATTATGGTATCCCTGTTTCACTTGATACAGTTTATTTTCTGTTTATTTATTTAGACAGGTATGTTTTCACATGTTTATTAGGGATTTATATTCCTTGTTACGTGCATCCACTCTCGATATCTATGACCTATATCTATTGTTTAAAATATTTTGTACATTAAATACATAAACAGGTGTCTGAATATACGTTGGAAATGATTTCTCCCAGCTTTTCACACACCCTTTAATATGCAGTTGGTATTTGATTCTTTTTAATGAGCGGTTTGAAAAAGAACAAGTGAATAATAATAATGTCTTCAGAGATATGGAATGACAGCTCATAGGACAAACAGGGAACAGCTTAATCTTTGGTGTAACTCCTGGGGCAGTAATTTACAAGGTTGTTTCCTGGATTTTGTTACTTCACTTTTAACTTCTGTTCCCTGATCTGGGTCTTGCATAGAGTACTTGGAATTTAATGAGCTGAACTGTAAAACACCCTTCATATAGTAGTTGCCCATGTTGATATCCTACCACTCAGGTTCCCTTTTCCAAGGGCAAGAGTTTGTGCTGCTTTCTGGGTCCACTTCGACACCCCAGGAATCAGCCAGTCTATGTGGCAACCCCATACCCAGGCCTCTTGGCTCATGACTCATGGGGCAGGATTTCATCCCCACCGTCATCTTCATGCCAGATGAGGACATGACACCACCCAGTTTCCATATCAGGGGAGTTTCCCACTATCAGTCCTTAAGCCCTGGAAATCCATCATCCAAAGGGGAGGCTGCCGCTTGGCCTGTGCAGATGGCAAGGGGTAGATGTTTGACTCTGGAAAACTTACACAACTCTGTGAGTCTGAGGTTGGTCATCTGTAAAATGGGACTAAGGGTGCCTGCTTCCAGACTTGTAAGAAGAAAAGGAGAAAACCTCAAAGAATGTCTGGCCTGTAGTAGGACTTGACGTATATCACTCCTGGCCCACCCTGCCTCTTCTGTCTCCTTATTTTCCTTCTACTTTGACATGGATGAAGCATTTTTTTTTTTTTACCAAGCCCCAGGAAGAAGAAACAGTATAGAAGAACAAATAGTAGTAACAGGTCAGCTAAACGGAAGATGGGAGTCATCAAACCTGGGTCCCAGTTGCCAGACCCATCGCTCACCACAGGACCTCAGGTGAGTCTCCTCCCCTGTGCTGGCCTCCACCTGAACACAGAAGAACACTCAATGGGTACACAGGGGTTGGGGCAGGGGCTTTGGGGTCAGAAGGACCTGGGTTTGATGCTGGGAACCGGTACTTGCATGATTCTGACCAAGTAATTTATCTACTATGTGTGCTATAAGTGTTGGTATCTTTTACTATTGTTGTTGTCAATGTTGCTGCTTTCAGTTTTATTACTATTATTAATTATTCCTGCCACCCAGCCAAAGTGTGAATGATGGAAGTGAGGACTAACTGCCAGATGGTACAAAGTAACAGATGAACCCAGCTGAAGGTGGGGAATACAGAAAGAGAAAACAGAGAATAAAGGTGAAGTAAGCAGAGAAGTACTGGGCTCTAGCTGGGTACCAGTCTCTGTGCCCATCTTCTCATGACTCTGGGAAGGTTCTGAGCCAAGAGCACTCCTGGTTTTCAACTGCAAGACAGCAGCAACCTGGGGACTGCCCTGGAGCTATGGGGCTGAAGGGCCATGTCCTCATCAGCTCCCTCCTCTTCAAGGGCCACCAGCTCTGACCCTCCATCTAAACCCATCTCCTTCCCCTTCGCTCCTGGGTATCAGGAAGGTCTACCTGTGGAACCTCCCAGAACTGTCCTTGAAGGGCTTTCCTCATACAAATGATTTTCTATCCCCTGCAGTCTCTGAGACCTGCCCTGTACACCAGCAAACGGGGAGGGGGCTCTGAAGTAAAGACAGAAATGCCTACCTCTCAGAGGTATGTCATCTCCACATGTTTTTACCTGACATATTATACTTTTACAAGTAATGACTTTATACATTTCCTATACACAATATATCAATATAGACACACACACACACACACACACACACACACTTCTCTCTCCTCTCCCTCCCTCGCCCTTTCCTTCTCTCCCTCTCTCTCTATTTTCCTGAAAATAACAATCTTCAGCTTTCTTCTCTCATTTTGTATCTCATCTCAGTGTTTGCAGTTACATTTTTGTAGTTATTGCGGTTGGATAGCTTTTCATAGATTAGTTGGGCATTCCTATTGCTTTTAATAACAATTCTAGGTTAATATCGGTTTCGCATCTCGCTACTGATTTCTTTATATATCAAGGACATTTATCCTATGTCATCCATATATGTGGGTAATTTTTACTTCCCAGGTTTTCATGTGCTCTTTAATGCTATTCCCCCCCCAAAGTTGTTTTTAAATTTAAGTAGATTTGTATGACTAAGCAATTATACTGTTCTCTGTATAAAAACATTTTAATAAAAGGCTAGGGGCACAGAACACCATCTCCGTGTTTACCAGGGGAACAGAGCATTCCCCACCTCGACAGCCACATGGTTCTGGGGAGCACACACACAGCCTGGTCTTTAAGGGGTCCAGGATTTGAGACTCTACCCCGCTGTTCCCAAAGGGTCTCTGACCCTCTCTGAGTTTACCTGTCTCCATCTGTAGTACAAAACTACCTGCCTCAAATGGGTTTTGCAGGGATTTGACACGACATGCAATGCCATTCTTTATTATCAAAAGAATCAGGGGGTGCCTGGCTAGCTCCGTCTGTAGAGCACGGGACTCTTGATCTCGGGGTTGTGAGTTCGAGCCCCATATTGGGTGTAGAGGTTGCTTAAAAATAAAATCTTAAAAAAAAAAAAAAGAATCAGGGATTCTGAGTGAGACAAATACACAGAACAACTAGACCTCTGGGCGGATTAGTGTCAGTTAAACGTTGGCCTCCCAGCCTCAAGCAAACTCCTGCTCAGTCACAAGGATATACTCAGACTGGAGGAAAAACACAACAAAGATGATGAGGATGAAGAGGACCACACCCGAGGTGTTTTTGTCAGGGCTGTGTTGTCAGGATCCTGGATCAGAGTGGGTGAGGGCCTCCTCTGGGATCCTGTGATTGGCCTGGAGGAAATGAAGTGGGTAGTTGGGAGATCAGCAAAGCCAGGAGCCCTGAGTCTCATCCACAGGTCACCCAGTCTCCACTCACTTGTCCTGAATTCCTGAACCTCACCTTGGGCCAAGTGGGAACCAGTGTAGCCCCAGTGGCTGTCATGAAGTCACCTGGGATAGAGAAAGGACAGGTGACATCCATTACGACCAAAGTGGAGACAGTCTGACTGCAGTGCCATTTCCCAATCTGCGCAAAGAAAACATGGCTCCACATTTATTGCAACATATGCCGTGGAGTGAGCCCTGTGGCACGGTGTGTACTGGGAAAACTCCTGAAACCAAAATGTCTGTCAATAAAGGAACGAGGTCCGAAGAATTCATAAAAGTAATATACACCTGTTCAAAACAACTAGGTAACTTAATGTGTACAGAGACAGAAATGTTCAGGGTGATAATGAGTGAGATAAACAAGCAAAACAAATTATCTTCAAGTTCTCATTATTCCCTCCTCGGCTCCTCCCAGCTCCCTCCTATCTCCACGCACCCCCGGCACTCACTTCAGAGACCACTGGAGGTTCATCCCAGACTCGGTGTAGAAAACCTCCATCATTTCTGCTGCTCCTGGGAGACGGTGGGCGGTGGGCAAGAGGCTGCAGGAGGGTGTGGGCACTGGGATAGAGAATACACTCTGGGTCTCCTTGGGGCTGGCGTCCCTCACAACAATGTGTCATTCATGATGTCTACACTGGAGAAACTTGAGCCCCAGGACAGCTAGACAGATGGACAACCCCACTCCCCCAACAACAATCCTGCTGCCACTGCCACTCAGCAACCAGATTCCTTCCATACCCTTACTGTGCCTGCCCCCCAGATTGCTTGGTTGCTACCTCTACCCCTCCCGCAGAGACCACCTCTGGAGAGATTATCTACCAGGTTCCCTAGGTCAGGAAGTTTACCTGCACCCCAGGGATGGTTTAAGAGTCTCATTTGCTCCATAAAATGGCCCAAGGAGTAGACTGTCTAACCCCCATTTTCAGAGGCAGACACTGAGTCACAGCAGGTCATGTGATTTGACCAAGGTCACACAGCTGGTGCATGTTGGGGTCTGGAAGAGAACCCATATTCTGGTTCCATACCCCATGCTCTTAACCACTAGGCTAGACTCCTTGGATCCACCTGTTGGCTTTCCACAATATTGAGAAAACCTTGAGGACCACATAACCACATTCCCATACCCTTAAACCCAGGCTGGGCTGGGAGTTCCACCCACAACAGAGCACTCACCTGGAATTGCTGGCAGGGGAAGCAGTGAAGGTCTGGGTGAAGGTACAGATAAACTTACAAAAAATTGAATGTCACTTATATATCAATGAAACTGGGTGGGAGGTACGGGAAGAAGGTATGAACGGAACCCTGAGGCTTTCTTTCCACTTCCACAACAAACAACAACAGTCCCTTAGAATTACTCATGCTTGACACAATCACACAGCGTTCCCCAGTCAGGGTCTTATGTGATATTCATGCTGAAGGGGACAATTGTTCTCTGGGAATCAGGGTGTCAAGAATGGGGACGGCGACCATCAGAACGATCTGCTCCCAGTGACAGGCATCGTGACTATATACAGACCCTGTGACAGCCACTTCACAAGTTCGTTTGACTCCATTTTTACAGCTGCCCGAGAGATGGATATTATTAGGCTCCTTTTGCAAATGAGGGAAATGAGAGGTTAAGCAATGCAAGTTCGGAAAGTAAGGATATGGGGTGAGAGCCATCAAACCCCACAACCTCTGTCCCTAACACCCAGGATGTCCAGGTCAGACAGGGTTGGGCACCCAGCCCAGTGTGTCCCACCTACACTACTTGTCCCAGCCACCAGGGCCCTCTCTGCACACCTCCCCTGTGGACTGACCCAAAGGGAAAGTGCATTTTCTCTTTCTCTCCCTCCCTCCCTTGTC
This sequence comes from Ursus arctos, assembly GCF_023065955.2. Classification (NCBI taxonomy): domain Eukaryota; kingdom Metazoa; phylum Chordata; class Mammalia; order Carnivora; family Ursidae; genus Ursus; species Ursus arctos. The sequence continues at coordinate 79,527,722 of NC_079873.1, forward strand.
CTCTACACCGCTCATATTCTTCCCCTCTCTCCTCCATTTCCTTCCCAATGGGCAAATCCCACCTAGACTGTCCTGATTCCCGTCTCCAGTGCCACCAGAAGCAACAGTTGGAGCCCAGGCTCCAGGGCTGCCTTCCCCTTCCTGCCTCCCTTCCTTCCTTCAGGTCCCCACCAAAGGCTCCAGACGGAAGAGGGAATGGGGTGGGAGCCCAGGGCTCTGCTACCTCACTAGGGGTCCAGCACTCTGCAGGACCATGACACCCCCCAGGGGTGGCCCAGGATGCTGGGGCAGGGAGGCGAGTGAGGCAAGACCCAGGAGGCAGGGAGGGAGAGGGAGGCGGATGAAGACAGAAGAGGGGTTGACGGTAGGAAGGGAGAGGTGAGGGAGACATAGGGGAGTAGAGACAAAGGAGGGAGAGAACGCAAAGCAAAGGGAAGGGAAAGAAACTCTGCCATGGTGGTGGGGGTCAGGGAGGAAGAGAGGAGAAGGGACAAATGGCTCCCTGCCTGCAGTCCTTTCCTTCATCTGCCCTGGCTGGCCCTGGCACCTGAGGTAGAAATGGAAAACATGCAGGTATTGGGCCGGGGACATGCTGGTTGAACCTTTGTCACCTGTGTGAGCTCGGTCTGAGCCAGACATGGGGAACGAGGCAGCCACGGGGGCAGGAGACCTACCCCAGAAGGAGTAGTGGGTCAAGCCCCAGGTCAGCGTGGAGCTGAGGGTCTGTGGTCCCCTCCTATGATCACCGCCGTCCCTCCTGATGGCCCCAGTGCACCTGTGCTTGTCTCAGTCGGTTCCTTGCCTGAGGGGTTATACCCGTGCCCGGCTACCCAGGGCTCCTCTGAAGGACCAGTCAGGATGATGTGACCTGCGGAGGGAGGGGAGGGGGCGGTGCCTCTGAGAGGCCTGTCCTTCTGTGCTCTCAAGCACCTCTGCCCTCTGCCTTCCACTGCTGCCTCAGGAAGCCCTCTGCTCACTGGCAGTCACCCACTACCGGCCCCCTGACTCAGGGAACCCTGGTTTCTCCCAAGGAGGGCCCAGCTCCTGGCATTGGGCCAGGGCAACAGGACCTTGGGGAACAGCCCCCCAGGACCTCGGCCCTCAGCATGGGACAGGAAAGCCATCGTGACAGCCTGAGATTAGAAGGAGGGTACATTTGGTTCAAAGAAAGGAGGGTCCTCTCAGAACCAGGGAGGGGAGCCCTGTTTCAGCAGGGCGTAGGAAGGCCTGTCTCAGCATGAGGCCCTGGGCAGGAAGGCCCTTCCCAGTCCAGGGCACCAGCACCGGGCTCAAGGTGGTCACTCTGCTCCTGAGCAGGAGGGCAATGCCTGCTTCCTAGAACACACTCACGGGAAGGCATGAGTCTCAGTCTGTTTGGGCTGCTATAACAAAATACTACCAACTAGGTATCTGATAAATGACAGAAATTTACTGCTATCCATTCTGTAGGCTTAAGTCTAGATCAAGGCACCAGCATGGCCGCTTTCTGGTGAGGGCCCTCTTCCTGGTTCATGCCTGGCACCTTCTTGCTATGTCCTCACATGGTAGAAAGGGTTAGGGATCTCTCTGCAGCCTCTTATATAAGGGTACTCATCCCATTCAGGAGGGTTACACCCTCATGACCTAAGCACCTCCCCCAAACCCACTTTCTGACACTATCATCTTTGGGTGTCAGGCTTTCAACAAATGAGGAGTGTGGGGTGGGGAACACGAACATCCAGGACATAGCGTCATGTTAGAGAAAGCTGAGTGCAGAAAGGTAAAAAACAGACCCCAGACCAGGCAAACAGGTGAGCAGGTCAGAGGAAGGAAAGGAGACCTCTAAGCACAGGTGAGGGACACAGACAGAAGAGAAGGCAGAGCATGTGGTCTTCCCCATGGCTGCCACCTCCCGCAGAGGGGCACTGCTGGGTAGCTCAGGCTCCTAGGGTCAGAGGTCCCCAGGAAAGTTGACATGGATTCCCTTCTGGCCACAGCTCTACAACCCCTTCACCTTGTGCAACTCTCAGGCTGACTTCCGCTGAGAAATACGAGGAGGAAATTGTAAAAGGAGTCCCAGGGAAAGAGACACACTCGGGCCCCTGTGCCCCAGCCCCTACCTTTCCACCCAGGTACCTTCTCCTGCCTCCTGTCATCTCTCAGATGAGCACTACCACCCACTGTCAACCCCGACTTTGAGCTGGCTCCCTCTTCCCACCTCGTTTTTGGAGAGGTTCAGGATCTTGACTGTGGAGACCACCTGTATAATGTCAGACAGGCCATCCAGCCCATATGGCTTGTTGTTGCTCAAGTTCAAGGACAGCAGCTTTTGGCGAAGAAGAGTTAGAGTGACAGTTACTGTCTAGGGCCTCAGAGACAAATCTCCCCACAGCCCATGGGTTCCACCCTCTACCGTAATATCAGCACCGGGCCTAAGGCCTCACCTCAGGGAAATTCTCTTCAGCGATCTGCAGGGTGGCAGCCATGCAATTCCCTCGATTCAGGATTATATCTATATCATGGCCCAGCAAGTGCTTGGGAAGCCAAGAAGAGGCAACCAGAAGGCTGAGAGGGGTCCAGGGCCAGCACCAACTCCTCCCCACATCACCATCCCTCAGTCTTCCTTCCAGGCAGATCCCTGTGCCCTCACCTGCCCTAGAATTACTGCTGTCAAGTGTACCTGGGTCAAAGTGGAGCCTCTGGAGGCAAGAACTTGTTGGGAAACATCATAATGTTTGTTCATGGTCAGCTGCAGAGAGAGGTGGAGAGAGCCACTGGGAGGCTGTGGTGGGGACAGGGAAACAAACCAGGGGCTGGAGGAAGAAGAGGTGGGTCTCGGTGTGGGCACACAATGGGCCTTGAGCCTGCATTACCTTTAGCGGCTCCATTTCTTCTGGCTCCAACTTATACCGCACAGAGTAGGGTACAGTACAGCGACTGACATAGATAGATATCTGCAGGAAGGAGAGGTGGGGTAAGCACCAGGAACTCTCATTCTAAAGAAGACAACCAACCCCTGGCCTGTCGTCCTTCCCCAGGACTAGGTACAGGTAATGTCCTCGGCATGCACCCTCTGGTTCTCTTTTGTTACACATGTTATCGCTGACACCCTTCGATGCACAGTCAGTGTCAGCATCCTGGTCCAAGTACTAGGCCTGTGTTTTCACGTAGTTCCTGTCTCTATGATCTTCCTTTTATGAATTTCCAGGAGATCCCACCTCGTGAAGACCCTGCTTGCCCCTCAGACAAGGTCTCCAGAGACTTGACCCCCATCTGCCGCACTCACCTTGAGCCAAACTGAGGCATCCAGCGGAAAGTTGTTCCACCTCCTTGGGTGTGGTTTTCAGCTTTGCCTTTAGCCATCCTCTACTCTAATCCCTTTATATCCCTTCTCTGAACCTGCCTTAGATGACCGAGGCTGATAGCTACCAGTACAAGAGGAAAAAAAGGACACATTACAAAGCCCACCCGTCCCAGCAGAGTAACCTAGCCCCTCTGCACAAGACCAACACAACTGCCCCTGACCTGTCTCTCCTGCACGTTCCGTACATTTTGCCAGGACACTCACTGTGATCCTGAACCAGCTCCCAGGGTTCCATCCTTTCATTTCTCCCCCATTTCTCTCCGTGGAGGAATTCTCTCTTTCTGTATGTCCACATCAGCATAGACAAGGCCTTAATAATGCCATCGGCTTCTCCTATGGTAGAGTCGGTTGGCCTAGTGGGTGCTGTGGGCAAGTGGAGAGAAAGGAGTCCATGAACTTCAAAAAAGATGTCTACATTTTTGCCCCACAGATACCAGGACTACCATTATGATTGCTCGACTGGTCATCAATTCCTAGGTTCTGTCATGTTGTAGGAAAAAAAAGATACAGTTAACGATAAGGTTATGTATGCCACTGGTTAGAGCATGTCAACCGTGGGGACTGATCACTTCACATTGCTAAAAAAGAGACAACAGGCCCCAAATGGAGTCACTCGTGCTAAGCCCATGTCACCAAACAGAGACTTAACACCTAACCTAACTGCAGTTTCAGCCTCGCCCACAAATGTAATCTTAACTAGTCGGTCTAGAATCTCCTGGTCAGTATAACGAGGTAATCTGCCTAATAGACCCCTTCCATCCCCCAAAAGGGAGGTGACCTTGTCTTAAACAATCCACTACTTGCTAGTAATTTCCTCATCCTGCCTCCTTCTGCCTATGCAAGTCTTCCATTTTGTACAGCCCTTAGGAGCTTCTTTCTTTTTCTTTTCTTTTCTTTTTTTTTTTTAAAGATTTTATTTATTTATTTGACACAGAGAGAGACAGCCAGTGAGAGACGGAACACAAGCAGGGGGAGTGGGAGAGGAAGAAGCAGGCTCCCAGCGGAGCAGGGAGCCTGATGTGGCGCTCCATCCCAGGACCCTTTCTATTTGCTAGATGGGATGCTGCCCCCAATTCATGGGTAGTTGAATAAACCCAATAAGACCTTTAAAATTTACTTAGTTGATTCTTTTTTCTTAACACTATCTTATTTGGGGGTCCACATAAGCACCATTCATTGCTGCTTCTCCATCTTGTTCACGGATGCATGAAGGATGAATGCCAGAAATGCCACGTTTATACCCGTTTTCATATTTCCTAGGGAAACACCCAGGTATCTAGCTCCTCTTTGAAAGGAAGTATGTCTATCAATGTACTCTGAAATCAGGAAGGACAGTATAAAAGAAACAAAATTAAAACCAAATCAAGGTAGAAAACACATCAATGACCTGAATAACAGAGCAAAGTCCTGTGATAGCGTTTACAGATAATGAAGAAATATCATTGACTTTTTTAATCTAAAAGGAAATATAGCCAGCAGCATGCTTCAAAGTTTGGAAAACTCCACTGTGGATCTGCCTCCTGGGAGATGAGAGGTAGGGAGCATTCTCAGCCCAGGAGAGAACAAGCACAGGAGGAAGGGTTGGGCAGAGGGCCCGTTCTGAAATCTTAGTTCCTTCTCTGCCATTTCCAGGCTGGGTGACCCGGCACAAGTTAATTAATGACTATAACCCCCTCCTCCAACCTGAGCTCGAAGCTCATAATAGAATCTGTCCTGACTGTGTGGTGTTAAGTTTCAAGAGTCAAAGGCAAGTTCCCCCACCTAAATGGAGAAGTACAAAAACAGACAGCAAGTCTGAAGAAATATGCAGCATGAAGCCTGGTGAGACAACATGGTGGAGGATCCTGAAAGAGAAGGGGCGAGAGTTGAAGGTGTTAGAGCGAATAACACTAACGCATGTTCAGTTGGTCCCAGAAAAAAAGGAAGGGCGTGGTGCAGATGATATATTTAAAGAAATGATAGTCGGCAAGTTTAAAAAGCGACAAAAGACATCAAGTTGCAGATTCATGAAGCTCCCTGTTTGTCAAACCTGGAGGGGTATGAGGAAAACCAAATGTAGGTCTATCACGGTAATACTGTTGACACCCAGAGGTAGAGAGCAGATACTCAAAGCTGAGAGAGGAAGAAAAGACAGATATCCCCACAGAAGCAGCAATCAGACTGGAATCTAATCTGTCAACAGAAACAATGGTATCTTGAAGGGAGTGAGTTTCTATCTTCCAAGCCCAGAAGGAAAATAATTGCAAACCTAGAATTCCATACCCAGAAAGAAATGTCTTTCAAAAATGGAGAACAGCCATTTTAATGTAGCAAACTGGGCAAATCTGGCCCTCAAAGCCTCAAGTTAAAAGAAATACTAAAGTTGCTTCTTCAGGCAGAGAAAATATGAGCCCAGGTGGAAAGACAGATGCATAAAAGAAAGAAAATGACATTGGCGAAGATGTAAACGAGTTTAAGTGAGTGTTAACTGTGTAATACGTGACAATAATGTTTTCTGGGATTTAAATATATAGATAATTAAAATGCATAAGAGCAACTTGGGAAGGTTAAAATGAAGTCAAGGTATTCTATGGTTCCTGCGTTTTCTCATAATATAGAAATAAAGTAATTGACAGTTAAGCGTGTATATTGTAATCTCAAGGGTAAACACTACAAGAATGACAATGACAAAAGAATGTGCCACTAACTTGCCAAATGAGGTAAAAATCAAATAGTCAAATACAGATTATTTCAAGAGAAAGGAAAGGAAAAGGAAATTAGAGCAGGTAAAAATAAATGTAAAGCAAATATTAGGATGGCGTGGTTAAGCCAAATTATGCCTGTTAATTTCATTCCGTGTAAACAGATGAAATATTGCAGGTGGAAAGGCAAACACCACACTAGATAAAAATTCCATCAAATGCACCTTAAAAGAGACACATGTGAAATTTAATGACGTACAAAATTGGGGGGAAATGGCAATTTGAACACTAACCAACAGAAAGCTAGTGTACCCACATTAATAAGATAAACGTATAATTTCAAACAAAAGCATTACTAGAGGTAAGAGGGAGATTTCATAACAATAAAAGATTCAATTGAACAAGAAGATATTGATAAAACAATTCTAAATTTATTTGCACCTCTTATATAGAGCCAAAATACACCAAGCTGTGATATCGTGATTCACAGTAAGAAATGTACGCAGTGGGGTGCCTGCGTGGCTCAGTGGGTTGTCTGACTCTTGGTCTCGACTCAGGTCGTGATCTCATGCGTCATGGGATCGGCCCGGTGTGTGGGCTCCATGCTCAGTGGGAAGTCTGCTTGGGATTCCCTCCGTCTGCCCCTCCCCTCCTCCCCGGTGCACTCACACTCCGGGGCGCACTCTCTCTCTCTCAAATAAATAAATATATCTTTAAAAAAAAAAAAAAAGAAAGAAATATATGCAGTTTTTGGTCTTTGTCCCTCCTGATACAAAGCTCCTGAAATTCTTGGAATTTTCTGTGCTGAGAGTGATCATGTCTGTCTTTTGTCATGTTAGTGTGATGACTTTTGGAAAACACCAGAGGTTAGGGGCTGGTTGCCAGGAGAACCAACCATGAGATTAGAGGGTTAGAACTTTTGGTCCCACCTCCTTGACCTCTGGGGAGGGGAGAGGGACTGGAGATTTGAGTCCAATGGCCAATGATTTAATCATGACTATCTAAGGAAGCCTCCATGGTGATTGTTCACCTGCAGTGGTGTGGACTTTTAACATTTTGTCCACTCTTCAGTGAACCAGAGTCAAAATATTCATTGAGCATTACTATTATTTGCTGATTTTTTATGGTAATATTCTATCCTTATGACACTATTGCAACCAAATTGGCTTTACCAGCTTGGCTTTAGTAGGTAAAGAAGACAATGGATTACCATCTTTATTGCTGTAAGGTGTTCAGCATTATATGCTAGGAGACTCTAGTTTAATTGTTTCAGGTGGAAAAGTATTCTCTGAGTTTCCACTTTGAATGTGTTTGGACTAAACAAACAATAAACTACTGATGTCTGGAGGGGGGTTAAAAAAAAAACAACAAAGGACTGAGTTCAGAGCTTCCAGGTTGGTAAACCCGAATACATCCACGTGCCACCGTGTCATGCCCCGGACTCCACGGGGACAGAAGCCTCTGTGTTTGGGGCCTCACCCCAAGTATCTCTTCATCTGGCTGTTGATTCCTATTCTTTAATATCCTTCGTAATCTAGTGAGGAAATGGGTTTCCTGAGTTCTGTGAGCCACCCTAGCAAATTAATCGAACCCAAGGAAGGGGTTTTGGGAACCTCTGACTTATAGCCAGTCAGTCAGAAGCACAGGTAACAACTTGGACTCGAGACTGACATCGAAAGTAGAGGGCGATCATGTGGGACTGAGCCCTCAACCTGAGGAATCCGATGCTATCTCCGGGTAGGTAGTGTGAAACCTGAGTTAAATTACAGGACACCCAGCTTGTGTAGGAGACTTGCTTGAATGTGTGGGGGGAAAGCCCACACATCGGAATTGCGTATAGGATAGTAAAAGCTAAAACTGGCAGAAGTAAATGGAGAAGTGGACAGATCCACTATCACAACTGGAGATTTTAACACATCTCACTGAGTGATAGCTCAAACAGGCACATGAAAATTCAGTTAGATGCATTACATTTAAACAATGTTAGTAACAAGTGCTCACTTCAGTAGCACATATACTAAAATTGGAACAATACGGAGAAGATTAGCATGGCCCCCGTGCAAGGACGACACGCAAGTTTGTGAAGCATTCCGCATTTAAAAAATAAATGTTACTAACAAATGTATTCACTTAATTGACATGGAACAATGCACATAATAACTACACATGGAACATTGCAGAGTAAGTCACATGTTGGGCCATACAGGAAAACTTGAGGAACTCCCATGAACATAATACAATCTAGCCTGAAGAGTTGGGTGACGATTCAAAGGTAATGTTGGGTTCTCTGTCCCTCTCCTACCTTTACATGATTCCCAAGAATGTTAATCTCCAACAACCCCCACCAGCTTCAAATGACCCTCTCCACGTGCCAAACCCCTGACCTGGGAGAACCATGTGACTCAGGCCTTTCCCCTCAACTAGCTGTCTGAAAATACACCTGAGGTTCGCTTGACTTGGGTACGGTAAGATGACAGACATGGAAACAATGTCCTTGAAAGAGGAGTTTACTACCTACAGCTCCCAAGAGGAGGGGACACGCCATAACACTCAGGGCCACATAAGGAAACACCTGCGTTGGTCAGGAGGCAGAGAGAATGAGGGGGAAACATGAGCCAGAGTCATTATTCTGGCTTAATGGGAAGGACTGGGAGAGGCGGGATCAGGATCCCGAGTTAAGCTTTGGATTGAATAGTTTGAATAATTTTGGTGGACACTGGGCTAGGCGGGGGGCCCCTAGTGGTCCAGTATCTGGACTTGGGATGATTTAGGGCAAGGAGAATACTGAACTGGGGTGTGAGAATTTGATAAAGGAGGTGGTGGGAGGTGTGGACTCTGGATTGGTTGGTTTGCGTATCAAAAGTGTTGACTGCTATCTCAAGGAATTAGCTCACCCTAGGAGAGGCAGTCCCTGCACCAGGTCCACAAGGCCCCTATTTTGTCAAAGCATCATACAATATAGTTAATAGAAAACATGCAGAATATGCCGAGGGAAAGATTTCACCTCAGTCGTGACCATAGCCATAGGAGGAGAGGTTTTCCATGTAGAACTAGGATAGGCGTGTCATGGCCCATTGGGGTCATGTCTCAGGAGAATAGAAAACACTCAGCCCTGGCCCTTGCGACCCTCCATCTAAAGGGGGACTGCCGGGTGTCTTGTTGGATGGGGTTGGAGAGGGGGGCCCAGAAACCTCCTGGCCTGGGGGCGTCCTGACACGGAGGACCAGCACTGACCAACCCATCCATGGGGTGACCTGCAGGAAGTGACCCGTCACCAGTGTCCTCGCAGGGTGCTCATGAGGTGAATCTGTGGGGTCTGTAGCTGGAGGTTTGGAGAAGATCCAGGAGGGCTGCCGAGGAAGGCAAGAGCAGACCCCAAACCATGTTGTCAGGGCCACACAAATAAGATGGAGTCCTAATAGGAAAACCCTTTCCCAAAGGCATAGAGAGGAGAGCCCTGGCAGACAGAAAAAAAAAAAAAAAAAAAAAAAAAAAAGCAAAACAAAACAAACGCAAAAAGCAAAAGAAAAAAGAAAAAGGAAAAACAAAACACGTAACTTCCCTGAGTTTTGCCACCAGCCTAATGCCGCAGGAGCCATTTCGAACTGCACCACTCTTGCACAGGAGGCTGGCAAGAGTCAGGAGGCCTGGGACCCAGAATCCAGAAGATTCTGCGGCCTACTGCATCACATGGTGTCCCTTCATTTTTCCTCGAAAAGGGACTCTGACCACACAGTCACCAGCTCCTTGCCTTCTCTGAGGTTGCTGAGTCTCAGATAAAGGAGTCTCTCTGGGGTCATTCAGATACTACATAGTATCTCCAGAAATGGAGACCGGAACTGAGCTTCATGAGAGAGGAAGGCGTGGCCATGCACAGCTGCAGTGAACTCTTTCTGCAATACAGCTGACCCTTGAGCAACACGGGTTTGAACCGCACGGGTCCATTTTTAAGGAGGTTTTTTTGTTTTGTTTTGTTTACAATACACTATTGTAAATGTATTTTCTCTTCCTTATGATTTTCTTCATAACATTTTCTTTTCTCTAGCTTACTTTCTTGTAAGAATACAGTACATAATACACATGACATAGGAAGTAGGTGTTAATTGACTGGTTATGTTATCGCTACGGCTTCCAGTCAACAGTAAGCTATTAGCAGTTAAGTTTTTCGAGAGTCAAAAATTATAGATGGACTTTTGACCCAGCTGGGGGGAGTCGGTGCCCCTAAACCCCACGTTGTTCAAGGGACAACCGTACATGAGGTCTGAAATAAGGGTAAAGTAACAGAAACATTTGAAAACAGCCACGTGGCAGGAAATAACTCCAGCACATTCCACAGAGGTTACACACAAAACAGCTGGGAAGTGTAAAGGAAACAGCAAAGAGTTGGTGGGTCGCTATGAGGAGAGCAGGGGGGAAAAGCATGGTTTTTCCTTTTAATAACGCAGTCAATGTGGATAGATGCCCTCTGGCGGTCAGATCCAGAATTGTAGCTCTGAAAGTCTTGGCTCGAGGGGCGCAGCCAAAGAAAGGGAGGGAGGAAAAGGCCTGGGCTCTGGTGCATTAGCCAGAACTCTCTGCAATCCCTCCCCCCCCACCCCCCCACCCCCCGCCAGCAATCGTTTCCCAGTCTTTAGGCCCTGAGAGGGCAAGTCCAGCCAGAGTGAGCCAAAAAGAAATCTGCTAACGAGAGTGCGTGAACGTTTGGAGTGTGGGAAGTGTAAGACACACACACAGACACAGATAAACTGTCCAAGTCAAGCATGGAAATTTTTAAAATTTTACAAAACAGTGTCAGGTGAACGTTTTTATAAACTGGTAAAAATATATGTGAACTTTTTTGCCCGTTAGTTATTAGATATTTTAAGTGTTTCTTTCACAAACTTACCTAACGTCAAAATATTAAACCCTACAAATACACATTCAGGAAATGAAATTATCCTGCACCTTCCATCTCAATGATCCCCTCATTGTAACCCACAGGTACCCACTATAGACAGATTGGTGCTCATTTTCCAGATGTGTTCTCTTTAGGTAATGTGACTACGTACCTTAAAACACGAGTATTCCGTATGGACACATATTACTTTTAAATGATCAACCACGTAAGTAGTTTTATGCAAATTGGCCTTTTCACTTCTTTTGACTTCTCCAGATTTTCATTTCTTCAGCTAATGTGCTTTGGCATCTGTCCAGTGTTTATTAGAGTAAGCACTTTGGCTTCTCAGTGAATTATTTATTCATATCTTTTGGCTCTTTTTCTGCATCGACTGGTTAGCAACAGACCTTTATGTTCACGCATATTAGCACAAGGTCTGTAATAACATTTGCACAGATTTACTCCCAGCTTTTCATTTTTTTATTTTGACAGTACATAAGTTGGCGTTAAGTTTTTGTTGACTTTATGTTTTAAAAATAATATAGCAAAAGTGAATAATACACAGGGTTTCATCAATTACCAGACCCCTGGGGATTCAGTCATTCAGAGCCTTAAAGGCGTCAGGACACAGTGGAAAAAGCTTTATATCTAATTCTACATTTGTGAAAAACCGGGATGATACCTGAACACTTGTTTAGCTTAAAGGGGATATGTAATGTGCCTCTGGCTTAAAGTAATTCTGTAAATGATGATTTCGTTCCCGCCATGGAGGTCACGTACCCTGTGCTTCGGCCTGGGCCGCACACCTGGCTTCAGACAGGCCAGCTGATGGGGCGCTGTATCCGTGCCTCTAGGCGGAGGGGCCGGCGTCGCGTCTCCACAATCACCTTCACCAACGGTGGGTTGGTGGGTTGTCTGAGCACAAAGTGGCCGTGACATACACAGCAGAGAAATTTAAATCTAGATATGCGACCCTGGGACCACGTTAACTATGTTACAAATTTAGTTAGAAAAATTAAAGGGAAGTTATAAAAAGACCTTGTCTATCCCAAGCAAAAATGTTAAATATAAAGAAATGTGAATTATTGGGAAAATATTTGGAACCTTTTATAAACAAATGTTTATTGTTACCCTATGTAAATAAATCCGATTACCTAGAAGAGTGTTGTTCAAAGTCCACAGTGAAGTAATCCCAACTATGCATCACAGTCAAATATATAAAGATTAAAGTATAAAACCACGGGATGACTGGCTGGCTCAGTCAGTAGCGCACACGACCCTTGATCTCAGGGTCTTGAGTTCAAGCCCCACGCTGGGCATAGAGCTTACTTTTAAAAAAATAATAAAGTATAAAACAAATTACATATGTATATGTCTGTGTATGTGTGTATAAAGCATACTGAAGAGCAGTAGATGTATTGCTATCCAAATTTTGAAGAAATATATATGTTCGTGCGAGTCTACCTCTATACTACTCTACATACAAAAATATAGCTGGAGAACACAAATTCTCTACACACAAAAATATAGCTGGAAAATAGAAATTTAATTACAAAGTCTGGACACCTTGCTGTGTAGCAGGATGAAGGAAACAGACAAGAAAAAATTCCCTAATAAATATTCATTCTGAACCGCATTTGTTTTCAGGACAAATATATTAATTTTGAAATCAGAAAAATAACGAGGGAAAAATACCTAAGATTGTAGTAGATTCTTTGCTGGGAATTTCATTACAAAAATAATGCAGGCAAACATAGGCACACGTTCTAAATAATTTTGGGTGGTGAAATTGGTGGCAACAGGGGAGGCAGGAACCCAATCTCTAGTGGCAGCTCTCATCCGCTTTCCGAGTCTTTCCTTCAAATGGCTTCACAAAGACATATTTCTATGAACACTGTAGTTTTTTGGCTCTAACATGCAAATACTGGCTTTTCCACTTTTACAAATTGTTGGACAATATTCAATAACTATCCCTTGACATTTCTTTAAAATGGGTTATTGATCTATTTCAGTTGATAAACATGTCCCTAATAAACTGGATATTTCAATATCAGTAAAGAAGCAAAAGAAAATGTCTCACATTCACATGTGACCAGTTACATTTGCTAGTCAGCTTCAAAATACATAATGATGCAATTAAAAGTGCATTTGCACTTCACTGGCTCTTTTAAGCTTTATAGAGTTACCCTGTGAGATGATTTTTGGAAACGAAGTCACTTTTAAATAAAGAAAACATATTTAAAATGTCTGATATATAGAGTCTGGATGCAGTAAATACTTGTAGAATAAACGAAAAAATCATAATAATGTTTGGGGCGCCTGGGTGACTCAGTCAGCTAAGCATCCACTCTTGATTTCGGCTCAGGATCTCAGGGTCATGAGATCGAGCCCCTTGTAGGGCTCCGCACTCCGCACAGGGTCTGCTTGAGATTCTCTCTCCCCGTCTCCCTTTGCCCCTCCCCTGGCCTGAGAGCACACTCCCTCTCACTCTCTCAAAATAAATGAACATTGGAAAAGTGTCCATTCATATCTTCTGCCCATTTTTTTTCTTTGATTATTTGTTTCTCGTGTATTGAGTTTGAGAAGTTCTTTGTAGATCTTGGATACCAGTCTTTTATCTGTAGTGTCATTTGCAAATATCTTCTCCCATTCCGTGGGCTGCCTCCAATGAAGACATATGAATGGCTAACAGACACATGAAAAAATGTTCAAAATCATTAGCCATCAGGGAAATTCAAATCAAAACCACATTGAGATACCACCTTACTCCAGTTAGCATGGCAATAATTGACCAGGCAAGAAACAACAAATGTTGGAGAGGATGTGGAGAAAGGGGATCCCTCTTACGCTGTTGGTGGGAATCCAAGTTGGTACAGCCACTTTGGAAAACAGTGTGGAGGTCCCTTAAAAAGTTAAAAATTGAGCTACCCTATGACCCAGCCATTGCACTACTGGGTGTTTACCCCAAAGATACAGACGTAGTGAAGAGAAGGGCCATATGCACCCCAATGTTCATAGCAGCAATGTCCACAATAGCTAAATCGTGGAAGGAGCCGAGATGCCCTTCAACAGATGACTGGATTAAGAAGATGTGGTCCATATATACAATGGAATATTACTCAGCCATCAGAAAGAACGAGTTCTCAACATTTGCAGCAAAGTGGATGGGACTGGAGATTATGCTAAGTGAAATAAGTCAAGCAGAGAAAGACAATTCTCATATGGTTTCACTCATTTATGGAACATAAGAAATAGCCGGAAGATCGGTAGGAGAAGGAAGGGAAGAGTGAAGGGGGGTAAGCAGAAGGGGGAATGAACCATGAGAGATTATGCACTCTGGGAAACAAACTGAGGGCTTCAGAGGGGAGGGGGTGTGGGGGACTGGGATAGGCCGGCGATGGGTACTAAGGAGGGCACGTATTGCATGGTGCACTGGGTGTTATACGCAAATAATGAATCCTGGAACACTACATACATCAAAAACTAAGGATATACTGTATGGTGACTAACATAACACAATAAAAAAGTATTGTATAAAAAATAAATAAAAAAATAAATGAACAAAATCTTTAAAAAGATGTTTGAATGCATCTCAACTACATATACATGTGTATGTATATGTATGTCTATATGTGTGCGTACGTCTATGTCTACATGTGTGTACGTATGTGTACACGTTTATATATTTCACACTCTCACAGACACACACGTGCAGATTTCTAGGAATCGTTGGTGGGAGGGGCTGAAGAAAACTTCCTGACATGGGGTTTAATGTCCTCGGGCTCTGTCTGAGTCACCCTTTAATGCTTTATTTGTCACATAAACTTCCAGAAAATTCCCTGTAATGGGGCTCTTCTCTCCCTCTTTCCAAGGTTTCCTGCTAAAGGATGGTCCAAGCCGCCCTTCTGGGTCTGGTCACTAGATGGCAGTGACCACCAATTTCTGAATTTTCTCCAAAGAAAACAATTATTTGAGAAAACGAAACAAAAAATCTACGAAACGTTCTTTTGCATTGCAAGTGGTGAAAGTGTATGTAAAACAATCATAGCCAAAGCCCTTTACCCAGCAGTGTTCTCCTCTAGGGTTCCACAGATGTGAAACATCGGGCTAGCATCCCACTCGCTGGTGGATACTACAGACCTGGGGATGAGAGCAAAGAGAGAAGGGGTTCATGCACCTCTACAATTGTGCTGTGAAGGTACGCACAATTTTCCAGAGATGCCCAATTGCCGGGTAGTGGATTTCCACACAGGATTTCCTCAGGAACAAACTGGTTGGGGTCTCAGATTAGCTCTCCGCTCCCCTCTTTCCCTGGTTAGTTTCCCTGGTTAGGCTCCCTCAGGTCTCACTTTAAACCTCATGTGGGAAGTTTCGTCAGACACAGATAATGCTTTGATTATCCTTAACCATCCAGTGACTCCACCAGCTCACCATTTCCAGATACACTTTTTCATTTGCAAGGAGTCCGACGAGAGTGAGTTCCAAAAGTCTCATGGGCTGTGTGGCCTCATACAATGCACTGAAGACTCCAGAGCTTTCAAATGTCCTGTCTGAAGCTGTGCCCCAGGATTCACCTCTTGTACTTTTTAAAAAAGATTTTATTTATTTATCTCCCAGAGAGAGAGGGAGAGAGAGAGAGAGGGAGGCTGAGCACAAGCAAGGAGAGCAGCAGGCAGAGGGAGAAGCAAGCTCCCTTCTGAGCAAGGAACCCGAAGCGAGACTCAAACCCAGGACTTGGGATCCTGATCTGAGCTGAAGGCAGATGCTTAACTGACTGAGCCACCCAGATGTCCCAACCTCTTGCACTTTTGAGAGGGATGCCCAGGACATGGGCCAGGTGAGCAATGGAACCACAGAGTTGTTCCATGGAGAGCAGCGGGGGCGGGTACTGTAGAGAAGCTGTGCAGCCTGTGGATTGATGTTCCCTCCTCTAAAAGATCCCATGAGAACTCCTAAATGAGTCTCTTCTTTTTACCAGACACCGTACTCCATGGCAAGGGCCACATCAACCTTCCAGAGGTAGAATTGCGGGTTTGAAAGTTTTAAACGATCTACTTTGTGGAATACTGTTGAAAATATATTTCCAAAATATATAAATGAACTTGGAAAAGATGGAAAATTCAAGAGGCAAGCGAAACTCTCTATTAAATTCTGGTGATACATAATCATTCTCTATATTCTTATTCACTGTGTGCACAACAGGACACTGACTTAGCTTTTAATCTACATAATAATATTGAATCTCTTGGCATAACTATAGGGTCCACACGGTGTTTCCCTCTACGGATGAGAAAGCTGAGCCTCACATCCCAGGCGTGGCTGAGGCCAAAACACCTGTGTGACCTACACTGCCCTTGTGATCTCATCAAACGCCCACAAGGACCCTATGAGGGAGGGTCCTCTGTTCAATCCCTGGATTGTGGGGGGAGGGCTGAGGCTTGGGGAGCTTAGTGACCCATCCTGTCATATGACATTGGCAGAGCCCAGACTGGAACCCACATCTTTCTGACCCCAAAGCCCTTACTCTTCCCATTGACTGTACCGTTGTGGGCTTTGTTTCTGACCATGATAGGAATCCCCGCTCAGTTTGGACAGTGTGGAAAATACATTCAAGTATGGAGGGGAAAGTATAAATAACCACCAACTCTGCAACCCACTGGCAAATGGTTCACTTTGGGGTCCCTTTCCTGACACCTGAACACTGTTTAAAATCTAATTTTAGTTTACTGTGGCTATTTGGGGCAACTCTTTTGTCTTTATCCCTACTCTTCTAAACCGTATCACACAAATACTGTTCCTCACAAGGAAGGAAAGCTATGTATTATCTTTGAAAATGAATTAACTGCTGCAAGAATACGAAAGGCAAAACCTGACAGAAACATTCAGAGAACATAATTCCTTGTTTCTCAAAGAATTTTGTCTTAAAGCAAATTACACCTGACCTGGGTTTGAGCCCTGGTTCCACTACCTACTAGCACAGTGGTGCTCAAGCTTGGTCACCATGCACCCGGCTCAGACGACCAAGGGCCTTCGTAAGCGGGCTGGTTGTCCTCATTGGTTCCATCTCTACCTGGCTTTGTCTAGCCCCTAGTACTCTGTCCCACTGAGAATACACACAGTCTTACACATTTGCCTCAGCCTTTGACCCTCATCCGATAGGGCCGTGTCTCCCCCCCCCCGACCCGCCACGTTCCCGCTGAAATTAACCTTAACAAGGTCAACAACCACCTTTCTCACATTTCTAGATCATGAGTGTTGACGGGTCAAATGAAGACAAAGATTTCCCTCTCCAAGACAGAATTCATTTGCTTGTGTCTAGACCAATATTATATTGCAATGCTATCATTTTCCTAAAAGCTAGAGTTTAAAATACCTTCTATAGAGTCAGAGTCAGATAACAGGGAAATGTGTGCTCTAGACAATGGGCTTTCAAATACAGGAAACATCTTCCTCTACCTCCCATACTTTGGCTCCATCATAATGAATTTTGCTAATAGGTTTACTGAATGGTAGCAATAAATGTTCACGGTCCTTTCAATAACCTTTATCCTATTTGGTTTTATTTTTTTCTCAAGGCATTCCAGGTATGCAATGAAATCATCTAAAATTATAATGTTGTTTTATACTATATCGTGGCTAAATGTCTCATCTAAAAACATTCTCTGATACACCATAATTAGACAATGTAATAGTGCTTGGTATGATCTGGATGGTTGTGTCCCCGCACAAATGCATACACCATAACCCCCAACTGATGGTGTTGGGAAATGGGGTCTTTGCAAGGTGATCAGGACACAAGGACAGAGCCCTTATTAAAAAGGCCCCAGAGAGCGTGCTTGTCCCTTCTATCATGTGAGGACACAGCGAGAAGTTGGCAGTCTGCAACCCAGAAGAGGGACCTCACTAGAACCCAACCATGCTGTCAGTGTGAACTTGGACTTCCAGCCCCCAGAATTATGAGAATAATTTCTGTCATTATAAGCCACCCAGGCTGTGGTTTTTGCTATAGCAGCCTGAATGGACTAAGACAGTACTGAAATACACGGTGGTGACAGGGAACTCCTCTGCAGGTTCTGGAATCTTAAGCCAAAATACTTATACTTCACAACAGAAATCATAGTGCTGGACTTTTGGGATGTAGTCCATTCAGTAAAATAACTCAGCCTATATAATAAATACCCATGTATCCACGTTAATTAAGCAAATGTTTGAATTAATGAAGAGATGGGTGAGAGGTGTCGAGTTGTCTTCTTTCAATAATTTCAGATAGTATATGTGGATATGCTCCCTCCACGTGGTGTATGTCTTATTTTACGTGTCAACTTGACTGGGCCATGGGATGCCCTGATATCTGGTTCAACATTATTTCTGGGTGTTCTGTGAGGGTGTTTCTGGATGCAACTAGCATTTGAATTGGAAGACTAAGTAAACCAGATCACCCTCCCCAATGTGAGTGGGCATCACCCAATCCACTGAGGGCCTGAACAGAACACAAAGGTGGAGAAAGGGAGGATTTGCTCTCTCCTCCTGACTCACTGAGCTGGACATTGGTTTTCTCCTGCCCTCAGACTGGGAATCACACCATCTGTGCTTGGTTGCTCAGGCCTTCGGACTTGGACTGGAGCCACATCATCAGCTTTCCTGGGTCTCAAGCTAACAGACGCCAAATCACGGGACCGCTTATTCTCCATAATGGCATGAGCTAATTCCTCATAATCAATCCATCTCAGCCTCTCTCTGTCTCTCTGTCTCCCTTCCGTCCCTCCCTCCCTCTCTCCCTATACATATATATAGGGCAGGGCAAACTTAATGCCTCACTGCTAAAGAATAAGAGTAGGCAAATGGAAAACAGAGAAATTCAGCAAGCACCACCTTAACCCAGCAATGAATATCAACATCTCCAGGGATGTTATGTGGGTATCAAGTCCCCCCAGGTAGGTTGTGACGAGAAGGGCTCTGCAACTGTGTGGTATTCTTCCAGAAAACCCTTAATCCTCATCCAATTATGAGAGGGAAAAAAAAACAGACTAAACCTTTATTCCTTAACGCTGTCAGGGTCGTGAAAATAGTACGGCAGTCCCTCAGAGAGTTAAACACAGCTACCGTATGACCAACAAATTCCACTCCTAGGTACATACCCAGGAGAAATAAAAACACACGTCAACATAAAAATTTGTAAACAAACGTAACATATCACCATCACTCATAGTAGCCAAAAAGTAGAAAAAACCTACATGACTATCAGGAGATGAACAGATAAACAAATGTGGTATATCCATGCAGTAGCATATTATTCATTCAAAAAAAGTAATGAACTACCGGCACATGATACGATAGGCATGAACCGTAAAAACACTACGTGAAGTAGCCAAACATGCAAAAGACCACATTTTGTATGACTCCATTTAAATGAAATGTCCCGAATAGGCAAATCCATGGAGACAGAAAACACATCTCTGGTTCCTTGGGTTGAGGGTGGGTGCGAGATTTAATGGAATTCAAGCATAATGGGACTTTGGGGGGTGATGGAAAAGCCTACAGCTCACTTATGCTAATGACTGCACAACTCCATGCATTTACTAAAATCATTAAATTGTACCCTTAAAATGTGTGAGCTTCATTGTCTAAATTATATCCCAATAAAGTTGTTTACAATGTGATGTTGGCCTGGTCTCCTGTTGTACCTCAGTGAACACCAGCCTTTTAATAAAAAAGTCTTGGGGCGCCTGGGTGGCTCAGTCAGTTAAGCGTCTGCCTTTGGCTGAGGTCATGATCCCAGGGTTCTGGGATCGAGTCCTGCATTGGACTCCCTGCTCAGCGGGGCGCCTGCTTCTCCCTCTGTCCCTCCCTCCGCGCCTGCTTTCCTCACACTCTCTCTCTCAAATAAATAAATAAAAATCGTTCAAAGACCAATGTACTGTACGGTGACTAACATGACACAATAAAAAAATAAAATAATAAAAATAAAATAAAAAAGGTCCTGATGCATGTGTTTTGTATAAAAATGGATCTATATAAAACTGTCATTGTATCTCGGGCCTGCTGATGTCCTGGGTTCCTCCAAGCAATGACCTTCCCCCCACACATGCCACCGCGGGCTGCTCTTGTGTGCCAAGTGTGATTTATTACTTCCACATCTTCCGACTGTGGTGGTGGCTTGAGAGTTGGTCCAGGACAGAGTCCAGGGCCTGGCCTGTGTGACATGACCTTAACATGACTACTTTCCTCTCTGCTCTGCGGCCTTTCTCAGGGGACTCCACTTTGGGGGGACAAAACTGTAACTGGCTTTCCAGGTGTCGGTGTGGCAGGACTTCTCACAGGGCTACATAGGTGCACACTCTTTGCACCAACCATTTCCCTGTTACAGGTTTATCTTCAGGACATAGTTAAGGATGGCAGTGAAGTATTGGCTATATGGATTGCCCTCCCGATATTTTCTCAGTTTCACTCTGGGCCTGGATTCAGGAAGGAAGACCAAATGGGAAGCAACACCATGAAGGGGCAGAAGGAAACAGAGGGAAATGTAATGATAAGGAATATAAGAAACACTCGGAATTCCAAAAAACATGGGTTGTGACAATTGGTTATGTGACATCCATAGGATGGAACTCTAGTCAAACATTCAAAAACAATGATAATGAAAACACTGATGAGAAGTGATTTATTGCCTATCAGATTAGCAATCATACATGTTCTTTCAAAGTGTGGAAAAATGGAAACGCTCATGCCATTTTGTTAGCAATGCGCGTTAGTGGTAGTATTCTGAATATATTGCGTAATATGCAATTTTCTAGATTTCATAGTTTGGAAAGAATCATTTCAGGAACTGAATAAAGAGATGCTCACAAAGATACTTACATATATGTCAGCAAAGTTTCTAAGTATAGTATAGTTTATAACAGAAAAAAATGGTAAAGATAAAAACAAAATTTTTGTCACTAGGATACTGGTGAATTCAATTTTGTGCCTTCCGTAAGATGAAACACGCAGGGGATGTAAATAAATAAACAAATAAATAAAATAAAGATAAAAAATTTTGTTGTAAAGTAATTTAAAATGTCATCTTAGAAATGCATTTACATGGAAAGATGGTCATAATAAGAGCAAAGGTGGGTTATAAAGATAGTAAGTGGAAAGGATCCCTTTTTGCTTATACAGGTCTCAGCTATTTATCTAGAAGTCTCAAAAGATAAAAATGGACATCATCTTTTTCTTCTTCTCACATACAGCTTTCTCTTGAGCAAAGAAGGAGTTAGTCAGTATCCCTGGACCTTGGGTACGCTGCTTTTCCACCAGACTTCCAGAAAGCTCTGTCTTGTGGGTTTGGGCCACAGCCCCTCGCTCCCACCCTCCGGCTCCCTGATGTCCAAGCTGCAGTTCAGGCTTCTGTCAGGAGGTGGCACCAACGTACCACCTCATTCAAATTTCTCTACAAAGACGTAGTCAAAGAACCAAAAAAAAAAAAGAAAAAAAGAAAAAGAAAAAAAAAATACCCTTTCTGAAATTTCAACTTATGTACCTATGTACAGAATGATTCTAATTCTGTCCGAAAAAACTGCTGGGTCTACAAGAAGACTGGAAAAACATTTACGCGGGGGGATCTAAATCTCATGAAACACCAGGTGGTGATAGTATGACTTGGCAGTCAGCAAGGGCTGGCAACTGGCAACACAGGGCAGACAGGTGACAAGAGAGGCTGGGGCGTCAGAGCAGAGCCTGGGCAGCTGTGCCCTGTGTCATAGACAGGGGATGACAGACAGGGGGTGGGAAAAGGACTGGACAGCCCGGAGAGCGGTGGGGTAATGGAGGGTGAACAAACGCCTTGGCCACTAGGAGGGAAACTCCACAGTGATGTCAACCTACACTGATGAGGGAAGAGAGAGATCCCTGAACAGGGATGAAGATGTGGGGACAACAGCAAATGGAACTGCTTTTCAATACATAATGAGTTTTCCAAACAGGACTGGTATCATATTAAACAAACCATCCCTAGACATTTGTTATCCTTTGCCAAACATACTCTTTTCCCTAGGAAGAAAAATGGAGATGGATGCCACCCGGTAGCCAGATTCGGGATGTTAGCTGAGAGTCTCAGACCTGGGGGCTCGGCAAGGGAAGAGACAGATGGAAGTCTGGATATTGGCTCCACGGCCCCAGCGAGAGATAGACAGAAGTTGTTTCATTTAATTTCAAGTTACTTAACATACAGCGTGACTCTGGTTTCAGGAGCGAAATCAGTTTCATCACTCACATACAACACACAGTGCTCACCCCAGCATGTGCCCTCCTTCATGCTCGTCATCCATTTATCTCATCCCCCCACCCACCTTCCCTCCAGCAACCCTCTTTGTTCTTTACAGTTAGGAGTCTCTTATGGTTTGCCTCCCTCCCTGTTTTTATATTTTTCCTTCCCTTCTATGTTCCTTTGTTTTGTTTCTTAAATTCTACATATGAGTGAAATCATATGATGTTTGTCTTTCTCTGTCTGAATTATTTCTGATTTTAGGTTGATGTTTGCCTTGAATCTATGGATTCAAAAAACTTGTGAAGTTGCAGATTGTCTTTTGTCATAAGGGTGAGAGGTACATTCTTTCCAACTTTCTATCCTAAGTGGAAGCCAGCAGCTCTAATTTGTTTTTAATTTGTTATACTTAATTTGAAGTATAATTAACATCAGTGTTATATTAGTTTCAGGTATACAACGTAAAGATTCAACAATTCTATACATTTCTCAGTACTCACCATGCTAAATGTACTCTTAATCCCCTCTATGTATTTCCCCCATCCCCCCTCCCCCCCTCCCCTCTGGTAACTATCTCTTTGTTGTCTGTAGTTAAGCGTCTATTTCTTGGTTTGTTTCTTTCTTCTATTTTCCTTTGCTCATTTTTTCCCTCAAATTCCACATACAAGTGAAATCATATGTTATTTGTCTTTCACTGACTGACTCACTTCACTTAGCATAATACCCTCTAGGTCCATCCATGCTGTTGCAAATGGCAAGATTTCATTCCTTTTTTATGGCTGAGTAATTTCCATGGTATATATACACCACTTTTTCTTTATCCATTCTTCTATAGATGGATACTTGGGTTGTTTCCCTATCTTTGCTATCGTAAATCATGCTGCAATAAACATAGGGTTGAATATATCTTTTCAAATTAGTGTTTTTGTTTTCTTTGGGTATATACCCAGCAGTACATTACTGTACCATATGGTAATTCTATTCTTAATTTTTTGAGGAATGTCGTTACTATTTTCCACAGTGGCTGCACCAATTTGCATTCCCACTACTAGTACACAAGGGTTCCTGTTTCTCCACATTCTCACCAACACTTGTCATTTCTTGTGCTTTTTATTTTAGTCATTCTGATAGATGTAAAGTGATATCTCATTGTGATTTTAATTTGCATTTTCCTGATGATGAGTGATGTTGAGCATCTTTTCATGTGTCTGTTGGTCAGCTGTATGTCTTCTTTGAAGAAAATGTTTATTCAGATCCTCTGCCTATTTTTTTAATTGGATTGTTTTTTGGTGTTGAGTTGTATAAGTTCTTTATATATTTTGGATATTAGCCCCTTGTTGCATATGTCATTTGCAAGTATCTTATCCCATTCAGTAGAATACCTAGCTCTAATTTTTTAAATTGAAATTTCAATTAAAGTAATTATAGATTCCCATGCAGTTGTAGCAAAATAAAACAGAGACGTTCCACTTACATTTTTCCCATATTCCCCCAATGGTAACATTTTGTAAAACTATAGTATAGTATGTTGACCCAAATATGAACATTAATTCACCTATCTTTTCATATTTCCCCAATATTACTTGTACTTATTTATGTGTGTATGTGTGTGTGTATTAACTTCTATACAATTTTATCACCTCTGTACGTTCGTGTATCCACCACTATATTCAAGATAGTAAATGTTCCAAAACCACAGTGATTCCTCTTGTTGCCCTTTAACCCCACCCACCTCCTCCCACCCCCACACCCTTATCACTAACAACTGGCAACCACTGAGATAACCTTCATTTCTAAAATTTTGTCATTTCAAAATGTTTATATGAGTGGTATCATATAGTATGTAACTTTTTGGGGATTGTCTTTTTTCACTCAGTATAATTACCTGGACTTCCTCCAAGTTGTTGCATGCATTAATAGTTCATACCCTTTTATTACTCAGTAGAATTCTGTAATGTATATTTTCTACAGATTGTTTATTCACCTGTTTAAGAACATCTGGGCTAATTCCACGTTTTGGCTAAGATAAATAAAGCTTCTATGAATTTTAGTATACAAGTTTTTGTGCGAACATAAGTTTCCTTTTCTCTGAGATACCCAAGATGCCCGAGAGTACAATTGCCGAGTGGTATGGCAATGTATTGCAATTACCTATTTAGTTTTATAAAAAAAACCGCTCAACTGTTTTCCAGTGTGCCTGTACCAGTTCCACACCAGCAATATATGAATGATTGAGTTTCTCTACATCCTTGCCAGCATAGGTGTTGTCACTACTTTTTTTTTATTTTAGCCATTCTGATAAATATGTAGTAATGACGCAGAGTGACTTTAACTTACATTTCCCTGATGTTTAATGATGTTAAGAATCTTCCTGTTTGCACACCATTTGCATATATTTTTCAGTGACATGTCTGTTCACATTTTTTGCTCATTTTCTAATTGGATTATGTGCTTTTATTTAAATTTTGAGTATTTTTATGTATTTTAGATATTATTCCTTGTTAGACGTATGTTGTCCAAATACTTTCTCCCACTCTGTAACTTTCTTTTCATCCTTTTTACGTGATCTTTTATTGAACAAAAGTTGTTAAGTTTGATAACGCCCAGTTTTTAAAATTTTTCCTTATATAGATCATCCTTTTGCTGTAAAGTGAATTTGGTGAATTTTTTGCCTAGACGTTGATACAAAATTTTACTTCTATTTTTCCAAACGTTTTTTAGTTTTAGATTTAATGTCCATGATACATTTTCAGTTAATTTTTAATATGAAGTGTGAGGTTTAGGTCAAGGTTCATTTTTTTCTTATGATGTCCAATTGCTCCAGGACCATTTGTTGAAAAGGCTATTTTTCTCCATTGAATTACTTCTGCGCCTTTGTCAAAAACCAGTTGAGCATATTCGTGTGGGTCTGTTTAGGGGTTCTTTGTTCTGTTCTTCATTCTGTTGATCTATGGGTCTTTCCCACTACTAATATCACACTGTCTTGATTACCGTAGCTATACAGTAAGCCTTAATATCATGTGGAACTCCCACTTTCTTCTTCCCTGTCAAGATCATTTTAAGTATTTCAAGGGCCTATGCCTCACCGTATAAATTTTAGAATAAGCTTGTCTATGCCCATTAAAACATTGCTGACATTTTATCATATCATATTAAACGTGTAGATTAATATCGGGAGAACTGACATCTTTACTATGTTGAATCTTCCAATCCACGAACAAAGTATGCCTCCATTTGTTTAGGTCTACTTTGAATTATCAGTATTTTGTAATTTTCATCATATGGATCCTGTACATGTTTACTAATTGTATACCTAGGGGCGCCTGGGTGGCACAGCGGTTGAGCATCTGCCTTCGGCTCAGGGCGTTATTCCAGCGTTGTGGGATCAAGCCCCACATCAGGCTCTTCCGCTATGAGCCTGCTTCTTCCTCTCCCACTCCCCCTGCTTGTGTTCCTCTCTCGCTGGCTGTCTCTATCTCTGTCAAATAAATAAATAAAATCTTTTTTAAAAAATTGTATACCTAAATACTTTATTTTCTTTGTAGTGATTATAACTGGTATGGTGTTTTTAAGTTTGGTTTCTTCATGTTCATTGTTAGTATGTGATTTTTGTGCATTGATTATGTATTCTGGGAGCTTGCTCAACTAATTTAATAGTTCTAGGAGTTTTGTTCTAGATTCCTTGGGATTTTCTACAAGACAATCATGTCATCTGCAAATAGGGACAGATGTTTTACTTCCTTTCTAATCTGTATGCTTTTATTTCTTTCTCTTGCCTTACTGCATTGACTAAACCTCCCAGGACTATATTGCATTAGAGAGGTGAGACTGGGCATCCTTGCCTTGTTCCTGATCTTAGAAGAAAAGCATTCAGTTTTCCACCATTGAATATGATGTTAATTGCAGTTTTTTCTAAATACCCTTTATTCCTTGAGGAAGTTTCCCTTTATTTCAATTTTTTAAGGTTTATTGTTATGAATGGGTGTTTGATATTGACAATTGCTTTTTGTACATGAATTGATATAATCATATGATTTTATTATTTGGCCTGCTGATATGGTGGATTTTAGTGATTGATTTTTGAAAAGTTGAACAAGGTTTGCATACGCAGAATGAAGCTCACTTCACCATGATATATAATTTTTAATACATTTTTGGATTAGGTTTACTAATATTTTGTTAAGGATGTTTGGATCTCTGTTTATGAGAGATACTGAGCTGAAAGTTTCTATAATTTCACTGTGCCTTTTTCTGGGTTTTTTTAAAAATTGGATTAACACTGGTCTCATAAAATGACTTAGGAAGTGTGCCCTCCTTTTCTATTTTCTAGGAAAGATTATGTAAAGTTGGTGTTAATTCTTCAAGTGTTTGGGTAGAATTCTACAAGGAAACCATCCAGACCTCGAGATTTCCATTTTGAAAGCTTTTAAATTATGAATTCATTTTCTTACATGGTTATAGAATTATTCAGATTGCCTGTTTCCTTTTGGTTGTGTTATGATAGTTGGTGTTTTTTAAGGAATCAGTCTGTTTCATCTAAATTGTCATATTTATTTGTATAGAGTTATTTGTAGTATTTCTATTTTTTTATCCTTTTACTGACTGCAATAAATAGGGGATATCTGTAGTGATATCCCACTTCCATTTCTGATTGGTGATTTGTGTGTTCTCTTATCTTTGTCAGTCTTGCTAGAAGTTTATCAATTTTATTGAATTTTGTTAGAACCAACCTCTGTTTGCTTGAACTTCTCTAGGGTTTTCTTGCTTTCAATTTGATCAATTACTGCTCTTATCTTTATTACTTTCCCCCTTATGCTTACCTTAGGTTTATTTTACTCTTTCTTTTTCTAGTTTCTTAAATTTGGAACTTAGATTATTGGCTTTAGAAGTTTTCCCCTTTCTTTTTAAAATTGAAATGTAATTGACATTGTGTAAGCTTAAGGTGTATAACATGTTGATTTGATGCATTTATATATTGCAATATGATTCCCGCCATAGCATTAGCTAAAACCTCAATCGTGTTGCATAATTATCATTTCTTTTTTTGTGGTGGGAACAATTAAGACTAGTTTCTTAGCAACTTTGAAGTTTATAGTACAGTATTGTTGGTTATAATCACAATGCTGTGGATTACCTCTCCAGAACTTATTTATCTACTAGTTCCAAGTTTGCACCCTTAAACAATACCTCTCCAGATCTCCAACCTCCTTTTCTCTTTTCTTTCTTTTTCTAATTTTAGATTTTTTATTATATTAAATAAAATTACGATTTTTATTTACTTTATCACAAGGTATATTTTTCTTTATTATGTATTTTTATAGAAAACTAGTAACATTCCTGTGGATTGATAGATTAATTTTACATATGTCAGTCTGGAAAAAAGAATACTACTGTAAGATATGAGTGAAATTTATAAAATATATATTGCAGTTACTATGCTAATTACTTAAATGCCAGGTTAGGGAGTATATATTCTATATAGAGTTTTAAATCAAACAGGAGAGGCTCTCTCCTTTTCTCCACCATTGTGGTATATGTGGTCGACTGTTCCTGCCATGTGTTCCCACAAGACTTTCAGGATCAAGCAGTTCCTGGCCAAGAAACAAAAGCAGAATTGTCCCATTCCCCAGTGGATTCAGCTGAAAAATGGTCATAAAATCAGGCACTACTCCAAGAGGAGGCATTGGAGAAGAACTATGCTGGGTCGATAAGAGATCACACGTGAGATGGCACATATATTTATGCTGTATGAAGGTCACATGCTCATATCCTATCACTTTGTAACATCACTACTACTTGAACGATGACATGTTTTATCGGGGAAATGATTTTTCTGTTACTGTACTTCTGTGCCAGTTGGTTGTTGAGTAATAAATATGTGAGACCTTTTGTTTAAAAAAAAAAAAAGGTGAAGAGGGGCGCCTGGGTGGCACAGCGGTTAAGCGTCTGCCTTCGGCTCAGGGTGTGATCCTGGCGTTATGGGATCAAGCCCCGCATCGAGCCCCACATCGAGCCCCACATCGAGCCCCACATCGAGCCCCACATCGAGCCCCACATCGAGCCCCACATCGAGCCCCACATTGGGCTCCTCCGCTGTGAGCCTGCTTCTTCCTCTCCCACTCCCCCTGCTTGTGTTCCCTCTCTCGCTGGCTGTCTCTATCTCTGTCGAATAAATAAATAAAATCTTTAAAAAAAAAGGAGAAGAAAAGAGTCATAAATAAAAATACGTTTATACTTTCATATTTATCTATGCAGTTACCTTTACTGGTTCTCTTTATTTTGTGTGTGTGTGGGTTTTAGTTACTGTGTGGTATTCTTTTATTTCACCCCAAAGGAGTTCCTTTGTTTTCTCACAGGGCAGGTCTGTTAGGAATGAATTCTCTCCTTTTGTATTTACCTAAGGATACCTTGATTTCTTCTTTATTTTTGAAGGACAGTTTTCCTGGATATCAAATTCTTGGTTCATAGTCTTTCTTTCAGCACTTTGACTATGTCATACTATGTCTGACTTCCGTGCTTTCTGATAAGAAGTCAACAGTTACTCTTATTAAGGATCACCTTACGTGATGCATCACTTTCTTCTTGGTACTTTCAAGATTCTCTCTTTGTTTTGGGTTTTTGAAAGTGTCTATGATGTATCTAGGTGTGCGTATCTAGGTGGTTTACCCTACTTGGAATTTTGTGAACTTCTTGGATGCTCATATTGATGGTTTCCATCGAATTCAGGAAGTTTGGAGCCATTATTTCCTTAACTATTCTTTCTACCCCTTTGTCTTCTCTCCTTCTGGGACGCTCATTATGTAGCTGTTGGTACAATTGACTGTGTCCCATAAGTGTCTTGAGGCTCTGTTGATTTTTTCATCATTCCTCTTTTCTTCATGTTCCTCACACTGGAGAATCCCAATTAACCTATCTTTAATTCAACAGATTCTTTCTTCTGCCAGCTCATTTCTGTAGCTGAACTCCTCTAACATATTTTTTCTTTAAGTTACTGTGTTTTTCAACTTCAAAATTTCTATTTGGTTGTTTTTCTAAAATGTCAATCTCTTTATTTATATTCTATATCTTACAAGATATTGTTTCCATATTTCCTTTTGGTTCTTTAGACATATTTTCCTTCAGTTCTTTGAACACATTTATAATAGCTGATTTAAAGTCTTTTCCTAGTAAGTCCAATGTCTGGGTTTAATTTGGGATAGTTTCTATTGATTGCTTTTTTTTTTCCTGTGTAAATCATATTTAACTTGTTCGTCTCATGTTGCATAATTTTTTTGAAAACTGAATGTTTTTGACAATGTGGCAACTTGGGAAATCACATTTGCTCCCCTCCCCAGAGTTTTCTTTTTGTTGTCGTTAATAGTTGTTTATTGTTGCTGCTACTGCTATTGATAAAGTTTGTTTTTTGAATGACTTTCCAAACTAATTCTCTAATGTCTGTATTCTTTGTCATGTGCCACCACTAAAGTCTTTGGTAGGTAAGCTTAATGGACATCTAATGATTGGACAGAGATTTCCTTAAATGGCTTACACCTGTGAATCTCCCAGTCTTTGCCAAGGCGCTCTGTGTGTGTGTGTGTGTGTGTGATGAAGCATGCCTTCACTCCTCCAGAAGGCAGTTTGCTAAACTAGTTTTTCCTTCACTTTCTGTTTGCGCAAAACCTCATGATCGGCCAGAGGTAATAAAATACAGCTTTCTCAGATCTGTCTTGGGCATTTACACAGCCCTATACCTATACGTGGCATTCTAGTTCCTTTAGAATATGTGTGAGCTTGTCAAAGCCCCCTACAAATGCCACAATACATGATTTTCCTCTCAAGTTTTTTTTAAGGAGACTCCTGTTTGTCCTAAAAGGCACCACCTCCTTGGAAAGCTGTGATACTACACTATTACCATGGATGTATTTGACAGATACCCTGGGGATAAGGTTTTTCTCACTGAGCAAGCTAAGTCAGGTCCAATAAAGACAAGCATTTTGAATGCAGCTTGATTTTTCAGGAAGCTGCAAGACTGGTCAAATAGTAATAGCAAAATAAAATGCCACAAAGTTCACAGTTCTTACTTAGATGTGACTGATTTTCTTGGCTCCTTGAATTGTTACAGACTTTTGTTAATTTCCAAAGTTCTGGAAATATTGATTTTGGTAAGTTTTTCAGTCAGCATTCTCATTGTTTGTATAAAAGGAGTAGATTTTCAAAGGTCCTTACCCTAATAGGGTTTCTTACCAGAAGTGCTTCTTTATGGTGTACTATTAAAATACATAAATGTAAGACTTTTGAAAATAAGAACATGCATTTAATAAGATGAATTAAACAGATATTACCAATATTTAATTAAAAAGTAACAATGACATGTTCTTTCTGTTCCATGATACAGTTAGATATTTTTGTCCTTTCTGTTCATTTTCCATAATACTTGTCTGAATGATCTGAAGTCTCTAGGACACACTTCTTTTATATTATGTAGTGGAAAAACTGAATACAATCAACTTAGAAGACGATTAAAGACCACACAATGGGGAAAAGAAAGTCTCTTCAACAAATAATGTTGAAATAACTGGATCTCCATAGGTAAAAGAATGCAGTTGGACTCCTACCTGAAGCCATATGCAAAAATTAATTCAAAATTGAATATAGACCTAAATTTATAAAGCTAAAAATATAAAACTCTTCAAAGAAAACATGAGAGAAATCTTTGCGTCCTTGTTTTTAGGCAATGTTTTCTTAATATGACACCAAAAGTACAAACGACAAAAGAAAAATTGCTAAAGAGGACTTCATCAAAATTAAAAAATTTCTGTTGCAAAAGACATCAAGAAAATGAAAACCCAACTCCCAGAATGGGTAAAATATTTCCAAACCACATATCTTATAAGAGACTTGGACTTATATCCAGGATATATAAAGACCTTTTGCTCTCAACAATAAAAAGACAAATATTCTAATTTAAAAGTGGTCAAAGGATTTGAATAGACACTCTCCCCAAAGAAGATATACAAATTACCAACAAGTACATGAAATAATACTCAACATTATTAGTTATGACAGAAATGCAAACAAAACCACAATGAGATACCGCTTTATTTCCACTGGCATGTCTATAATCAGAAAAGCAGACAATAACAAGTGTTGAAGAGGGTGTGGAGAAATCGGATCCATGATCATGCACTGCTGTCAGGAACATAAAATAAAAGTCCAGCCTCTTTGGAAAACAGTTTGGCAGCTCCTCAAAATCTTGAGCATAGAATTACCATATGTGCAGCAATCCTACTCCTAAGAGAAATGGAAACATTTGTTAACACAAAATAGGATACTTAAGCAGGATATTTAAAATAAATATTTAATCGCTTCTCAGCTTTTTGGCTAAGATCAAGTGCACTAAATATTTGAAACTTATTTAAAGTAGCATTACTAATAATAGCCAAAACGTAGAAACCACCAAATTTCCATCAACTAGTGAGTGGATAAATAAAATGTGATATAGCCACACAATGGAGTATTAATTGGCAATAAAAAGGATTAAAGAACTGATACATGCTACAACAAGGATGAACATTGTAAACATCATGCTAAGTGAATTAATCATGTCACAAAAGATCACATATTGCATGATTCCATTTATATGAAATGTCCAGAATAGGCAATTATCTAAAGACATTGGGTTAGTGGTTTCCGTGGGCTGGGGGAAGGGGGGATAGGGATGGGTAAAGGGTTTCTACGTAGGGTGATGCAAATGTTCTAAAACTAGATAGTTGTGATGGTTGCATGACTCTGAATATTCTGAAAAAAACACTGATGTTTATTTACACTTTAATAAAGTTTACACACAACAAAGAATATTTTGATATGTAGAATTATATTTCAATAAAACCTTTTTTGCTAAATACAAGTCAAACATAAAATCCACTTTGCCTTGCAGCTCTGTTCTTATCAAGCCACATTAGACTAACTCCTCATGTCAGTACAATGTTATAACATCAAGCTAAATGTTCTCCCTGAAAAATCATTTGATCATTTAATTTGGGGGGATTTTACTTACTAGCAGCACAGGGTTTTTAGGCTTGTAGGAATTTATTTCCAGCTCTCTAAAAATGTCCATCCATTTTATATCACATTGTTTTGGGGGACCCGCTGTTTGTCAATAAGGTCCTTTTCATCCATAAATTACTCATATAGGCTATCCATTTCTAAAATATCCATTATTTTTAAATACTGCATATCATATTCACTGTCATCATAAGTTAAATCTTTCTCAGGGAAAATGGTTTTATTTTTTTTCATGTTTCAGATATTTATTAATCAGGGTAAACCCCAACACAATACACCAACATGATTTTGTTCATTTAAAGGGGAAATATTTCCTGGATAAGTGGAAAATTGTACATATGGCTTCTGGAAGACCTTCGTTCCAAGCAGCTTTATAGTGAAACATTTCGTTTAAAAGTCTGGACCTTCTTTCTTCGCCTTGCTGTAATCTACATTCACTGAGTAGAACTTGTACTGATCCCTGGGACCCAGTTTGTTCCAGGGTTCTGGGTTATTCTCCCTATCCCAACTGACATCTGGATTGAACAGCTCCAGGCACAGGACATACAGAGATGCTCCAGTACCTCCTGCCCCAATAATTACGAAGAGGGGGGATCAAGTTCTGATGCTTCTTGGTCTGACCAGTGATCTGATGTAACATGGTTTTGGCAGAGGCCTTCTGTCCAGGAGAAGAATAAATCAAATCTGCAAGGCCCAGCACTAAGTAATGCCTATCAGGAAAATGGTTTTAAAGCACAGGGATTATCTGAATTTGTGGAACTGAAGTTGGATTCCAAATAAATACAGTTTTAGTAACAAAACTGAGTAAGTTCTGTTTAACTTGATGATCTTTTCTGGTCACAGTGTTGCTGGGAGGGGCCAGGGGGGTGGTTCTGAAAGTCTTATTTCCAAAAGAAAATTTTTTTCTTCTGCGTGAATTGTCACAAAGTCACACATAACATTGAACAACTCAGGTGCAGTCAGTTTATCCTTTTCTCCACTCCTTATGGTCTCTTCAAGATCATCAGAATGATTTTGGAGAAATAGCATGTGAATTTCTTTTTAGTCTAATCCTTTTCTCCATTCATATTTTCAATGTATCTCCAAATTACAGAAAGGCATTCTTCTTTTTTTTAATTTAAAGATTTTTATTTATTCATTTGACAGAGAGAGAGCACAAGCAGGGGGAGCGGCAGGCAGAGGGAGAGGGAGAAGCAGGCTCCCTGCCAAGCAGAGAGCCCGGGGCTGGATTCCCAGATCCTGGGAACATGACCTGAGCCAAAGGCAGACGCTTAACCAGCTGAGCCATTCAGGTGCCCCAAAACACTCTTCTTCTATTACACTTTGAAAATATGATTTTACGTCTGGCCAATATTTTAATGTATTTTCTATGGCCAGCAACAGTGATGGCTATCTCATAGGTACATGCCTAAGAAAGCTATCTCCTTCTATTTTCATAGAGTCAAAAATCTCATTGAGAACACTGTTTGCTTTGAGGAAACTGAAAAATGATCAGAATTTTCATTATGAAAGTCTCAATGCCACAGGTAAGTAAATCACACCTCTTTGTACCAGGGTCGTGTGCAACTAGTACACCATATTTAACAGGTAAGATCTTCTTGTTTGGTAGGAAGTTTATAGACTGCGTTCAATTTACCAAAATTTACATTTGTACTATCTCCAAAAGTGCACCTAGGTGAATAAAATCTAGTTGGAATTTAGAGAAGGTATAAAATCTTTTGCTCTATCTTTTCTGTGGTTACATTTAAATCTTTACAGAAATAAGAAAAGCTAGTAGAATTTCCATTTTTCAAACCAAAATACCTAAGAACTAAGGGAACTGGGGTTTTTTAAATTTTTATTTAATTTTATTTTTTAACATAGTGGTATATTAGTTTCAGGTGTACAATATAGTGATTCAACACTTCCATACATCACCCAGTGCTCATCACCACAAGTGCACTCCTTAATCCCCTTCACATATTTTACCCACTCCCCCTCCCTCTCCCCTCTGGTTGCCATCAGTGTATTCTCTATAGTTAAGATTTTGTTTGTTTTTTTTTGGTCAGGATTTGAGGCATCACTTAATAACTGTAGAAAGCATGACTGTTTGGAAGATCTAACAGAATTGGTTCCACGCTATAAGAACCCTTTACACTTGTTATCAAATTTGTCAAAATTTCCCCTTTTGTTCATCCACAGGACATTTTAGTTATATCCTCTAGATCATAAAATATAATTTTACTTGCTTTCCTAGAGCTGTTGAGAGATCTGTAAGGTAATGCAATTTCCCTTGTTCGGTATATCCCAGCTAATTCAGCCGTCATTGTTTCTGACTGAGTATGGTGTCTTTTAATGGAATGCAAAAAAAAGATTGATTTAGAAAACCCTGTGTCATTCTGTAATTATGAGATTCAGTCTCTGTGTGTACTTTCATATCACCTTCTCCACCATGCTCTATTCCAAATTCTTTTCTGCATATTTTGCAGGATGTTCTGTTTTAGTGTTTACCTTCTTAGACCAGTTTTATATGTTCTTTGATCTGTCATTAAAATGGCAATCATTTAGTCTTCTTTTTTAGTGATGTCTTGGTCATGCTGCCTGTGGTATTTCAATTGTTCCCATTTTCATTATCTGAATTCTTAGAAAACAAGGTCACTATATTCACAATGTTAACAATTAAAATAGTACTATTTTGATTAAAAGCACAATGGTTAATCTACCAGCCAAGTGAAAGACCAATGTTCTCACTCACTATTACGATGCACACTTAAGCACTTGGAGTGCAGCAACACGAAATGATCCATTATCATGAAGCACAAAATACAATTTCTAACATCAGCAGCAGAGAAAAACTAGCCCCAGGGTCTATGGAAGATGGATGCTCGATGCCTCATCCATTGACACTAAAAACAATGTTCCTTTCATCCCCTAATCTTTTTGCCACCTTAAAGATTTTGTATTTCTGTCTTTTGCACACGTTGCCAAAAACATAACTTTTCCCATTCTGAGGAGGGATTTCCCAGCCAGTAAGGATTTCAGCGCTAACACAGAAATAATTTTCAGGAAAACTGCAATGGTCAGTCACCATTGCTCAGAGCCCAAGTGGAGAAAGGAGGAGGGCCTTCATGCAGGCAGCAGGCTGGCCTGGATTGTCAGAGCCCAGGAAATTTGAGGAGGGGGCCTTCATGGTGTGGGGGACAGCAGCAGTGGTCTGTTCAAGGTATAGGTGAGGAGGCCTTCAGGATAGGAGAAGGGATGGTGCCTGCAATGAGAAAGTATCTACTTCCGGGTGATTGTGATTGCATAAAGAAGGATTGGTCAGACAAGTAAAGGTATTAAGGAAAATGGGAGCCAGTTTCCTCACTGTTGGGAAGGGAGTTACAATTATGAAAATGGAGAAAAGTGGAGTGAACCCAGTAGTGTTGAATTGATATTGAAATTATGAGTGAGAACCAATAATTTCCAAGGTGTTTAAAGAGACTTGGAAAAAATGTACATGTAAAAAATGTGTGTGTGAGTGTGCGTGTGTGTTCCCTAGCTCTGTCCACTAAGAGAACCTGGAAGCAGCAACACTCCAATAGTAGTTGGGCCCACCTAGTGCTTATCTTGCTCTAAATACTTTCACTCACTAAAAGGAACCAGGGCTTCTTGAAAAAATGTTTAATTCCAGGTCTGGGACAGGGAAAACACAAAGTGACTCTGGGATATCTTGTGCCAGATAATAAGGAAGTGCTCAAAGAAGATTGAGAGGATATCCAAAGACACACACACACAAAATCAGCCTGAAGAGGAACAATTTTGAGCATCAAAACACGTAACGGTAGGCTATATTATAGCCAATTCAATTACACAAGAAAACATGAGTTCATGATATAAATACATTTAACAAATAAATTTAAATAAATAAATTGAATTAAATAAATTTAAATAAATAATTTAAATAAATTTAAAGCTTGATGAGGAACAGGATATTTGTGTAGCATCAGATTCTTATTGATTGCAGAGAGAGTATTTTTACAGTGAGCAAAGTTGGGAGACAACACTAATCGCATGATCGAAGTACAATATCTAACTAATTGAAAAATCCAAATTACTCCCTGCCCGCTGGGATGCAATGAGAAAAACTCAGCATCACTTCTATAATATCACTACATATAATCAGTAGCAAACATCAGATGTACCCAAATCAAGATGAAGGCTACAAAATAACTGGCCCACAGTCTTCAAAAATGTCAAGGTCCTTAAAGTCAAGGCAAATTGAGGAATTTTTTTAGACTATAGAGAACGAAAGAGACATGACAACTGTCTACAGTACAAGATTCTGTCCTGGATCCTTTTGCTACGGAGGATTTTATTAGGACAACAGGGTCTGAAGATTAGCTTGTGGTAAATATTATTAATGATAATTTCCTGATTTTGATGGTTATCTAGGAGAATATTCTTATCTGTAAGACATACACACTAAAGTATTTAGGAGCTTTGGAGCATAATGTTGGCAGGTTATTCTCATATAGTCTAGGTGGGGGGCAGGGGGATTCCTTGTTTTATACCCACAACTTTTCTGTAAGTGTGCAATTTTTTTCAACAACAACAGTAAAAACAAAGGGCATTTACTGTTTTCATCAGAAATGATAAAAAATAAATATGGGCTCACACTATAGATAAAGGCTGAAAGGAACCCCTTTCGGTTTTATAACATTGTTGCCATCGGTAACCTCCTCGAGTGCAGATTCAGCAGAAAGGAGAGGCAGTAAACAAGGGTGGGTTGAGGAATGATAGGGAGATTGGGAAGTAGAGACAGTGACTACATTCTTCCCTTTCAGAAGTCTGTTGCTTGTGAAAATGAGAAGAAAGAAGAGAGGGTGGAGCTTGGTGGAACTGATTTGTAGAGGATGTTTGGTATGTTTGTCTACTTATTGGAAGGAGAGACATAAGCCGGTTTATATTAATGATGCAAAAGGATGGCCTAGTAATGAAAATAGAGAATTCAAGTTTTAACAGTTCAGATGAAGTTGAGGAACGCTCAGCCTTTAGTTTTTCTGACTCTTCTGCATTGCCAGGACAATGAGCAAACACTCTCCATTCAGTATTTTCAAAGAGCTGGCTGTGAAGGATGCTCTCCTACAAAAGACCCTGCTTTAAATCTCTTCAAATAGGGGCACCCGGGTGCTCAGTCGGTTGAGCATCTGCCTCTTGACCTCAGCTCAGGTCATGATCTCATGGGTCATGAGTCTGACTCCTCACTCAGCGGGGAGTCCGCTTGAGATTCTCTTCCTCTCCCTGTGTCCCTCCCCCGACTTGTGTGTGCACACTCACATGCACTCTCTCTGTCTCTGTCTCTCTCTCTCAAATAAATAATAAATCTTTAAAAATAAATAAATAAATAAAAATATGTCTGTTCAAATAATGTGTAATTTAGACATTAGTACTGGTATTAATATATTAATATAAATTATATCAATATTAACACTTATATATTAATAAAGTGATATTATGTTAATAACGGATGGTATGTTGATATTGATATAATATTCACCTAAATGTATCTGGCCAAACATATACCAAACTACAGAAATGGATACCACCAGGGCTGTGGGGAAGTATAGAAGTTATATTTTTCCATGTTGTTTGAATTTGCCTACAACCAGGATTTACCACTTATGTAATTATAAGAAAAATAATATTTTTAAATGGGCGGTGGAAATCTGCTCTTAAATGTATTTGCAGAATTGCTGTAGAGAGACTTACTTATTCTGAAAATACCTCTGCAACTAATGGTGAGTTGGGGCGGAAAAAGGCAGATTAGAAATCATGTATAGCATCATCCCAAATGTTGCTGATCAGAAAGCTGTCACAAGGCTCAGAGACAGCAGTGACAGCACTGGGTGTTGTGTCACGTTTCACATCTAGAAAGGTCTATCTGGTGGGTTTAAGAAACCCCTGGTCCTCCCTCATCCCCTCTTAATAACTGTGAGGTTCAAGTTGCAGTTCCAGTTCTTGTCGCTAGATGGTGAAAGACCTCTACTTTCTAAATTTTCTCCGGCGTATCTTTTTAGCAAGGAGAGAAAATCAAAGCAAAAAACATTAGTTTAAGTAGACCTTATTTTGCAGAACAGTTTTAGATTCAAGGTAAAAATGAGCAGAAAGTACGGAGATTTCCCATATACCGCTTGCTCCCATACTCCCACTCTTCCCCCACTATCAACATCCTGCCTCAGAGTGCTACATTTGTTATATAATCAATGAACCTACACTGATACACCCATTATCAGGCAAAGTCCATAGTTTACATTGTCAAAGCAAAACAAAATTTTTAAAAATTAACTTTTACAAAGCAGGTTCTAAAACAAGAAGTATGAAATGAGCCTCCATCTCATACACTAGGAAAAGTTTGGAAGGATGTATGATCAATGTCGGAGGCTGATCATTCCAAAATCAATATTGCATTCATTTATCCTTCACTACTTATTTATGAGCAACCTCTATGTGCCAGACACTGGCAACCTGCATCAATACTCCATTTTCACACCTCTGCGTTCAGCCTCCAAGTTATCCATACAACTGCCTACTTGGTGTACCTGTCCTCTTAAACCAAGATTCTAGCACTGTTTCCATATCAAATAAGTTGACACAAACTGGACTCAGCCCTGGAAGGTGACTGTCTGTGGGGAAGGCAATGTGGTAGCAGAGGGTGAGAAAAATCAGTATCACAATCCCTGTAATGCCTCTTTCCAGGCTGTGGAGCCTTGAAAAGTATACCTGTCTTCTCTGAACTTAGGTAGAGCTCAAAAGTATCTACTCAATTACCTTCTCTGACTATGACTCACTTTGTTTCAGGACCCATTTTGTTTCTTTCTTTCTTTTTTTTTTTTTTTTGAAGACAGATTAGTAGGAGAGAAAAAAAACAGAAGTTTAATAGCATGATAACTCCTGTAATCATGGGCAGGACTGAGGAAAATTCAATAACTCATTTCAGGAGCCATTTTGAAAAAGAGACCCTGAGTTTGCTTTGAGTGACGTGTGTAACAGTCACAAAGCATGCTTGGACCAGTCCACCTTATATAACGTATGGGGTTCTGGGAGGTGGGGATACCCTGTACCATGTCCCCACAATATTTTAATTTTTAATTTTTTTTATTTTCATTTCTGTTATGGTTTTTCTTATTTCTATCACTTCCTTTTTAAAAAAGTTTTTATTCAAATTTCAGTTCGTTGGCATACAATGGTATTTTATGGCACCCTGCCTGCAAAGGCTGCATTTGTATCTGTTCTAAAACTCTAAAAACAGTCAAGATCTCTCCTTTTGGTTTATTAGCATAAGCCAAAATGCATATTCTTTGAGTTCCAGTCTGGCATATAAAGAGCTTGGAAGTTGTCGTTTTGGTTCTCACAACAAGAAAAGAGCTGAACAAACTGAAAATCAACAACTTTTCCTAGATCAAGCAGACAATTGAGGTCACAAGACAAACTGTTGCCCCCCAAAGTTTGGAGAAACATACAGACAGATACAGAGGATCAGAGCTCACCAGAGCAGAACACAGGAGAAAACCACTGCTAGAACCAGTACTGACAAAGGAAAGCACAAATTTTAATCGACAAATTGACGGAAGCTTAGCGTGGACGAGTCTGAGAATGAACAACCCAAGGAGTGCCCAAACTTAGGAAGGGCCCCCAAAACTTTCATGAGTTTACCTACAGATGATCTACCAAGTTCCCACAGTGAAGATGAGAGAAAAGTCTCCTCACACTTCTGGCAGGGGAAGAGAAAAGGAGCCACTTTGAAATGTATTCAGAGCACTCTATTCTTCTTAACAAATGCTCCCCTCAAGGGAAACTATTTTACCAGAGTCCGTTGTGGTTTTACTGGAACTTAACTGACCTGAGGGAAAGGAAATACCCAACTCCAGCACCCCTTAGTATTTGACATGCAGGCGGGAAATACCCTCTAGCCTTTCATGGGAAGGAAGGAAAATACTGAACTCCAGCCACCTCTGGCCTTCCCATCTCTCCTAACAGGCAAAAACTGAGAAGCCCTTGTGTAGGTCACAGCCCAGGATCACAGCCTCACTAAACTCTGACCAAATCAGAGAACTATAGAATGCTTAGCCTCACCCCACCTCTTACCACTACATCAATAAGGCTCTTGTATAATTATAGAGGACTACAACTGAAAGGACTGCATGTCTTAGATTTTATTTAAGAGAAGCCTCTAGGGAAGCCCAAGTACAACAGGGGAGACAAAAACAAAGATGTTTTTGGCAATTTCAGCCTCTGAAAACTATAGGAACAGCAAACAGTAAACACAGCCTATGCCTATCCAGATAAACATAAAACCTCTCACTGAAGGCTTATTTCCCACAGCTCCATTTATCCAGAACATCATATCTAGCTTTCGACAAAGTACAAGGCATAATAAAATATAGAAACGCAGTTTGAAAAGACTGAGCAAGCTTCAGAAGCAGACTCAGATTTAGCAGGGATGTTGGAATTATCATATTGGGAATTTAAAATAAGTATGATTAATATGTTAAGGACTCTAATGGAAAAAGTGGACAACATGCAAGACAGATGGGTAATGTAAACAGAGAGATTAAAAAACTCTAAGAAGGAATCGAAAGGAGATGATAGAATGGAACAGAGTAGAAAATCCAGAAGTGAACCCACAACTTTAAGGTCAATTAATCTTTGACAAAGCAGGAAAGAATATCTAATGGGAGGGGCATCTGGGTGGCTCAGTCGGTTAAGCATCTGTCTTCTGCTCAGATCATGATCCTGGCTGGGGTCCTGTGATGGAGCCCAGTGTCAGGCTCCTGCTCAGCAGAGTGCCTCCTTCTCCCTCTCCCTTTGCCCTTCCCCCAACTCACGCCCTCCCTCTTTCTCTCTCTCTCTCTCAAATAAATAAATAAAATCTTTTTTTAAAAAAGGAATATCCAGTGGGAAAGACAGGCTCTTCAACAAATGGTGTTGGGAAAACTAGACAGCAACATGCAAAAGAATGAAACTGGACCACTTTCTTACACCATATACAAAAATAAATTCAAAATGGATTAAAGACCTAAATGTGAGACCTGAAACCATTAAAATCCTAGAGGAGAACACAGGCAGTAACGTTTTGACATTGCCATAGCAACTTCTTTCTAGATTTGTCTCCTGAGGCAAGGGAAACAAAAGTAAAAATAAACTACCGGGACTACATCAAAATAAAAAAACTTCTGCACAATGTAGGAAACAATCAACAAAACTAAAAGGCAACCAATGAATGGGAGAAGATATTTGTAAATGATATATCTCATAAAGGATTAGTATCCAAAAGATATAAAGAACTTATATAACTCAATAACCAAAAAACAAATAACCTGATGAAAAAATGGGCAGAAGACACGAATAGATATTTTCCAAAGAAGACATCCAGATGACCAAAAGACACATGAAAATGTACTCAACATCATTCATCATCAGGGAAGTACAAATCAAAACTGCAATGAGATATCACCTCGCACCTGCCAGAATGGCTAGAAACAACACAGGAAACAAGTGTTGGTGAGGATGTAGAGAAAGGGGAACCCTCTTGCATTGTTAGTGGGAATGCAAAGTGGAGCAGCCACTCTGGAAAACACTATGGAGTTCCCTCAAAAAGTTAGAAATAGAACTACCTTGTGATCCAGCAATTGCACTACTGGGTATTTACCCAAAGGATACAAAAATACTAATTCTAAAGGGATACATGCACCTCGATGTTTATAACAGCATTATCTACAGTAGTCGAGCTATGGAAATGGATAAAGAAGATGTGGTATATTACTCAGCCATCAAAAAGAATGAGATCTTGCCATTTGTAATGACATGGATGGAGCTAGAGAACATTCTGCTAAGCAAAACAAGTCAGTCAGAGAAAGAAATATACCATATGATTTCACTCATATGTGGAATTTAAGAAGCAAAACAAACTAACAAAGGGAAAAGAGAGAGAGAGGGGCAAACCAAGAAACAGACTCTTAATTATAAAGAACAAACAGATGGTTACCAGAGGGGAGGTGGGTGGGGGGTGGGTGAAATAGGTGATGGGCACTGAGGAGTGCACTTGTGATGAGCACTGGGTGATGTATGGAAGTGTGGAATCACTATAGCGTACACCTGGAACTAAAATACCACTGTATGCCAACGAACTGAAATTTGAATAAAAACTTTTTTTAAAAGGAAGTGATAGAAATAAGAAAAACCGTAACAGAAATGAAGAGATTCTTTCTCTCCCTCTCCCTCTGCCCCTCTCCCCCCCTAAAAAAAGTGATGGATTAGAGAAAGATGCATCATGCCAACAATAGTCAAAAGAAAGCTAAAATAGCCATATTAATTTCAAACAAAGAGGACTTCAGAGCAAGGAAAATTATCAGGGATAAAAAGAGGTATTGCATGATGATAAAGGAGCCAATTACCCAGGGAGATTTGTCTTGTTTTTCATTTCCATGTGTGGAGTGGGGAAGGAGAGCCAGTACCAGAGTATAGGAGTCACTTGTATACTCTACTTTTATCTTATTTGTTCTTTTTTTAAAAGTTTTATTTATTTATTTGAGAGAGAGAGACAGAGAGAGCCCAAGCAGGGGATGGGGGTGGGGCAGAGGCAGAGGGAGAAGCAGACTCCCCACTGAGCAGGGATCCTGACTCAGAACTCCATCCCAGGACCCTGGGATCATGACCTGAGCCGAAGGCAGATGCCCAACAGACTGAGCCACCAGGCGCGCCTATCTTATTTCTTCTTGATGGAAATTGTACATATCTCTTTCTCTCTCTCCACACACACACTTCCAAGTGTTATGTGTCTAATCATGAAATGTCTGAGTCTTAGGATACGATAAGCTCTGTTTGAAATTATAAAATTGTGCCCCTAAACTTTTCTGTTTCTACCTTTTTAAATTGCCGCCAGCGGTAGATGAAAATTCTCATTTATACATCATACTCATAACAACAACAACAAAAAACCCAGAACTTTGTTTGGTATTTAGAGAATTCTAAAATAAGTCTTGCTAGTTGATGGCTGTGAAATAGTACTCTTTGTTATTTTCAACTCCATTTCCCTAATCACTGTTATAATGAACCATCTTTCCTGATATTTACTGCTCCTTATGCATTTAGGATATTAAACTTTCCTTGGTAAATGGCCTTGTTTATTTATTTATTTATTTATTTATTTAGGCATGCCCTTTTTGAGCAAATATTGTGTGTCAGGCAATGCCAGTCAAAATCATCAGAGACTGTGGACTTGCAGCTAAATTCTTACAGAAGGAGGAGGCTTGTGAAAAGAGATGGATGCATATGCGGACATTCCTGGCTGTACAAAGGCACGGAAGTG
The DNA here is from genome assembly GCF_023065955.2 of Ursus arctos. Lineage (NCBI taxonomy): Eukaryota > Metazoa > Chordata > Mammalia > Carnivora > Ursidae > Ursus > Ursus arctos. The sequence continues at coordinate 79,571,237 of NC_079873.1, forward strand.
AAAACCTACCCGGTGTGCTTGAGGTACACGGTCAGGAGACAGTCTGATATGGCTGGAATGCAGCCTGCATGGAGTGATGGAGTGACTGATGAGATATTCTGACTCACTTTGCAGGATCCCAAATCTAAGTGGCCATCTTTAGCCTTTACGAAAACAGAGCAGAAAGAGACCTTAACAGTTACCTAGACCTGCAGCTCCGGTTTGCACATCAGGTAATGCGGCCCAGAAAAAGCAAAGTACCACGTGGCCACCATGCATCTTTTATGCGCCTAATGGGATTGAGGGACGCAAACTCCAATCTATAGCTTTGTCTCAGACTTCTCATGGGAGCTCCAATCCTGTGTATCTATCAGAAATCTTCAATTGGAGGAAGATAAATATTAGTACAAATCCCCTACTAACCTGTACCACCCAACATGAACCCCCCCTTCCCAGAAAGTATAAACTCATTCCTTCCTCATCCTCACAAGGCCACCATCTAAAAAGGAGGTCCCAATGGGAGAGTGGTGAGATTATGGTCCCTGGAGTCAGACAATCCTTGGTGAGATCTCAGTCTTTTACTCACTGTGAACACTGGGAATGATATTTAACTGCTCTCGCTCTCAGCCTTCCTCATTTTTAAAGCACCAGTGTTAGGAACCTAGTGAAGAACTTCACGAGTTGCCAGTTCCCATCCCACTGTGCCTCTTCCATTCGTTAAAAGAGGTATCCTGGACATGAAATGAGAAGTTTGACCCCCAGAAGGAATACCTGAAAAGGTGACAGCATAAAGGGATAGGCATACAAAGTCATTACATGCTCGCAAGAGTCTCTGTGCCAATTTATTATGATAGGATTGGCTGCCTGATAGACCCCTGGAGAGCGTCATTACATCATTTCCGTTTAGTTGAATGATCCTCTAGGTGAGTCTCGGGGAAAGAAAATCTTCCCCTACCTTCCTGTTTCACAAGCTTTTCAGTTGTCTTATTTTGACTTCTAGAGTAACATGTGAAAAGTCTGTGAACTTCAATCTTGAGACGCAGAAGGTGATAGGGAAGCACAAGGTGTGAGATTGACTCGGCTAAACAGAACATTGAAATGAGAGTCAGGAGGTCCTATCATGAAGGCACTTTGGAGCGGTCACTTCTGTCATCGGGCACTAAAATTAAGTTCTCAGACACCATCTGAGCGGCCATGCAGGGCTGCCTCTGCAAGGGAGAGCAGCAGCAGCTGAATCCTGCACATAGCTCTTACTTTGTTTTTTATCAGAAAAGCAAGGACAGATGGCTCCAAGCGTGGGAAAGGAGTACAAAGGGATGGCAAATATCTTGAAGCAGGCTTGCATTCTCCCCTACGCATAGGCACGCAGGGAGTCAGTCATGAGATCAGGGAGGAGCGGGATGTTTGTCGTTAGGTGCAGAAAGGGGGGACTGAGGGTTACATTCTTTCATAGCTCCTAACTTAATGCCCTGCCCCTGGGGATCGTGGGATCCTGCTCTTATCAGACCACTGCATTCAACAGCCCGAGAACAGGAACGCTGCTGACGTTTCAGCTGCATCCACAGTCACTCCTTAGGGCTTATAATATATTGTCTAAGAATAACTCCACAACTTCCCCTACACCAGCCTCATCCATTAAACAAGATAAAAATACTAAGTTCTCCCAGCCACTCAGGAGTACTTAGGATGTTAACCCTTAGAATACCGGGACCAAATCATCATCACCTTCTGTGTACAAAATACCCATTTGCTGTTTTGTGTATTAAGTGACTTTATGAATAATTCACAGAAGTAAAAATAAAGACATAATGGACAATTAAATCAGATAACTTAACAAGAATTTAAATATATCAAACCAGAATTGTATTCCTCATTTTCCTCGCTTTGAAAATACGTATACTCAAGGCATCAGCCTTTGAATACGGCTCACTCCTCATCAGTTTTCATGCCTGAACCTGGAATATATCCATCTGTAGGTGTTGGTTTCTCACTTCTTGCTCTCTTGTATCCCCAATAAGTTCTGCCTTATCTTATTTCTAGTTCTTCTTGTACTTGTATCATCAAAACAGAAATCTTTTCAAAACATTGACAGCTCATAATTTTGTTGAAGGAAGGATAGCCATCTTCTTTGCTCCATAATTGCAAGATATTTTCATTTTTAGATTGATAAACACCAGTTAGAATGACCAGTCCAATGACTTCTTTTTTCATTTCCACATGATCTATTTCCTTCTTCTTACCTGAATTCAACATCTGTTCACTTAGAAAACTTATTGATTAAATACTGGACACATATTAAATATCCAATGTTATAAAAAATGACAGAAAATTGTCCAATGTCCTTTGAGCAAATTGGGATGTTCCTACTTCTTGTTGTAACATATCGTATGACAAGTGACAAACTGAGAACACCATTTATCATTTTGGTCCTTAGAAGCACACTATTCACTAATTGATTTTTGGGTTTGAAAAAATTCATTTAAGATATCATCATTTGAATACTCATAGTTTGAGATATCAATTTCACTATCGATAATGGCATCTAGAGTATTGCTGTCACTGTACTTTTGTCTTCTGATCTAATCATTGTAAAATGAATTCCTCTGTCAATTTACTTTTCTTTGCCAGTATGGGAAGAAAAATGAAAAAAAAATTCTCATTAGTGTTCAGTGAAAGCTGGATTAAATAAATGCAAAGATGGAGTCTCTTAATTTCTTTTGTATTTTTTGAAAAATGGTGTAATACTTTGGACTGTGCAGTAAAAAACTAAATGTGATGTGGTATTATTTTAGTATTGCCTCATTCCTGATGTAAGCTATTCCATCATTCTTGCTTTTTTCTCTTATTTTTTAGTCTTTTTAGTAGAGTTAGGAATAATTAACTAATAATGAAATAATTCTTACATTGAAGAATAGCAAATTGTTTTAAGATACAGGAAAAATAAAATCAATGAGATCCCACATGTTAATTTTACAAAGGGGCCCCTTTCTCCCATGTGGTGTGTGCAAGATAGTATGGGCTTATGTCTATTTAAAAATAAGAGATTAATTTTCTCCTTGTTCTGTGGAAGACTTCTAAGAAAGAGTAGAAATCATAAAATAGCAATCCTTACAAATAGTTTGAAAAGCTCAAAAACAAAAACTGGATCCATTGGACCCTGACTGCTTATCAAAAGTTAAATGAGATCCCATCTGGAAAAGCAATCTGAGGTCCTAGATGATTGGTTTCCCACTAAATACTCCAGCCGTCAAATTAAGATATCAGAACTCTGCACAATAGATAATAGATTAATGGTATAGAAGCAATTTTCCCTAGGAAAACACCATTTTTAAAGGTATGTGTTGATCTAAGCATGAGCTGCAGGCTATCTTTAATAGAGTCACCTGGATCTTGTTAAAATTGCAACTTCTGAGACCTTACCCCAGACCTGCAGAATCCTTTCGCTGGGGTTTGAGGATCAAGAATCTGTATTTTGAACAATTTCCCTGGTAGATTCTGATGTTTCCTATAGTTTAAAAACAGCTGAATAGATCACATCCAAGATTTCTTTAAGTATTTTGCATACGGTGATCTCTGATTCCATCAATGGTTTTGCCATTCAACTTCAAGTACCTAGTTCTGTTTTGGTGTTTTTGATGGATAACAATCCATACATGCAACACTTGTTTATTGAGTGTTTATTCTTTGCCTACCAGGTTGGCTGCTAGGCAACAAGAGAGGAAAGGCCCTTCCCCTTAGGGGGCTTACATTCTCTTTTGGATACACATAAAGTTAACAACAACCAATGTGATTTCAGTGGGTGAAGAGTGCCCCAAAGAAAATAAAAAAGGGAAATGGGATAGAAAATAACATTTACAGAGAGGGCAGTGAAGGATGTCCAGTGCCACCCAGTTTAACAACTTCAAAGACCACCATGTACTCAGACTATGCCCGATGCCCGGGATCCCGGGAGTTGCACCATGCTTTATCACTAGAGAAGGCCATGCTATGGACATGACTTTTCATCTGAGAACTGGATGACAAGAAAGAGCTGCTGTGTGTAAAAAATCTTTTGACGTTAGACTAGGGAACAGCAGACTCTGAAGTGGGAGTGAGCATGACTTGTTCCCAAAAAAGACGAAAAAAAGCCAGTGTGGCTGGAGCCTGGTGGAAATAGTAGGAGAATTGTGGGAGTTCGGGTTGAAGGGAAGCTAATGCAGGATAGGGAGCAGTACTCAGACCTGGCTAGTAATCTCACTATATTGTCATAGTCAATATACTTTCTCAATATGTGAGAACACTATGGCACAACAACTATTCTCTGCACAAACCTTCAACACTGTCTCACACCTCAACATTCTCAACTGCTCTTTAGGCTTCTTGTTTCTTTGGAAAAGTAGATGCTATCACAGAAGAGATTGCGTATATGCTCCCACTGCCGAACCTACCAAACTACCCACATCAGCAACTATGGCTCCTACTTTCTCTCATATGACAAATCTTACTAAGGCAGCCCCTTCTCATTGCAATAATCACCCACGCTAGGACTGTGATTGTGTAATTATCCCCCTTCTCCCCTGATACATCAATATTCCTCTACCAGATGACTGAACATATTCATGAATGAACAAAGAGATGAACTCATGAAAGATGAAAATTGGGTAGTGGGGGTATAAAAGGAAGTGTTAGTGGGATTCTCAGATGATTCACCTGATCGTCTGGGTGATAGGTAGTAATGTTAGCTGGAATGGGCAACACAGAATGAATCTTTTCTGGAGGGAACATAATGGGCCATCTTGATTTCTCTATACCTTTGTATACCCCAGTGCGGATGTTAAGAATATAGCAAGATATTTGGATCAGAGACTGAGCTAGAGAGGAAAATGTAGGAATCATATATGGGTGGACGGTGATTGAAAATACAGGTATAGGGGCGCCTGGGTAGCGCAGTCGTTAAAGCGTCTGCCTTCGGCTCAGGGCGTGATCCTGGCGTTCCAGGATCGAGTCCCACATCGGGCTCCTCCGCTGGGAGCCTGCTTCTTCCTCTCCCACTCCCCCTGCTGTGTTCCCTCTCTCACTGGCTGTCTCTCTGTCACATAAATAAATAAAATCTTTAAAAAAAAAAAAAAAGAAAATACAGGTATAGATGAGATGGCTACTTAATGAGAGATCATGGCATGAAGGGGTAAGGTGGCCAAAAAACGAGAACCAAGGAGCCCCCAACATAAGAGTCTTCAGTAAATGCATGGGTTGGGGGAGGGGCAAAGGGAGATAATCTTCAAGCAGACTCCCCACTGAGCACAGAGCCAGACAGGGGGCTTAATCCCACAACCAATGAGATCATGACCTGAGCTAAAACCGAGAGTTGGACATTTAACCAACTGAGCCACCCAGGTGCCTCTTAAAGAGGATAATTTTTTAAAGTAATTGTATACTGTCATTACGCTGTAGAGAATTGAAACATATAAAGAGAGAAGACATCACAAAAAATGGCAGAGTAGGGAACTCAAAGTTTCCATGACAAAAATGGTCAGAGTCAACTTTTGCAGCACTCTGGAATCTAATAAAAACTTACAACAATGAAAGGAAAACTAGTTGGAGAGAGAAACTCCGGAATTGCCATAAGAGAGTACCATGGCATTTTAAATTGCCATCCCGCCATCCCCAACACCCTAGATCAGGTAATGAAGGTTGCTAGTACCAGAAGAAACCTTACGGACCTTATTCTCAAAGAACTGTGTCTGTGGGTCTCTACCATCTGTCAGGTCCTTCTCCCTGAAGGCACGAGGTTTATCTTTATTTTGCCTCAGAGCCTTCCCAGGAGTGGAGAGGCTTTTGTCAAAAGCATTTAAAGGCCTCGTTATTAGACACAGCAGTTTAGAGCAAAGGACAGTGCTGAGAACAAACAATAAATAGAATAAAAAAGCTGGGAGGAAGAGGCTGGAAAAAGGAGGTACATGGGAGAATAAGGGCTTTTAAAAGTTCCCCAATATACAGGGAGATTGAGAAGACCACACATATGCCCAGGATGGGAGGCAAGTGCTTCCAAGGCCTGAGGAGGCCTTCCACCTCTGGCTGGCCTTCAGACTCTGTGCAAGTAGGAAGTGAACACAAATGCAGAGTTGAAAGCGGTCTGGCTAAGCAGTGAATGAGTTCCCCAGCACAGACCAGTCTGCAAAGACTGAGAGTGTTTCTTCTTCTTTTTCTTTTACTGGCTCCAGGTATTAAAAGTAACTGTCGGGGCGCCTGGGTGGCACAGCAGTTAAGCGTCTGCCTTCGGCTCAGGGCGTGATCCCAGCATTATGGGATCGAGCCCCACATCAGGCTCCTCCGCTATGAGCCTGCTTCTTCCTCTCCCACTCCCCCTGCTTGTGTTCCCTCTCTCGCTGGCTGTTTCTATCTCTGTCAAATAAATAAATAAAATCTTTAAAAAAAAAAAAAGTAACTGTCAAAACACCAGCTGATCACTAAGCTAAGGCAACAGACTTTAGTGGTACACATGATAAAAGAATACAGACTTCATAAAAACAATTTAGAAAGGTCACTAAACAAACAGTAGCCCACAACAGCTAGCAACAAATCCTGAGGAGAGGGAAGAATATGATGCCCCGAGGTGCCACATCATAACATTCAAAATGTCCAGTTTCAACAGCAAAAAATTATAAAACATGCAAAGAAAGTATGGCCTATTCACAGCAAAAAGGAAATTAGTAGAAATTGTCCCTGAGGAAGTTGGACTTACTAGGGGAAGATTTTAGGTCAACTGTCTTTAATGTGCTCAAAGAGCTAAAGGAAACCATGGACAAAGAAGTAAAATAAACCAGGAGAATAATGTCTCACCAAATAGGGAAAATGAATAAACAGGAAGAAATTATTAAAAGGAACTAACAAAAATGCTGGAGCGGAAAAGTATAGTAGCTGAAATTAAAAATTCAATAGAAAGGTTCAACATCAGATATGAACTTGCAGAATACACTCAGCGAGACACATTGTAGTCGAACTGTCAAAGCCAAGGACAAAAAGAGTATCTTGAAAGGAGCAATACATACTAGGTCTTATTTAGAACCTGATCCAAACAAACTATTGAAAAAAAACTATGACAGAATTGAGAATTTGAACACGGATTGGACATAAAACAGTATTAAGGAATTATTGTTAGGTGTGAAAATGTTATTATGATATAAATACACATATATTATATATATATAAATTATATAAATATATGAGAGTCCTTATAGACATGTACTTTGAAATACTTATGCACAAAATGATATTACGACTGGGATTTGCTTCAAAAATAGTTTCTAAGAGTAGGAAGTGGGTAAGGATACACATGAAATATTACTGGCAATGAGTTAACTGTTGGAGCTAGGTGATGAGTACAGTGGCTTTCACTATACTATTTTATTTTTGCATATGTTCGAAATTTTCCATAACAAAAGTTAAAATAAAGTCAGTGTAAACTATAAAAGAACACAATTCTAATCGAAAAAAGAACAAAACAAAAAGGTACTAAGAAGAATTAGAAAAAATTCCATCTATTTCTTGCCCCCTCCCCCCACATACACATTTTGGTGTAGAGAAAACGGTGAACATTGGTAGCCAGGAGGACCACAGGTTGGGAGCAGGGTGGGTGGGACATCTTGCTCACAGATGTTCTTGCATTAATTTTGTTTTTTTTTTTAAATATTGCCTTAAAATGCAATTATCTTCACTACTGAGGTTTTCTGCACCCCCTTAAATTTTGTGCGGGCGTCCTGGAGAGGGGAGGGATGTATTTCGCGAGCAGAAGAGAGCAAGAAGCAAGTCCCCAGGGAAGAAGTGGGAATGGCCAACAGGTCCCTGAGAAGATACTGCCCTTCCCCAGCAGGCAGAGAAAGGCCCAGGAATATGCAAAGAAGGGAGAGCCACAGAGCCCAGGCCAGTGCTGTTAAGAAGAACGCGGCAGCAGAGAGGTGCCAGGCGGGCCAACCGGCTGGGCGCCACCTCGCGGGCAGAAGCCTGCACGGGCTGGGGGCGGGGCCGCTCGCGGTGACGAAAGCCTCACGTGACCCGCCGCCGCTGACTCCCGCGCCCAGCTGTAGCGTCAGACCGGCCCTCGCTCGCTCACTTCTCGCTACCTGCTCCCGGTGGCCCTGAAGACGTGCGCGCCAGAGGCGGCCCCAGAATCGGAGGCGAAGGGGAAGCAGGTAAGGGACCGGGAGGAGGGGGAGCGTTCCCTGGGCTTGCTGTGGGACAGCCCACGCGGCTCGCGGAGCCCTGCTGGGGGTCCGGCTGCCCCGGGGCGAAGCGGCGCGAGGACCGCAGCCCCCACGCCCCACAGCAGCCCGCGTTTGGCCGCTGCAAAAGGTAGGCCGAGGGCTGGACCGCGGTGAGGCGACGACCCTTCGGAAACACCTACCTGGTGCACGCCGCGTCCCGCCCCCGTCCTTCTTGGTGTAGAAAATGGTGGTCAGCACGGGGGATGGGGCGGCTGGGTGTGGGGGCGAGGCGGCCGTGGGGGGTCCGGGAGGGGCTGGGTAGCGTCGGGTGGGCGCGGAGCGCTCGGCTGCAGCAGCCCCGGCTGCCCCCCACCCCGGCCCTCTGCAGGTGTGCAGGTCTAAGTGTCGCGGCGGCGCACTCTCGGCAAGAATCGGGAGGAGGAGGAGACTGCAAGGATAGGCCCAGGTCGGTGCGGGGCACAGTGGGGCCGGGGGGAACGTGTGGAAAGCCTGAGACCCCAAATTCCCTTCCCACCCCCACCCCACCCCGGCCCCAGCCGGTCCTCCATCTTGGTGCCTGCAGAGGCCTGGGCAGGGATCGGCAGGGAAAATGGTGGGCTTTGGGCGAGGGAGGGGAGAGGAGCGACAGGGAGGGAAGGGGCAGGGCTCGGCCCGGGAGCCCCCTGAAGAGCGTAGAGAGCCTTCCCCGTGCGAGAGTAAAATTTTAAAAAGCCTTTGAGATGCCGGGCTCTGAATTTTGAAACGTGCGTAGTAGGGCCTCTGTCCTCGGTGCTGATCGTCCCACCAACAGAATAGCCCTTTTTCCGGTCCCTTACCTCCTAGGAGCAATGGCGTCCAAACAGAAACAAGCGGTGAAAAATATCAACGTCGAAGATGCCCAGCAGGAAAACGAAGGAGAAGAACAGGGCCCCGTGAAGAATGAAGAGGAATCACGCAATTTGAGAGGGGGTGAAGGCCAGAAGCATGGAAAAAATGTTAGGCTGGGGCGAATGAGACGACTTGTCCCTAATTTTCGGTGGGCCATACCCAACAAGCATGTTGATCACAATGAAGTGGGAGATGATGAGGAAAAGTTTGTAGGGCAGATGATGGAAGTCAGGAGAAAGACTAAGGAGCAGCAGATGAGGCATCATAAGCGTTTCCAAACTCCTGAACCTGATAATCATTATGACTTTTGCCTTATTCCTTGAATCCTAAGGTTTTCTGCGAGGTTAATAATGTGGCCTCTGCTCTACAAGCTCGTAGTTTTGTGATTTACTTTCTCTGTAACCTTTTGGTGTTTCCACTTACCAGTTTGTAATTAAATATTGTTTTGTCTCTGTTAAACTTTCTGTCCAATAAGGCAATTTCACTCAGTTTTAGGAAAAACTATTCCTTTCATGATATGAAATTAATAAAGCAGTTTAAAAAAGCAATCTTCCACTTTTACCCTCGTCTTTATTTTTTAATACTACCTTTCCTCTCCTAGCTACCTGGACTCAAGATCTCTGGTCTTTGTTTGTTGTTGTTCCCATCCAATGAGCAAGGAAGGATCATACTCATAACTCGACATCTGATATCATTTTAAGAATGTATGTCCTTAGCATAATCTCCTCCAGTCCCGTCCATGTTGCTGCAAATGTTGGGTAATTGTTCTTTCTGATGGTTGAGTAATATTCCATTGTATATATGGACCACATCTTCTTTATGCTAAGTGAAATAAGTCAAGCAAAGAAAGACAATTATCATATGGTTTCACTCATTTATGGAACATAAGAAATAGCAGGGAGATCGGTAGGAAAAGGAAGTGAAGAGTGAAGTGGGGGGTAAAGAGAAGGGGGAATGAACCACGAGAGACTATGGACTCTGGGAAACAAACAGGGCTTCAGAGGGGAGTGGAGTGGGGAATTGGGATAGGCCTGTGATGGGTACTAAGGAGGGCACATATTGCATGGAGCACTGGGTGTTATACACAAACAATGAATCATGGAACACTGAATCAAAAACTAAGGACGTACTATATGGTGACTAACATAACAAAAAATTCTTTAAAAAATGTAAAAAAAAAAAAAAAAGAATGTATGTCCTACTGTTTTTCAAGGAGTGTGAGTCCACCACCTGCATAAAAACACCTTGGGAGGGGAGGTTTTTGAGAATGTAAAACATCTGGCTTCTATCCTACATACCCACAGATGGGCACTCCAGAATCTCCATTTTTTAACAAGCTTTCCAGGTAAATCTAATGTACACCTTTAATCTGAGGCCACTGTTGTATGTATGTATGTATCTGTCTATGTACATATGTGTGTGTGGTCATATTAATGTGAACGATAAAGTAAAATAACAGGATGAATGCTTACCTGAATTTGATGGACAAAAACATTAGAAAAGTACAAGACCTTAAAATAGACTGATTATAAGAGTGGTAAGGATAGTGGTAGATGAGGGTACTGGAGTACAGAGATGCTAAATGCCAAGCTACCCCTTCCTATATATCTGTCCTGGGCCATTTTCTCTAAGACTCCGTCATCTGGAGATAACAGGATTTTTGACTTTTGTAACTGGTAACAGTTTGAGGAAGGTCTAAGAGAGATAAAGATTGAGGCTATTTTTTTTTTTTGTATATTTTCAATGCAGACACTTTGAATTTTTAGAAAAGAGCAGAAAGAAATCTGAAAAACCTGACAATCCAGTATTCTTCAAAGTGACAATTGCCACCCATTATGGCTCTTGAAATTAGTTTTGTGGGTCACAACAAGCAATTTTAAAAAACAAACAAAAAAATCATAGTCCATTGCCCATGAGTAGCATTAAGGATTATATTGAGGGTTGCCTGGGTGGCTCAGTTGAGCGTTTCAGTCTTCGCTTTGGCTCAGGTCGTGATCTCATGGGTCCTGAGATCAGGCTCTGTGCTCAGTGGGGAGCCTGCTTGAGATTCTCTACGCCCCCCCCCCAGCTCTCTCTAAAGTAAATAAAGAAATTAAGTAAATTAAGAAATTATTTTGCAGAACTTGTTTTAGTTTTACATGTAGGAAATATTGTAGCCTTATAAAATGTATTTCTAAATTCAGGTTGCAGGGTAAAAGAATTGAAACTCATCCAGCCACTATAGAAAACAATATGGAAGTTCCCCCAAAAGTTCAAAACTGACCTACCCTACAACCCAGCAATAGCACTACTAGGTATTTATCCAAAGATACAAGTATAGTGATTTGAAGGGGCACATGAACACCAATGTTTATAGCAGCAATGTCCTCAATTGCCAAAATAGGGAAAGAGCCCAAATGTCCATCGACAGATGAATGGATAAAGAAAATGTGGGGTGCACCCCACATATGTGTGTAATGGAATATTACTCAGCCATCAAAAAATGAAATGTTGGGGCTCCTGGGTGGCTCAGTCGGTTGGGCATCTGCCTTCGGCTCAGGTCATGATCCCAGGGTCCTGGGATCAAGCCCCACTTTGGGCTCCCCACTCAGCAGGGAGACTGCTTCTCCCTCTCCTCTGCTTGTGCTTTCTCTCTCTAATAAATAAAATCTTTTTAAAAAAGAGAAGAATGAAATCTTGCCATTTGCAATGACATGGATGGAACTAGAGGGTATTATGCTAAATAAAATGAGTCGGAAAAGACAAATACCATATGATTTCACTCATGTGGAATTTAAGAAACAAAACATGAACATAGGGGAAGGGAAGGAAAAATAAATAAGACGAAAACAGAGAGGGAGGCAAACCATAAGAGACTTAACTCTAGGGAACAAACAAGGCTGCTGGAGGTGAGGTGGGTAGGGGGATGGGGTAACTGGGTGATGGGCATTAAGGAGGGCACTTGATGTAATGAGCACTGGATGTTGTATCCAAGTGATGAATCACTGAATTCTACCTCTGAAACTAATAATACAGTATATGTTAATTAAATTGAATTTAAATAAATTTTTTTCAAAAATAACAAATTTTAAAAGTCACTTCTTCAAACTTCATTTCACAGATGAGGAAACTAGGTAGGGAAATGGCTTTCCCAAGGTCACATAGCCAGTTAGTGGTAGGGACCACGGTTCCCAGTTTAGGGTGCTTATCTCCTTACCACAGTGCCTCCACAAGGCATGATTTAGAAATATGTGTATGCTGATTGCCAGTGGTGTACATTAACAAATGTACAACTTATACAAAATCACTGTTCATTTGTTGTTCACACTTCAGTCATCAGAATCCCTGCATGTTTAATTGGCAAACATTTAAGGAGAGCTCTGTGCCACTTGTAATATTTTGGAGCTGGAATGATCTTTCAGCTTCTGTCCAGACAAAGGGGATGATGGAGAGTCTGATCTGGAAATGCAAGGTGGTGAACTCATAGGCACTTCATAAAGGCTAGCTGATTGAGTGATGTTCACGAATGGCCGCCTGGTCCCTCTTAAAATCAATACTATAACTTTCCATACACCAATCCCAGATTTCTGAAGGCAGCCTCAATTTTTAAAAATCTGTGGGTGGGAGATGAGATCAGAACATGATTGGTGGAAGAAGAACTGAAGGAAGCCTCCCCATCAGGGTTCTTTGGGGGTGGTGGGAGATGAGGACAGACTTTGCGAAAGAAGTAAAGGTCAATGTTGAGGTTCAGAATAAGATTTTATGAAGAACTGAAATAAATCCCCTCTCCTTGGTGTTTCTGAGGGAGTGGGATGATGAAGTCAGAACTTTCTGTAAGTGGTAAAGGTCAGGGAACAAGGTCACAATGTGATTGATTGAAGGAGAACCAAATTAAGACCCTTCTCCTTGGAGTTTCTCTGGTGGTGGGGTATGAGTACAGAACTTTCTAGAAGCAGTGGAGTACAGGGACCATGATCAGAACATGACTGAAGATAAACAAGGAAGCACCCTTTCCTGGATGTTTCAGCAGGGGTGGAGGAATGAAAACAGAACTGTCTGATAAAAGTAATAGCCAGGGGGAAAAGTAAAAGTCACCGAGTCAGAAGGTGATTGAAGGAGAACTGAGTTACTTTTTTTTAGACTTTATTCATTTTTTTGTCAGAGAGAGAGAGAGAGAGAGAGAGCGCTCACAAGCAGGGGGATTGGCAGGCAGAGGAAGAAGCAGGCTCCCCGATAAGCAAGGAGCCCAATGTGGTACTCGATCCCAGGACCATGGGATCATGACCTGAGCTGAAGGTAGACACTTAACCAACTGAGCCACCCAGGTGCCCCAATATTTTGCTAATTTTTAAAATTTCATTGTTCATCCTCTTACTACTGAGTTGCAAGATTTCTTTATAAATTTTATATTCAATTTCTTTAGTATATATATTGTAAATTTTTCTCTCAGTCTTGATTTGCCTTTTCATTTACTTAATGGTTTCTTTCAAAGACCGAAAGTTTTAAATTTACATGAGCCCATTTAATCCACTTTTCCTTTTATAATTGTTTTCTATTTATTTTTTATTTTTTCATTTTATTTTTTATTTTTCATTATGTTCAGTTAGCCAACGTATAGTACATCATAAGTTTTTGTTGTAGCGTTCAACGATTCATTCATTGCTTTATAACACCCAGTGCTCATCCCAACAGGTGCCCTCCTTAATACCCATCACCTGGTCACCCCATCCCCTCACCCCCTCCCTTCTGTAACCCTCAGTTTGATTCTCCGAGTCCAGAGTGTCTCATGGTTTGTCTCACTCTCTGATTTCTTCCCATTCAGTTTTCCCTCCCTCTTCCTGTGGTCCTCTGCTTTATTTAAATAATGTGTTGCCTAATCCAAGGTTATGAAGACTTTTTCTTATATTTTACTCTAACAGTTTTATAGTTTTAGGCTTTTCATTTTGTTTTATGAACCATCCCATGTTAATTTTTGTGTAAGGTATGAAGTAAACTCTGGTGTTCATTTTGTTTCATGTTGATATTCAACTAATATAGCACCATTTGTTGAGAAGACTTTCCATTCTCCTTCCTGTAGCCTTTGTACCTTTGTCAAAAATCAAGTACTCATATATATGTAGGTATACTTTTGTACTTTCTATTCTGCTCTATTGATCTATATGTCTATATTTTCACCAATATCAAACTAACTTGATCATTGTAGGCTTATAGTAAGTCTTGCAACCAGGTAAGGAAACTCCTGCAACTCTGTTCTTCTCTATTAAAATTGCTTTGGATATTCTAGGTCCCTTGAATTTTCTTATAAACTTTAAAATCAACTCATTATTTTTTTTTAAGCCTGCAAGAATTCTTATTGGGATTGGTTTGAATCTGTAGATCAATCTGGTGAGAATAGCTGTATTAATAGTTGCAAATAGAGATAGTGTTTCTTGTAAGGAAAAACACAAAAGCAGGTGTCTTGTCACAGCACTCAAGGACAAAGCCCCTGGGGTGTCCATAAACTGAAAGAAGCTGAAAACTCTGTGAGTGTTTCACATAGGGTGTCTTCTCTCTTTTTCTCATTTTTGGAAGTTTCCCACACTCATCACAATTAGTCAAGTAGAGCTTCATGTAAATGACCTATTCAGATCCTTTCTGATAAGGATATCTGAGAAGGATGCCAGGGCCCAGGACTTGCATTTGGAAAGCAGCAGGATGTGTATAGAGAACAATGTAAAATATAAGTGGCTTCTGACCATTAGGCCAAACATTTTCAAGTGAATGGCAGAATCTGGTCCAGTAGTAAACCAGTCACGAGGACCAATTTCTGCAGAAAGGTTAGACAAGAGCAGAACCACTGGAGATGTGTCCCTTAAGCACTTTGCATCCACTGACAAGGCTATTATATTTAAAAAAAGACAATAACAAGTGGTGATGAAGATGTGGAGAATTGTAATGTTCATACATTGCTAGTGGGAATATATAACCACGCAGTTGTCATGGAAAACAGTTTGGCAATTCTTCCAAAAGCTATACATAGAGCTATCATGTGACCTAGCAATTCCCTTGTAGGAATATACTCAAGATAATTGAAAACCTATGTTCACAAAACTTGTACACAAGTATTCATAATAGTGAAAAAGTGTCAACAACCTGAATGTCCATGAACTGACAAACCAATAAACAAAATGTGGTATAATCATACAACAGAATAGTATTCAATATGCATAAAAAAGAATGAAGTCCTGGTAAATGCTACAGCATGGATAAACCTTGAAAACATTATGTTAAATGGAAGCCAAACACAAAAGGCCACATATTGTATGATTCCATTTATATGAAATATCCAGAATAGACAAATCTGTTGAGACAAAAAGTAAAATAGTGTTAGTAGCTGGCAGGGGATGGGAATGAGGAGTGACTACTAAGGGGCATGGAGTTTCTTTCTGGAGTATTATAAAGGAAAACATCAATAGCCAGATGGAACAATTTACTATAAATAAATAACATAGTTTGGTCATCTCCCAGTAATAGAAAAATATATAAATAGTAGCATGGACATATTTAGATACGAAAGTCTTTTAATATATGATAAAGTTGGTATGTCAAATCTGAAAAGAAGAGCTGCATCATTCAATATATTTTCTCATTTATTTATGTTATGCTAACTTGGGAATCAGCAAATTAATGTGACTTCCAGAACTAGACCTCTCAGCCCCAAAGGGAAGCATTTTATCTCCAACATCCCTTCCTATTAAGAGGTGTTGCTGAATGAATTTCCACCTATGCATGACAAGGTATGGATATCATATGACAAAAGTTTATAACAATCAGTCTTGTCATCTAAGAATAAGGAATACAAGCTAGAATTCCAGGTCTGCTATTTACTATGTGTGTGATCTTGGAAAACTTTTCTGAGTCTCAGCTTTCTCATCTATCAGTTAGGATCAATGATATTCAACTGTGGCTGCAAGACCTTTGGGGAAGAAGAATATTCATAGTACCTACTTGTGATGTTATTGCAAGGTCCTGCCTGACTCAAGTTCTGAGAATAATATTTCAACTGATTCAGGTCTGGTAATTAAGAGGGAATCCAGACTATCTAGTGGCTCATATCAGCCCTCTGTTTGCCATACCTAGGGTTTTAAGGTAACACAAATCAAGTACGAATTTAGTGGGCCACCTATCCATGTTCTCTTAGTAATACTTACATGTCAAGATAAGCTAAGTACTTTTTTTACGTAAGTAGCTAGAGTTTATTGTTCTGGAGAGTCTTTCTTTCTTTCTTTCTTTCTTTCTTTCTTTCTTTCTTTTTTCTTCCTTTCTTTCTTCTTAGTTCTTTTAAAATTCCAGTATAACTAATGTACAGTACTTTATTAGTTTCGGGTTTAGAATATAGTGATTCAACAATACTATACATTACTCAGTGCTCATCACATAGGTTAAGTACTTTTATTTTTATGTTTATTTTTTTATTATAGGCTAAGTACTTTTAAAAACATTTCCCAAATCTCAGGGGCTCAGCTAGCAGTGCAATACAGACTGGAGGGAGTGGGATCTGTTCCATGTAATCATTCAGGGAGAAAGGTGGCAGGAACCTGGCAGGAAACGCCACCATCTTCAGTGTGTGACTTCCAAGACTGTCTTGGGTGCTTACATCCAGCTGGAATATAGGAGAGAGAAGGCTCATGGGAGATTATGCTGAAGTTTACTACTCACATTCCAGTGACCACAAATCAGTCAACTGCACAGCTGTCTGAGGAAGGCAGTCCATAAGTATGAACCTAGGATGAAATGCAACAGAATTTGTTAAACATGTATACACACTCTGCCATAGTTTCACAGGATCAGTTAGCTACTGACAAAAATTCCTAATTCAAACTATCCTGTCTACCATGACATTCTTGATTCATGTAAAGGTAACTAAGCTTTCCTTGTCTTTGGTGGTTAAATGCAGCTTCTTAGTTTATCCTACCCTGAGATCCTGGCATCACTACTGAAACTAAGAGGCTGTGTCAAGTTTCAGAATCACTCCCAGCATCCTCAGCCTAATGATAATAGCCATTATAAGATTTTCAAAATATGCTTGCTTATTTATTGCTCAATTTCCTGTTAAAGATAACATCTTCTAGCCCTCTATTTAGACATAGTTAGGGAGTAGATGAGTATGTAATACATGATAAGCACATTCCAACATTTCCTTTTCCATAACTCTTAAGATTATTTACATCATACTAAGCAATTTCCTTTTTTTAAAAAGATTTTATTTATTCATTTAACAGAGAGAGACAGCCAGTGAGAGAGGGAACACAAGCAGGGGGAGTGAGAGAGAAAGAAGCAGGCTCCCAGCGGGAGAGCCTGACGTGGGGCTCGATCCCAGAACTCCAGGATCACGCCCTGAGCCGAAGGCAAATGCTTAACGACTGAGCCACTCAGGCGCCCCAAGTGATTTCCTTTTTTAAAAAACATTTTATTTTTTATTTGAGAGAGAGAGAGCATGATGGGGGGACGGGGAAGGGCAGAGGGAGAGAGAGAAGCAGACTCCCCACTGAACAGGGAGCCTGACATGGGACTGGATCCCAGCACCCTGAGATCATGACCTGAGCTGAAGGCAGATGCTTAACCGACTGAGCCACCCAGGCACCCCGTTAGCAATTTCTGATATACCTCCTAGATCCTTGTACTGCTCATTCCTTGAGGCCCAGCTCTGACCACACAGCATCTGAGACCATGTGAGCTGGAAGTGAACTGTCCCATCTCTGTCACTAATGGTCATTGAGGCACATGGGGTCTCGACCACTCTTATGTTCCTAACAAAGGATGGTTTGTCCCTTTCCTCTTTCTAGTGTATGTGTGGAAGGGAAGGGCTACTTTCTCAGGAAGTTAGGTGCTAGGATAGCAGGCAGGTGCCCACCCTCATTCTGTCACAGTGATTTCTGTTAATGTTTAATTGTGCATCTCCAGAAATCTTGGAAGCTCAGAAGAAACCATTTGCTTACTGGCTTACAGATACACTTTCTTTCTGCCCAAAGTTGGGAGCAGGTGTTTTTAAAAAGATTTTATGTATTTACTTGAAAGAGAGTGAGGGAGCGTGCACGTCGCATGCAGGAAAAGGGGGAGAGGCAGAGGGAGAGGGAGAAGCAGGCTCCCCACTGAGCAGGGAGCCAGACACAGAGGCTGAATCCCAGGACCCCGGGA
This sequence comes from Ursus arctos, assembly GCF_023065955.2. NCBI lineage: Eukaryota > Metazoa > Chordata > Mammalia > Carnivora > Ursidae > Ursus > Ursus arctos. Next base: position 79,589,440 of record NC_079873.1, read on the forward strand.
CCATGACCTGAGCTGAAGTCAGGCGCTTAACTGACTGAGCCACCCAGGCACCCCAGGAGCAGAAATTTTGTTGACTCCTGCTTATTCTGCTTACATATAGTCAGAAGCTACCTTAACCCCACTGTAATGGAGTTATTGACAGAGGATATCCTCACCCGCTTATGAAGATGGTGATCAGTTTGTGATCAAGTGCTGTTTCCTGAGAAGCTTCACAACACACAAGTTCTATTTACTTTTGAATTTAACTTAAACACAACATATTTTATACTTTTTAGCTTGGTAATATATTCACACAAGTCAGTCATAAAAAAGAATTAAAAGGGTGGTTCAACATTTGTGAAAAAATCAACATGATACGTCACATCAATAAGACAAAGTGAACATCATACTGAATGGGGAAAAACTGAGAGCTTTTCGCCTAAGGTCAGGAACAAGACAAGGATGTCCACTCTCACCTCTTTCATTCAACATAGTACTAGAAGTCCTAACCACAGCAATGAGACAACATAAAGAAATAAAAGGCATTCAAATTGTTGAAAAAGAAGTAAAACTTTCACTATTTGCAGATGACATGATACTCTATATAGAAAACACTTAAGACTCCACCAAAAAACCACTAGAACTAATAAACGAATTCAGTAAAGTTGCAGCATACAAAATCAATGTACAGAAATGTGTCACATTCCTATACACTAATAATGAAGTGGAAAGTGAAATTAAGAAAACAATCCCATTTATACTTGCACCCAAAACAATAAAATATCCAGGAATAAACTTAACCAAAGAGATGAAAGTTTTCTCTGAAAACTATAAAACGCTGATGAAAGAAATTCAAGATGACACAAAGAAATAGAGAGACATTCCACGCCCATGAATTGGAAGAACAAATATTGTTAAAATGTCCATACTGCCCAAATCAATCTACACGTTTAATGCAATCCTTATCAAAATACCAACAGTATTTTTCACAGAACTAGAACAAACAATTCTAAAACTTGTATGGAACCACAAAAGACCCCAAATAGCCAAAACAACACCAAAAAAGAAAAGCAAAGCTGGAGGCATCACAATTCTGGACTTCAAGTTATATTACAAAGGTTTAGTGATCAAGACAGTATGGTACTGGCAGAAAAACACATAGATCAATGCAACAGAATAAAAAACCTAGAAATGAATCCACAACTCTATGGTCAATTAGTCTTTGACAAAACAGGAAAGAATATCCAAAGGAAAAAAAACCAGTTTCTTCAGCAAATGGTGTTGGGAAAACTGGACAGCAATAAGCAGAAGAATGAAACTGGACCACTTCCTTATACCATACACAAAAATAAATTCAAAATGGAAGAAAGACCTACATGTGAGCCCCGAAATCATAAAAATCCTTGAAGAGAGTACAGGCAGTAATTTCTCTGACATCAGCCATAGCAACATCTTTCTTAGATAGGTCTCCTGAGGCAAGAGAAATTAAAGCAAAAATAAACTATGGAGATTACATCAAAATAAAATTTTCTGCACAGCAAAGGAAAAAATCAATAAAACTGAAAGACCAGCTACTGAATGAGTGAAGATATTTGAAATTACATATCCAATAAAGGGTTAGTATCCTAAATATGTAAAGAACTTATATAACTCAACACCCAAAAAAACATATAATCCTATTCAAAAATGGGCCGAAGACATGAGTAGTAAAAGAAGACATCCTGATGGCCGACAGACATATGAAAAGACCCTCAACATCACTCATCATCTTGGAAATACAAATCAAAGCCACGATGAGATACCACCTCACACCTGTCAGAATGACTAGAATCAAGAACACAAGAAACAAGTGTTGGCGAGGATGTGGAGAAAGAGGAACCGTATTGCACTGTTGGTGGGAATGCAAACTGGTGCAGCCACTGTGGAAAACATTATGGAGGTTCCTCAAAAAGTTAAAAATAGAACTACCCTATGATCCAGTAATCACACTACTGGGTATTTACCCCAAAAATGCAAAAACACTAATTCAAAGGGATACGTGCACCCCTATGTTTATAGCCGCATTATTTACAATAGCCAAATTATGAAAGCAGCCCAAGTGTGCATCGACTGATGAATGAATTTAAAAGAAATATATATACGTGTATATATATATATATACACACACACACACAATGAGATAAATATATATATACACACAATGAGATATATATATATATATCATTGAATATTATTGAATATTATTCAGCCATAAAAAATCATGACATTTGCAATGACATGGATGGAGCTAGAGAGTATAATGCTAAGCGAAATAAATCAGTCAGAGAAAGACACATACCATATGATCTCACTCATATGTGGAATTTAAGAAACAAAACAATCAAAGGGAAAAAAAGAGAGAGAGGCAAACCAAGAAACAGACTCTCGAATATAGAGAACTGATGGTTACCAGAAGGGAGGTGGATGGACGGATGGCTGCAATAGGTGATGAGGTTTAAAGAGTACACTTACCTCGATGAAAAAAATTTTTGTTGACTTTTTTTTAAAAAGCTATTTGTTTTCCTTTTCCTCAGCCCTTCTCTTCCTGAACAATTCAGTCATAACACCATTAGATGGGGAAAAGCATGGTAGGAGAGAACAGAATTTTGTTGGCCTGAGCAGGGTGAAGAAGGCATCCATCTTGGGAGAGTGGCTTATTGTAGAGTTATTTCTAAGAATTGAAAAGCGGGCTTCCTGGGTAGGAGACTAACCAGGTGAGGAGTATTGGGTTCTTTCTATTTGGTTGAAGGGAGTGTCCATGTGGAGGCAGTGTGTGGCAGACTGGAGCAGGATTTTAAAATCAGAACAGGGTGAGAAACATGTCCATGCAGAAGGTTGCCAGCAATCTGAAGAGGGCACCTACATGGCTTTCAATGGATATATATAGAAATATACTTGTAAGTGTGTAAATGTATATACATGTGAGTACCTATATATAAGTGTGTGTGTCTGTGTGTGTATACACACAAATATTGCTTAATTCTTTCCACTGAAAGAGCCTGGGAGCTCAGTATCTCAATAGCAGGAAACATCCCTAGTGTCCATAGCCCGTCTTTTAAATAGTATTTTTGATCGAAAAGAACAAGAACTCCTTGGAGAAATGGCTGATTACATGGATGTGGCAGGTAAAGAACACAATGGGCCTGGAACATCTTGATGTGCCAGAAAACAAAGTGCTCACAAAATTATGGAATACCAAAAGGACACAGAAGCCAGTCTGAAGAGGCTCCTACAAATCACATGGAGGACAATATAAGTATCAAAATAGATAATGATAGAACATGGTGTAATTGATTGAATTTAAAAAAAAAGAAAATATATTCAGTATCTAAATTAATAATACACAAATAAACATTTACATAGTTTCAAAATACCTACCCATAAAATGCTTAATAGTTACAAAGGAAAAAGACATTGAAATGGCCTAGAATGCACCACCTTAAACAAATGGACAAAGAGGTCGTTGTAAGTAATGGGACCAATTGAGATTGTGTCACCTGATAGTATAAAAAGAGAATATCAAAGCAATGCTTCTGTGATATTGCTGCCAAAGATGCATAACCTGAATCCATTCAAGAAGAAATATCAGGCAAAACCAGATTGAAGGACACTGTAGAATTTAACTGAAAGATAGCTTCATTAAAGTCAAAGAAAAACTGAGGGCATATTCTATACTGAAGGATAATAAGGAGATCTGACAGCAAAATGCAATACATGATTCTGACTGGAATGTCCTTTTTCTATAAAGACGTTGAATAACTGGTTAAAAATTTACTGGGATCTGAGTTTAGATGGTAGTAATACGTCAGTGTTAATTTTCTGATTTTAATAATTGTATCTTGGTTATGTAGGAAAATGTCTGTGTTTGTGGGAAATGTGCACAAAAGGTGTTTGGGGTTATATTCATTTTCTACTTCTGTGTAACAGATTACCATGAATTCAGCAGCTTAAAGCAACTCCCCTTTATAGCTCATAGTTCTATAGATCAGTAGTCTTGGCTAGTTTCCTGTTTAGGGTCTAATAAGCCTGAAATGAAGGTGTTGATTGTCCTGGGCTCTTATCTGGAGGACCAGGAAGAATCTTCTTCCAACTTTATTCAGGTTGTTGGCAGAACTCAGCTCCTTGCAGTGATAGGATTGTTATCCCCATTTCTATGCTGACTTTTGACAGGACATTGCTCTCAGCTCCTAGACGTTTCTTTGTGCTCCTTGCACTTGGCCCCTACCATCTTCAAAGCCAACAATGGTAATTCATCCAAGCATTATCATGCTTTGAGTTTCTCTGATTTTAACTTCTGTCAACAGCCAAATAAAGCTTTCTCCTTTTCAAGGGCTTGTGTGATTAGATTAGGCTCATCTGGGTGATATCCTTTTTGCCGTATAATGTAACATAATGGTAGGAGTAAAACCAGGAGGCGAAAGTTGTAGGGGCCATCTTAAAATTCTACCTACCATAGGGTGGATGGGCCATTAAACTAGCAATTTACTCTCAAATAATTCAGGGAAAAATTCTTTACACTGTCTTTGCAATTTTTCCATAATTTCGTGATTTTTCTTAAAAAATGAAAAATTAAAAGTAAACATAAAAATCTATGCAGTGTAGTTTTGGTTCCAAGTAAGATGGAATACATTCTAACTCTTTCTAGTACTAAACACAGATATGAAAAACAGAGAGAATGCATGGTGCAGCTATTTGAGGTCTCCGTAACATAATAAAAAATATTTAATGTCCAGTATACAAACCAAAATTACTCAGCATGTAAGAAATCATGAAATTCTCAAAAGCATGGAAAAAGGTAATCAACAGACACCTATGATAAGATGACAGATGCCATAAATATTTGATAGACTTTAAAATGATTATTATAAAAAATGCCCAAAAGAGTCATCACTCTTAAAAACCTAATTAAAACTGAAATTATGAACCAAGAAACAGAAGATATAAAAAAGAATTTCTTTATGAGCAAAGAAAGAGATGTTCCCCTAGAGCCTCCAGAAAGGAATAGAGCTCTGCCAACACCTTGATTCTTGGCAAATGAGATCTATGTGAGACTGACCTAGAGAATGGTGAGGTAATATAAAATTTTATATTTAAAATAATATACTAAATTTGTGGCAATGTTTTATGGCGGCAATAGAAAACTAATACAGAAGAGGAGGAAATACGTCCCAACTCATTTTACAATAACCAAACCAGAGAAATACAGTACAAATAAAGAAAACTAAGACTAGTATCCCTCATATTACAAGATTAAATTTCTCTCTCTCTCTCTCACACAACCAAGTGAGGTTTATCCCAAGAATGAAAGGATAATTCAATATTTGAAAATCAATCAATGCAACCCACCACATTAAGAATCTAAAGGAAAGGGTGCCTGGGTGTCTCAGTGGGTTAAGTGTGTCTGCCTTAAGCTAAGGTCATGATCCCGGAGTCCTGGGATGGAGCTCCCTGCTCATCGGGGAATCTGCTTCTCCCTCTGCCCCTCACCCTGCTCTCATGTCCTCTCTCACTTTCTCTCTCTCTCAAACAAATAATGAATAAAATCTTTTTAAAATTTTTAAAAAGTGTCTAAAGAAAAAATACTACATGAGCATTGCCGAAGATGCAGAGAAATCTTTTGACGAAATACAACATCTATTAATGATAAAAACTTTCAATTAACTATGAATAGAAGTCAACTTCCACAACCTGGTAAAGGGCTTCTACAAAAACACCCAGTCAACACGTTTAATGGTGAAGGACTGAATATTTTTCCTCAAGACTGGGAACAAGGTAAGTACATCCACTCTCGGCAGTCTCCTTCAACATCATAACGGAAGTCTTAGCCAGTGCAATAAGGCAAAAAAAATAAATAAAAAGCATACAGATTGGAAAGTAAAAATAAAATTTTCCTATTGTGTGTCAACTATACTTCAATAGTAAATAAATAATTAAATAAAACGTTCCCTATTTGTCAATGACATTATTGTCTATGTAGAAAATCCCAGGGCACCTGGGTGGCACAGTTGGTTGAGCGTCTGACTCTTGGTTTCACCTCAGGTCATGATCTCATGGGTCATGAAATTGAGCCCCACATCTGTCTCCCTGCTCAGTGGGGAGTCTGCTTGAAGATTCTCTCCCTCTGCCCTTCCCCTCACTTGCTCACTCGTGCACACGTGTGCCCACCTGTGCACGTTCTTTTTCTCTTGAATAAAATAAATCTTAAAAAAAAAGAAAATCTCAAGAGACATATATTGGAAAAGAAGAAATAAAACTAAAACAACTAGAAATACATAACCAAAAATATGAACTTCAATACCTACTTCACAACTTACAGAAAAATTAACTCAAAATGCAACATATATTTAAATGTAAGCTGACATTTAAATAAATTTTAATGTATTAAATGTAAATGTAAGACAAAAAATATATAAATTCTAGAAGAAAACATAAGAGAATATTTGTGTGATCTTGATTTTGGCAATGAGTTTTCAGGTATGACAATGAAAGAAGTTTTTAGGTATGATATCCATAAAAGAAAAAAATGATAAACTGAACTTGAACAAAATGACAATCTTTGCTCTATAAAAGACACTGTTAAGAGAGTGAAAAGACAAGCCACACTGGAAGAAAATATTTGCAGATCACATATCTTATAAAAGACATATATCTTGAATATTTAAAGAACTGCTAAAACACGCTAAAAGAAAAAAACCTCAATTAAGAAGTTGTCAAAATATCTGAACAGTCACTTAACCAAAGAAGATATCCAGATGGTACATAAGCACATATGAAAATATGTTTCATATTGTTAGTCATTAGAGAAATGTGTATTAAAACCACAGTGATGGAGCACCTGGGTCGTGCAGTCAGTTGAGCATCTGACTCTTGGTTTCTACTGAGGTCGTGATCTCTGGGTCATGAGATTGAGCCCAATGTGGGGCTCTGTGCTCAGTACAGAGTCTGAGATTCTCTCTCCCTCTCCCTCTGCCCCTCCCACTCATGCTCTCTCTCTCTTTCTCCCTCTCTCTCTCAAAAAAAAATATTTTAAAAAACCACAATGAGATACACCTATCAGAATGGACAAAATTTTTTAAAAAAAAACCTCCACAATTGCAAATGCTGGTGATGATGTGGAACAACAGGACTTCCCATGCATTGCTTGTGGAAATGCAAATGATACAGCTGCTTTGGAAAACACACTCACAGTTTAATATAAAGTTAATCAGATGTACACTTACCATATGACTCAGGAATCCCACTTGTATGCATTTGTCCAATTGAATTTCAAATGTATATTCATACAAAAACCTGTACACAAATGTTCATAGTAGCACTATTCATAGTCACCAAAATCTGGAAACAATCCACCTTCAACAGGTGAATATATTAATAAACCTTGGTACATCCATAAAATGGAACACTACTCAGCAATAAAAAGAAACTCTTGTTTTATGAACAAATTTGAAGCATTATGCTTAGTGAATAAAATCAGATCTTAAAGGCTACATATACTATGATTACAGTTACATGATATTTTGGAAAAGGCAAAACTATACAATCAGAATCAGATCAGTAGCTCCCTGGGATTGGGGGTGATGAATGTGACTAACAACAAAGGGTCTGCACAAGGAAATTTTTAGGGTGGTGGAATTCTTCTATATGTTACTGTGGTAGCTAATGTACATACTAAAACCAATAGAACTATACACCACCACCAACGGTGACTACCTCCCTATGCCAGTGGTTCTCATTTTTTTTCCCACTAGGAGATATTTAGCAATGTCTACAGACATTTTTTTGTTCTCACTCTATGGAGGTGGGTGCTGCTGGCATCTGGTGGATAGAGACCAGGAATACTGATAAACACCCAACAAGGCACAGGACAGCCATCCCAAGAAAGAATGATCCAGCCCGAGATGTCAATAATGCCAAGGTTGAGAAATCCTGATACACGGAAAATTTTTAAAAATCATCGCAAATGTCGGGAGAATTCAGAATGGAATACAGACTGTAACAAATACATCTAACTGTATTAAAATTGTTGCTTAGTCCATTTGAGCTGCTATAATAAAATACTACAGACTGGGCAGCTTATAAATGACAGAAATTTATTTCTCACAGTTCTGGAAGCTTGAAGTCCGTAATCAGGGTGCCAGCATGGTCGGGTTCTGATGAAGGCCTTTTCCTGGGTTGCAGATGGCTGATTTCTCACTCTGTCCTGTCATGGTGGAAGGGACTAGGGAGCTCTCTGGAATCTCTTATGAGAACACTAATCCCATTCATGAGGGTTCCACCCTCATGATCTAAGCACCTCTTAAAGGTCTTACCTCCTAATATGATCATATTGGGCATTAGGATTTCAACATGTAAATTTGGTGGTTTGACCTAAGTAACTTTGGAAAACAATGTTTGGCTACTGCAAAGCTAAAGACAAAATGAACTGTATGACAGTTGGTGTATTTGTTTCTCACAGAGCATAGCATAGCAATTTATTACATGAATAGCAATACATTGCATCTATATGAGGGTTGAACAAGTAAGTTAATATATATAACCAGAGCCAAGTTTCCCACTGTCAGAGAAAGACGTAGCACAGAAGAAAAGATTTAGAGTTAGAAATAGCAATATGAGCCTCTGTGTGTGTGTGTGTGTGTGTGTGTGTGTGTGTACAGAGATTAGTATAGATAGATTTACTAGCTCTGTCCTCTGAGAGAGCCTAGACACAATGATGCCCCTTTAGCAATGAACACACATAGGGCCCAGATCTTGGTTTCTAAAATACTGTTTTCTAATAAAAGGAACCAGGACTCCTTAAAGGAATAGCTGATCCTAGGGCCAGAGCGGGGAAAATATAGGATTAACCTGGAACATCTTATAGTCCCAGAAAGTAAGGAAGTGATTTAAAAACAGTGTGAAAGTGTTATTAGTTTTCTATTGCTACATAACAACAAGAATAACAGCTTAAAACAGAAGTCTAGGTGGGCTCAACTAGGTTCTTTGCTTACAGTCTCAAAGAAGCTGAAATTGAGGAGCCAATCAGCTTGGGCTCTGATCTGGAGACTATGAGAAAGAACATACTTCCAGTCTCATTCAAGGTGTTAGCAGAATTCAGTTCCATACAGTTGTAGGACTGAGATCCCTGTTTCCTTGCTGGTTGTCACCTGCAGGTTTTTTCAGCTTCTACAGACTTCCTCTGGTTCTGGCCACCTCCATTTACAAAGTCAGCAATGAAAAATTGAATCCATTTCATGCTTTCAATATCCTTGACTTTCTCTTCTCCTTTTCTTTTCTGCCTTCCTCTTCTGCCACCAGCTGGAGAAGTTTCTGTGCTTCAACAGCTCATGTGGTTATTTTGGGTCAACCAGAATAATCCAGGAAAATTTCCCAATGTTAAAGTCAGCTGACTGAGTGTTAAATTACATCTGAAAAGTCCATTTACAGCAATACCTGGATTGGTGTTTTACTGAATAACCAAAACACAGGAATCTTGAAGGTGTCTTTAAAATTCTGCCTAACACATTGTGCATATCAGAGGGACATGAGCCAACCCAAACAAGCTTCTAATGGCCAAAACTGGATCCATTTGGAAAAAAAGATATCACTGAATTATACCCCAAAGAATAAAAACATCCATACTGATATAGATAGATGATAGATAGATAGATAGATAGATGATAGATAGATAGATAGATAAAACTTTCTTACAGAATAATTCCAGGTAATCCAGTCAGTATGAGGAATATAGAAAACCACATTAGAACACCAAGGTAGTAATTATTGCACATTAGACCCACTGATGGATGCTAAATTTAATGAGTAAAACTTTAAGAGGAAATATTTAAGAAGAAATATTTGCATAGCCTCAAAATATCTCCCCTCCAAATTTTAATTAATCACTATTTTTTTTAAAAAAACACCCACAAATTCTTTGATACTTCTCCCCACAGGAGGTGAAGCTTAATTCCCCTTCTCTTGAGCGTGGGCTGGACTTAGTGACTCACTTCTAAGAAATAGAGTATGGAAATGGAGAAAGATCTTACGGAGGAAGAACTTGGCAGACATCATTTTAGCCAAGGAATCAAAGTTAACACCACCGCTAACAAATCATGCTGATACCATATCACATGAATCACATCACAGAATACCAGAGAAAAGGGCATATCACCTCTGTGCTATTCTTCCCTAAATCCTGTAATCTCAATAATCATGAGAAAACATCAGACAAGCCCAAACTAAGGGACATCCTACAAAATAGCTGACCAGTACTCTTCAAAAAATGTCAAGGTCATGAAACAAAAGAAAGAGCAACTGTCAGAGAATGTAGAAGAATAAGGAGACGTGATAACTAAATACAGTTAGTATTCTGGACTGAATCTTGGAGCAGAAAAAAAGGACTATGGGGAAAACTTGTTGACATGTGTATAAAGTGTTAAGTTTAGTTAGTAATATTGAACTAATGTTAATTTATTAATTTTTATAGGTGAAATATGTTAATATTAGAGAAATCTGGTTGAAGGGTATACAGGAACTCTCTTCTATAAAATTCTCTTCTTCTCACAACTCTTCTGTAAAATTATTCCAAAATAAAAAGGTTTTTTTTAATGTTATTATCAGTTTACTTAATTCTTGTGAGATCTTATTTAAAAAGGAAGATAAAAGCTTATAGTCAATTTACAACATTTAATCAGAAGTCTCCTTAATTTTTTTGATTTGCCACATAGTGTTTCTTTCCATATGTGTATAATAATGTATTGAGCCAATACTCTATTCATGCCTATTTGTGTTGTTTTCAAGTTTCAGTATTATCATTATTGCTGTAATTGACATTCATATGCAAACCTCCCCTTTATAAAAGTGTGGCTATACATTACTCCCATCAGCAACATATGCTAGTTCTATTTACTGACACCCAAACACAGAATCTTATCAGTCTTTCTAATCTTTTCTGATTTGATAGGCAAAGGAAGGGTTTAATTTTGTTTTCATTTATATTTCTTCCATTATTAGTTGGGTTTCCATTTCTTTATTGGTCCTTTATGTTTTCCTTACTGTAAATTTCCCATTCATATCCTTAGTCCTGACAATAAGAAGAATAAGATGAAGTAACCCTTTCTAAGAGAGTTATTTAAAATGGGACCAACCAGGAAAACATTGAAGAGGTGGGGCTTATGCACATCTTCTGTCTCAAATTCTCAGAATTTTTGCTTAACTCCGCTAAAAGCCAAGGCATCTGTTATATGTTAAAATGGACATAAACGGACTTTCTGCCCAACACTAGCCCTAGCAACCAATCATACATGGGTTAGTATAACTGTAGCAATACCAGCACCAATCGCGTTTTCTTCAAAACAATTTATGTAAATCCCCTCATTTCTCTTTAAAAACTCTAACCTTCTTTATCTCTCTGGAACATGCTTTTGATTTTAGTCAAATCTGTGTCTCCTGGATTGCAATCCCTAGGACCCCAAATAAGCACACATATTTTATTTTGCAGCTTCCATTTTTATTTTTTGTTGCTTGGAAATCCATTTTGCTATTGAGTTGTAAGAGCTATTCAAATATTAAGGTTAACTCCAAATCCGTAATATATGTTGAAAATATTGCATTGCATTGTATGTTTTTTGTTTCATTTTGTTTTGAGTTTATTTGTATTTTAACATGCTTTATAATATTATTTTGTTTTAAAGCATTTATAATAATCTTCATGGAATTTTCTGATTGTAATGATGCATGTAGATAGCAGAAAAAAAGAAAAATAATTGGACATGTTAATAGTAAAAAACATTCAGACACTGGGAGTGGTAACAACTTTTTAAATATTCTACGTAGAAGCCATTGAATTGGCACTGAGGATGCAACACGACATAGTTGTTAAAAACTGCAACTTTAGATATAGGCAAATTGGGTTAAATCCTTACATTGCACATGAAGGGAAGGAACAATTCCTCTCTACCTGTAGGGTTCTTCCAGCTAGACTAAGAATTAAATTTTCATAAGACAGATCAACAGGAGAAAAAAAGTTTTATTACATGTGCACAGAGACCTCATAATGAAATTGTGACCTAAAGAAATGACCAAGGGAGGCAGTTGTTATACTTTTTAGACAAAGAGCCAATAATTCTGTGAGGGATTGACAGGACAAAGAAAACAATTTTGGGAGCTTCAGTTAGTAAGGCATTCTAAGCAGAATTTGGGCAGGGATAATTAGTTAGTAAAAAGTCACAAGGGCTGTTCATACAGCCTTCTCAGCCAACTGGGTGGCTCAGTTGGTTAAGCATCTGCCTTTGGCTCAGGTCACATCCCAGAGTCTTGGGATCCAGCCCGCATTGGGCTCCCAGCTCAGCGGGGAGTCTGCTTCTCCTTCTCCCTCTGCAGCTCCCATTCCTTGTGCTCTCTATCAAATAAATAAATAAAATGTTCAAATAAAATGTTTTAAATTAAAAAAAAAGAAATTGCTCCCAAGGTAAAGAGTGGTATATTCTTGCCATGATGGTGTGTTTGCTTAATATGTGTAAGATATCTAAGTAGTAATGTACCTTATCAGGCACTAGGCATGTAGTAGGCCAGGATAAAAAAAAAGTCTCTGTTTTAACTGAGCATAATATATGGGGAAATAATGATGCTTTACACAGTACTTCGCTTTAGAGACTGATCTGTGGGATATAGATTGTGTGGGATAGAGTGAGGGATACAATGTTTTAGCGTGGACTTAAATACGGTGCCACCCTATAACTACTACGTTCAGGGAAGTCTCCTGACCTGTGTTAAAAAACAAAATTCAGCCTAGTAAATTTGAAGATATAATCGGCTTTAGTAAGCAGGATGGTGGGACAAGGAAGTTATTAGCAAAAGAAAGGATCGGTTCAGCCAACATCACCTTCCTTTGGGGGTAAAAACAGAGGGTCTTATTAAGTGGATTACTTCATCTTTCTTGAAGGGATGGAGAGGGCCCATGTGACAAATTACCTCTTTGCTGCTGACCAGAAAATTCCTGACTGACCAGTTAAGACTACATTACTACATTTCTGAGGAAGGTTGAAACTGCAATTAGGTTAGGTATTAAGCCCCAGTTTGGTGACCTGGCCTGGCATAATTGACTCTATTTGGGGCCTGTGGTTTTCTATTAACACCTGGAAGAGTGGCCCTAATAGGGGAATATGTAATGATTTCAACTTAAGGAAACAGGAAAATAGGGCTTTGTGGAGAATAAGGAACAATCCTTACTACAGCACGATACCTGTTGCTCAAATTTGCCCCTAGCCCCCAGTGCATTCATCATGGAAAAAAAGGGCCTGTGAGTTAAAATGGCTTCTTCTGTGTATGTGTGGCATCAGTGCCCAAGCCACGCTGGGGCAGTACCCATCTGGGTAAGTGTAATATTGAAGTGGAAGGAAGCATATTCTCCACATTTACTTAGGGATATAGAAGGACTTTGGTCCACCAGGGACTCCAGATAAATCAGTAAGATTTGTACTATCTCGAGGACTCTAAAACATCCTCAGCAGTGCGAAGCAGAACATGGCAGTTTCCAGGGTAAGGCCCATGGTGGATGGCATAGTAGCAGAAGAACGGAAGAGTGGGCAACCCCCTCTGCTGTCTGGCCTTGTTTCTCAGCAAGGGTGTCGTAAACCTTGGATATTACCTCCATCAATAACGGAAGGAAATCTGAAGAGATCTGAGGTTCTGCATGTGGGTGGGGTGAAGGAGGTAGCCAAACACAGCAGCTCATTTCATACATATTACTTCATTTGATCTACTCAGCAGTCCTGTGAGACGTTTTCCCCATATTGCACATAAAGGGCTAATTACGAAATTAATATATCTGCAATAATGGCCTAGCTGATACTTCTAGCTAAAGGATTCAAATGTCACATGAAATTTATCATCCTTTGAAAAAAATTTTTCAAGTATTTGTTAGCTGTTCCATACTGTCTTTATAAGTAAACTGACCTGCTATTTTGATAATTTTAATTTTATTTCTATTTAAACTTTTTATTAATTTTTGTGATACAACTAAAACATGTTCTTTTGGAAAAATGAGAAAGTACAGATATGCAAAAAATACAAAAGGAAATTAAAATTTCCCATGAGTCTGACCCTTAGAGAGGAACCAGAATTATTAAGCTTTTTGTGTACATCTTTTCCAACTTTTTCTGTGTGTATATGGAAAGTACAAACATACTTATTTTAAATTGGGATATCATATATATGTATAGATACAGATAGTCATATATATATATATATTTACACATATATACACTATTTTTCAACCTACTTAATTCACAGTACAATATGTAATGACTTTTTTTCTATGCAATTTAGAGAAATCCCCTACTAAAATGCAGGCTTGTGTAAAGAGTCACAAGACAAAATCCAATGAGATATTGGTAACAAAGGAACATCTAAAACCAGTACCATCAAAAGGTTAAAAATAAGATGAGCAAAGTTATATGTAGAAAATGCAACCAAAATAAAAGTTGGGCTCTAATTATATAAGAAAAAAATTGAAGGTAAAAAACATTAAATGGGATAAGGCTGCTTCCTGGACTGCGTTTCCTTCCAGTGTATTATTCTAAATTTATTTCTTAATCTTTTTATCTCTTCCAGATAGCTTTCTATCTCATCTCCTCCTCCCCCTCCTGCCCCTTCATCATTATTGGCATGTCTATTGGGTGCTTGCTCCTGGCTATTATTTCCTCTAGCTTCCTGGCCTTCACCTCCTTTCAGAGGTAACTCTACACTCAACCTTTCCTTCATTGCTCAGTAGGTATTTTCCATGTCAAGATTTGTTTTTCCTTTTTCTTCTTTGAATTAAATTACTGTTAGGGAGGAAACGTTGAATGTGTATTGTTCATTCCAGCACCCATCTGCTTTCTTGAATCAAGGAAATGGGTGCAAAGGTCTCACCCTTCCTCTAATTCACTCCTCTCTTCAGATTCTTGTCTTTCTCCCACACCTGAAAGGCCAGTGTAGATTTCCTCATTCTCTTGCAACAATTTCCCATTTAGTCCTTTCTATGGTCCTTTCCCTTGACTGAATGAGATACAAGTAGGAGCAGTGTGGCGGCATCATCATGTTCTTGCCTGAGACGTATCCAGCCTTTCACCCCTCACCCTAGAGCTCCAGGCCAGATCACTGTGTCATACCAACCTGCCCAAATTCTAAGCAGTTCCTCCTCCAGTTTCGTTTCTTGGACTAAGACAGGCCTAATGGATATTTAGACCTGCAGACAGATGAGAGTGTGCAGTACTGAAGTGCTTGGTGGACAGACCAGAATACAAGACAAAAGCCCCTTTCAAGATTAGCCACCCCATCTCCTGAAATCTCAAAAGTCCTCCTTCTTGTCCTGCCTCACCCTCATCCCCAGCCATGAAGTGCCCACCATATTGGAATAGGGAACTTGTTTTAATGATTTCTTAGTCTCCATTTGTTCACTGTGTGCTCTCTACATAACCACCATTTGTTTTATCTCCTCCATCTTCATCTTGAGGCTTATCTCCTTGTGTTTATCTACCGTTTCCCTGTAGGCAGGTTGTGAAAGAAGCAGATTATTTTCAAACTATCCCCAGGTCTCTATGCCCCTCCTGATCCTTCTCCAGCCCTTCCTTCTATCCCCAGTCCCGTCATTTTTATTCCAAAAGGTTGAAGAGGCATAGAGCATACAGGCCCAAAACAGCTTCAGTCTTTGCCCTCCTTCCCTTTCACGCACACCCTTTACACCACATCCACCAACACAGTGCTGGTCCAGTTGCCTACACAGACCTGCTTTGTTCTGGGGAAGTGTGTTCCTCCCTGTCCTGCTCTGCACCAGATGCCAGCCTGCCTCAGTGGAAAAGCGGGTATTGCAGACAAAAAGACCTGGACAAGAGGGATTTTTGCTCCCCTTAGCTCCTGGTCATATGAGGGTCTTACATCACTTCAGAGCTTGCCCCCCACCCCATCTCACTCCTAGCCTCCACCCCACCTCTCATCTGGCAGGCAGTGCAGCTGGAACCCCTACTGTAGCCCTGCCAACATACATACTCACAGAGCACCCCCCCACGCATGGAGCGTCATCATGAACTTCCCTATCATTCATTTCTGTCCATGCTAATCCGAGGGGCTACTACTGGATTCACTGCCTTAGGTTGGAGTTTGCTCTTCTCTGGTTGCTAGTGAATGTCTCCATCCACTCCCCATCCCTGCTTTAGCCAGGCCTTGGATTTTCTACTTTTCTCTCTTCTACCTCTTGTTACCTGCCTCTCCTGCTACCTCCCACCCTCCCCTATCATCCCCCTCAGCCACCAGTGCCCACCTTGCTTTTGTCATGCAAGGTGGCGGGGATCTAAAGTGTGGTTTTTGCTAATTCTCAATATCTTTCTGCATAATTGCTTAATCATTAATACAGTAAAGCTATTTTTATTTGGGAAGAGAATAGTTGTTTGTTTGTTTTTTAAGATCTTTAACATTCCACTAGGCCAGCTTCAACTTTAGCTTAACTTTTTTTTTCCCATTTCTTGGTCATTGGTTGTTTTAAATTTTACTTTAAAAACTTTAGAAAGATGGAATGCCTGGCTGGCTCAGTTGGTAGAGCGTGTGACTCTTGAACTCAAGGACATGAGCATGAGCCCCATGTTGGGCATGCAGCGTACTTAAGAAAAACCACAAGGGATTTAAAAAACAGTTCAAGTTTATGACCTACTTAAGGGTAGCTTATCATTAACATTATAACTATAATTCACTTCCATGTAAATGATACCTGAAATTTTTTAAGAGGACCAGGAAGGAGAGAGATCTTAATGGAAATTAAACACTATTAAAGTAGAAGAAGATTTTGCTGCCATCTCACATCCTCAACAAGTTGCATATTGACCTGTTTGTTCCCCAAAATATATATACAACACACACATACACATACAGCAGTCTGAACAGACACATTTTTTATTAAGAGTGCAAGCTTTAGAACCAAGCTTCCACATGCTCTCAAAGATTGCTGAACTGAGCTGAACAATCTAATACAACTCCTACAAAAATTAGCAGTGTCGGGGCACCTGGGTGGCACAGTCGTTGAGCGTCTGCCTTCGGCTCAGGGCGTGATCCTGGCGTTCCGGGATCGAGCCCCACATCAGGCTCCTCCACTAGGAGCCTGCTTCTTCCTCTCCCACTCCCCCTGCTTGTGTTCCCTCTCTCGCTGCTGTCTCTCTCTCCATCAAATAAATAAATAAATAAATAAAATCTTTAAAAAAATTAGCAGTGTCGATTCATCTCCACATTAAAAATGTTTATTAATTAAACAATAATAGTTGTAAATTATACTTACACACGTGGATCTCCAAAACTACCATTTATGAAGTACTTACTAGGTACCAGAGGCATTAATTAGATATTTGCCTTTAATCCTCACAACCATTCTTTGATGGATGCTCTGTTATTGTCTCAGTTTTACAGATAGAGAAACTTAGGTATATCGTTTAAATAGCTTGCCCAAAGTCACACTGCTACTAAGGGTAGAGATGAATTTGAATCCAAATCTGTTTGACACCACCACTTGTCCTCAAAGCCAATAAGCTCTAAGCCCCCTGAAATATTGGTATCCAGAGTTCTTTCACAGACCTCTTATTCTCAGAATGAGAAGGTTTTAGTGTTTAGTTTCCTATTGCTGCTGTAACAAATTGCCACAAACTTAGTGGCTTAAAAGAACAGAAATGTATTTAATTACAATTCTGGAGGCCAGAACTCCAAATTTTGAGATCTACAGGGCTAAACTCAAGGTGTTTTCAGGTCTGATTCCTTCTGAAGGATCCAGGGGAGAATCCATTCCTTTCCTTTTCCAGCTTCTGTTTGCTGCCAACATTCCTTGGCTTGTGGTTGCACCATTTTAATTTCTGCTTCCATTATCACGTTGTCTTTTCATCTTCTGACATCAAATCTCCCTCCCTCTTATAAGGACTCTTGTAATTACATCTAGGAGCCACCTACATAATCCAGGATCATCTCCCCATCTCAAGATCTTTAACTTAATCACGTCAGCAAAATCCCTTTTACCATATCAGGTAAAATTTACCTGTTCCAGGGATTTAGGACCTTGATATCTTCAGGGAACAATATTTGGCCTACCACAATGTTCAGATTTACACTGTCATATAAACATTGGCTCCCAAGTCTGTGTCTCTACCATATATCTTTCTTTTGAGCTCTTTTGCTATTTCATCTGACTTACTTTTGGACTTTGCCACCTAAATGCTCTACCTTGAACTAAATGCCTTCTCTTTCAGTTCTTCTTTCTCCACACCCAAAATCTCTCTCTCTTGGACCTTTATCTAAATTAATGCATAAATGAAAAGAATTTCCATGCTCATGGATTGGAAGAAAAAATATGGTTACAGTGTCTATACTACCCAAAGCAATCTATACATTTAAACAATCCCTACCAAAATACCAACAGTATTTTTCACAGAACTAAAACAAACAATCATAAAATTTGTATGGAACCACAAAAGACCCTGAATAGCCAAAACAATTCTGGAAAAGAAATGCGAAGTTGGGGTACCACAATTCTGGACTTCAAGTTATATTACAAAGCTGTAGTAATTGAATCAGTGTGGTACTGACACAAAAATAGACACATTGATCAAAATGGGTTAAAAAACTATGTGAGACCTGAAATAATAAAAATCCTAAAAAAAGAGCACAGGCAGTCATTACTCTGATATCAGCCCTAGCAACATTTTTCTAAATAGGTCTCCTGAGGCAAGAGAAATAAAAGCAAAAAAAAACAAAAAACAAAAAAAAAAAAACAAAAAAAAACAAAAAAAAAACAACTATTGGGATTACATCAAAATAAAAAGCTTCTGCATAGCAAAAGAAACAATTAACAAAACTAAAAGGCAACCTACTGAATGGGAAGATATTTGCAAATGATATATCCAATAAAGGGTCAGATCCTAAATATATAAAGAACTTATACAACTCAACACCCAGAAAACAACCCAACTGAAAAATGGGCAGAAGACACGAGCAGACATTAAGCCAAAGAAGACATCCAGATGGCCAACAGACACATGAAAAGATGCTCAACATCACTCAACAACAGGGGAATGGAAATCAAAACTACAATGAGATATCGCCTCACACCTGTCAGAATGGCTAAATCAACAACACAAGAAACAACAGTGTTGGCAAGGATGTGGAGAAAAAGGAACCCCTGTGCACTGTTGGTGGGAATGCAAACTTGTGCAGCCACTGTAAGAAACAGTATGGAGGTCCCTCAAAAAGTTAAAAATAGAACTACCCTATGACCCAGCAATTGCACTACTAGGCATATACCCAAAAAATACAAAAAACACTAATTCAAAGAGATACATGCACCTTTATGTTTATTGCGGCATTATTTACAATAGCCAAATTATAGAAACAGCCCAAGTGTCCGTCAATACATGAATGGATAAAGAAGAAGTGATAAATATATTTATGTATATATATGAATATTATTCAGCCATGAAAAAGAATGAAATCTTGCCATTTACAACCACATGGGTGGAGCCAGAGAGCATTATGCTAAATAAAATAAGTCAATCAGAGAAAGACAAATATCATATGATCTCACTCATATGTGGATTTTAAGAAACAAACAAAAAAGAGCAAAGGAAAAAGAGAGAGAGAGAGAGAAATCAAGAAACAGACTCAGAGCTATAGAGAACAAACTGATGTTACCAGAGGGGAGGTAGGTAAAATAGGTGATACAGATTAAGAAGTGCACTTGTGATGACCACTGGGTGATGTGTGGAATTTTTGAATCACTATGTTGTGCGCCTGAAACTACTATAACACCATATGTTAACTATCCTGGACTAAAATAAAATAAAATAAAATACCAGGATTCAACTAGTTCCCTAAACCAGGCTTTCTTTCTTATGTCCACATCCGAACAGTTACCAAGACCTACTGTTTATACCTCCCTTAAACTGCTGTAACAGCCTCCATTCTGGTCTTTCCACCTAAAGTATTGTCCTTATCCGATAAAAAGATGATTCCTGAATCTCATATGGAAAGATATCACATTTCATAATCCTTAAAACAGCTCTATGAAGTCAGCATAACTTTGGGAAATCCTCATTCTACTTTTTACCGAATTCTCGAAGACAAAAAAAACCCTGACAAGTAGAGAACATTTTTATATATTTTCATATCAGCCTTTAGCTGTTATTGGAGATGAACTCCATTTGGGGAGTGTTTAGAAGATTGGTATAAAATGTGGTTCTTGGAGGGCAACTATACTATAGTCCTGGTATGTTTCTAGTCTGAATCCAGTTTCACCTTTGGCTTTTGTGTAAATACAGATTACATTACTCTTATTTTGGATTATTTTGCTTTACTTTCATCCTTGCTGCATCCTCACACCCCCTGTTACTCCATTCCTACCATTGTTATATTTCCTTCCTCACACTGAACACTTGCTCTGGGGCTCCTGACCACTCTTTTCTTCCTGCACTGGATGGTGATTGAACGAGACAGGCCCAACCTTGGTCTCTGTGACTCTTTTTTTTTTTTTTTTTGATACTTTCCCTACTGGCAAAGCAGTTCACATAAGTCTTTCTACATCAAGATCTGATATAATACCTTCAGGTTTTCTTATTAAACGATATTCTTCTTTTTGTCTCAATGTCCTAAGGTCATTTCCAGTCCACTTTTATTGGATACTTAGATGTTGTCAAGCTCCTCTCTTCTTCCCACAAGAATCTGATCATATCTATAGTGTGTAGATATTGCTATTTTAACTTTTAAAAAAAGGTTTGATGACACATGGTGATCTGTCCCAACAAGTTGGCCTCTGGAATGGTTTCTTAAACTACTGCCAGAACTAGAGTTCAGCCAGCTGCCCCTGTCTTTATGTTCCTCTAAAGTTGTTTGCATAATCTATCACCTCATGTTTGCCAATAACCAAATCTGTCGATCTTGATTCTAGAGCCTCATTTAGCAACCTTGTCTTCTGGAGGGCTGAGCAGATATCTTTGCCTTCCCCCATCCCACTATCACTAACTTTTTATTTTGAAAAGTTCAAACCTAGAAAGTATTCTGAAAATAATAAACTGAATGCCTATATACTCTTAATCCCTTCACCTAGATTAGATTCACCAATTAATACTTTGCCAATTACTTTCTCTCTCATGTTGTATATTTATTTTCTTTCTTTTTTCATTGCCGAACTATGTTAAAGCTAATCGCAGAATGATAATACTTCAACATTTTATCTCCTAACAATAAAGACAGTCTCCTAAACAAGCACAATACAATTGTTGCATTCAGGGAATTCAGCACTGATGTAATACTATTTTCTTATCTACCATCCTTATTCAAACATTGTATTTAGTTGTTACATCTTTTAATCTCTTCTAATCTAGAATAGTTCTCTCGCCTTCTTTCTTTCATGACATTGACATTTTGGTGAGAATGTGGAGCAACTGAATTCTCATACATTGTTTGAGTACAAAATGTTACAACCAATTTGAAAAACTGTTGGCAATTTCATGTTAAATCAAACACTCGCCTTTTCTTTGCCCCAGCAGCTCTACTCCTAGATATTTACCCAAAAGAAGAACACATACATGCAAAAAACTTACACAAGTATATTCATAGCAGCTATATTTATAATAGACCAAAAAATGGAAACAACTCAAATGTCCAAAATATCTGAATAGATAAACAAATTGTTGTATATTCACACTATGGAAAAGGACAGGAAACTTTTTGGAGTCATGGAAATCTTTTCGGAGTAATGGAAATGTCCTACTTTACACACAATTATATACACTTAAGATCTGTGCATTTCACTGTATGTAAATTTTACCTCACATTTTTTTTAAAGAGTGTAAATCAGAATAGAGACATCATAAAGGCAGGAACTTTCTTTTGTTCACCTGTGTCCTGGGGCGTAGCCAAGGGCCAGGGCACTTAGTGGGAGCTCAATAAACAATAGGGGTAGGGGGATGGGGGGGTGAAGGAAGCAGACCTTGAAAACCATCTACATCAATAGTTGTCAAATGTGTAATGTAGACTTTGACTTTCAACCCTAGATGTATAGGTATGTCTTGTACCTGAAACCTTATATCATTAATCCACTTCCTAGGTTACTAAGAATCCTTTTGATCAATTACAAGTGTTCTGAAATTTAAAAATAAAAGTCTATTACAACAAAACTTTTTCTGACTCTAAACCTGTGCTTTCCCAGTTTTTTCATACTGCCTCTGCTTTACATGGTGTGCCTCAGGATTAAGGGATAAACTGGCTAAGTGATGAGTACGGGTCCACGCAGGGTTATGCGCGTGTAGTTGGATAACATTTATCTTAGCCCATATGGCCAGTATCTGCAGACTGTTGAATATAGAGTCTCAGGAGAAAAGTCTGGGCTGGATAAACAGATTTTTGGCTAGCACAGTCTGATACACAGTAAGCATCCAGCGAATATTTGTTGAATGAGTCAATAAATGAAATGCAAATTTGGGAGCTCTGGCAAATACAGCTGAGGGTACATCCTGCCAGTATTTTTCTATAATTGTGTATTTTTAAAAACAGAATTAGGAATCCGTTTCATAATGTTCTTTGAAAATTATGTTTATTGTTATTTTATTTTTGAGAAATTAATATCACTTTGTAGGAGAATATTTAGAAAGTAGTTACGAAATGCCACCTTGTGACCAAAGACAGAAATACAGCATTTCTCACAAGGGAGAGGGGCATAGACAGGGGGTAACTTCTCAGCTAGTACCCTCAGAGGTCTGACACTTACATCAGGTTCTTCTCAGAAGTAAGATGGAACAGAAAGAAAACAAGGAACTGGAAGAGTCAACAGGCCCCATCTCAGCTAAAAGGATAGGAGGAATAGAATTACACTACTTTCACCTTTATGATCCTTTTCTAATTATAAAAACCCCAGATGGGGTGCCTGGGTGGCTCAGTCAGTTAAGTGTCTGCCTTCAGCTCAGGTCATGATCCCAGGGTCCTGGAATTGAGCCCTGCAGTCCCACCCCCTGCTCAGCGGGAAGTCTGCTTCTACATCTCCCTCCCCTCCCCCTTTGTGTTCTCTGTCTCTCTCTCAAATAAATAAATAAATAAAATCTTTAAAAAAAAAACTCCACATGTTCATTGAAAAAGTTAAAACTGGAAATACAGAGAAGGATAAAGATGAAGTTATAAATTTCCCATAATACCATTTAGAAATATTCATTTCAGTTTCATATTTCTCTTTAACCTGTGTGTGTGTGTGTGTGTGTGTGCGCGTGTGTGTGTGTGTTGCAGTTGGCTTTTTCATGAAACAGTATGATGGTTAGAAACAGCTTTCCATGTCAAAGAGCTGTTTCTACATCATATTTTGTAATTCATGAAAGTAAGATTTTCTTCTTGATTTCAAATTTTCAGGCAGGTAACTAAATAAATTGGAAATGTGGAAGAAATTTCTTTTTTCGTCCTACAACACACAAAAGGGACCAGAGTGCATAAATGCTGTAAATGTATATAGGATTCAATTATTTCTTTTATAATTGCAAATGAACGACAGTTATTCCATTTAGTTTATGTACTATATGCTTCTTTCATGCAGGGGATAAGTTTGAATGAAAGAAACGAGAATAGACTTTTCCTTTGGAAGGATGATATGGAGTCAAGGAAGCACAGACTTTCTGAGTCCATGTATTAGTATTATCTCAGGATCATCTGATGATGATGGTGATGATGATGATGATGACGACACTTGATAATGATGATCAAAGATCTAACATTCTCTGAAGGTCTGTTGCATGCCAGGAATTTCATATAGTTTTCTGCTTTTACTTCCCACAACAGTCTTATGGGTTTATGCAGGGTTATACTCATTTTGAGGACGAATGAACCAATCCGGGCTCACACTTCTTATAAGCAGAGAATCCAATTCTAGCCAGTGCTTTCCCATTAAATTGGTCTCACGCTTTCAGAGGATGGGTTTCCAGGGCTTGCCCACTGATCCTTAGAAATCTACATAGTCTGGCCTGGGCCTAACAGGAATCCTTTGAATATTCATTCACTACCATCCCTTGATGATGATGATGAAGATGATGATGACGATAATAATTATGATGATGATAACAGCAATGATGGTGGTGGAGAGGAAATTTTTTTCTTTGATCTGAGAGTTCTATTTCCATGAATGGCCCATTTCAAAGATAGTAGGTGTCCTCCAAGAAAAAAAAATAAGTGATTAATGCAACGTTACATGTTGTAAGGGGAAGAGCCCACATAGGAACGCAAGTTTTTCTGGCTCTAAGACCTTACACTTAACCACTTTGCCTTCCTAAACCCAAGAATTTGAATTGTGTCTTCACCTTATTGCCCAACCAGTCTTTCAGGATATTAAAAAAAAAAAAGTAATAATTCCTCAGATAACAGACCTAAAGAGCAAGGGTCATAATTGCTTCCTCCACCATCAATGCCTTCAAAAGCATCTTCCTACCAATTCACAGATTGACTGCCCTGGCCCCCAAGTTGGGAGCTGGGTCTGCAGTGCAAGGGTGTTGTTCAAACAGAAGGTGACACGCCCTTTCTCCTGAACTATAGGACCACATGCTTTTGCAAGCTTCCTTTACCTGGGGTTTCCAATAGCCCTGAGCCTGGGCTCTTGCGGACATCAGAAGTACTGCACCGGGCATGCACAGAGCTAAAGCTATCGTAGAATCACACCAACAGAGGCACTTCTGGGAGTCTGAGCAAGGTAGGTGGGAGAGGCACGAGGGAGGTCTTGTCTGAGATCTGTCCGCGTTTTCACTTCAATTGTTTTGGGAGCTACTTCATTGGACTCTGAGAGAAGGGTCAGCCTCTTCTGCTTTATTTTTTTTTTTAAAGATTTTATTTATTTATCCGACAGAGATAGAGACAGCCAGCGAGAGAGGGAACACAAGCAGGGGGAGTGGGAGAGGAAGAAGCAGGCTCATAGCGGAGGAGCCTGATGTGGGGTTTGATCCCATAACGCCGGGATCACGCCCTGAGCCGAAGGCAGACGCCCAACCGCTGTGCCACCCAGGCGCCCCCAGCCTCTTCTGCTTTATCTCCAAGTTACCTGGTCAGACCCAGTTGAGACAATTGCTTAGCCAAAGACTATCATGACCCACGTTTCCAGTTAGGAATCTTTGGGGCTTTATCTCTTCCCTCACACAAAGTTCTCCAAAAGAGAAAGGGAGAAGGAAGGAAAGGCAAAGTGCTCTGACCTGCAGTGAGGACAGTTTTTGTCCTCCAAGTATGTCCAGGACAGCCCAGTCATCCACTTAGGAGAGTCCATGTCTGCTTCAGGCTGGAGCGGAGAAACCATAGTCAGACCCACCCTGAGGAGGAGTGTGACTTAGGTGAGCCCTTCCACATCCTACCTGAGGTAGGATCCTACCACAACACCTACCACAACACCACCCCTCTGAGCACCAGGAGAATGGATTCATCCTGTCTTGTCAAACAGGTAGGGTTAGCCCCTGGAAGTTCATCTCCAAACAGAGTCCAACCCCACTGGCATCCATCAGGCTGTTGCAACCTTGAAGAATGGTCTTGAGACATGAAGATCCCCCAAAACGACATCACACAATGAAAAAACAAAAACAAAGCCAAAGGGCATAGGACCAGCTCACCATTTCGTGTGCTGATCGCAAAAAGAGAACTTGAATACATTTTACACATATTGGAAGGAGTGAACGCATGGCCAGACATGGTGTTCAGTCAAGAGAAGTGCACGTAATCTTACATTCCCTCGTCTTTTAATCTTGTATTTCTTTATTAAAGGACATCTTTCAATTTTTATGTATTAATCTGTCAGTCTTTTCATCGTTAAAAAGATAAACACGGTTATAGACCTCTCCTTTCTGAATTTCAATAAACATTCTCCAAAATTGTCTTCTAATTAAAGTTTGTATTTGTAATAATGGAAAGCATACTGTATATACCAGTCATCCTCATGCTGCAACGTGTATCATAATCACCTAGAGGAGCTTGCTGTTACTTCCATAGCTCACCCCCAGTGAGTGAGTCCTAGGGTGGGCCCCAGAAATCAGTATTTTATTATTTTATTTTTTTAGATTTTATTACTTTATTTGTCAGAGAGAGAGAGCACACAAGCAGGGGGAGGGAGAAGCAGGCTCCCACTGAGCAAGGAGCCCCATGAGGGACTTGATCCTGACTTGAGCCGAAGGCAGACCTTTAACCGACTGAGCCCCCCAGGTATCCCCAGAAATCAGTACTTTGAAGATGCTCCCCAAGGCGGTTCTAATGCAAGTGATTATGCAAGACTTTGGTGAAACATTTGGAGTGCAATCTATTTCATGCACTTTCTTTTTGGAATTGCTTACCATAATACTAGAGAAATAAAAACCTTGTGGAAGACTATTGAGTCAACAGCAGAATGTGGATAACACCAGCTCCTTAGTAACAATTAAATCAAGAAACCAATTAAATATTAAAACATGTCTCAGTTAAACACAAGTATGTAGGACTATCAGGAGGAAAAGTTGTTCTGTAGGGGAAATAAATACAATTCCTAACATTTACATATTAGCCTTTCTACTAGCAGATTTATAGTTCATAGTGCCTTTGCAAGTTTTTTTTTTCACGGTTTAACTGGGGATGGGATAGGGTGAAGGGAACTATTCCCTTAGATCGGTTTCCTCTACTGCTGTGTGCAACTTATGGATATTTAGTCTTCTGAACCAGGGCAGGCCTGCCAGGAGTCTTCAGCGAGAGATCATCTCACAAGAGAAGGAAGACAAAACCTTAGTCCTTAGACCTAAGGCAACTCTGACCACAGCTTTTTTTTATTCAAACTTGTACCTTGGTCCAACTCCCAAAATGGCCTCATCATGTCTGACTCCTACTTAGAGGAGGGGTCCTGGGTTTGAAAACAGAAGAGGCTGTTTTGCTAAGAACCCTGCAAGGCATTGTGGCCCAAGCAATCCTAGAGTCTCACCTGTGTTAAGGGTCACTAATGAAGCAGGGAGGCTTCAGAAGACAGAGTGGGGGTTTGAACCACTGGGGACTCCAGGAAAGTGAGTGGGTTTTGGCACCCGAGGACTCCGGTGCACCAGGAGCAGTGAGGGCCAGCAGAGAGCAAAGGACCTAGCAGAAGAGGAAGCAGTGCCCAGCAGGTGTGGCAGAAGCCAGGGGAGGAGAGTGGGGCTCGACAGCAGAGGACTGGCATGAAGCCCCCACCGCCCTGCCTACTAATGGACTTGTTCCTGAGCACCGGTAAGTCGTGTCAGGGCACTCCCTCAAATAACTGATGCTGTAGTCGGTTGGGGTTCTGCATGCATAGACGGTAACCAAGCACAGCTCAGGAACCACCTCCTTTCTTCCTCACAGCAGCCCTGTGAGGCAAATGTTTTCCCCATGAAAAAGATGGAGTCTTAAGCAAGTATATCTGTAATAATTGCCAGTTTTATTCCTCTAGCTAAGAGATCCAGAGGTGACTTGAGGTTTACATTTTTTAATAGTTCTTCCATCAAGAGTTTAGATGCCCCCATTGCCCTTATAAGCTGGTTGCAAATTATTTAACTCTTACTTATAAAAGTTTTCTTTTTGTGTGTGACATGTGTTCATGAAAAAATACACATAAGCAAAAAGAAAAAAGCTCACGCCACAGAAATAAGCAGTTACGTTTTTGATATATGTTTGTATGTACACACACACACACGCACACACAAATTTGGGATTAAATCCTACATATGTGAGCTGATACTAAATATACTGCTTTGTAACCTGTTATGTTTTACTTTACAATATAGAATGAATATATTTTCATGCAAATGTGTGAAACTTTCCAATTGAAAAACGGACCTGGAGAATGGGTCAAAATACAAAATCCAGTGAGATGCTGGTAACAAGGAAACTACCTAACAAAATTCCACCAGATGATTAAAGTAAAACGAAGGTCAAAGATACATCAGAGAACGCTAACAGAAAGAAAGCAGGGGCCAGATTTTAATATCAGACAAAAAAAGAATTCAAGGCCTAAAGCACACAGGATAAGGACGGCTGCGTGAATGTCTTTGCTTCCAATGCATCATCACAAACTTGTTTCTTACTCTTCTTATCTCTTCCCTAAGCCTTTCCAACTCATCTACTCCTCTAATCATTTCTTCAGGGTCCAAATGCCTCACAGGAGTGTCCTCTTTAAACCCCTGGCCAGGCTGGGTCAGCCCTCCTCTAAGACTTCCTTCTGCTTCCTGGCTTACACCTTCTTCGGA
This sequence comes from Ursus arctos, assembly GCF_023065955.2. Classification (NCBI taxonomy): domain Eukaryota; kingdom Metazoa; phylum Chordata; class Mammalia; order Carnivora; family Ursidae; genus Ursus; species Ursus arctos. The sequence continues at coordinate 79,617,663 of NC_079873.1, forward strand.
AGGTTGAGGATTTCCTTCTGCCTCCTGTGGTACATCTTCCGAAGGGCGGTCTGCCTCGGTCTTTGGCATGTTCTGTGGTTTTCCCTCATTTTCTTCACAAGACTTTTGCATGTTGAGTATTTTTCTGTTCTTTCTTTAGAATAAATTAATCCTAGAAAACAAGGAAACAAAACAACTAGATGCCAGACAGACCAGCAGCCAAAGTATGGGTTCCCAGAAAGACTGGCCTCTTCTCATTCAGGTCCCTAATAGCCAAAGTTTTCCAACTAGAGAAGGCTAGGTCCTCAGGCTCAGAACTCCCCTGACTCCACCCCTTCCTCCACCTTCCTTCCCTCCCCCTCCGGCTCCAGCTCCATCTTCCCTCCTCCCGCTCCAGCCCACCATTTCCCAGCAGGCCCTGCTTACAGGCCTCTCCTAGCCCAGAAACTGGAGCAGCGCGGAAGCAATTATCCCCCTCCTTAGACGCTGGTCTGCAATATTCCCGCCCTCTCGGGCTTTCCCAGACCGTCCTAATCTCCCGCCACTCACCTGAGATCCGCTGGTGCAGTCTCTGGCCTCCCCTCCCCCTTCCACGTCTCTCCAGCCTCCCCCGCCCCCGCCCCATTTCCGCTGCAGGCTCTGCAAAGGCCTCCAGCGCTTAATCCGGATGGGGAGAGGTTGTGGCGACCCCAGGATGGGCTTTGGTGTCATCCACGTACTCACACTCCCACTCCCACCCCCACCCCCACCCCCACCCCTACCCGAAGGGACCTGAGGCAAATTGCACCCTTACACTGACCTGCAGGGATCCAGGGGATTTTCCTGCCTCCTTCCCTCACTCGATTGTGTCGCGCCCAAAAGACCACAGAGTCCTGCAGACCGACAGGAGTGCTTGCTGAGCGAGCAGGCCAGTACCTGAATCACCGGTCCCTATCACGATTCTAGGCCTGGTTCGTCTAAAGTTGTCCCACGTTCTCATCCTCTCCTTCCTTTTAAGGCAACCCCGCCCTCCCTCCCGCATGCCCACCGGTTCCCTGCAAGCAAGGGAGTGGGAGACGCAAGTGATTTCCCCAAATTGTTTCTGTGTCTCTCTAGGGACCCTCAATTGGCTACCGTTCTCCCTCTCCACCCCCACCCCCACCCAAGAGCCCCAAATTTCCTGCACAAAAATGGGAGTTTGGCAAGCTGTAATGTTGGGAAAACAGTGGCGACCCCGCCTGGCTTCTGCTCTCTGGCTCCCAGACCCGAGGGTCCCCAAGGCAGCGCCTGCTTTTATACTGACCTGAAAGGATCCCGGGCACTTTTCTCCTTCTCCAGCAATACGGAGCTGCTCCAGGGAAACAGGCCCTGGACTATAAGGACTTCTGCACACGTCGACTCCTGGTCACGTGAGGGTCGCGTCATCAATGAGCTCCAGTCTTCAGTGACCCCTCCCATTTCACACTGCAGCCCGCCCCCTGCATTCCCTCCACTTGATACTGTCAATCTTTTTTCGTATTTGCCAATCAGAGACAATAGAACTGGTATCTTCTCCCTGCAGTTGCTATTCGCCTTTCTTGGATTGCCAGGGAGGATCAGCTTTTAGGGGTTAATCGACCATTTCTCCTTCTTTGGGGAATTATCTCTTTCTCTCTCTGATTCGAATTTGCCCACCTCCCCTCCTCCCCCAAGACCTACAGTCCACCATTTCCCCAGGAGTCCCATCAAGCATGAAAATGGGCGAAGGTGGTAGATGGGGGGAGGGGTGGGGGTAGAGGCGCATAGAAAAGAATGTAGGAGTGAGAGTGTGGAATTTTTTTTACTAGTTCTCTTGAATTTTGTAATGTTTTAAGCATGATATTAAATGATCATGATGTTTTACAATGATGTTTAAAAAAAGATGCTACATAATCAATATTTGACACAATATGGAGGACAAAATAGTTTTATCAATTTTTAAGACTGGGGAAAGTTTCCTAATGGCTACAAATGAAATGAGAGTTCTCACAACATATTGATGTGTTAGAAAATTTTTTTAGATCTTATTAAAAGAGAACCTTTAAAAAAAACTGACTCCCAGATTAATCTGTGCAAAGAAGACCGTTTTTCTCTTGTTAGCAATTTTATATAAGTAATCCATTGCTTTTTCTCTCTCTGGCTGAACTCAAGTTATCAACTGTTAGATGTCGGACCTTTTCAATGATGACTGCTGGATGGCTTCCACTTGGGTTTCAAATAGGCTTCAGAGAGACCTCTTACATCCTCTAGGATCTGATTCCTTGTTAATCCGATGAGTCCCCAGAAAAGCCTGCTTTCCTCAGAGTGAACTTTATTTTGGCACTCAAATAAATATGTTGGAAAATAGCTTCCGTACACTCACAAAGCCCTGAGAAAGGAGAGAGTACCCTGTATTTCACCATTTGGTGTGAGGCTAATTAGCAGGTAGAATTTTCATTCATTCGTGGCACTCTTGAGATATTCTGGTATCGTTCACTTTGTTCCATTAAAAAAGAGAACTATCAACATGCGTAATTGTTATGACCAGAAGCAGAGAGAACATCATTGCTGTAAAAAAAAAATTAGTTAAAAGAGGAAACTGATATCCCAACAACCCATAATCCACTGGTACTTGGAAGTGTGTTGTTGCCAGAAATGGCATCCTGGCCAGTGCAGCCAGCTGGAGAGTCAGGAGAAGGAGAAAGTGAGGGATCTTTTGTCTAGGATGGTCATGGTGGGATGCGGCAGCCAACAACCAAGCCTGCCATAGGAAAGGAAGGGTTCAAAAAATAAATATTTTTGCTGGCTTAATGTTTTATCATTTATATTTAAGCATGAAGAATTTATCCCACAGTTAAGGGATATATTTTCTATTATTCAAGAGAGTTTTTAATGTAAATATAGCCAATGAATTGTAAGGATGTAATCATTAACTACCACTAAATGTTTCCATTCATTCTTTTCTGATGTTATATTTAATGGGGGACAACTCTGATTTTTAAAAAATTACTAAACAACAAAATTGGCCCTTTTCTGTGTGTACAGTTCTGTGAAGTTTAACAAATGCATAGATTTGTGTGATCAACACCACAATCAGGATGCAGTTCAGTCACCTCCCAAAAAAACTCCCTCGTGCTACCCCCTTGTAGTCATATCTTACCTCCTTCTCTGAACTTTGGCAACCACTGATCTATTCCCAGTTCCTATAATTTTGTCTTTTTCAGAATGTTACATAAAAGAAATCTACCATATATCATATTTAGAGACTACTTTCACTCAGCATAATGCCCTGGGAAGTCATTTAAGCTGTTTCATATAGCAATAGCCCATTCTTTTCTTTGTGCTGAGTAGTATTCTGTTATATGGATGTTCCAGTTTATTTGTCCATTTATCCACAGGACATCTAAGTTGTTCCTAGTTTTGCGTAATTATGCAAAGAGCTGCTAGAAACATTTGTGTACAGATTTAGGACCTTATTGCCTCACGCCTGACTGTCAGGGAAACTCCTTCTCTGACCTATCTGCCTTCAGTGCCTCCCCCTCCCTCTCCAATTTATCTTGCACGTTACCATCAAACTAAACTTTACTCTTCCTTATTCTTGACTTGTTATTTTCCTACTCGAAGGCCTTGGATGGTAACCCCACCATCAGAGAAGTAAATCCTACTTTACTCATCCTGACATTCAGTATTGATCTGAATTGAACCTGAGGACACATGTTCCCAGCCTTGTCATACACTTCTCTACCGCACCAAAAGGAACTCTTTTTTTTTTTAAAGATTTTATTTATTTATTTGACAGAGAGGACAGCAAGAGAGGGAACACAACAAGGGGAGAGGGAGAGGGAGAAGCAGGCTCCCTGCTCAGCAGGGAGCCCGATGCGGGACTCGATCCCAGGACACTGGGATCATGACCTGAGCCAAAGGCAGATGCTTAACGGCTGAGCCACCCAGGCACCCCTCAAAAGGAACTCTTACTCACTGGGCCCTAAGTATTCCTTCTTCTATCTTTGTCCTCACAGGCCATTTTTTTCCTTGTGATTGCCCTCCACCTCCTCCTAGATCCTGGTCCCGCTCATTCTTAGGAGCCCAGACTTCATCACCCAGCCTCTAAAGCCACCCCCACCAGAAGTGATCTCTCCCTTCCCTATCCATGCTGCACAACGGTCTGCACCCCTCATATTGCCCTTAGGAAAGGTTGTCTTGTACCTTTGCCCTTTCCTGTGAGTTTAGGGGAAGGACATATCTAACAAGGCAGATGGTCAGAGGTGGGTTGAAAATGGGGTGTGGGGAGACAGGCTCCAGCTCACATGCTGCTTGAGCGGCTCTTGTAATTTGTAATGGTGCGTCTCCCAGAAATCTCAGAGTTTCAGAAGGAGCTGTTTGCAGAATGACTCACAGGTGTACCTTCTTTCTGTATGCACAAAAATTAGAGCAGAAGTGTCATTGTCCCCTCCTCTGCTTATTCTGCCTCCGTGTAGTCGGAGCAACTTTAACACCATTTTTATGGCGCTATCAATAGAGAATATTGACTCTGTTTTCCTAAATACTCACAAGACAGACATCAGTCACCTCACTGGTACACACCTGACAGCCAGATCATACAGGTCTCTACCTTTATTGTTGTCCCTGAGCAATTTCAGTGCATCAATATAACACTTAGCTACCTTTGAAATTAAGTTCATCACAGTAGCTTTTAAATATAAGTCAATTTTTGAAGACAATAGCGTTATATTAAAGTAAAAACTATTTTTAAAACAAAATGAAAAAGGTGCATATATTAATTTTAACAATAAAGACATGAATTCTAGAAAGTAGACACCCCGAGCTTCTGACCCAATCACTGTCCTGTTTTCATGCACCAAAAGGGCACTAGGGATAGCAACAAAGCCCAACGTCCTTCAGGTGGTATGAGGGGCGAAGACAGGAGGAAGCGTTTTACCAGCCAGGAGCTCTTGTACAAGACTGTGGTATCCAGAATATTGTTTTCTATGTTCCCTTTAGAAGTCACTTCCATGGCGTTTTGTTCTGAGACTCTCTATTCAGCAACTCCTCCCGCATATTTCTTCACTGCTGTTTCAAAGCTTATCCAACAGCAGAGCTTGAGACAGCTATTCCTCTCCCTCACTTCTGGAGCATACTCTATATGTGTTGGAAACATTGTTGCCAGCGTGGCAAAATCTGCTCCGGATCCAAAGGTTTGGCTGCATAGTGTGGACTCAAGGTGGCCACCACCTAAGATGATTTACCCTTTTAGAGCACAAGTAAACACAACACAGTAGGTCTTTGTTCTGTGGAGGGTAGTGTGCTCCCATTCTGGTAAGTGGAGCACGAAAACCTGATTTCCAATTAGACTGTCTCTGTTTCAGAAAGTAAACTCTTCCACCATCCCTCCCTACTATGTTCCCTGATATTTGGAAATTTGGCATGGATAAGTTTCAAAAGTGTCACAAACCATTCAGAATAGCAATTGGCCACGTCCAAGCAAATGAACCTAACTCGAAGCACAACTACTATGATACTTTTCATCTCTTCCAGATGATTTGCCCACTTCCTGAACTCACAGCTAAATGCTACACACATTGTGGATTATTGTGGCAAAGGGTTTGAGTTATCGAGGCATAATGCTATTACAAATTGCTGTGAACCTAAAATGCTGTGTCATAACCACAGCCATTTCAGATGTCCCCATGGTATCCATGTTGGCTGCCATAATAAGAATCCCTGAGCTGGACTGCTTAGACTTTTAATATGTGACAGTATGCTTAAAATCCACCCAGCTAGATTCTCTAGATTGCTTTGTGTAATTAAGCCTTGAGATCTGCATCTAGATAGAACCTCTTGCTGGGTTCAGGGGAGGCACACTTCGGCTGTACTAAAGCTCGGGCCAGGCAACTTTTTTCTGTGTCACAAGCTGAGTTGGGGAGAGAGTGCCCTTGCTGTATGCTGAGGTGCTTTTAAAAATTAAATTTATAATGAAAAAGTCTGTGCTGGCCTCTTGATTCTGCCTTGCTTGCCTGTCCTACATTATCCTTTAGACCCTGTACTTTCCCAGCCTAACACTTTCACCCTGTTTTGTTGGCTTTCTACTTTGTATCCCTCACTTATCTGAAAATGCCATCAGCACAAAAACTTTATCTGGTTCAACTTTGTAACCATTCCAATGTTGAAATATTAAGTTGGTGGAAACAATTTAAATTTGCATCGATATGGGAATGATTAACTAAATTATCCATACCATGGCAATTGTGCAGATAAAAAAAGGAATGAAACAATCATATAGGAGTGACATTGAATTATATTAAAATTATATTTTTTGAGTGAAGGAAGTGGCAGGTGAGTATTTAAAGAATATTGTTTCATGCAATACACATAATAAAAATACACACACACACACCCCTAGTTTATTAAGTAGTTTCAGTTTTCTGGCATAACATGGAATGATTTTATTTTTTTCCAGTAATTGCTGTCAACCACAGTCTGTCAAATTCTCCCTTTCTCACTGAATAATGAATTCGTGTAATGACATTTCAGTTTGTTTCCTCAACTATTCAGTCACTTTCATTCGTTAAAAGAGTTTTATTATGGGTTCTTGAAACTCAGCCTGGTGTATTTTTTAAACTTTGTGTTTTGAAATCATTTGAGTTCTAAAGAAGAGTTTTAAAGATAATACAAAGCATTTCCATATACCCTACACCCAGCTTTGCCTAATAATCATGCTACGTTTATAAAAACAAAGAAATTAACTTTTGTGCAATACTGTTAACTAAATTACAGACTTTATTCAGATTTCTCCAAGTTTCCTACCAATGTCCTTTTTCTGTTCCAGGATTCAACCAGGATACAAAGTTGCACTTAGTTAACATGTTTTTTTAGTCTTTTGTACTCTGTGACAGTTTCTCAGTGTTCCCTTATTTTTCATGAACTTGACACTTTTGAAGAGTGAGGTATTTTGTAGAATGTTCCTCAAGTTGGGTTTGTCTGATATTTTTTCTCATAATTAGACTGGAGTTAGTGGTTTGGGGAAGAATATCACAGAGGTGAAATGCCCTTTTCATCACAATATCAGGGTTACATGATATCAACATGACTGATCGCTGGTGAAGTTAATTTTGATCACTTGGTGAAGATGATGTCTGCTGCATTTCTCCACTTGTAAAGTTATTGTTTTTCCCTTCTGTTCTCTATTTGTTAGAAGCAAGTTACTAAGTTTAGCTCACATTAAAGAGGGGAATTAAGTTCTACCTCTTGGAGGGAGGAGTATCAAAGAATTTGTGGATACATGTTTGAAAACAACCATAGTAACTAATAAATATTTGGGGCCAGATATAATTTGAAACTATGCAAATATTCTGTGGATTTTGCCTGCAGTGATTATTACAGTGATGTTCTGATAGTAAATTTTTATATTACTCATTTCCTTCTGTATTTAATACTTCCAAATTATTCTGTAAGGAAAATTTATTTGTCTTCCCCTGTCCCATTTATTTATTGATACAACTACTTGTTTCTATCAGTATGACTCATGAATTTTTTAATTAAAAACATTTTTAAGGGGGGGTGAGGGGCAGAGGGAGAGGGAAAGAGAATCTTTTTTTAAAAGATTTTATTTACTTATTTTTCAGAGAGAGAGCACAAGCAGGGGGAGGGGCAGGCAGAGGGAGAAGCAGGCTCCCACTGAGCAAGGAGCTCGATGCAGGACTCGATCCCAGGACCCCTGGATCATGCCGAAGGTAGGTGCTTAACAGACTGAGCCACCCAGGTGTCCAGGAAAGAGAGAATCTTAATCCATACTGGGTGTGGACTCCGACATGAGGCTCCCTCTCACAACCCTGAGATCATGACCTGAGCCCAAATCAAGAGCCCTACGCTTAACCAACTGAGTCACCTAGGCCCCCTTAATGAATTTTTAAATCTTTGGGGTTATAATTCAATAGGATCGTTATTTGATTTTTTGCCCAGATTATTCCAGCCTTTGCCACTAGGGGGTCTTCCAGGTTGGCACACCCTCATCCTTTTTCTGCTTCCATGCTTTCTGGTACTACAAGATGTTCCAGATTCATCTTGTATTTTCCTTTTCCTTTCTTTTTTTTTTTAAGATTTTATTTTATTTATTTAACACAGAGAGACAGCCAGCGAGAGAGGGAACACAAGCAGGGGGAGTGGGAGAGGAAGAAGCAGGCTCCCAGCAAAGGAGCCCGATACGGGGCTCGATCCCAGGGCTCTGGGATCATGCCCTGAGCCGAAGGCAGACGCTTAATGACCGAGCCACCCAGGCGCCCCTGTATTTTCCGTTTTTTCAACCCAATAATCAGCTATTTCTCCAAGCAGTCTTGGTTATTTTATTGGATAATCATATTTAGTAATTAAGATCTGAATGCAAGATATTTGTGTTGCTACTGGAGTGTCATTGTTTCTAGGACTTCTCAGCTGATAGAACAAGGAGATGTATGTATGCTAAATATGGTTTGTCTAAAGACATACCTACATTTATTTATTGTGTCTGTATCTCTCTCCTTGTCTCTCCCTCCCTCCCTCTTCCTTCCCCCCACATAAGTTCATACTTATACATGTGACTCATCCATTATGACAAGTATCCATTTAGCTTTCTCTCCATTTAGTACTTTTAGTTAAGTACTCTCTATACCTAGTGGGACACAAACTCACAACCCCAAGATCAAGAGTCACATGCTCTTCTGACTGAGCCAGCCAGGCTCTCCAATCTCACCACTTATTTTTTTTTTAAGATCCTACATACTTATTTCAGAGAGGGAGAGAGAGCGTGTGTGAGGGGGCAGGTGAGTCAGGGAGGGACAGAGGGAGAGGAAGAGAGGGAATCTCAAGCAGACACTCCGCTGAATGGGGAGCCCCGTGCGGGGTTCAATCTCATGACCCTGAGATCATCACCTGAGCCGAAATCAAGAGTCAGACACTTAAATGACTGAGCCACTCAGGCACCCCTCCACTTTTTTTAACTTCTATCTCTGACTGTGAGAAACCTGGTTCTCCTTATATATGATTTATTTACTTATTTATTTAACCTTAGTATATAGTTAAAGTAATTTCAGAATTGTTATCATGTATCCCTGTAAGAAACAAATTTCCCAACCAGAGCACAGAATTTATGTACAGCTCTTTTTGTCCTGAGCTTTATAACATACAGCCAAAACACTGTTTTCTAAAGCAACTTGGTAAGCTCTTCCCCCCTCCCTTTCAGTGAGGGTAGGGCATGCATCTATCATACAGTGACTCAGGTTTTCATGATATATATTTTTTCATCCTTTTGCTTTCAATCTATTTATGAATCTAAAGTGTGTCTCCTGTGAACAGCATAGAGTTGGATCTTTTTAAAATTCCATCTGACAATCTCTGCCTTTCATTAAGTTGTTCAATTCATTCACATTTAATGTTATTATTGATATAATTGGAATTATTTCTGCCAATTCGCTTTTTGTCTGTCATATGTCTCATGTATTTTTTGTTCCTCTATTCCTCCTTTCTTTCTTTTTCCTTACATTAATTGAATATATTTTAATGAAGGATTTTAATTTCTTTAATGATGTTTTCATTATATATTTTTCAGGTGTTTCTTTCGTGATTGTCCTAGGACTTGGCATTTACATCTTAACTTACCAAGATCTATTTCATATTTATATTAACTAAATTCCAGTAAGATATAGAAACATCATTCCCATACAGTTCTATTCCCTTTTTCCACTTATTGTGGGAATATTGTTATACATATTGCATCAAAAAATGTTATAAGCCTATCCATTGTTGTCATTATTACTTTACATAACTTTGTGTCTTTTATGGAGGATGCAAAATGAAGGATAGCAAGTATATATCCATAGAATTATGTTAGTCTTCTTATTTATCTGGTTCTCGTCTGGTTCTCTTCATTTCTTCAGGGATATCTTAGTTACCTTATGGATTCATATCCTTAGCCCAATACAGCTTTGCCCCCGCCCACCTCCTTTGTGCTTTTATTGGCAGATACATTTCTGTTCTATATGTTATAGACTCAAACAACACATTGCAAATGTATTGTTTTAAACAGTTGCTTTTCAAAATCAGTTAAGAGAAGGAAAGGGAAAAATATGCGTTTGTACTGTCTTTTATAATTACATAATTACCTGTATGTGTGCTTATTTTTTCATGGATTCAAATTACTCTCTGGGGTTATTCACTTTCAGAACTAGAGGACTTTCTTTTGTATTTTTGGTAAGGTGGGTATGTTAGCAACAGATTTTTTTCTGTCTTTTTTTTAAATCTGAATACGTCTTTATTTTGCCTTCATTTTTGAAAGATATATTTGATGAATACAGGATTGCTGGTTAACAGTTTGTATCTTTGAGCAATTTGAATATGTTGTCCTCCTTCCTTCCGGCATCTATTGTTTTGATGTCAAATTAGCTCTTAATCTTATTTAGGTTCTTTCATAAGTTAGGAGTCATTTTTCACTTGCTGTGCTCAACATTTTCTCCTTGTCTTTGGCTTTCAGCATTTTTACTATGCTGTGTGTGTTTGCCAGTCTCTTGCATGTGTCCTACTTGAAATCCACTGAGCTTTCTGGATATGTAGATGAATGTTTTTCATTAAATTTGGGAAGTTTTCAAACGTTATTTCTTTGAATTATTTTCTACTCCTTTCCCTGTCCTTTTGGTATTCCCATTACATGTATGGTTGGTATGATTAAGAGTGTTCCATATTTCTCTGAGACTCTGTTCATTTTTCTTTTTTCTCTCTCTTCTTTAGAATCTTAGGCTTCACAAATTCTTTCTCCTGCTAGCTCAAATCTACTGTTGAGCTCCTCTCATGAATTTTTTATTTCAATCTGTACTTTTCAGAATCTCCACTTGTTTCTTTTTATACTATTTATCTCTTTATTGATTTTTTTCTACTTGATGTAACATTGTCATCATACCTGCCTTTACTTCTTTAATCACAGGGGTTTTTTTCATTCTTTGAATATATTTATATTGAAGTTTTTGTTAAATTTAACATCTGGTCACTCCCACAGACCTGCTTTGTTGCCTGCTTTGTTCCTCATATATGGGCTTACTTTCCTGGTTCTCTTCATGTCTTGCAATTTTTTCAGATAATATATTTTAGCAACTCTGAGTACCGTTTTTTTTTTTTCCTCTGGGGCTTATTAAAATTGTTGTTTGCTTGTTTGTTTAGTGACTGGCTATTTTAGTCATGTCCATTTCTTCCCTGCTATGTGAAACCTCATGTTGCTCCCGAGAGAGCGCAGCATTGGGTATGCCCACAGTCACTGTGGGATGAAAGTGCTTTTGTCAGTCTTCTTCACTGTCTCTTTCCCTGAACACACTTAACTGTTAAAGCTCCACTAATAGCTAGTTGATTGTCTGTTGTTTTTGAAAATGCACTGGGACATAAATTACTTCATAGATTCGTGGTATAACATTTGGTCTTCTTTTCAGAGATAGAGATAAAACTCTACATAGCTGTCTCTTTCCCTACTTCTCTGGTAAACTAGCTGGCCTGACATTTAGTTATATCTCTAATTAATCTACTGGCCTCCTCCTAATTGCATTTCACCACAATCTTCGTGTTTTTATAGTGCTTTTAGCCTTCAACTTCTCTATACTGTGTGACAGTTCCTTTGGAAAGAGATTGGGCTCTCTGTTTCAAAGACTGCCTCTCCCACCGGGAAAAATCTCTGTTACAAAGCTCTGGATCTAGGGATGGACACAGTGGCACAGTTCTCTCTAAGTGACACTCCTGCTTTAGGATCTGTGCATTTGACTGGGGATGCCCAGTACCTTCAAGTCTTTTTGGCTTGCCTTTCCCGGGCAATTGGGGCTCCAGTATTCTTAGCACACTGTGCTGGAGGGAGAGCTTCTTTCTGATAAATGAGGACTGGGCAGAAGGGAGCCCCCACCTTTCATCTACACTCACCCCGAACTTAGCCTGAGCAACAGATAACTCAAGACAGGATGAGAAATTCCATCTCTCCCGAAAAGATAATGTGACCCTTATGGATGTGAACTGAGGTGAGGAGACCTGTGCTCTTACCTGTACCCTGTAGGCATGTGGTTTCCATCATGCTGAGCTGGGAGGTGGGAAGGAAAGAGAAAATCTTGGTTAAAATGTCACAGATCCTCATTGTTCTTATTGTTTTAGTAGATTTTCTTAAAGAAATATGGCTTTTTTTCTTATTTGCTGTATGCCCTTATGGCCACTTCCAAAGAATTTAAATGGTTATATTTTAAAAATAACTTTCAGGGATGCCTGGGTCTCTCAGTCAGTTAAGCATCTGCCTTCAGCTCAGGTCATGATCCTGGAATCAAGCCCTGCGTCGGGCTCCCTGCTCAGCGGGGATCCTGTTTCTCCCTTGCCTGCCACTCTCCCTGGTTCTGCTTGCTCTCTCCCTCTGTCTGTGTGTGTCAAATAAATAAATAAAATCTTTAAAAAATAACTTTCAGCAATTTCACTGGGGAGTGGATTCTCAGAGCTCCTCACATCACCATGCCAGAAGTGGAACACCAACCACAGTTATTTTAAATTCCCCGTCTGATAGTTTCAAGACCTTTATCATATCTGATTCTGGTTCTGGTTATTGTTTTGTCTCTTCAGAATGTTTTATTTTCTTGTCTTTCTATATTTCTTATAATTTTTACCTGAAAACTGGATTTGTATAAGACAGTAATTACTGGGGTAAATAGAATTTATGACTGAAGATAAACCTGTCTTTCCTGCTAAGTTTTTAGTATGGAGGTTTGCTTTAATCTAGTTAGAAGCTTGGCCGAGTTTGATGTTTTCTTCCCATTGGCTTTGAGTCTTTCCAGTTGGCCTTGCAGTTTTCTTTGCTTTTCTCAGAAAGAATGTGTTTCTCGCTGTCCTCCACCGTTATTTTTACTCAATGTTTGTCAGTGTGGTGTTGAGGAGAGGGACAGGCATACTCTGATGTTCTGATCAGGTCTTCATCTTAGGCAAGCACTATGAACCTGAGTTTTAGTGATGTAACCTTCACAAGTGTTCATGGTTCTCCTTCAGAAACAATGCCGAGCCTAGCACACATGCCTTCATAGAGCTTTTTGTTTTTTGGTTTCCTTTCCCCAGCTGCAGTGGGTTTCCACCAGTGTCTTCAGGATATGGGTTTTGTTGTCCTTCCTGCAGATTAAGTCTTTTTGTTTGGTAGGAGAGTTTGATCTGGTTGGAGTTTCATCCTGAGTGACAGCTGTCTCTGTCTCTTAGCTGGCACTACGGAGCAGGCTTTCTCAGATTCTCCCAGATCTTACCTGGGAACACCTAGTGAAGTTCCCGGAGTAAAACCTGAGTGTAAGCCCTTTATGTCCAAAGCCCTCAGGGACTTCACACACTTATGCTAACCCTCACTCAGTCTTTAGAAATTCATTAGCAATTTCTAGCTAAATTTTCTTACTGGTCTACATGTTGTTTGGTAGTGTCTATCCCAGAGAAGCAGATGCTCATGTCCTATTTCACCCTCCACGAGTCTCTCTCTAGATTTTGGGATCATTGTTTGCCCTGTGAACTCAGTTCTCTGATGGTTTTAAGAAAAATTGCTATTTTGCAGTTTATCCAACTTTCTTTCCTGTTGTAGTGTGAGTGCCATTCTTTTCAGCTCTTCATTTGGAGCTGAAACCAAAAATTGTCTTGTTCATTTACAAATTAAATAACATTTGATTTAAAGTTCCTTTTGGTTCCCATAAGCAGCATAAACTTGTTTGCTCTAGTGGCTTGCAGTGGACAGGGAGTTGGGGCCTATTCTCAGGAACATTCATTTCCTTACTCCAAAAGCATTTACTGAGTTTAGGAAGATAGTGAGGGAGAAACAAAGTAGCTATCTTTTATTATATGACTGTCCTTAGCAACATGGGTCATTGTTGACTCATTGTGAACAGGCGATAGGCTCAGTAGTCTCCAGTGACAGGAACTCTTCATTTTCAGTCATAAAGCTTTGTTTTTTCCCCCTGCCCTCTTTCCCTTTGGAGTTAGAAGGAAAATTTTGTAGGGGTGGAAATTAAACTCCATACCACAGAACTTAAAAGCATCGCTCCCTTTCTGAGCCTGCTACAACTGGATTTGACCAGATAATTTGAGTTTGAAGTAGAAAGGTTGAACCTTTCTCTCAGAGTCCTTTGAAATAGCCCCCAGAGCAATAAGGGTGCGGATGCAGTTAGGACAATCACCCAGGCACCCTTGAGCAGACTCCCAGAAGGGCCTTGATTGCGCCTGGGCCTCTTTTGATGGTTTTGTGGTGACGTTAGTTCTGTACCTGCCTGGTACAGGACTTCTGATGTTTGAGTCACCTTGGCCCAAAAGTATAGGAGACCCCAGGCAAAGGGGGCTTAAAAAGGCATGTCATCCTCCAACTCAAGGAGAATACCTACATGTACTATAGGCATAGCCCATGACTTGGGGACCAAGGCAGTCAAGCTGTGAATTGGCATTAAATGCCTTTTAAAGGCAGTAATAATGGAGGAAGTAATGCCATTCCAAGCGTTGCTCTTTAGGTCTGTCATCTGAAGAAATATTACCACTATTCTGACATCTTATATTTTTAGAAGATTTTATTTATTTATTTGTTGGGGGGGAGCACAAGCAGGGGGGGAGCAGCAAGTAGAGGGAGAAGCAGGCTCCCCGCTGAGCCAGGAGCTGATGCGGGACTCAATCCCAGGACACTGGGATCATGACCTGACCCGAAGGCAGATGCTTAACCAACTGAGCCATCCAGGCGTCCCTATTCTGACATCTTAAAGGATTGGTTGGTTAATAGGATGAAGATAAAATTCAAATCCTTCTGTTTAGGAAAGCAAGCTAGTTAAGGATCATTGCCTTAGAGCCAGATAAACCTAGGTTCCAATATAGGCCCTTCCCCTTATCGGTGTGTGGCCTTGCATAAATCACTTAACGCTCTTTGAGACTCAGTTCAGTCACCTATATAGAAGGCATAATAACACTTCTCTCAGAATTGCTTGTCAGAATTAAAGAGCTAGAAATACGAAAAAAATGGACTGTGAACAATAGTGATCTATATCACTTCTAGACCACAGTGTGGAAAAATGAGTGTGAGATCTCCACGTACTCTTTTCCTCTGTTGCAGCGCTATCATGTTCAGTCTGGATCTCTGGGAAACTAGGGAGAGCAGAACCTCATCATCCCCAGTTCTCATGAAGTTTGAGAAATAAATCTTTGTTGTGTTAAGCCACTGATATTTTGGGGTTGGTAGCTATCCTAGCATAAGCTTAACATAAGCTTAGCCTAACCTGACAAATGCACAAATGGTCCTCAGAGTTAAACAACAGAATCACTGGAATGCTTGTTACAATACACGATAGATACGATAAAGCTATACTGGGCGGCAGGCAATAGATGTGGGGATTGTGATGGTAAGAGAGAACTACTCGATTATCCTATCAGAGAGCCAGTGGATAATGACAAAAGTTAACACGTCAGGAAATAACAGTTACAAGTCATACATCTGATAAGAGATTTGTGTCCAGAGTAAACAAAGAACCCTTACAACTTGACAATAAAAAGACAACCAACCCAATTTTAAAATGAGTCAAGGATTTGAATAGACATTTCTCCAAAGAAGATATACAAACGATCAATAAACACATGAAAAGATGCTCAACATCAGGCGCCTGGGTGCCTCAGTCGGTTAAGCATCTGCCTTCAGCTCAGGTCATGATCCCAGGGTCCTGAGATCGAGTCCCACATCAGGCTCCCTGCTCAGTGGGGAGCCTGCTTCTCCCTCTCCCTCTGCCTGCCTTTCCCCCCAGCTTGTGCTCTCTCCCTCTCTCTGTAAAATAAATAAATAAAATCTTAAAAAAAAAGAAAGAAAAGAAAAGATGCTCAACATCATTAGCCATTAGGAAAATGCAAATCAAAACCACAATGGGATTCCGCTTTATACTAAGATGGCTAGAATAAAAAATACAGGCAATGACAAGTGTTAGAAAGGATGTCGAGAAGTTGGAACACTTGTACACTGCGGATGGGATTGTTAAAATGCCACAGTTGCTTTGGAAAACAGTTTGGCAGTTCTTCAAAAAGTTAAACATAGAGTTAACACATGACATAGCAATTCCACCCCTAGGTATATACCCAAGGAAATAAAACACGTATTTAAATGCAAAAAGTTAACACTGCTGTACGTTATGTATGAAAGTTGTTGAGAGTAAATCTTGATAGTTCTCATCACAAGGAGAAACTTTTTCTTTTTCTTTTTATCGTATCTATGTGAGATAATGGGTATTAACTAAATTCATTGTGGTAATTATTTTACAATATATGTGTTTTATAATATATGTACAATATATATGATATGTATATCAATCCATACTCTGTACCCCTTAACTTATATAGTAATATATGTAAATTATATTTCAATAAAACTGGAAAAAATTTAATTTTAAAAACAAAAAATTGAAAAAAATATTTTTCTTCTTCCAGCAGAAATGAATAACTAGCATGTCAAATACTACACATCTGTGTTTACTTTAAAACAGACAAAAGTCAAGTATGTTAAATTTAGAGTGCCTTTTCATAGAGGGAATCAAAGCATACAAATGAAGTTAAAGCAACTTTGGAGGCACCTCTGGGTGGCTAAGTCAGTTAAGCATCTACCTTCGGCTCAGGTCATGATCCCAGGGTCCTGGGATCGAGTCCAACATCGGGCTCCTTGCTCAGTGGGGAGCCTGCTGCTCCCTCTGCCTGCCACTCCCCCCACTTGTGCTCGAACTCTCTCTCTCATTCTCTTTCTGACAAATAAATAAATAAATAAATCTTTAAAAAAAATTGAGCAATATTTGGACATAATTATCAGCATGCACTACGGTTATCTACATAATAAACTAAAGCAGAGCTATCATTTCTGTACTTGTAAATATTATATTTTGTCTTCTCCATAAAGTTTATTTTAAAAGGCAAAAAAAACACGTACAAGAATTTTTAGTACTGATATACACTACAATGTAGATGAACCTTGAAGACTTTATGCTACATGAAAGGCTGTGAATTGTATGATTCCATATATATATATATATATATATATATATATATATAAAATATCTAGAATACACAAATCTGTAGAGACAAAGTAGGTCAGTGCTTAAGTGCTTGTTAGGTGCGGTGGGGGAGAGAATGGGAACACCATTATATGCTAATAAGTATGAGGTTTCTTTTCAGGGTGATGGAAATATCCTGGAACTAGATAATGATGATGGTTTCAGAGCTCTGTTATACTAAAAACTACTAAATCGTACACTTTAAAAGGGTGAATTTTGTGGTATGTGAGTTATATTTCAATCAAGCTGTTTAAAAAAAGAAATAGCAGCATAAACATATTATTCAGAAATATGGAAGTAAATACTAGAAAAAGCCAAAAATGTTTATGGTAGTTGCCTCTGGAGGATGAGAATGTGAAATGGCAAGGCAGACTGAAGTTTTTAATAATAAATTATTTTGCACTATTGGATTTTAAAATTTGTTACAGGCATCCATTTGATAAAAACAAAAATTTGCTAAAAACAAAGGACACACACACAGGCATTTTGAGGACAAGTCAAAAAAGATTCTGATATACTGGGTCTGAGATGGGAACCAGGGTTCCGAATTGTTGACAAGGTAGCTACGTGATTTTAATGCAGGTGGTCTTCTGGAAGCTAGCAAACTTTGAGAAACGCTACCATATCCAATGTTAAAATCATGAGCAATGAATTTTCATATAACCCGTCTCCTGTTGTGTTCCTTTTGGAGTGGCAAGCCTCAGTTGCTGAAGAATGATTTTATGTGCTCAGGGCTACATATTCAATCAGGGACAGAACTGGACCAAGAGTTGAGGCCTTCTGACTTGATAATTTATATATTGTATTCTATGTTGTGGGTACCAAAATCAGTAAGATAAATTCCTTGCTTTGAAAACAGCAAGTCTAATGGGGTAATTATGTCTGAAAAATATATTACTTAAAACTTTCAAAAGCATTTTCCCACATTTCCTGGCAGGATTAATAACACTACAGTACAACATGAGAAGAGGCATCTTCTTCACACTTCGGCAGGGAACATAGAGGGGATTCAACTCAGCAGAGACTCCAGGGAAATCAAAGGGGTTTTGTTACCTTGAGGATTCCAGCCCACCACCAGCACTGGGGCCCTTTGGGAAGGGTGTAGGACCCATGAGAAGATGCACAGTGCACATCAGACATAGTATTACCCAAGGTAAAGTGGCACCCACCTCTTAGCTTCCAAGACTTATTCCTGGACACCAGTGAGATTTCCTTCAGCCCTCCCCCAAACATCTGACAGAGTTCTGGCTCTGCTAGTACAGGGCAGAGGGTAGGAGCCAGCCCAACACAGCTCACACTCATTACCTCATCTGATCTTCTCCATAGCCCTGGAAGAGAAGTTTTATCCCCATTTCACAGATGGTAAGACTGTTTGTTACAGCAGTGGATCTGTAATCACTGCCGGGCTGATTCCTCCAGCTTCGAGCCCCAGAGGTGATGCGAGTTTTACACATCGTTTCACATCCAGACAACAGGAATTATAAGTGTCTCCACTGCCTTCGTAAACTTACTGAACTGTTATTTTGATTGCTTGGTATGTATTTTCCCATTTTGAAAATCTTTTATTGTTTACTTTATGACAAAAGTAATCTATGTTTTTTTAAGGAAAAAAAGCAGATGAAAGAAGATAATCTCTTCCATTGCCACTACACAGGGAAAACCACCATTTCTCTTTTGATCTACTCAATTTCATAGTTTCCCCTACTCATGGATGTATTATGTAACTATTTTTTTTTCAAAAATGGGCTGATGCATATATGTAGTTCTGAAAACTTTTTTTATTAATATTTTACAATGTACCACGAACATCTCTCTTCCATGCACATGGGCGGAAGTCCCCTACTGAAAGACAGAGTGCTGCAGGTGGGTCAAAAGGCTGCTGGTAACCGAGAGAGTGACACCTAAAGCAACGTATCAGCATAAGGTTAAAGCACATAGCCTGGCAAATGCCTGCCAGGGAAAGCAAGGTTGGCAATATTGTCATCAGAGAGATCACGATTAAAGGCCAAAGGCATTAAAGATATGGAACATCTTCTAAGTCCTTCTGGCCCCTACCTCCGCCCCTCATTCCTCTGACACCCCGCTGCCCCCTTGGGGCAAACGGATCCGGTACATCTCTTTGCATCCAGTGAAAACCACCCATTTTCTGTTTTTTCCTTAGCTCTTCCTGAGCCCTTGACATATCTCCACATTCTCTCATCATCTCCTCACTGCCCAAGTGCCTTTCCTGTAAGTTCTCCTGATAGTCCTTGGGGGAATCGTCCGTTCCCCTGTCTGTTTTTCTTTTTGCTTTCCTCGGCACGTAATCTTCAGCCGGGCGCTTTTCGGCAGCCCGTGGCTCACCCTCGGGCTTTGCCAGGGATTCTGGCTTGCCCTCACTGTGTGGTTTTCCCTCATCTTTGGACTTGCCCTGCTTTTCTTGCTTTCCCTCATCTTCTGGTTGTCCTTCATCATCTGGCTGCCCCTTACTCTGGAGCTTTCCCTCATGCCCTGGCTTCTCCTCCACTTCCAGCTTTTCTTCCTCATCTGATTTTCCTTCATCTTCTGTATCGACTTCATCTTCTGGCCTTCCTTCATTTTCCAGGTTCCCTTCATTTTCTGGCTTTCGTTCGTTTTCTTTGTAGATCTTTTCCATGTTGAGATGCTCCCTCCTTTGCCTGTCCTAGGAAATAAAAAGGAGGACTCAGATTGGGGGAAACAAAGCTTGAAAATAATTGCCTTTTATGATTTAGGATTTTCCTCACCCCATCCCGAATTACAGGTGCACTCCCACCCAGACATTTTTTCCTTTCCTTCCCACTTCACACATGTTTACATGATAACACCCTTACACAAACTCCCACAGGTGCTTCTTTCTCTATTTAAGTGGGGTGTGCAGAGAAGTGTGTAAGAGCAGCTTTGTCCTTAAACTTTGCTCTGGCGTTAGCTATGCCCGTGACAATTTTAACTGCGTAGTCCCGACTTACACTGACCTGTAGGAATCCTGGCCAGTTGCTTTTTTCCCTTGTCTGCAGCTTTAAGACTTCTAGAACCTCAGACACAATAGAATAATGGCCTCTTCTCAGATTTCAGGGCTACTCTAATACCTTCAAGGGGCTTCACAGAGGCCACGCTTCCTGTCTCTCACTTCCTTGTTCTCCCCTCGGTCCTCAACAGTCATAAAGCACCGTGTTTCTTCCCTGAGAGTCCTGACTGAGGCCACGTATTCTGAGACTGCAGTAGGGTGGCCTGGAGGAGGGTTGGCAGGTAGTGGCCTCCTCAACTTCTGCTCAAGCTTAAGTCATTCTTACTCCCAGTGGTTCCAGGACAGTTACTTTCTCCCACTGACCTGCACTGGTCCTGCAGGTCTTTTCCTCTCTTGTCTGGGTTGGTGCCTACAACCACAGACCTGAAGACCTGTGGAGAGACAGGAGACAGGGTGAAGGAAAGGTCGAGAAGTGAGCGACTGGCAACTGGGACGCTGATTCTTGTCACACTATAGTTGTCCAAACTTTCCTAAATCCCGCCACCCCCTTGCCCTTCCCTTTGCTTCTCTGATCCTCACTCTACTGCACCCCCTAACAGTCTCCATTTTTCTACCACTGGGCAGTGGCAGAGAAAGTTTACTTCCCAAAGGTTTCTATGTTTCTGAATCCTCCTCCCAAATTTCTTTCTCACTTGTTCTTGACAAAAATGAGGGAGGTTCAGGACAGTGATGTTCAGAAGCCAGATCCTGCTGTACTCAGTTATCTGCCTCCCAAACCTCCCCCTCCAGGGTGCCCAGATAGCACAAAACCCATCATGGTCTCTGAAAATGGTGACGGGAGAGTAAGGGGGCAGGGCAGAAATGTCCAGAGCATTCCTGACACCCCTTGCCTCTCCACATACACAGAAATACCACGTTTTCCGACAATGCAAGAAACAAATTATTTCCAAATTCAGTAAACATTTTGGCTCATGGTATCTTCGCTCAGTCCTCCCTAGTTCAGAAGCCACTCCTCCGCAAAAGGGAGCTGGTCTCCAGAACGAACCTCTGTCCCCCTCCCTTGCAGCACCTCCCCCTCCCCCCCTACTTGCAGCCCACCATTTCCGGCTCCAAAATGGACGGAAGGTGAGGAAAAGATGCAGAGAGCGCAGGCCCTCCCCACCTCGGGTTCACAGGCTGTGCCCTCTCCCGCTGCCCTGCAGAGATCAGGCCATTTCCTCGCTATCGCCGTCCCCCTCTCCCGGCCCTCTCCGTCAGTGAGATAGCCTACCTCCTAGGAGATCCCAACGGGTACCCATTCTCAACCCCTGGTCCCTCTCCATCTCCTCCCGCCAAGCCCTCCGTTTCTTGCACCAAACATATGGCCATCGGGGAAGGAAGGGGTAGAGAGAATCCAGTCCGGGACCCGCTCTGGTCTTTGCCCTCTGCCACCCCCCACCCCAGGGGTCCGCAGGTGCCTGTGGATTTGTGGTCATTCCAAAGAGATGCCTCCTTCTCCTCCCATTTCTTTCTGCCATAAGCCCACACTTACCCAGGGAAATAAGAGATGGTACCCAGATCTCTCCCCCAACACTCATACAATTTCCTGCGCCAAAATGAATGGGGGTGAGAGGGGGTGGCATCTGGAAAGCACACCAGATTCTCTGTAGCCTCTGCCAGTTACCACCCCTATCCCAGCGCACACCCCCCCCCCCCCCCGCTTCTCCTCCAGCTTGTACCTACCTGCAGGGCTCTAGGGCAGTTGCCGCTCTGTCCCTCAGTCTGAAATCTTTCTCCACGGAAATGGGGAGCTGGTACCTGGAGGAGAGGGACTTCTGCACACGTCGGCTTCTGATCACGTGAAAGAAACGTCACCAGTGGGCTCGGGTCCCTGGTTCCCCTCCCACCAGCAGAAAGTGCGTCAGGAGCCAGCCCACTTCTTCCCTTGACTAGCCTGCTCCCGCCTCGCAGCGCTGAAGTCCCCTTCTTTCACGGCCTTTTTTTTTTTTTTTTTTTTTTTTTTTTTTGGTCTTTCCTAATCCCACAGGTCAAATGTGGCCCCTTCTCTCTGTGGTATGTGTTTGTTCTATCTTATCAAGGAAGGGCTACATCTCCTAGGGCAACTGGCCATTGGTACATCTTTGAGGAATTTTTTCTTTCTCTTCTTTGATCTCAAAGCACCTACCCCCTCAATCTACTTCTCCACTCAGCCACTGTTGTTCATTTCTTCTCTCCTCCAGACCTTCATACAATAGGTGCATGGTGGATTGGCAGGCAGGGAAGCAGATAGCTGAAATGGGGATTTTATTTGCTCCTAAATATTTTTTCCAGTTTTATTTAATTTACTGCCCCTCAGCATGGATTATTCTTATAAGCAAAAAAATTAAATAAACCTATTTTCATTTGGGGCAAAGAATGTGTTTAAGATAGAACCCCCCCAACAAGATTCCAAAATTAAGTTCATTGCATTAATTTTCACTATATAGAAAATGGATTCAGTTAGGTACACACAAAATATTTTTCTTAATTTTCATAAATAGGTAGTTCTGTCATGTTCTACTAACAATACATGTGTTTATTGTGCCCAAACAATCACTGAGTGTTAAGTAGACTCTCTGGAATCTGATGGCAGACACAGTATCAATCTTGAAAATTTGGCCCATGGCTATCTTCTTTCAGAGATTTAGCTGTTGTGCAAAGGCAGCTGAGGATCTGAGGGATGCAGACATGGTCTGATTTTTCCTGTCCTTTCAAGAGGGGAGGAATATGCAATTTCCAGGCCCCTTCTCACCTTCCAGAGGCTCTCATCCTTTGCATACAAGAACCTGACTATTGCTTACTCTAAAACATACACGGAGAGATGACCAAGGTGTCAGGAATGCTCTGGACATTTCTGCCCTGCCCCCTTACTCTCTCGTCACCATTTTCAGAGACGTGATGGGTTTTGTGCTATCTGGGCACCCTGGAGGGGGAGGTTTGGGAGGCAGATAACTGAGTACAGCAGGATCTGGCTTCTGAACATCACTGTCCTGAACCTCCCTCATTTTTGTCAAGAACAAGTGAGAAAGAAATTTGGGAGGAGGATTCAGAAACATAGAAACCTTTGGGAAGTAAACTTTCTCTGCCACTGCCCAGTGGTAGAAAAATGGAGACTGTTAGGGGGTGCAGTAGAGTGAGGATCAGAGTAAATGTCTTTGGATCCTTCCCTCCCTCCCCCAAATTCCCACAGAAGTTAGTCAACCCCAGCAGAGATGGAATGCTGTCCTGACAATTGGAAACCAGAACAGATCCCTTCCATACTCCTGCAGCAGAGGGTTTCCATAAAGCCCAGAGAAGTGATGGCTGAAGGGAGAGCCTCCATGCTTGGCCGCTCTCTGCCCTTATTCACAGTGCCCAGGGAAGCTTCTCTGACCCTGTCTGCTGCCAACCACTAGACTTAGGAGGTGCAGCCTGATGGATTTCTCAACTCCAATATCTTCACCTTCAGGGCACCTGGGAGGAGCCTAGCCACGCTGCAGGATTGCTGCCTCTCAGTCCCTACCCACTGTTGTGCCCTCTGAGTCAGATTTGTTTCGGTGTCTAAGGAAGTCTGACATGCTGACTGTACTGATTGACCTAGACCTGGTGTTCTCAACCGAGGAAGTCTGCGGACCCCCTGAAATGATATGCAAGTGTGCATATGTTTAGAAGATAGTAGAGTAGGTACACTTGTGAAAAGATCTGTACCCTAGGAACCTAAGAAACCCTGACACATGAGCAGATTGACATCCTGAAGAAGCAGAAGC
This sequence comes from Ursus arctos, assembly GCF_023065955.2. Lineage (NCBI taxonomy): Eukaryota > Metazoa > Chordata > Mammalia > Carnivora > Ursidae > Ursus > Ursus arctos. Next base: position 79,641,407 of record NC_079873.1, read on the forward strand.
TATAGGTAGAGAAAAGGCAGAGGAGATGGAGAATAAGCTATTTGGGGTGAGATAGAAAAAGGAAGAAACAAATAGCAGGTGAGCTATGTTAAAGGGAGAGAGCACTATCTCCTTGGGTTCCAGTGTTCTTAACTAGAGAATCCTCTGAATCCCCTGGAATTATATTCAAAATGATGTGTGTGTGTGTGTGTGTGTGTGTGTGTGTGTGTGTGTGTGTGTGGTTGGGGGAGAGATGAGATACGTACTTTGTTGCTGGGTGTATGCATTTGCCTAGGATCAGATCCATTGGTATCATTGGATGCTCAGAGGGGTATGTGATATAAAGGATGTGAAGGCGAACTGGCCTAGAGAACATACTTGTATACATCTTTTTTCAAATAAGACTATATTTTAGGAGACATTAACGTAACATAAAACTTAGCCATTTTAAAGTGTACAACTGAGTGACATATAGTGCATTCACGATGTTGGGAAACCATTTCCTCTATCTAGTTCCAAAATATTTTCATTAACTCTGAAGGAGACCCCATACCCTTTACTACTAATTTTTCCCTTCCTCCAGTCCCTAGCAATGACTAATCTGCTTTGTCTCCATGGGATTACCCATTTTATATATTTTATATAAATGGAATCATGCAATATGTGACTTTTTATGTCTGGCTTCTTTCACTTAGCATGTTTTCAAGGTTCATTCACATTGTAGCATGTATAGTATTTCATTCCTTTTTATGGCTGAGTAATATGTCATTATATGCTCATATTGTATTTTGTTTATCCATTCGAACATTGATGGATATTTGGGTTGTTTCTACATTTCAACCATTGTAAATGCTGTCTTAAACACTTCTGCATAAGATTTTGTGTGGATGTACATTTTTATTCTCTTGGGTATATATCTTAGAATGGAATTGCTGGGTCATGTGGTAATTCCATGTATAACTTTTTGAGGAAATGCCAAACTGTTCCACAGTGGCTGCAACATTTTGCACTCCTACCAACAATGCGTGAGGGTTCCCATTGCTCTACATTCTCAAAATCAATTATTAATTTTTCATTTTTTCAAATTTTGCATTTTCCTAATGACTAATGATATTGAGCATCTTTTCACATATTTATTGGGTATTTCTGTATCTTCTTTGGAGAAATATCTATTCAAAACTTTTGCCTATTTTTTATATTGGGTTGTTTGTCATTTTCGTGTTGAATTGTAAGAGTTCTTCATATATTCTGGATACAGATCCTTTCCAGATATATGATTTGAAAATATTTTCTTCCATTCTGTGGATTGCCTTTTTACTTTCTTGATAGTGCCTTTTTATTCACGTAAGTTTTTAATTTGTATGAAGTCCAACTTATATATTTTTTCTTTTTGTTGTTCTTGCTTTTGGTGTCATATCTAAAAATCCATTACCAAATCCAAGGACATGAAGATTTACCCCTTTGTTTTCTTCTAAGAATTTTAAAGTTTTGACTCAAATATTTAGGTCTTTGATCATTTTGAGTTAATTTTTATATGCGGTGTGAGTTTCTTTTTGTAAATGGCTTTGTAAGATTTAAAGGTTCTTTTGATGGCAGAACACAACACACTGTCACAAAAATAGATAGAAGGCAGAACTCTTTGTTACTTACAGCTTCAAAAGAGAAAAGGTTGCCAGGCAGAGCCGCACAGGTTACGCCTGGATAACAGAAAGTTTGATCTCTAGGGGCAGCTTTTGTATTACAAGTGGGTTGGGGTTAGCTAGATTTTTTCTGAGTCTCTGAGGATTGGCTAATTTGAATAATATCTCAGGCTCGGGGGCATAGAGGTTGTCCTTACTTGTCTGTGACCTGGCCCCTGGGCAAAGAGGGCTGGTGCATAGTGTCCCAGAGTGTGAATGTATGATATGGGAAGTGGCTGGAGTGTGTACTTCATCAGCTGCTCAAGAAGGGCAACAAACCGGCCTCTAGCCAGGGCCTCAAAATTGCCTCAAGACAGTATTTTTACAAAAAAGATGGGATATTCGAATGGCTCAAATAGTAGAAAAGACTTACACAGAGTAGGGCGTAAGTCGACATGTTTTTATGAGAGTAAAAAGGAGGAAAACAAGTAGAAGTATAAGAAGTCCTTCTAGGCCAGCCATAACCAAGTTAGTTGAGGGGTGGTCTAGGAGGTAGTTGCCTCCTGAGGAAAGCAATAATCTCCATTCATTTTTAGAACGGCAGTGCAGAGGTATGTAGTATACCTTTGGCAGAGAGCAAAACATATACCAGCTTCATGGGCAAAGTAAACAATGAACTCAAGAAATGTAATAGAATCCCTAATATCAAAGGAAGAAAAGCAATCAATATATTGTGTTTAATTTGTCATTATCTTTGGAAAGGCAGCATTTAGGCATTGTTGAGATGATAGTCTCACTGTGTGGCGTGAAGTCTTCCTCTGGGTAGAGAGCAAAGTCATCTCCAATGGTGAGATGTTGGACTGAGACAATGTCATCTGAAGCAACATCATTTCTAGTAGTAAGCTTCTGGGTTGAGGTGATGTCATCTAGGATGTGGGATTGGGATCTCCTTTCCAAGTAGATACCTACTCGGGTTGATGTGAGTCATGTTTTTGTGGTTCTGGTATTATAAGGAGGCTGAGGTGTTCATAGACTTTGAAGGCAATGATGGGCCTGGGAGATTGACTTGCAAATTTTTTTAGATAATGGTAAATTATCATAACATTAAAAATTCCCTCTTAACCATATTTTAGTATATGTGTCAGTGGCATTAAGTACACTCACACTGTTGTGCAACCATCACCACCATCCATCTCCAGAGCTTCCTCCATCTTCCCAAACTGAAATTTTGTACCCATTAAACTAACTCTCTTTGCCCCACTCCCTGCACCCCCTGGCAAACACCATTCTGCTTTCCGTCCCGAAGAGTTTGACTACTCTAGGTATTTTGCATAAATGAAATCACGAATCATTTTCTGTCTGGCTTATTTCACTTAGCATAATATCTTCAAGGTTCATCTGTGCTGTAGCATGTGTCAGAAATTCATTCCTTTTTAAGGCTGAATAATGTTCCATTATATATATATATATATATATATATATATTTTTATCTATTCATCTGTCAATGGACACTTGGGTTATTTCCATCCCCCCCAGTTTTATCAAGAAATAATTGACATACATCACTGTATAAATTTAAGATATATAGCATGATGGTTTTATTTACATATATTGTGAAATGATTACCACAGTAAGTTTAGTTAACATTCATCATCTCATATAGATACAATAAAAAGAAAAGAAAAGAAAAGAATTTCTCCTTGTGATGAGAACTCTTAGGATCTACTCTCTTAACAACTTTCCTATAAATCATACAGCATTGTTAACTATAGTCATCATGCTTTACATTACATCCCCATGACTTATTTATTTTATAACTGGAAGTTTGTAACTTTTGACCACTTTTCTCCCATTCCCCTTCCCCCCACTCCCACCTCTGATAACCACAAATCTGATCTGTTTTTCTGAGTTTGGTGGATTTAATGTATGTCATCAATGTTTTATAGTTTTCAATGTGCAGGTCTTGAATCTCTTTTGTCAAATCTACCCTGAAATATTTCATATTTCTGATACTATTGTAAATGATACTGGTTTAGATTTTAATCTGGCTGTTCATTGCTTGTAGAGGACTGAATAATTTCCCCCCAAATTCATATCCACCCGGCACTTCACAACGCGACCTTATTTGTAAATCAGGTCTTTGCAGATGTAATTAATTAAGAATTGAGATGAGGGGTCCCTGGCTGGCTCAGTCTGTAGAGCATGCAACTCTTGATTTCGGGGTTGTGAGTTCGAGCCCCACGTTGGGTATGGAGGTTACTTAAAAATAAAATCTTAAAAACAAAAGAATTGAGAGAGATCATATTGGCTTAGGGTAGGCCCTAAATCCAACTGATGTAACCTTAGAAGAGACAAAGAGCATGTAGACAAACAGAAGAGAAACAGAAATTGGAGTTATGCTGTCACACACCAGGCAATGCCTGGGGCCACTAGAAACTGGAAGAAGTAAAGAAGGATTCCTTTCTAGAGACTTCAGAGAGAACGTAGCACTGCTGATAACTTGATTTGGACTTCTGGCCTACAAAACTATAAGATAATACATTTCTCGGATTTTTTTAAGCCACCAAGTTTATGGTAATTTGTTATGGAAGTCTCAGAAAATTAGAAATACAACTAAATTGATATTTCAATCTTGTATCCTCTAACCTTTCTGAACTCATTTATTAGTTCTGGTAGCTTTTTTTTAAAGATTTTATTTTTAAGTAATCTCTACACCCAACAAGGGGCTTGAACTCATAACCCCAAGATCAAGAGTTGCACACTCCACCAACTGAGCCAGCCAGGTGCCCCATAGGTCTAGTAGCTTTTTGTATATTACAAAAAATTTCTACATAGATAATTGTTTTCTATGAATATTTTCTATTTCTTCCTTTGCTATCTGTATGACTTATTTATTGCTCTTATTGTGCTGGCTAGAACTTCTAATACAACGTTGAATCTAATTTGTGAGCATGTCTATTTTGCCTTGTTTTTCATCTTAGGGAGGAAACATTTGGTCTTTATGTATATATCATTATTTTTTTTTGTAGATGTATCTTATCAGGTTGAGGAACATCTCTTTTATATGTGGTTGCTGAGTATTTTAATCAGTAATATATATTTTTTTACTTTTAGCAAATGTTTTTTCATTAGCCACTGAGATGATCATATGTTTTTTCTCTTTTATGTTAGTGTGGTGAATTACAATGATTTTCAAATATTAACACTACCTTGAATCCTTGGGATAAAACTTACCTGGTCATGGTATATTGTATGTATTAATGGATTCTATTTTGCTAAAGTTTTATTAAGAATTTTTGCATATATTTCATGAGGAGATTAGTTTGTGGTTATCTTTCCTTGTAGTAAAATTGTCTGGTTAATTATCTGGGTAATTCTAGCCTCATAGGGTGACTTGGGAGCTATTCCTTCCTCTTCAATTTTCTGAAAGATTTTGCGTAGAATTGGTGTTATGTAATTTTTAAATGTTTGGTGGAATTACCAGTTAAGCCATCTTGACTCAGAATGTTTTTTGGAGGAGGTGTTTTAAATAAAATTTCCATTTATTTTCATGGTGAGCATAGCTTAATGTATAGAATTGTCAGATCACTATATTGTACACCTGAAACTAATATAACAGCAGATATTAAACATACTTCAAAAAAAACTTTTAAAAACTTCTATTTATTGGGTGCCTGGGTGGCTCAGTGGGTTTAAGTGTCTGCTTTCGGTTCACATCATGATCCTGTGCTTGCTCTCTCTCTCAAATAAATAAATAAATAAAAACTTTAAAAATTTTTCTGTTTATTTAATAGCTGTAGAGATTTCTTCTATTCTAATATATATGTTCAGTGCTATAAATTTCTGCCAGAGTGGTCATTTTGCCACATCTCATAAATTATCATATGTTGAATTTTCATTTTCATTCTGTTCAAAGTGCCTTATAAGTTCCTCTTCGATTTCTTCTTTAGGTTATTTAGACATGTGTTGCTTGATGTTAATTTAATATTTGGGATTTTCCAGATATTTTTCTGTTATTTGTTTCTCATTTAATTCCATTGTGCTCAGAAAACATACATTTTATGATTTGAATCCTGTTAATGTTATTGAGACTTATCTTATGGCCCTGAATACGGACTATCTTGGTAAAAGTTCCATGTGCAAATGAAACAAATGCACATTCTCTTGGTGGTGGTGGCAAGTTCTACCATAGTCAACTAGATAAGTTGGTTCATAGTGTTTTTCAAGTCATATATGCACTTGCTGATGGTCTACTTGTTCTATCAGTTTTTTAGACAAGGTGTTGATATCTCTGACTGTAATTGTGGATTTCTCTGTTTCTCATTGCAGTTCTATCAGTTTTTGCTTCATGTATTTTAAAGCACTGCAATATGTGAATGTTTAGGATTGTCATGTCCTCTTGACAAACTTAACACTTAAACTTATGTAGTAACTGTAATATCCCTGGTATTATTCTTTGCTCTGAGATTTATTGTATCTGATACCAATATAGCCACTCAAGCTTTGATTGATGTTAAGATTATTCATCTTTTTCTATTTCTTTACTTGTAATCAATTTGTATCTTTAAATTTAAAATAAGGTGTTTATAGGTAGCATGTATTTGCCTTCCTTCTCTACACAATCTGACAGTCTCTGCTTTATAATTGAGGTATTTAGACCATTTACATTAATCTGATTATTGATATTGATATGTTTGTTTAAATCAACCATCTTGCTATTTGTTCCCATTTGTCCCATCTGCTCATTGTTCTTTTTCCTCTAACATTTTAAAAAGATTTTACTTATTTATTTGTCAGAGAGAGAGAGAGCACAAGCAGGGGGAGTGGCAGGCAGAGGGAGAAGCAGGCTCCCCGCTGAGCAAGGAGCCCGATGTGGGACTCGATTCCAGGACCCTGGGATCATGACCTGAGCCGAAGGCAGACACTTAACCCACTGAGCCACCCAGGTGTCCCTTCCTCTAACATTTTTGATTGACTATTTTGAAGATTCCATTTTATCTCATATTTTGGCTCATCAGCTACAACTTTTTTCATGATCACTTTAAGGTTTATAATATCTATTTTTAACATTTCAGAATGTACCTTCAAAGGATATTCATGTATAGAATAAGAACTTCAAAATGCTGTACTTCCATTCCCCCTCTCCTGGTCTTTGTGCTATTATTGACATACATTTTACTTCTCCATATGTTCTAAATCCTACAATACAAAGTAAGCTGGGGGCAATCAGAATGCTCATATTATTTGTTTCTACTTTCGCAAGGAACTTTCCCCCCAACTGTCTGATGTTAAATAACTGAAAACTGTTGTTTCATGTATTTTGTCCAGGTTTTAGTGGTTTCAGTTAGGGAGATAAACCCAGACCCCGTTATTCTATTTTCATTTGAAGTATAAATTGTAGCTTGGTGTTTTATTTTTTTAAAGGTTTTATTTAACTATTTGAGAGAGAGAGAGAGAATGAGCGGGGTGAAGGGCAGAGGGAGAAGCAGACTCCCTGCTGAGCAGGGAGCCTGATGCGATGTGGGGCTCAATCCTGGGACTCCAGGATCCCGACCTCAGCCGAAATCAGACACTTAACTGAAACAGCCAGGTGCCCCGTAGCTTGGTGTTTTAAATGATAGGTAATCATGAAGGTTTTATTTCACCTCTAACCAAAGTTTCTTTTGCTATCTGAACTTCCTGGAAGAGTCCAGGGTCTGTGTATTCTCCCCGCTCTGCCTCTGACTAGAACGTTCAAATTGCACTGCTTTCTTTGGTCACAAGGTGGCCCTTAAATTCATTTTCTGAATTTCTTTCAACTGACTTGATTTTTTTTAAGAAAAAAAATTATTTTTATTCAAAAGTCATGAATTATCTGCGTCATTATCTCAATTTTGTTAGAAATACATAATAATTCAAAGATGTGCATACGTGTTTATCATTTGCTGAATACCAGTAAATCCATACTTATTTTGTGGTTTTTCATTCACCAAATATCTACTAGATGTAGATAGGAAAGCTGATGCTAATATTGACAATCAAGTGTAGGAAGTATGGTGGGGCATAAGCTTCTCTGTTCATCAGTCTTCCTGCCCTTTCAACTCTAGCCTTTATCTTTATAAACTTCTGCCCTGCTTGAATGTGCCTTGTGTCTCAAGGACCTGGAAGAGGGAGAGTTTTGGAATTGCTTAGGCATCTGATTCATGATGTATGGGGTTTGCTGTGTTACATGTTTGCACCTGCCAAACCATTTTTCTCTTTGGTTTCATAACTGCTATATTCCAGAGCAGAGGTTGGCAAACTTTTTTTGTTCGGGCCAGATAATAAATATATAGGCTTTGCAGTCAGGCCATGCTGTTTCTTTCACAACTACTTGACTCTGCTACTGTAGTGCAAAATCAGCCAAAGACAGTATGTAAATTCCTACATATGGCTGTATTTCAATACAACCTTATTTATGGACACCAAAAGCTGGATTTCATACAATTTTTACATGTCAAAAAATATTCTTGATTTTTTCAACCATTTGAAAATGTGAAATTTAATCTTAGCTCATTGGCCACAAAAATAAGCAATAGGCCAAATCTGGTTCATGGACTGTGGTTTGCCAACTTCTGTTTTAGAATCCTAACTTTTTTTTAAGATTTTATTTATTTGAGAGAGAGAGCATGAGATGGGGGAGGGTCGGAGGGAGAAACAGACTCTCTGCTGAGCAGGGAGCCGATCCTGGGACTCTCGGATCATGACCTGAGCAAAAGGCAGTCACTTAACCAACTGAGCCACCCAGGTACCCTAGAATCCTAACTTCTAAGTTTATTTCCATACAAGACTGTCTTCATACATGGCATGTATTTCACCTACATTGCACACTCCAAGGCAATTTCATTTCTCAAGTTCTATTGAGACACTTAAACCCAATAGTCCTCCAATGGGCTTCTTGTAATTACCCACATTTGGGTATCCACTGAACTCATGGACATAATCTCCTGGCATCCAACTCAATATGTTGGTTCTTTACATTCATAGGTTTCAGGGAGCTCGGATAAGGAAGGACTGTCTCAGACTTAAAGTGAACTGTGTCCCATTACACATCTTTAATATAGTCTAATGAGCTAAGGTTTTTAAGATTTTATTTGACAGAGAGAGACCCAGCAAGAGAGGGAACACAAGCAGGGGGAGTGGGAGAGGAAGAAGCAGGCTTCCCGCTAAGCAGGGATCATGACCTGAGCCTAAGGCAGATGCTTATGACTGAGCCACCCAGGTGCCCCTGAACTAAGGTTTCTTAGAAAAGAACTACACATCTAAGGAAAGAGAGAACTAGACAGATAAGGTCTTTTCATGAAGCTAAAAAGGGAGAGGACTTATTCACACTTTCACTTTAGAGTGAGGATTCAATTTATTGAGTGTACCAGAAAAAAAATCAGTGGGACTTTTTCACCTTGAGGATTCCTGAACATCAATACCCAGGGGAGATGGAAATGGGGCAAAGTAGCAGAGGAATGGAAATACCTATGCCTTAGTCCACATAAAGACCCAGCTCTGGAAACTTCCCCAAATAGCTGAAGGGAATAAAGTGTTGGGTCATGTACATTCCAGTGGGAACAAAAACTTGGGAGATAACATAAACTTACTGCTTCATCAAGTACACAAGGCAGCCCTTGGAGTTATCATCATCTTGCTGATATGCATGATTTTTTTTGTAAGTATGGTTCTTAAAGAGATGTGTCTCTTATCATTATTAGGTTTATACTTCTAAATAGGAGATCCACAGGTAAGCTAAAACTGAGATTGTGTCACTACTGTTTAGGTTAAGTGCTCATATTGCTTTTATCAGGTGGCCAAGCCCTTTCACTAGGTAATAGGTATTTAGTTCTGAAATGAGAAAATATAAATAAAAAATAAAAATTATTCATAATTCTACCATAAAGAGATAAACACTTTAATTTTTTACTTTTTATACGTAAACTGTGTGCTCATATATAAAATATAGAAGATGTGAAATAAAAGAGAATACAGAGAATGTCTTTTAAACTGCTTTATTAACTTCACAATATATAATGAACATCTTGCCATGCAATAGGGTAAAACTCCCCTGCTGACAGAATCTTACATTTTGGGTCAAAATACAACATTTAATTAGAAGCTGGCTGTAGGAGACCCACAAGAGACATATAACACCAAAAGGTTTACAACAAAGGTACACTGAGAACATTAAGTTTAGGAAGCAGGTGTGTCTTCCTATTAACTTCAGGTTAAACATCAGGATTCAAGGCATAAGGCAAAACTCATCATGATGGTCATGGTGAGGAGGGTCAGTGCTAACTGCCCGCAGACTATAACTGAATTGCTTTTCCCTCAGCTTTTCCATCAGCTGTCTCATCTCCTCCCCCATCCTTTCCATATTCTCTTCTCTCATTCTTGCCTGTGGTTCTCCAAGCCTCTGAATCATGTCCCACCTATACTGCAGGACAGGCTGCCTAACACGGAACCGCCTACGATTTACTCTAGGCACAGAATATTCACCAGCTTCCAAAGGGAGAGCCAAGGGCTCTCCTTTATTAGCAACTTGCTCCTTTTCATCCTTTTTTTCATTTTCCTGTTTGCCATTGTCCACGTTGAGATTTTTTACTGCTTGTTCCTCTTTGGACGCCATTGCTCCTGAGAGACAAAAGAGAAAGAATTATATTCTTAGTGGACAGATCAGCACCGAGGACAGAGGCCCTACTACGCACATTCCAAGACTCAGAGCCCTGGATCTCTCAGGCTTTTTAAAATTTCATTTTCCCACCTGAGAGGCTCCCTACGCCCTCTAGGGGGCCCCCGGTCCGAGCCCTCCCCCATCCCCGTCGCTCCTCTCCCCTCCCCCACCCTCGCCCAAAGCCCACCATTTTCCCTGCCGATCCCTGCCCAGGCCTCTGCAGGAACCAAGATGGAGGACCGGCTGGGGCGGGGGGGGGGAGAGGGAAGTTGGGGTCTCAGGCTTTCCACACGTTCCCCCCGGCCCCACTGTGCCCCGCACCGACCTGGGCCTATCCTTGCAGTCTCCTCCTCCTCCCGATTCTTGCCGAGAGTGCGCCGCCGCGACACTTAGACCTGCACACCTGCAGAGGGCCGGGGTGGGGGGCAGCCGGGGCTGCTGCAGCCGAGCGCTCCGCGCCCACCCGACGCTACCCAGCCCCTCCCGGACCCCCCACGGCCGCCTCGCCCCCACACCCAGCCGCCCCATCCCCCGCGCTGACCACCATTTTCTACATCAAGAAGGACGGGGGCAGGACGCGGCGTGCACTAGGCAGGTGTTTCCGAAGGGTCATCGCCTCACCGCCGTCCAGCCCTCGGCCTACCTTTTGCAGCGGCCAAACGCGGGCTGCTGTGGGGCGTGGGGGCTGCGGTCCTCGCGCCGCTTCGCCCCGGGGCAGCCGGACCCCCAGCAGGGCTCCGCGAGCCGCGTGGGCTGTCCCACAGCAAGCCCAGAGAACGCTCCCCCTCCTCCCGGTCCCTTACCTGCTTCCCCTTCGCCTCCGATTCTGGGGCCGCCTCTGGCGCGCACGTCTTCAGGGCCACCGGGAGCAGGTAGCGAGAAGTGAGCGAGCGAGGGCCGGTCTGACGCTACAGCTGGGCGCGGGAGTCAGCGGCGGCGGGTCACGTGAGGCTTTCGTCACCGCGAGCGGCCCCGCCCCCAGCCCGTGCAGGCTTCTGCCCGCGAGGTGGCGCCCAGCCGGTTGGCCCGCCTGGCACCTCTCTGCTGCCGCGTTCTTCTTAACAGCACCGGCCTGGGCTCTGTGGCTCTCCCTTCTTTGCATATTCCTGGGCCTTTCTCTGCCTGCTGGGGAAGGGCAGTATCTTCTCAGGGACCTGTTGGCCATTCCCAGTTCTTCCCTGGGGACTTGCCTCTTCCTCTCCTCTGCCCCAATGATATGCCTTCTTCCACTTACTGTCCTTTCTGCTACCAATGTTGTCCATTTCCCCTCCACTAAAATGTGTAGAAAAGATGTGTCAGGAATAGTCCAGGAGAGTGGATTTTAAAAAATCTTAATATCTGTTTTGTTCCTTTTATGTTAAGCCCTCAAAAATCAATATACTTTTTCTTAAAAGATTTTATTTATTTATTTGTCCAAGAGAAAGAAAGAGAGCAGAAGCAGGCAGAGCAGGCAGAGGGAGAAGCAGGCTCTCTTGGCTGTGCAAGGAGCCGGATGGGGGACTTTATCATAAGACCCTGGGATTATGACCTGAGCTGAAGACAGAGGCTTAACCGACTGAGTTACCCAAGCGTCCCAATATACTTTTTTTTTTTAAAAAAATAAGTTATTTTAATTTGAAAAGTAGAATTAAAGTTGGGGCAAAAAAAACCAACCACCTGTCTTTCTGCTAAATCTTTATATAAATATAGACTATACAGGCAGCTTCTTTTTTTGGAACTTGGAAAAAGACAGGGCAGCTGATGGCTCCTCTTGTTAGGGGCCCCTAGATCCATGAGGCCCTTCCATGAGGTGCCAATGTGTCAGTAGTGCAGCAGAGTCTTGATGAATTTTCAGTACCAAAACAACACCAGAAATGAAAATTCTTTCACAGATTTCTGGTTTAAAAGGCAATAGGTAAGTCTTTATTTGCAAATCACATGATCATGTATTTAGAGAATCCTAAGAGATCTACAATAAACCTACTGTGGAACTAGTACTTTAATTCAATGGGGTTGCAGCTATAGATGGATGTAAAAAAACTCAATTGTATTCTTATGTGCTAGTGATGAACAATTGGAAATTGAAATTGTGTATATTTTAGATAGATAGATAAATATAGATGTAAAGATATAAGATAGACCAAGGTCCTGGATCAGAAAATTCAGTTCTGTTAAGGCATCAATTATCTCCGAATTAATCTATAAATTTGGTGCAGCCAAAATAAAAATTTTAGCAGACATCTTTGTATAACTTGACAAAATTACCCCTCAAATTATATGGAAATTGGAAGGACCTAGTATAGACAATATTTTTTTAAAAAACCCACAAATGTGGAAAATTATATTACCTGATTCCTGGACTGAAGATGCAGTAATAAAGGTAGTATAGTAAGGGAGTATACACAGACAATGAATTTAAAATTAAAAACTTCTGCTGTGGGAAAGATATGGTTAAGAAAATGACGTGGGAAGCTGAGAAAAAATATTTTCAATAGGTGTAACCAACAAAGGGTTTGTATCCAGAAGATATATAAAGGCCTCCTGAAATTCAAAATAAGGCAAACAATGCAATGAAAAACAATCAACAGGTTTGAACAAGCATTTCACTAAAGTACATGTACAAATCCCCAAAGAGCTCATGGAAAGAAGCTCAATGTCATTAATCATCAGGAAAATGTAAAACAAACAAAAACAATGAAATAACCACAACATGGCCATCAGAATTGCTAAAATTAAAAAGTCTGACAATCCCAAGTATTTTTGAAGATATGGAACAACTGGAAATCTCATTCCTCATTCATTGCTGGTGAGAAGTTCAACCACTTTGAAAGGCTTTTTGATAGTTTCTTGAAAAGTTAAACTTACACTTACCATATGTCCAAAAAATTCCACTCTTAGGAATTTTCCCAAACAAAATTCAAACCATGTTTCCTCAAAAAGATTTGTATAGGGGGATGCCTGGGTGGTTCCGTTGGTTAAGCATCTGCCTTCCACTCAGGTCATGATCCCAGAGTCCTAGGATCCAGTCCGGAATCCAATCACGCTTTTTGCTCAGCGGGGAGCCTGCTTCTCCCTCTGCCTGCTGCTCCCCCTGCTCGTGCTCTCTCTCTCTCTCTCTCTGACAAATAAATTAAATCTTTTTTTAAAAAAGATTTGTATAAGAATGTTCATGGCAATTTCATCTAGGATAGCCCCAAAGTGGATACAATCCAGATGTCCATCAACAAGTAAATGTATAGGGGCGCCTGGGTGGCGCAGTCATTAAGCGTCTGCCTTTGGCTCAGGGCGTGATCCCAGAACGCTGGGATCGAGCCCCACATCAGGCTTCTCCGCTAGGAGCCTGCTTCTTCCTCTCCCACTCCCCCTGCTTGTGTTCCCTCTCTCGATGGCTGTCTCTCTCGGTCAAATAAATAAATAAAATATTAAAAAAAAACACAAGTAAATGTATAAACAAATTGTGATGTATTCATATGTTAGGGTACTACGAAGGCATAAAAACGAACAAACTACTGGTATAAGCAATAACATAGATAAATCTCAAAAAATATTATACTCATGGGGTGCCTGGTTGGCTCAGTCCTTAAGCGTCTGCCTTTGGCTCTGACTGGGGTCATGGTCCCTGGGTCCCTGCTTGGCAGGAGTCCTGCTTCTCCCTCTCCCACTCCCCTTGCTTGTGTTCCCTCTCTCGCTGTCTCTCTCTCTCTCAAATAAATAAATAAGTAAAATCTTTAAAAAAATATTATACTCAGGGAAAGATCTCAGACACAAAAGAGTGCATTCTGTTTGGTTCCATTTATATAATGCTTTGGAAGAGGCAAAACTAATTTATATTGATACAAATTGGATGAAATCAGTGTTTGCCTGGCTTGAAGGTTGGAATTTTTCTGAGTGTAAAAGGGGAAATAACAGAACTTTCTCAACAGGGGTAAATGTTCTGTGTCTTGATGGGATAGTGACTCCGCTGGCGAATACATTTGTTGAAATCACTGAACTGTATAGATAAAATGTATGCATCTTATTGTATGTAAATTATATCCCAATAAAGTTGATTAAAAATCAAATATCTAGAAATAAATCTAATTAAATACTTGGCAGACCTCTACACTAAAAATTATAAAATAATTTTAAGAAACATTAAAGAAGACCTAAATGAGTGTAGAGATATACTGGTTTCATGGATTGAAAGAGTCAATATTTTAAAGTCAATTATTCCTAAATTGATCTATAAATTCAATGCAATCCATATAAAAATCTCAACTGGTTATTTTTTGTTGGTAGGCAGATTTCAACTATGTATATGAAAATGCAAAAAACCAAATGCAGCCAAGAGAACCTTGAAGAAGGGAGCACCAAAACTTCCACCAGTAGATACCAAACTTAATACAATGCTATAGTGAGTAAATTCTGAATAAGTAGTGTGATATTGTCTCAAAGATTAGCATATTTGTGTACATACACATGCATGTGCAGACCTGTGAAACATACCTACACATACTGTCGATTTATGGCAAAGATGACACTGCAGTGAAAGGGGAAAAGGATTTTTTCCCTAAAAAGTGGTAACAGAGCAGACGGATATCCATATGTGAAAAAAAAAAATCTATGTCGACTCTACCCTAAATAACACACAAAATAAACTCCCAATGAATTGCAGATCTAAATGGGAAAGATGAAAATGTCATTCTACAGGAATGACAGAGATACACAAGAAATCATCTTCGTGACTTTGGAGTAGGCAGTGTTTTTTTTTTCAATTTTTTATTTAAATTCTAGTTGGTTAACATACAGTGTAATGTTGGTTTCAGGAGTAGAATTCAGTGATTCATCATACAACACCCAGTGCTCATCATATCAAATGCCCTCTTTTTTAAAACATATTTTATTTATTTGAAGAGAGAGAGAGCACGAGTGTGGGTGGAAGGGCAGAGGGAGAGGGAGAAGCAGACTCTGCAGTGAGCAGGGAGCCTGATGCAGGGCTTGATCCCAGGACCCTGAGATCATGACCTGAGCCGAAGCTGGACACTTAACTGACTGAGCCACCCAGGTGCTCCTCAAGTGCCCTCCTTAATACCCTTCACCCATCTAGCCCATCCCCACCCACCTCCTTCCATCACCCTTCAGTTTGTTCTCTATCTTTAAGAGTCTGTTATAGTTTGTTTCCCTCTCTCTTTTTTCTTTTTCTTCCCTCCCATATGTTCATCTGTTTTGTTTCTTAAATTCCACATATGAATGAAATCGTATGGTATTTGTCTTTCTCTGATTTTTTCCCCTAGCATAATACATTCTAGCTGCGTCCCTTCCTTGTGAATGGCAAGATTTCATTTTTTTGGTGGCTGAGTAATATTCCATTGTGAATATATACCATATCTTCTTTATCTATTCATCAGGTGATGGACGTTTGGGCTCTTTCCATAGTTCGGCTATTGTTGATAATGCTGCTTTGAACATCAGGGTGCATGTACCTGCTTGGAACCTGTATTTTTGTATCCTTTGGGTAAATACCTAGTAGCGCAATTGCTGGGTCATAGGATAGCTCTATTTTTAACTTTTTGAGGAAGCTCCATACTGTTTTCCGCAGTGGCTGCACCAGTTTGCATTTCCACCAAGAGTGCAAGAGGGTTCCCCTTTCTCCGCATCCTCACCAACATCTGTTTTTTTCTGTGTTGTTAAATTTAGACATTCTGACAGGTGGGAGGTGCTATCTCGTCATGGTTTTGACTTGTATTTCACTGATGATGAGTGATGTCCAGCATCTTTTCATATGTCTGTTAGCCATCTGGATATCTTCTCTGGAAAAGTATCTATTCATGTCTTCTGCCCATTTTTTTAAAAAAGATTTTATTTATTTATTTGACAGAGAGAGAGACAGCCAGAGAGATAGGGAACACAAGCAGGGGGAGTGGGAGAGGAAGGAGCAGGCTCCCAGCAGAGAAGCCTGATGTGGGGTTCGATCCCATAAGGCCAGGATCACGCCCTGAGCCGAAGGCAGACACCTAACGACTGAGCCACCCAGGCGCCCCTCTGCCCATTTCTTAACTGGATTATTTGTTTTTCGGATACTGAGCTTGGTAAGTTCTTTACAGATTTTGGATACTAACTCTTTATCAGATATGTCATTTATAAATACTTTTCCCATTATGTGGCCTGCCTTTTAGTTTTGTTGATTGTTTCCTTTGTTATGCAGAAGGTTTTTATCTTCATGAAGTCCCAATAGTTCATTTTTTGCTTTTGTTTCCCTTGAATAAGCAATATTATTAAAGAGGACACAAAAAGCACTAATTATGAAGGATAAAAATGCTTGTAAATTGCACTTTATTAATATCAGAAACTTCTGTTCATCAAAAGACATCATTAAAAGAATAAGGAAGCAAGCCACAAACTAGGAAAAGATATAAGGAAGACATATACCTGACAAAAGGCTCATATCTATAATGTATAAAGAATTCTTACAAATAAATTTTAAAAAGACAGACAATCCAATTTAAAAATGGGCAAACACCTTAAAACAGCACTTCAAAAACCAGAATATCCTAATGTCTAATAAATTTGTGAAAATATGTTGAACTTCATTAGTTTGCAGAGAAATACAAGTTAAAACCAACATGTCATACCACTAAACACCCTCCCCCTCCCCAGAATGTCTAACATAATAAAGACAGAAGGTGTCAAGTGTTTTATTCCCCATAAAATGTGGTATAACAGGAACTGGCACTACCACTTTGAAAAACTGTTTGGCACTGTGTACAAAGGTAAACATATGTATACTTTACAACCAAGCAATCTCACTCTAGATATACCCATAATAAAAATGTGTGCATTGGTTTACCGAACAACATTTACACATATGTTTATAACAATATTTTTTATGTTGTCAGAAATTAGCACAGATCCAAATGTACTTCATCAGGAAAATGCATAAATAATTATCATGTATTTACACAGTGGGATGTTACTCAGTAATAAAAATGTACAAATTACAACTATATACGGTATGGTTGGATCTCACAAACCTAATGTTGAGATAAAGAAGCCAAAGTGAAAACGAGTAATGTATATGAATTTTATGAGTTTAAACATAAGCAAAACTATGATGTTAGAATTCAAGGTAGTGGCATCCATGAAAAATGACTGGAACAGGGTTTCTACAGTGTTGGTAATGTTCTGGGGTTTTTTTCTTTTGTTTTAAGTACTGGTTAAATGGTTTTAGTTTGCAAAACTTCACTGAGCTAGGTACTCATGATTTGGTCACTTTTACATATGTATTTTATACTTTATTTAAAAGTTCCCTTAATTCAAAACAAACTGACATTATTCTTCTCATAGTAAATTGTTAAGCTTACAAAAAAATTCTCACAGTATTTGGTGGGTATGAATTTGGTACATTCTTTCTAGAGGGCTATTTGACAGTAATTATTAAAAAGTTTTAGAAATGTTCATACTATTTGATGTAACAATTTAATTTTTTACATTCTATTATACAGAAAAAAATCATATACGTGTTTAGAGATTTACACATAAAGATATTCATTGTAGTAAAACAAATATAAGCAGGGGGCGCCTGGGTGGCACAGTCATTAAGCGTCTGCCTTTGGCTCAGGGCGTGATCCCAGTGTTTTGGGATCGAGCCCCACATCAGGCTTCTCTGCTAGCAGTCTGCTTCTTTCTCTCCCACTCCCCCTGCTTGTGTTCCCCCTCTCGCTGCCTGTCTCTCTCTATCAAATAAATAAATAAATAAAATCTTAAAAAAAACAAATATAAGCAAAGTAATGGAAAAACATAAGCAAAAATATAAGCAAAAAAATGAAAAAATACAGGTTAGCTGGCTTAAACTGATTATTGCCTGTTAGTATAATTGAGTTCTGAAAATAAGAAAAATATGCTATATATACAATGGTATATTATTCAGCCATAAAAAAGAATGAAATGTTGCCATTTGCAACAGTGTGGATAAAGCTAGAGAGTATAATGCTAAGTGAAATAAGTCAGTCAGAGAAAGACAAATGCTGTATGATTTCACTCACATGTGAAATTTAAGAAACAAAACGAATGAGCAAAGGGAAAAAGAGAGAGAGAGAGAGAGAGAGACAAACCAAGAAACAGACTTAATTTAGAGAAGAAACTGATGGTTATCAGAGGGGAGGTAGATGGAGGGATGGGTGAAATAGGTAATGGGGATTAAGGAGGGCACTTGTTGTGATGAGCACCAGGTGATGTATGGAAGTGTGGAATCACTATATTGTACACTTGAAACAAATATCACACTATGTTAACTATACTGGAATAAAAATAAAAATAAATAAATAAATAAGTAGGTAGATAATTAAAATAAAGAAAAGGAAAGAAAAATATGCCGTTAAAGTGTACTTAATGATAAAGAAAACTTTTTATGATTTACACTTTAAATAATGGAAAAGTCGATTAGAAACAGTGTGCTCAGTGGGATTCTGATATACATGTAGATGCATATATACGTATAAACATAGAATGTAATAAAAAGAATATAATCTATCCTTATTTCTGAATATGCTTATATTATCAATATTAAAACAAAAAGTCTTTCTTTAAAAGATCTTATTTTTTAGGAAACCTCTACACCCAACATGGGGTTCAACCCACAACCCCAAGATCAAGAGTCATATGCTCTACCAACTGAGCAGCCAGGCATCCCCAAAATAAAAAATTTCTATACATAAAACCACCAGGAGCAAAAATAGTAAATAACAAACTAGGAAACGTGTGCAGAACATACATCATGAATTTATTTTAACTTCATTTTTCCACATCGGAAAAAAAAGTAGTGCGGAAAAATCTTCCTTTTCACTCCAGTCGGAAAATCTATCACTTCCTTCCCAAGTTTATTTAGGATACAGAATAAGCCGCAGTAATACAGAGACCCCCAAAATACAATGGTTCAAACAAGAGAGAAATATATTTCTCCCATACAAAATAGTACAGAGATAGAAAGGGATTTTTGGACAGGTGGATTTGTCTGCTGTCTGAGGTCAAGTGCTTTTTATTTTGTTGCTCTGCTATCTCCTAGAGTGTTTTACTTACACTTTGTCTGAGTTTTAGGACACAGTAGGGAGGAAAGAGAAAATAGTAAGCAAACAATTTCCTTTTAAAAAGTGGAACATACGTTAAAAAAAGAAAAGAAATGTATGTTAAAGAAATAAATTCAAGGAAATAAGAAAAAATTGGTTTAAAAAAGTGGGACAGAAGTTGCACGTTCCATACCTCATATTCCATTGCAAAGAATTGGGACACAAAGACACACTTGGCTGCAGGGGAGGCTGGGGAATGTTAGTTTCTAGTTGAGTGATCAAGAGTTCCTTTAAAACTTTGGGGAAGAGAATCCTATTACTTAGAAGAAGATGGGGAAAATTGTTATTGGGGAAAATTTGCTATCTTGGCTAAAAGGAGTAATAGCAGTAAGGTCACACTTATCAGTCAAACTTTGGCAAAGTTGTTTATCTGAAATACATCCACACACAACTCAGTTTAGTGCAAAGCATAAGCTTTCTTCTATTCATATCTAAGAAAAATCAACTGGGTGAATATCATTATTATTATATCATCATCATCATCATCATCATCATCATCATCATCATTCTTCTAGCTTCTAGTGGTCTGATAGTTCACCCTTTTGTTTAGCTGTCTCCAAATGGCCTCATGTGAAAGGGTATTTGGTCTACCCAGCAACAGTATATGTTTCACCAGGGTTGTGCCTTTCTCTGAGACCTAGCCCTTATCATTCAGAGCACACAAGGCACTACTGGGTATGAGAAGGGTTCCTCAAAATAACTCATCAGTGAACAAAGATGGGACAAAACGTAGGAACATTTTGAGACAGTCCTCATTCTAAAACTTGGGTTGGTTCCCTGATTCAACACTAACAGGCTATGTAACCTTAGACACCTTACTTAAATCTCTCAAAAGGGGAGGGGGAGAGGCTAGAGGGAGGAACACCAGAGAATGGTCTGCCCTAGTAGTTCAGATAAAAGGTCATGAGGGCCTAAAACAGGATAATGATGAATTCAGCTGTCACAGTGAAGAAAGACAGAGGCTTACAGGCTACGGAAGGGGTGAGAGTCAGACAAGACTCTGACATTTCAAGACAGAGCCACTAGACAAATTAATATGGCAGGTTGCATTAATTAATGTTAAGAGCACAGGATCTCACTCAAAGATGACTATAAAATACCAACAGGAGACTTGAAGTCAAGTCGGCCCCAGTAGACCTGTAGTCACCAAACGATATCTGGATAAGGGCAAATTGTCAGAGTCAATATTTTAGTCTCCTGGATATAGTTGCCAACTTGCAGGAATTAGAAGAAAGAGGATCAGGTTGAACTATACATAGGCAGTTAGCAAACTCTAGACTCTAAGTCCAAAAGTCAAACAGCCCAAGTTCTTCCATAGATAACGTGTGAGGAAAAGAAAGAAATGGAGCAAAAGCCCGTATGTTAGTAAGGACTTTAAATAAATATAAACATTTTTTGAAGAGCAAGACTAAAGTATAATGTCCAGCTATGCATACTTGGAAGATAAAAACATAAAGAAACCAAAGAAAGTGATTACTACAAAAGCCAGGACAGTGGTTACTTTCAGGGTAAAAAAGGGAGCCTTCAATTAGGATGGGGCATATAGAGGAGCTTCTGGAGAGTCTGGAAGTTTTATTTATTGATCTGAGTTATGGTTATTAAGAGTGTTCATCTTATACTATTTCACTAATGTTTACATTTTTAATGTTTCTGTGTTATATTTTGCAATGAAAATGCTTTAAAACGCATAAGATTTCTTTTTATCTATGTAAGTATGACCTAAGACACCATTTCAAAAATCTTAACATGATAGCAACGGTAGTGATGGTGAGATCTTAGAATCTCCTAGTGACCTCATGATAAACAAGTTTCATAGTTTCAGATTTGATATTCATGTGTATGATCCATTTCCAATTATTTTTTGTGCATGATATCAGGTAAAGATCAAAGATATCCTGTGAGATATCTTGGCATCTCTGTTGAAAACAGATTGACCTTATGTGTTTGGGTGTATTTCTGGACAATATAACAATTCTGCACCCCACCATCACTGCCTTGGTCACTGTAGCTATATCATATCATAAAAAATGTGAGTTCTCCAGACTTGTTCTTCATTTTTACAATTGTTTAAGCTATTATAAATCCATATACATTTTGGAGTCATCTTGTCAGTTTCTACAGAGATGTCTTCTTGCATTTTGATTGTGATTGCATTGAATCTATAGATCACTTGGAAAGGAGGATTGACACCTTAACAATATTCAGTCTCCCGATCCATAAACATGATATATCTCTACATTTGTTTAGATATTTTTTGTATTTCTCTCAACTGTCTTCTAGTTTTTAATGTCCATGTTTTATACATATTTTGTTAGCCCTGTCTCTAAGACTCTCAAGCTATTGTTAATGATATTGATTTTGTTTTATTTATAATTTTCAATTGCAATTTCAGGTGTTCACTGCTAGTACATAGAAATACAACTGTTGAGGTGCCTGGGTGGCTCAGTCGGTTAAGCATCCAGCTCTTGATGTTGGCTCAGGCCGTGATCTCAGGATTGTGAGATCCAGCCAGAAGCCGAGCTCCACACTCAGCACGGAAGAGTCTGCCTGAGATTCTTGGTCTCCTTCTCCCTCTGCCCCTCCCCTGGCTCTCTCTCTCTCTCTCTCTCAATAAACAAACAAATAAAATCTTTAAAAAACCAAAAAGAAATAAAATTGCTGTTTGCATATTGACCTTGCATCCTGCAACATTTCTAAACTCAATTAGCTCTAGTACCTTTTTTGTATATTCTTTAGAATTTTTCTTTTAAAAATCATGTCATCTGTGAATAAAGTACAATGTTGGACAGGAATGATGAAAGTGAACAACCTGCCCTTATTCTCCATCTTAGGGGAAAATGTACACTATTTCACAACCAAGTATATTCTCTGTAGGTTTATCATAGTTTCCCTTTATCACTGGGAAAGTTTGATGATTTTTTTCATTTTTTTAAAGATTTTATTTATTTATTTGACAGAGAGAGAGATAGCCAGAGAGGGAACACAAGCAGGGCGAGTGGGAGAAGGAGAAGCAGACTTCCCCTCTGCGCAGAGAGCCCCACGTGGGGCTCGATTCCAGGACCCTGGGATCATGACCTGAGTGGAAGGCAGACACTCAAGGACTGAGCCACCCAGGCACCTTGATTTTCCTTTTTCGTTAATAATAATTTTTTATTATGTTATGTTATTTACCATATAGTACATCCCTAGTTTTTGATGTAAAGTTCCATGATTCATTACTTGCTTATAACACCCAGTGCACCATGCAATATGTGCCCTCCTTAATACCCATCACCGGCCTATCCCAATCCCCCACCCCTCTCCCCTCTGAAGCCCTCAGTTTGTTTCCCAGAGTCCACAGTCTCTCATGGTTCATTCCCCCTTCTGTTTACCCTCCCTTCATTCATGAATGAGTGTTGACTTTTGTCAGGTATTTTCGTACATCTATTGAAATAATAATATGTTTTTTTCTCTTTGACTCTATAAATAAGTGGAGTGCATTACTTGATTTTTGAATGTTAAACCAACTTTACATTCCTGGGGTAAACTCCACTTGGTACTCATCCTTATATATACATCAATGGATATTATATGTTAGTAATTTTATGGGGGATTTTTGCATATATGTTCATGAGTATATTGGTCTATAATTTTTTCTTATATCCGTAACAGGTTTTATTGTCAAGATTATTCTTGTATCTTAAAATGAGTTGCAGAGTGCTTTGTATCCTCCAATTTCTGAAAGACTGTGTAATATAGGCAGTATTTCTTTTTAAAATGATTGATAGAGCTCACCAGTACAATCTTTGGGAGAATTTTTTTTGGTTATGAATTTATTTTATAGATATAAATTTACTCAGATCTGACGCTGGGCGGCCGCTGGGCCACCAGGTTCATGTGGAGGCTCCCAGGCTCCCGCGCCGTGCTTCGTGGGGTCCGCAGGACGATGGAGCCGCACGCTAGCGCCGAGGCGGCGACTGAGCCGGCGGCGGGCGCCGTGGAGCGCGCCGTAGTGAGCTGTGTGCCCTCGGAGCCTAAGCTAAGTATGTCGTTCGCGCCGGCCCATGGCAGCCACAAGAACATGCAGCGCGACCAAAGCGAGCCGCTAGCTCGGGCCCTCAGCCGGATTGCAACCAATGCCCTCAAAGGCCACGCTAAGGCGGCCACCGCCAGGAAGAGCAGGAAGAACCGGCCAAATGCAAGTGGCGGCGTGGCCTGTGCGGGGGCCTGGGCCCGAGCCGGCTGCGGCCTGCGAGCCCGTGATGAAGCTGTAATACCGGGAGGAGCTCGCAGTGGCTGAAGACGTGCTCCACGTGGACCGCGCCGTGCTGCAGATCGGCGATGTCAAGTACAAGGTGGAGCGCAACCGGTTCGCCTTCAGGAGCCGCAGTTGCCACGCTACATCATGGCCGGCTTCCCTGTGGGCCCCAGGCTCAGCCTCGAATTTGGGGATCCCGCCAGCTCCCTCTTCCGCTGGTACAAAGAGCGGCAGAGCCTGAGGGCGGGGGGGGGGGTGTTTTGTCGCTGTCTCCCTCTTCACCTTCTCCTAGTTGGACGGAGACCGGTGTGAAGGAGCGCGTCTACACGCCGTCCAATGCCTACATCGGGCTCCGGACTCAAGCTTCATTGCATCCCAGGCAATGGACATCTCTCCGGGCCAAGACGGGAGTTGAAAAGTGTGCGTCCGTGGAGGCTAGGCCTGGCATCTCTACACCAAGAAGGTGACAGACGACTCTCTCATCCTCACGGTCTCCTACAACGTCCTGGCAGACACTTATGCCCAGAATGAGTTTTCAAGGAGCTTCCTGTACTCGTACTGTGTGTGCCCCTTATGCCCTGGAGCTCGACTACCGCCAGAACCTTATCCAGCAGGAGCTCACAGGCTACAACGCTGACCTCATCTGTTCGCAAGAGATTGATCGATCGCAATGCGTTTACAGAGGGCTTGGTGCCGGCCCTCGGCCCTCGAGGCCTTTGGGCTGGAGGGCGTGTTTAGAATCAAGCACCAGGAAGGCCTGGCTAACTTTCTATCGAAAGACCAAATTCACTCTCCCTAGCCAGCATGACATTTCTTTCCATGAAGCCCCGGAATCCAACACACTTCACAAAGAACTGCTGGAGAAACTAGTTTTGTACCTGTCTGCACAGGAGAGGGTGCTCCAGAGATCCTCTGTCCTCCACGTTTCTGTTCTTCAATCTACAAAGGACTCTTCTAAAAGGATATGTGCTGCTAATACCCATCTCTGCTGGCATCCAAAAGGTAGGAACATTTCTCTCGTTCAAATGGCAGTAGTCTTGGCTCACATTAGAGATGTCTCGTGGGACCGGCATCCTGGCATACCAGTGATGTTTTGTGGAGAATTTAATAGTACCCCATCAACAGGAATGTATCATTTTGTTGTCAGTGAAGAAGAGGAACGGTGAAACATGTCCCTTACCCATTTTTTTTCAAACTGAAAAGTGCTTGTGGTGAACCTGCTTACACACATTACGTTGGTGGCTTTCATGGATGTCTGGATTACATTTTCATTGACTTAAATGCTCCAGAGGTTGAACAGGTGATTCCATTACCTAGTCTTGAAGAAGTTACCACCCATCAGGCCTTATCTAGTGTTTCCCATCCCTCTGATCACATAGCACTTGTATGTGATTTAAAATGGAAATAGATTCGTGTTTAATGGAATCTAAGTCTGCTTTAGTAGGAAATTTCATATGAATCAGAGCTTATGTGTAAACTTCAAAGACGAAAAGTAGACAGACACCAAGGCAAAATGTTGTTATTCTACTAGTTATGTCCCAGTGTCTTCATTACACAACTGTTATAATATTTGCAATTTCTCCACTTTTCTTTTTTTCCTACAGTTGAAGGAAAAACAAATATATTTATGATTCCCAGGAAGAACATTGAATTATTATATACATTTTTATAAGTACCTTTTTAAAGCTAAGAATTAAGAATTTTGTAAAAAAAACCCATTTGAGTGATCCTTTAATTTTTCTATCATAACATGTTTCAAATTGAATCGTGTTTATATAATGCATACAGATTAAAGTGAGAGGCCTAAGTCTGACACATGAAAGGAGTAATATTAGAGTCTACCTCGACCTCAATTTGGTTAGCAATTTAATACAACTTCAGAGATTTAACAGATTAAAATATACCATCACCAATAGCTATTGCTTCTCATCTTTAATCTTTCAATTAACATAAAGTATTTTCATTTTGCTGTTTTTAGGATTTTTAGTATATGGTACATATGGATATTTATATTCTTATTCTTACTGCAGCTCATTTGAACTTTTAGGATGCAAGCATCTCAAATTTAGTATCAAAGTGAATAGCGATATAGTCGACCTGATCCCATTTTCTTTAATTATTCTTACCCATGAAAAATGTTCATAAATCAATGGGGTATTTGACCATATGATATTACAGAATACAACATAATAGATTACTTTATGAGAAACTGCCTACTGATATGGCCTTGACATTTTGGGTGAACCATTGAGCATTTTTATGAAAAAAAGTATGGAAGTATTTTTGAAATTGTTGGTTTTTATAAATAGGAGAAAGGGGGAGTAGTGGGGCTTTTGAGCAGTTCCGAAATAAACTGTTCTTTTTATAGACTTGAGCATTATAGTTTGAGTTATAGGAAAACATTGTATATAATTTATGTACTGTAAAAAAATTTAAATATGAAGCCAAACTTTTTAAAATTAGAAATTATGGTTTTACTGATTAGTTTCTAGCCTAGAGTGGTAACAGAGCTCTTCTAACTCAGTTATCACCATACTTTATTTGCAATGCTTTAGCTGTTACTTTTTGATGTTCAGGATAACTATAATGTTATCTCATATTTCTGCATTCAGTTTCTATTGCTTAGATATTAAAAGCCTACCCACTTCAAGAAGAGCTCTGATTTTCCACAGTCGTGAGAGCTTTTGTCCCAAATTCTTTTCTAATCTCTAAACCCAATACCATAAGAACTTTTCTCTTTTGATAAAGTAGGCTGTACTTTCATATTCCACTCACTAGCCAACGTATTGTTAACTCTTAGCTTAGTAAGTTTGAGCATGAGAGTTTTACTTACAGTTCAGTTTGAACCTTGAAGGACTTAAAATACTGGAGGGGAAAAATTAAAGTGGCAGTTTCTCGGGATCTTGTTTAGAAAAAGCTATAAATGAAAAGTTGATGCTACCAAATTGTGCCTTCCAAAATAACATTTTGGAGAGCATTTTAACATCAGTTTACAAATACATGAATATATTAAAGCCAGAATCTGGTTCTTTTGCAAAATACATATTTTTCTTCCTTTTAAAATAATTTGCTCAAATTTGTTTCTTCTTTAGTCAGTTTGGAAAGTTTTTCTTTTCAAGTAATTTTACCATTTCATCTATTCATCTATGTCATTGACTTTATTGGCATAAAGTTGCTCATAATATTTCCTTACTATGTCTGTACAATGTGTGGTGGTGGCCTTATTTCAACCCTGATATTGGTAATTTGTGATTTCTTTTTTTTTTGATTCATTTACTAGAAGTTTAATGATCTTTTAGTATTTTCAAAGAACCAATATTTGGTTTTGTTAATTTTTTCTGTTTTTAAGATTTTATTTATTTATTTGACAGAGATAGCCAGTGAGAGAGGGAACACAAGCAGGGGGAGTGGGAGAGGAAGAAGCAGGCTCATAGTGGAGGAGCCTGATGTGGGGCTCGATCCCATAACGCCGGGATCACGCCCTGAGCCGAAGGCAGACGCTTAACCACTGTGCCACCCAGGCGCCCCGATTTTTTCTGTTTTTAAAAAAATCAATTGTCTATTTCATTGTTTTCTGCTTTATTTTACTATTTCTTTGCTTCTATTTACATTGGATACGATGTCTTTTTTTTCTCTAATTCTGTAGATGGAAATTTAGATCCTTAATTTTAAATGTCTCTTCTAATATAGGCATTTACAAGTACAGATTTTCCCCTGAGCTTTGTTTTAACAACATCCTCCAATCTAATATGTTATTACTGAGTTTGAAATATTTTTAATTTGCGTTGAATTTTTTTGACCCATGGCTTATTTACAAGCATTATTTAAAACATTGGTGTTTTTTCTAGATATTATTTCTGATTTTTAACTAATCAACTTTTTGTAGTCAGAGAACATGTCCTGTAAGTGCTATTCATGTAAGTCCAAATAACACAGAAAGTACACTCTGGTTAGAGGAGGAATAAAGTCTTCATAATAGAATAAGTCAAATAAACTATTTTTCTTTTTTAAAAAAGATTTTATTTTTAAGTAGTCTCTACACCCAGCATGGGGCTCAAACTCACAACCCCGAGATCAAGAGTCACACACTCCGCCAACTGAGTCAACCAAGCACCCCGAAATAAACTATTTCTCTAACTGTTCCTTCCCATGGTAGGTTCTACTATTGACTGAGACATTATTCTGAATGTTTCTATGAGGGTGTTTTTGGATGAGCTTAACATTTAAGTTGGTGGATGTTCAGCAATTGCTCTCTATGGTGTGGGTGGGCCTCATCTAATCAGTTGAAGGCCTGAATAAAACAAAAGACTGACCTCCCCCAGGCAGGAAGGAATTCTGCCAGCAGTTGGCTTTTGAGCTTGAACTGCTACATTGGCTCTTCTTTGGTCTCCAAATCCCCCATGTATATAACCACATATATGGCATTTCCTGTACATTTCTTTCTTATATGTAGAGGCACATTTCCAGCAGGTGTCATTTTTCTCCCACCTCAGAGCTCTCTTTAATATTTCTTATGGTAGCATGATGACAAATACGTTGACCTTTTGTTTGTTGGGAAAAGCCTTTGTTCGTCTTGATTTTTAAAGGATATTTTCACTGGATATAGAATTCTCAGCTAACATTTTTTCCTTCAGTCTTTTAAAGATGTCATTTCATTGTCTTCTTGTAAATCTGGTGCTGTGTGGAGTGATGCTTATATTTATACCTTTGTCTATATCATAACCTTTTTCTGTGGTTGCTATTCAGATTTTCTCTTAGTAACTGCTTTTCAGGATTTTGATTATGATGTACTTTGACGTGGCATTCTTTTTTAAGTACAGATATAATTGACATATAACATTATATTAGTTTCAGGTGTACAACATAGTGATTTGATATTGGTATATTGCAAAACAGTACCACAATAAGTCTAGTTAACATTCATCAACACACATAGTTACAGTATTTTTCTTTGTCATGCCCACTCTTTTTTTTTCCTCCTACAACCATTTCCAACAACTACCAGTGAATCATCTTGCTCACAAAGCGCTGAAAACTCACTCCACCAGCTCAGTGGGGAAACTGACCAATGAGGACGGGATACAAATTTTTTTCTTTGGATGAGAACTTTTAAGATCTACTCTCTTAGCAACTTTAAAATACACAATACAGTATTTTTTCATTTTAATTACATTTTATTTACCCCTTATATATATGATCATTTCAACATGTAATCAAAATAGGAATGAGATGTTTTGCATTTTTTATACATTAACTATAGTCACCGTGCTATACATTTTATCCCTAGGACTTTTTTTATTTTATGACTGGAAGTTTTTTGTTTATTTTTTATAATAATATTTTTTTATTATATTATGTTAGTCACCATACAGTACATCCCTGGTTTTTGATGTAAAGTTCCATGATTCATTAGTTGCGTGTAACACCCAGTGCACCATGCAATACGTGCCCTTCTTACTACCCATCACCGGTCTATCCCATTTCCCCACCCCCCTCCCCTCTGAAGCCCTCAGTTTGTTTCGCAGAGTCCATAGTCTCCCATGCTTCATTCCCCCTTCTGATACCCCCCTTTCTTTATCCCTTTCTTCTCCTACCGATCTTCCTACTTCTTATGTTCCATAGATGAGAGAAACCATATGATAGTTGTTTTTCTCTGCTTGACTTATTTCACTTAGCTATGACTGGAAGTTTTGACTTCGTTTTGACTATCTTCACTCATTTTGCTCACCTAATCCCCCACCCATGCCTCTGGCAACCACCAATCCATTGTCTGTATTTGTGAGTTTGCTGGGGTTTTGTTTTTTTTTAATATTCCACATATAAGTAAGATGATATCATATATGCCTTTCTCTAACTTATTTCACTTAGCATAATGCCCTCAAGGTCCATTCATGTTGTCACAAATGGCAGGATTTCTTTCTTTTTTATAGCTGAATAATATTCCATTGTGTATATATATCACATTTTCTTAATATATTCATCCATTGATGAACACTGAGTTTGTTTCCATAGCTTGGCTACTGTGAATAATGCTGCAGTGAACATGGGAGTGATGTGACATTCTTTTTGTTTATCCTACTGGAGGTTTATTATGCTTCTTGGGTCTCTGAGTTTATAATATTCATAAAATTTAGAACTATTTCAGCCGTTATACTTTTATTTTAAAAAGATTTTATTTATTTAAGAGAGAGTGTGAGCTGGGGGTGGGGCAGAGGGTGAGAGAGAATCTCAAGCCGACTCTGAGTGTAGAGTCTGACCTGGGGTTTGATCTCACAATCCTGAGACCATGACCTGAACCAAAATCAAGAATTGGATGCTTAACCGACTGAGCCACCCAGGCACCCCAGCCATTATATTTTTCAATATATCTTTTGTCTCACACACTTTCTTCTTTGTCTGAGTCATATTTCCAGTTATCCTGCTTTATATGGATCCCCACGTCCTTTATTTTTTACCGTGATGCACTTTCAATAGGTTCTATTGCCATGTGTTCACTGATCTTTCTTAAATAAAAACTTCATTGAGATATAATTCATATATCATTTAGTTCTCCAATTTAAAGCGTATAAGTCAATGCTTTTTAAATATGTTCACAGAATAATGCAACTATTACTACAATCAATGTTAGAACGTTTTAATTACCCTTAAAGGAAACCTACTTGAAGTAACTCCCTATTTCTCCCCAAGCGCCCAAGCCTATGCAACCACTAATCTAATTTCTATCTGTATAGATTTGTCTCTTCTGGACATTTCCTAGAAATGAAATCATACAAAATATGGTCCTTTTTGACAGTCTTCTTTCCCTTACTATATTGTTTTCAAGGTTCATTCATGTTGTAGCATGCATTAGTACTTTTATTGCCAAATAATATTCTACTGTACCAATCTACCACATTATAATTATCCATTTATCAGTTGATGGTCATTTGAGTTGTTTCCAAGTTTTGGCTATTATGAATAAGGTTACTATAAACATTCAAGGACAAATGTCTATGTGGACATATGTTTTCATTTCTCTGTGTATATACCTAGGAGTGAAATTGCTAGGTCATATACTAATTCCATATTTTTTTGAGGAACTGACAAAATGCTTTCCAAAACAGCTGCAGCATTTTATAGTCCCATCAGCAATGCATGAATCCCAAGTTTTCCACATCCTCGTCAGCATTGGTTGGTTAGGCACCCTAATGGGTATAAAGTGATATTTCATTGTGGCTTTGATTTGCATTTTCCTAATGACTATCATGATGTTGGATATCATTTCATTTGTTTGTCAGCCATATTTATACCTTTTTGGATATACGTCTATTCAGATCATTTGCTCATTTTTAATTGGTTTGTCTTTTATTATTCAGTATAATAGCTCCTTATATATTTTAGATATAAGCTCTTTATCAGATAGATGATTTGAAATTTTTTCTATAGCTGTTGAGTATCTTTTCATTTTCTTGATGATATCCTCAGAAATGTAAAAGTTTTTAATTTTGAAGATGTCTGATTTACCTTTTTTTTAATTTTGTTTTTTGTGTTTTGTTGTCATATCTAAGAAACCACTGTCTGATCCAAGGTCACAAAGATTTATGCTTATGTTCTCTTCTCAGTGTTTATAGTTTTGTTTCTTACGTTTAGGTCTGTGATTCATTTGGGGTTAATTTTTGTATATAGTGAGAGAAGTTCAGCTTTATTCTCTTGCAAGTGGTTATTCTTGCAAGAATTCTCTCAGTACCATTTGTTGACACTTCAACTTTTCCCCCATCAGATTATCTTGGTGTCATTCTAAAAATCAAATGACCATACTATATGGGTTTATTTCTGGAGTTTCAATTCTGTCCCATTGACTTGTATGTCTATCCTTTGCCAGTACCACCCTGTTTTGATTATTATAGCCTTGTAGTAAGATTTGAAATCAGGAAGTGTAATTCCTCCATCTTTGTTCTTCTTTGACAAGATTATTTTGGTTATTTTAGGTCCCTTGCAATTCCATTATGTAATTGAAAATCTACTTTTTTATTTCTTCAAAAAAGGTCATTAAACTTTTGGTAGGGATTGCATTGAATCTGTAGATCTCTTTGAGGAGTATTGCCATTTTAACAATTTGATTCTCCAATCCATGAATATGCAGTGTCTTTCCATTTATTTAGGTCTTTAATGTATTTCAATAATTCTTTGTAATTTTCAGAGTATAATTTTAGCACTTTTCTGTTAAATATCTTCCTAAGTATTTTATTTTTTTGATGATACTGTAAATAGAATTGTTTCCTTAATTTCCTTTTCAGATTGTTCATCATAGGTGGGTATAAACACTACTGGTTTTGTGTGTTGATCTGCATACTCTGCAGCTTTGAATTAATTTATTAGTTCGGGTAGGTTTCTTATGGATTTTTTTTAAGGATTTTCTATGTATAAGATCATGTCGCCTGCAAATAGAGATGGATTTACTTCTCCCTTTCCAGTCTGGATCCTTTTGATTTCATGTTTTTGCCTAATTGCCCTGTCAGAAACCTTCAGTACAATGCTGACTAGAAGTGGTGAAAGCAGGCATCTATGTCTTGCTCCTGCTCATAGGGGGAAAGCAACCAGTCTTTTGCCACCAACTGTAATGTTAACTGTGGGTTTTTCTTAGATGTCCTTCATAGGGTTGAGGATGTTCCCTCTATTCCTACTTTTCTGAGAATTTTCTTTATTATTATGAAGAGCTGTTGTATTTTTTAAAAATTTTGTGCAGTTCGCTGAAATAAAATGATGACATGAAATGGTAATGTGGTGGGGTTTTTAATTCTATTAATATGGTATATACATATATTGACTTTCTTGAGATTAGCTCTGCTTGCTCATGGTATATACTTCTTTTTCTATGTTTCTAAATTCAGCTTGCTAGTATTTTATTGAGGATATTTGCATCTATATCATAAAAATTATTGATCTGTAATTTTCTTGTGATGTCTTTGTCTGGTTTTGGGGTCAGGGTGATATTGACCACTTAGAATGCATTGGGAAATGTCCTCTCCTTTTTCACTTTTTGGAAGAATTGGTATTATTTCTTTTCAGATGTTTGGGAAAATTCACTGGTATAGTCATCTGAGATTTTTTTCCCCTTACTGTGAAGTTTAAAAAATTATTACTTCAGTTTCTTTATTTGTTATCAATCTATTCAGGTTCTCTATTTCTTCTTGGGTTTGTTTTGGTAGTTTGTGTCTTTCTAGAAATTTGATAATTTCATCTGATTTATTTAATTAACTGGCATGCAGTTGTTTATAGTATTCTCTGACAATCTTTTTCTAAAATTTCTGTAAAGGCAGTAGCAGTGGCTGCTCTTTCATTCCTGAGTTTAATAAATAGAGTCTTCTCTCTTTTTCTCTCTTAATCAGTGTAACTAAAAGCCTGTCGATTTTCTTATTCTTTTTCAAGAAACAATTTTTGGTTTTGTTCAATTTTTCTCTATTTTTCTCTTTTCTATTTCATTAATTTCTGCTCTAATCCTTATTATCTCCTTCCTTCTGGTTTACTACACTCTTCCTTTCTTCATTTCATACGGTGGAAGGTACTGCTTTGAGATCTTTCTTTTTTTCAATGTATGTACTCAAGTATAAATTTCACTTTAAGCACCACTTTACATGAATCCCATAGGTTGTGAAGGGTCGTGAGTTAATTTTCATTTGTGTCAAATTATTTCCTAACTTCCTTGTGATTTCTTATGACATTCATTCTTTCAAATTATGTTGTTTAATTTCTACATATTTTCAATTTTCCAGATTTCTTTCCATTATTAATTTCTGATTTCACTCTGTGTGATCACAGAATACACTTTGTATACTGTCAATCTTTTAAAAATTTTACTGAAGCTTTTTAATTGCTTAGCATAAGGCATATATATAATTAGGTCTAGCTGGTAGGTTCCTTCTCATTTAACTTTTGCCTGCTTATTCTATTATTGAAAGTGGTATATTGAAATTTCTTACTATTGTTGTCTGTTTATCCCTTAAATTGGCCAGTACAAGTGGGTACCTTTAGTCAAAATCCAAAGCAATCATAGATCTCACCCTGATTCTTTCTCTTCTGTCAGGGACCACACCATTGTGCTCTCAGTTGTACAGAGTCTGAAAACAATTGTAGTTGTTTGATATATTTGTCCAGTTATCTGGTTCTTCAAAGCAGGAGTATATGCTTGATCCCAGTCTGCCCATAATTTTTGTCATTTGGTTTATTTTAGCATATTTTGTACAATTCTAGAACAGGTTGCTTATCGATTCCCCTCACCCCATTTAAAGTCATATTGGAAAAGGAACCAACAAGTCAGCCAGGTGTCTACCTAACCCACAGGAAAATTCACCCATCCTGCCAAAGCAAAGGTAGGAGTACACTATGTCTTTATTTTCACCTTGCCATCTCTTTTAGATCAACAAGATATGTGGTGATCTAACTGGGGGTTGTACACCAGTTAGATCCCCTTCTCACAGACCTCTCTCTGTATGTGATTCTCTTGGAGCTTCCACCTCCACTTGGTTTAAAAGAGGGAAGAATTTGTACTCTTGCTCTCACCCATGAAAAAAGTGATAGAATTGACTTTCACCATGTGCCAACCCTGGAGTCATAGTACCTTAGTTAAAATTCTACATCCACTATGTACTGTGTGACTTTGGGCAAGCTACTTAACCTCTGTACTCCTTAGTTTCCTAATAATAGCATAATAAGTATTAATTTAGTTAGTATATGAAAAGTGCTTAGAAGAATTAGGCGGTACATAAGAAGTATTAAATAAGTTCTAAGTATCACTGGTGTTGTTATAATGAACCACACTGACCTCCCCACAAAGTCAATGGCTCCCACATTTCTTTACCTCTTACCCTTACCTGTCTCCTTATACTGACTTGCGGGAGGGAAGACTAGGATGATTGTTGTAGGTAGTAGAGCTGGCTTAGGTGCCTTTTGGCAAGCTCTTATGAAGGTATCTGGTCCCAATTGTTGGAGTTTCTTTTTATGATACAGAATGCCTCTTTGTCTTCACCTGTGAGTCCCATCAGTTAATACTAGGCGAACAAGTAAAATCTAACTCAATATCTTACTTTGCTTGCATTTGTATGTATTTTCATACAAGCTTTTACTTAGAAATGGAGATATAGGGACACCTGGGTAGCTCAGTCGGTTAAGCATCCAACTCTTGGTTTCCGCTCAAGTAGGCTCAGGTCATGATCTCAGGGTTGTAAGATAGAGCACCGTGGTTCCGTGCTCAGCAGGGAGTCTGCTTGAGATTCTCTCTCTCCTTCTCCCTCTGCCCTTCCTCCCCATTCTCTCCCTCTCTAAAATAATAAGCAAATAAATCTTTAAAAAAGAAATGGAGACGTATTCCGTGAAATGTTCAGAAGATCAACTGAAGATGTTCCTCTCTAGTAAGATCGTTGGAGGATGAAATAAAATAATTCAGGGCAGGGATATGACCATATTTGTTACTTGGAATCATCATTCTATTGGAAAGTAGCAATATGTAAGGCAAAGAGACCAGTAAATCTTGTGGTTGTCCCGGAGTTTATGGCTGTTTGCATTAGGGGAGTGGTAGTAGAGCCAGAGTGGAAACTGGAAGGATTCCTGAGATCCTTAGGACATAATCATTGAGACCTGTCATTTATTGGAGCACTTGGTATTTTTCAGTTACGTACTAAATGCTTTATATAAATTATATCATTTAATCCCAACAACTCTATGAAGCATTAGCCTCATTTACAGATAATACACAGGGAAGTTTTTTTTTTAAGATTTTTTAAATTTATTTTATTTTATTTTATTTTTTATATATTTATTTATTTATTTTTTGATGTAAAGTTTGATGATTCATTACTTGCGTATAACACCCAGCGCACCATGCAATACGTACCCTCCTTACTACCCATCACCGGTCTATCCCATTCCCCCACCCCCCCTCCCCGCTGAAGCCCTCAGTTTGTTTCTCAGAGTCCATAGTCTCTCATGCTTCACTCCCCCTTCTGATTACCCCCCTTTCTTTATCCCTTTCTTCTCCTACCGATCTTCCTAGTTCTTATGTTCCATAGATGAGAGAAACCATATGATAATTGTCTTTCTCTGCTTGACTTACATGGAAGTTTTAATATCCAAGTTTTACATCCACGGTTATACAACAGGTAAGTAAATGCAATTAATTCAAACTCAGATCAGTTCAAAGTTATGCTTCTTACCTCAATGCTAAAATCGTCGGCACCTGGATCCTTTCAGCCATTTGAAAACCATGAGTCTAACCATCTGCATGAAAGCTGTTCACAGAGGATTCAGGAATTCCCCACCCCATCAATAAATCTTATGCCTCTAACATAACTTAGCATTTTGTAATAACTGTGACAACAATGCTGCACTCTTCTTAAGATCTCTTCTCTTTCTTTTAAGTATTTTCTGGAATCATTTACATCAAACTGGTCAGTGGCAACTTTTCTTTCATAATGAGCTACAGTCTTCCTAAAAACAAGTTTTAAGAACACATCCCTCTTTGCAAAGGAAACAGTCAACAAAACTAAAAGGCAACCTATGGAATGGGAGAAGATATTTGCAAATGTATTATCAGATAAAAGGCTAGTATCCAAAATCTATAAAGAACTTATCAAACACAAGACACCCCCCCAAAAAACACACAAAAAATAGAGTCAAGATATTGGTAGAAGACATGAACGGACATTTCTCCAAAGAAGACATACACATGGCCAACAGACACATGAAGAAATGCTCAACATCACTTGGCATCAGGGAAATACAAATCAAAACCACAATGAGATACCACCTCACACTAGTCCGAATGGTTGTTAGCTCAGGAAACAACAGATGTTGGTGAAGATGTGGAGAAAGGGAAAGCCCTCTTGCACTGTTGGTAGGAAGGTAAACTGGTGGAGCCACTCTGAAAAACAGTATGGAGGTTCCTCAAAAAGTTAAAAATAGAGTTACCCTACGCCCCAGGAATTACACTACTAAGTATTTATCCAAAGGATACAAACATAGTGATTCGAAGGGGCACATGCACCCTAATGTTTATAGCCACAACAGCCAAAATATTGAAAATGGAAAAAGCCCAGATGTCCATTGACAGATGAATGGATAAAGATGTGGTATCTTTATCCTAGATATATAGGATATGTACACACACACATACACACACACACACCAATATATGTTACATATATATACACACACACATATATATCTTACTAATATCCCTATATATCCCATATTACCAATATTCCCATATATACATATATATAGGAATATTACTCAGCCATCAAAAAGAATGAAATCTTGCCATTTGCAATGACATGGATGGAACTAGAGGGTATTATGCTAAGTGAATAAGCCAGTCAGAAAATGATAAATACCATATGATTTCACTCATATGTGGAATTTAAGAAACAAAACAGATGAACATAGAGGAAGGGAAGAAAAAGTAAAATAGATAAAAAACAGAGGAAGACAAACCATGAGAGACTCTTAACTATAGGGAACAAACTGAGGGTTGCTGGAGGAGAGGTGGGTGGGGGGATGGGGTAATTGGGTGATGGGCATTAAGGAGGGCACTTGAAGTAATGAGCACTGGATGTTGTATGCAACTGGTGAATCACTGAATTCTACCTCTGAAACTAATAATAGAGTATGTGTTAATTAAATTGAATTTAAATAAATATTTAAAAAAGAAATCACGGGGAAAAAAAGAACACATCCCTCTTTCTGTTGTATATATTTCAAACTAACATATCAACAACAACTAATCCACTAAGATTTATACCAAAATCCTTAGCAACAAAAAATTTGGTAATGTGGCCAGTTTCTGTTAGTCCTAATTCCTCAGTGTGGCTGAATGAGGTCTAAGAAAACATAAATAAGATGATGGTGTCTGGGAGAAATGAAAAAATATTTGATTCTCAATAAGAGTATTGAGGAAAGGTGGGATTTTTTGGATACAGGAAATAAATAAAGAAAACTGCATATTACAAACTGAGAGCATGATACTGAGATCAAACTAGTAAAGTTTTATGACTGATTTTTGAGATCTGAAAGTCTAATGGCAAAGTGCTGTTGGATTATGGCCCCAGTATTTCTGAGGAAAGGGCTTCACATGCCTAGGGGCTCTTCAGAAGGGTAGTAGCCTCCAGCTGCCCTGTATGTTTTAAACTTCCAAAAATGTGTCTGCTTGGAGGGTCTATATTTATCTCATGAGTCAGCAGCAGAAACAGGTGGCTGGGTCTTTTCCCCCTTCTATCTTGAGTCTTTTTCCAAATGTACTTATTGTTATTGTATTTCTGATTAATAAAAGAATATAATAAATTGATGGAAAAAATAGAAGAGTAGGAAATTACCAGAACAAAAGTAAAAAACCACAATCTCCATCATCACTTCCTTTCCTAATTTACCCCACCCCCTCTAATTTGATTTCAAGAATTGAGCAGCAAGGCAAATGGTGGCTATTGGTGATTGGGGGTGGGGTGGGGGGGTGGAGGAAAAACTGCTACCTTTCTGTTGTTGTAGCTTACAAGAGGATCAGTAATCCTCTCAACAAAACCACTAAAAAGTAACAGTGGTTAATATGACTATAGGAAGATGCAGCCCTTCTCTGGTAATCAGAGACAGGCAAATTCCAGCCACAGGGAGAAGGGGCCACTTTTGACCTCTGGAATTAGCAGTGACGAAAGTGAGTGACAGGGCCTGGTGTGGTGGGGAGGTGGGAGGTTGGTAAGTCGTTCCACTTCGGCAGCACAGCTGGTGGGAGGGGAAAGTGGGGACCAGAGTTGGAGGATGACATAATCCTCACGTGACCAGGAGCTGCCGCGAAGTCCTTATATTCCCGGGCTTCTTTCTCCTCTGGGTACCAGCTCCTTACTGTCCTGTAGGCGTCCGTGCTTGTGGCCAAGATAAGGAGGACTTAAATTCTTAAATCTCAGAAGGTTGGTTTGAGGAAACCGCTGGGACCCCTGGGGTGGTAGTGGCTGAGTCTAGTGACTGGAATAGGTCCAGGCTCACTTTCCCCAAATCCCTGCAAACTCGTTGGGAGATGATTGTATTTTTTTTGAAAGGACGGTGGGGGGAGTAGGTGGAAGTCTCCTGAGAGACACCCACAGATTTAGTGATAGTTTAGAAATAATCGGCTTCTCTCAGATTGGCAAGCTTTCCGTTTATCCTCCTCTTTCTCCAATTCCGTTGAGGAAATGAGGTGTGGGCTGTTGCGTGGGGAAGGGCTAGAATCCTGGGGTGGAGGCAGAAATTTAGCCATCATTTGAAAATATTTCTCTCATTCAGTGCCTGCCTGTGGGTCATGCGGGGGGTGGGGCCAAGGGGACAGCAGCCCTCGCAATGACTAGGCCAGAGGGTGAGGGTGCGGGGGTGGAGGCAGGGATAGGGACAAGAGGGGGAACCAGGAGGTAGGAAATTTGGGGCGACGACGGTTGTGAGGATCCCGGACTCAAGATAATGAATGTCTTGTCTCTGGGGCTGGTGGATCCACAGAGTTCCCTCCTCCCCGCCCCCTTCCTTTCTGTCTGCAGGTCCAAGGGTCTGTGTTCACAGACATCTCGAGGCAAGAAAAGGAGGAAACTATCCCGAATCCTCACAGGTCAGTGTGAAGGAGGCACTTAGCGCGGGTCTCTGAGGGTGGGAGTTGGGAAGGATGAGAGCTGGGTATAATTTGCGGCCTCGCAGCCCAGCTACCAGTCTGCTCCCTTTCTCCGGCGCCCGTCAGAGAGGCCATTAGCCTGGTCTGCTGGGGAAATGGTGGGTTGCAGAGGGAGGGGAAAGGAGGCGGAGTGGTGGGGGTGCGGGAGGAAGGGGCGGCATCTCGAACTTCAGAGGGCTGGAACCGTGTGGCAGGGGTGGGAGATGAGGCGAGGATCTTGCCTCAAAGAGAAACTAACCGGAATCAAAAGAAACGAAGCAATTTGCTCTACATTTTCTTCCCGGACTTAAGCTGGAAACAACATCATGCAAAAACCCTGCAGAGAGAATGAAGGAAAGCCCAAGTGCAGCGTTCCAAAGAGAGAGGAAGAACGCCCCTATGGAGAATTTGAACGCCAGCAAACAGAAGGGAATTTTAGGCAAAGGCTGCTTCAGTCTCTCGAGGAATTTAAAGAGGACATAGATTATAGGCACTTTAAAGATGAAGAAATGACAAGGGAGGGAGATGAGATGGAAAGGTGTTTGGAAGAGATAAGGGGTCTGAGAAAGAAATT
This sequence comes from Ursus arctos, assembly GCF_023065955.2. Taxonomy (NCBI): domain Eukaryota; kingdom Metazoa; phylum Chordata; class Mammalia; order Carnivora; family Ursidae; genus Ursus; species Ursus arctos. The sequence continues at coordinate 79,681,207 of NC_079873.1, forward strand.
TAGGGCTCTGCATTCTAACCATAGGCATTCCCGGGACCGTCCTTATCCCATTTAATGCATTTCTCCTCTATTGGAGAATTCCACTATTTTCTGTTATTAATATTACCACCATTGGCTTCTTTTTGTCTGCATTTTCTTGCTATATATTGCTACCATTTTACTCCTATCCTTCAATGTTCCTTTGATTTGCATATGACTCCTTTTACCAACATCTCATCTTTTGACCCAATCTCACTCATTTAATAAGGATGTTGCATTCATTTGCATGGGAAGATGCTCATTTGTATTGTAAAGTGAAAACAATAAGTTGGAAAACAGTGTGTGTGTGTATATATGTGTGTATATATATATTTATACACATACACACTTTATATGTGACAAAATGCAAAAGAAAAACTCTGAATTATTATACACCAAAAGTTTAACAGTGAACCTCTGTGTGATCTGTATTTTATTTCTTTTTTCGCTATCTGCATCTTCTCATTTTCCAAAAAATGAATATATATGTGTGTGTATTGTGTCACAAAAAAACTAAAATAAACAGACACGAAAAACTTGTCAATCACCTTTGAAGGGCAGTAAAACGCTTAATAAACTCTTGACAAAAGAACTATAAAAAAGAAATGTAAACTTCAAATTACCTTTGGATCTCTTAGCTAGGGGAATAAAACTGGCAATTATTACAGATACACTTGCTTAAGACTCAGTCTTTTTCACGGGGAAAACCTTTGCCTCATAGGGCTGCTATCAGGAACAAATGAGGTGACTCCGAGCTATGCTTGGTGGACTCTTGTTCCCACCTGTGCATGCAGAACCCCAACCGACTACAGCATCAGTTATTTGAGGGAGTGCCCTGACACGACTTACTGGTGCTCAGGAACAAGTCCATTAGTAGGCAGGGCGGTGGGGGCTTCATGCCAGTCATCTGCTGTCGAGCCCCACTCTCCTCCCCTGGCTTCTGCCACACCTGCTGGGCACTGCTGCCTCTTCTGCTAGGTCCTTTGCTCTCTGCTGGCCCTCACTGCTCCTGGTGCACTGGAGTCCTCGGGTGCCAAAACCCACTCACTTTCCTAGAGTCCCCAGTGGGTCAAACCCCCACTCTGTCTTCTGAAGCCTCCCTGCTTCATTGGTGACCATTAACACAGGTGAGACTCCTCTAGGATTTTTGGGCCACAATGCCTTGCAGGGTTCTTAGCAAAACAGCCTCTTCTGTTTTCAAACCCAGGACCCCTCCTCTAAGTAGGAGTCAGACATGATGAGGCCATTTTGGGAGTTGGACCAAGGTACAAGTTTGAATAAAAAAAAGCTGTGGTCAGAGTTGCCTTAGGTCTAAGGACTAAGGTTTTGTCTTCCTTCTCTTGTGAGATGATCTCTCGCTGAAGACTCCTGGCAGGCCTGCCCTGCTGGTTCAGAAGACTCTCAGGAGACAGATATAAAACGGCAAAACAATGCAGAAAATAGATCTAAGAAAACATTCCCCATCTTTCTATTACTTTCCTTCCTGAAACATGAAAAATTCTTTGTTAAGACTAATATATATATAATATATATGACATATATATGACATATATATGACATATATAGAAATATATGTCTACATGTACTTTTTAGTGTATCTATGTACAATATGTATTGTATATATATTTAGTGCATATGTATGTGTGTGTATATATTTAGTCTTACAAAAGACATGTATATACACACACATATATATACTTCTATATATTACATATATACATATATATGTGTGTATATATATATACATATATATATACACACACTTAAGCATTATTTCCTAATTGGGCTTCTTGCATTTTGCATCTCAAAGTAAACACCATGTCGTATATTTCATACCTCTTTTGATTAGTGACTTCTATATAGTGAGTATTTAATAAATGTTTGCTTAGTTAGAATCTAGTGTTCTTGGCCCAGTTTTACTTCTGATTGCATAAAATGGCAATAATTATTTCACTACAAACTATAATTTGCATTTTCAAATGGGACCCAACAGGAAAGGGATCATTTCCCATATTCAGTCTATAAAATTATTGTAACATTGTATAACTGATGTCTCAAACAGCTCCTTACATTATAATCATCTGGAGTGCTTATTAAAAATGAAAAATTTGGACACATATGTCCCATACACACTGATACTCTTACTCTGAATCAGAATCTCTGCATTTCGCCTTGGCCCTCCATTGGGGTTTCCCATTATATTATGGTCTCCACTATTGCTTCATATACTCTCACCATAGACCCTGTTTCAGCTGAGCAGTGTAGAATTCTCCTTATAATCAAGGAGCAAAATAGTTTACAATTCATAATTAAGGGCTCCTGAAAGTCAAAATGGTGGTTATCATAGCCTGAAAATTGTGTATCTAACAAGTAAATCTATGTGAACAATAAACATTGTTCAGCCTTGGTAGGAGGCAAAAAACCAAATAATTCTACTGTTCGGAATTTGTCCTAAGGAAATAATCATAGTGGTGAGTGAATGTTTAGCTATAAATATTTTTCATTTAAAGATTTCACATATTTGCAAGGATTTTTTTTAAACCTATGAATCAAGTACATGTGCTATCCAATCAGAAGGAAATGAACATAGATTCCTATTCACCACATACACAAAAATACATCCCAGGTGGATTGAAGATGAAAATGTGAAGAACAAGGAGCTCCTGGCTCACTCACCTGGTGACTCTGAGCTTGAGGCTGTAAGTTCGAGCCCCATGTTGGGTGTAGAGATTACTTAGAAATAAATCTTTTAAAAAAAGAGAAAGAAAGTAAATGTGAAGAACAAGAATAAAATATTGCAATGAAAATGAATTAAAAAATGTATAATCTTGTGATGTCATTTTAAGTTATAAAGGAAAAAATAATTAAAAAGGTCCAAAGACAAGAAATAGCCTATGAAGAAATATTTTCAATACCATGGCAGATAATGGGAAAATATCTCTATAACCCCAATAGCTTTTACAGATGGAAAAGAAAAAGATAAACAAACCAGTAAAAATATGTACATAGCATATGACCCAGCACTTCCACTGCTTTGTATTACCAAGGAGATATAAGTACACATACGCACAGGAGAGCATAGATGTTTACTATGCCATTGTTTGTAAGTGCCAATATATTAGAAATAGCCTAGGTCATCGAAAGGGATAGGTCAAATAAAAAGTGGTCTATCTATGCCAAGAAAACTATACAATAGTTAAGAATAAGATTCTAATATCGAAACATCATTATAGGAATATTGTTAAGTAAAGGCATTATGTATCTTGGGGTGCCTGGGTGGCAGTTAGTTAAGCATCTCCCTTTGGCTCAGGTCATGATCTCAGGGTCCTGGGATCAAGCCCCACATTGGGCTCCCTGCTCAGCAGGGAGTCTGTTTCTCCCTTTGCCCCTCCCCCCCAGCTCATGCTCTCTCTCGCTCTCTGTTTCTCAAATAAATAAATAAAATCGTTAAAAAAGGACATTATGTGTCTTTATATTGCTATTGTCACAAAAAATATTGTCATAATGAATTACCTAGTTCATTTTAACATACTGCTTTAACCATACCTCCAATTTCAATCTCCTCCCTACAATTAAACACTTCTCAGTTTGATGGTTATCCATCTAGAAATTTATGTATTTCTGTTTTTCATTTTAACTATATATTATAATATTACATTGTGACTTTCAGGAGCCCTTAATTAGGAATCATAAACCATTATAAGGAGACTCCTGCACATCTCAGCTGAAACAGGATAAATGGTGAGTGTGCATATTAACATAGCTTTATAATTATTGTTTTATGCATGTGCTTATTAACATAGCTTTATAATTATTGTTTTATGCATTTGTCTTTTAAGTCATATAGGAAAAAGAAGAGGAGTTATAAACCAAATATGAAAAACTACTTGTTTTTATATTTACCTATGTAGCTACCTTTACTGTTGTTGTTTATTTCTTTATATGACTTTGAGTTACTTATCTTGTGTCTCTTTCTCAGCATGGAAGTCTCATAGGACTTTTCAGAGGTCCATAAATACAAATACAAATGAATCTATTTTTTATAGTATGAATGTACCGTATGTTATTAAAAGCATTCCCTGTCACTCAACATTTAAGTTATTTCTATACTTTGCCCACTAAAAACAATGCTGTCTGCAATTAACATGTTTGCACATAGACTCAAATTGCTGGTGCTTATATTTCTATAGAATAGATTCTGGAAAGTAAGATTGCTTGATCAAAAAGTATGTGATCTTTTACATTTTCCAACCTCCCTTGCACATATGTTGGGGCCACCAAATGTAATATAAGACACTTCTAAGGCTTTTAAACAATGCTGGGTGATCTTTCCGTCTCCTTTCAGTAACGTTGGAAACCATGTGTGCCATCTGGAACACATGACTGTGAGATGAATGCAGGCTAGATACCTGAATAATCAATGGAGCAGAGCCAAGCAGGAGAACCAATATCTCTCATTAAACTGTAACGTGAATGAGTAATAAACTGCTTTAAATCCATTGAGATAGCCTAGTTCAACTTAATATACTGCTTCACCCACACCTCCAATTTCAATCCCCTTCCCACAATTAAACACATTAGTTTGATGGATATCCATCTAGAAATATATATATTTCTGTTTTGCATTTTAACTAAATATTATAATATTACATCTATTGCCCTACTGTTTTTACTTAACAATATTCCTGGAAATGCTTCAATAGAAGAATCTCGTTCTTTTTAACTATTGTGTAGTTTTCTTGGTTTAGATAGACCACAGTTTATTTGATCTTTCCCTTTTGATGACTTAAGCTATTTCCAATATTTTGGTTCTTACCAGCAATGCCATAATAAACATTTATCTATGCTTTCCTGTGCACCTGTGTGCATATATCTCCATGGTAATATAAAGTAGTGAAACACTGGATCATATGGTATGAAAATATTTTTATTGGTTTGTTTATTTACCACAATGCATACCATAAACATATCCATCACCTCCAAAGTCCTGATGAATATTGATGCAAAAATCCCCAACAAAATACTAGCAAACTAAGCCAGCAGAATATTAAAAGGATTTTACATCATGATGAATTGGGGTTTACCCACAAAATTCAAGGGTTATTCAACATGTGAAAATCAATGTCAAAACCTTATATTACATTAATAAAAGAAAGGGAAAAACACATTATCATCTCAATTGATACAGAAAAAAAGCATTAGACAAACTCCATTACCCTTTCATAATAAAAACACTCAACAAACCAGGAATATAAGCAGATTGTCTCAACATAATAAAGGGTGCTTATGAAAAACTCAATGCTAGATCATACTCTATAATGAAAGAGTGAAAGCTTTCTATGTGAGATCACAAATAAGACAAGGATGTTTGCTTTCATCAGTTTTGTACTGGAAGTTACAGCCGGAGAAATTAAGCAAGAAAAAAAAATAGTTGAATCCAAATTGGAAAGAAAGAAGCAAAATTATCTTTATTTGCCAACGGCATGATCCTATATAGAGAAAATGCTAAAGAATATGCAAGAAGTCTACTAGGTCTAATAAATGAACTTGACAAATTGCCAGATACAAGATCAGCTATTCCAAATCAGCTGTATTTCTGTTACACTAGGAATGAGCAATCCAAAATGAAATTAAGGAAACAATTCTATGTACAAAAGCACAAAACAGAATACAATACTTAAGAATAAATTTAACCTGAGTATCTCAAGATTTGTACACTGAAAATTACAAAATTGCTGAAAGTAATTAAATAAGACATAAATAAATGGAGAGGTGTTCCAGGCTCATGGATTGAAAGACTCAATATTTGTTAAGATGGCAGTAATTCCCAAAGCAATCAATTCCTATCAAAATAAGAATAGTCTAGTTTTGAGAAATGGAAAAGCTGAGAGTAAAATTCATTGCAAGAAATCCCAAATAGACAAAAAATACTGAGAAAAAAAGTAGGAAGACTCACACTTTCTTATTTTAAAACCCTACAAATTTATAGTAAAACAGTGTACTACTGGCATAAGAATAGACATGTAGATCAATGGGCTAGAACTGAGAGTCCAGAAATAAACCCATACATCTATTGCCAATTGGTTTTGGGCGAGGGTGACAAGTCCATTCAATGGGAGAAAGAATAAGCTCTTCAACAAATGGTGATCCACATACACAAGAATGAGATTAGACCCCTACCTCATGTTATTCCAAAAATAAAATTCAAAATGGGTTAAACAACCCAAATGTCCATCTACTGATGAGCTGATAAACAAAACGTAGTATAGTCTTACAGTGGAATATTATTCAGCCCTAAAAAGGAATGAAGTACTGATAATATGATACAATGTCGATGAACCTTGAAAAAAATTATGCAAAGTGAAAGAAGCCAAACATGAAACGTCACATATTGTATGATTCCATTTATATCAAATGGCAAGAATATGTAAATCCATAAAGACAAAAAATAAATTAGTGGTTGTCAGGGCTGGAGACAGGACAGAATGGGTAAATTGGTAAAGGGCATCCTTTGAGGGGGTAATAAAAATCTTTTGGAACCAGATAGAAGTGAATAGTTGTGCAACAAAGTGAATATTCTAAATGCCACTGAATTATACATTTAAAATAACAAAATAAAAATTATAAAAAATAAAATAGTTTATTTTATGTGAATTTTACCTCAATACAAAAATTAAGCACATTTTAATTATTAGAAATATTTCCAGATTTTGCTCCTAAGAGGTATACCAATTAACAGTTGCATCAACAATGCATGGGAGTATCTATTCCCCCTCACCATTGCCAGGACTATGTTAAAAACCTTTTTAAGCTCTAGTCTTTTCAGACTAACCCAGTTCTTCACCTATTTCACCCACCCACCACCCACCTCTCCTTTGATAACCATCAGTTTTTTTCCTGTACTTAAGGACCTGTTTTTTGGTTTGTCTCTTTTGACTTTGTTTTGTTTCTTAAATTCTACATATGAGGGAAGTAATATGGTATTTGTCTTTCTCTGACTGACTTATTTCACTTAGCATTATACTGTCTAGCTCCATCCATGTTGTTGCAAATGGCAAGATTTCATTCTTTTTAATGGCTGAGTAATATTCCTGTGTGTGTGTGTGTGTGTGCGCACATGCACGCGCACATGCCACATCTTTCTTATCCATTTATCTATCATCGATGGACATGTGGGTTGTTCTGTAATTTGGCTATTGTAAATTATGTTGTTATAAACATAGGGATGTATGTATCTTTTCAAATTGGTATTTTCATTTTCTTTGGGTAAACACCCACTAGTGGAATTATTGGATTATGGTAATTTTATTTATAAAGTTTTCAGGAATCTCCATAATGTTTTCCACACTGGCTGTACCAGTTTGCATTCCCACCAACAGTGCAAGAGGGTCCATTTTCTTTACATCCTTGCCAACACTTGCTGTTTCTTGTGTTGTTGATTTTAGCCATTCAGACAGGTGTGAGGTGCTATCTCATTGTGGCTTTGATTTGCATTTCCCTGATAATAAGTGATGTTGAGCATCTTTTCATGTGTCTATTTACCATCTGCATGTCTTCTTTGGAGTAATGTCTGTTTTTGTCTTCTGCCGGTTTTTTAATTGGATTATTTGTTTTTGTGGTGTTGAGTTGTATCAATTCTTTATATATTTTTAATACTAGGCTTTTATCAGATATGTCATTTGCAAATATCTTCTCCCATTCAGTAGGTTGTCTTTTAGTTTTGTTAACTGTTTCCTTTGCTGTGCAGAAGCTTTTCATTTTGATGTAGTCCTAATAGTTTACTTTTGCTTTTATTTCTTTTGCCTCAGGAGACATATCTAGAAAAACGTTGCCGTGGCCAATGTCAGAGAAATTATTGCGTATGCTCTCTTCTAGGATTTCTATGGTTTTGAGTCTCACATTTAGGTCTTTAAGACATTTTGAGTTTATTTTTATATATGGTGTAAGACAGTGGTCCAGTTTTATTCTTTTGAATGTAGCTGTCCAGTTTTCCCAGAACCATTTGTTGAAGAGACTGTCTTTTCCCCATGCATATTCTTTCCTCCTTTGTTGAAGATTAATTGACCATATAATTACGGGTTTATTTCTGGGCTCTATATTCTGTTCCATTGATCTTTGTGTGTATTTTTGTCCCAGTACCACACTGTTTTGATTACTTCAGCTTTGTAGTATAACTTGAAATCTGGGATTGTGATACCTCTAGTTTTGCTCTTCTTTTTCAAGATTGCTTTGGCTATTTGAGGTCTTCTGTAGTTCCATACAAATGTTAGGATTATTTGTTGTAGCTCTGTGAAAAATGCTGTTGGGATTTTGATAGGAATTGCATTAAATCTGTAGATTGCTTTGGACATTTTTACAATATTTGTTCTTCCAATTCATGAGCATGGAATGTCTTCCCATTTCTTTGTGCCATCTTTAATTTCTTTCATTTAATGTTTTATAGTTTTCAGAGGCCAGGTATTTCACCTCCTTGGTTAATTTTATATTCCTAGATATTTTTTTTTATTTTTGATGTGATTGTAAATGGGATTGTTTTCTTAATTTCTCTTTCTGCTGCTTCATTATTAGTGTATAGAAATGAAATGGATTTGTATACATTGATTTTTGTGTACTGCAACCTTACTGAATTCATTTATCAGTTGTAGTTTTTTGGTGGAGTCTTTAGGGTTTTCTATATATAGATTTATGTCATCCGCAAATAGTGAAAGTTTTACTTTTTCCTTACCAATTTGGATGCCTTTTATTTACTTTCCTTGTCTGATTGCTGTGGCTAGGACTTTTCTAGTATTATGTTGAATGAAAGTGGTGAGAGAGGATATCCTTGTCTTGTTCCTGACCATAGAGGAAAAGCTCTCATTTTTCCCCCCATTGAGTATGATGTTCACTGTGGGTTTTTCATTTATGACATTCATTATGTTGAGGTGTGTTCCCTCTAAACCTACTCTGTTGAAGGTTTTTATTGTAAATGGATGTTGTACATTAAAATGCTTTTTCTGCATCTATTGTTGAAATGCTTGTATGGTTTTTATCATTTCTCTTGTTGGTGTGATGTATCATGTTGATTGATTTTCAAATATTGAACCACCCTTGCATCCCAGGAATAAATCCCACTTGATAGTGGTGAATGCTTTTTTTAATGTCTTGTTGGATTGTGTTTGCTAATATTTTGTTGAGGATTTTTGCATCTATGTTTATCAGAGATATTGGCTTACAGTTTCTTTTTTGTGGTATCTTTACCTTGTTTTGGTACCAGGGTCATGCTGGCCTCATAGAATGAATTTGGAAGCTTTCCTCTCTCTTCCATTTTTTGGTAAATTGTGAGAAGAATAGATAGTAACTCTCCTTTAAATGTTTGGTTGAATTCCCCTGTGAAGCCATATGCAAGAAAAACTAGTTTTAGAGACATATTTAAATGTTAGATCCCAATAAATATCCCAGCAATTTATTCTGTGGGTGTCAATAAAGTCATTTTAATGTTTACATAGAGAGGCAAAAGACACATAAAAGCCAACACAGTGCTAAAGAATAATGAAGTTTGAGGACTGATGACACTACTATCCAACTGCAAGAATTACCATAAAGCTATAGTAATCAAGCCAGTGTGGTACTGGCAAAAGAATAGATGGATAGATCAATAAAACAGAATAGAGAGCCCAGAAATAGACCCACAAAAATACAGTCAACTGATCTTTGACAAAGGAGCAAAAGCCATGCACTGAGCAAAGATATACTCTTCAACAAACAGTGCCGGAACAACTGGACATCTGTTTGTAAAAGAATAAACCTAGACGCAGACTTTACACCCTTCACAAAAATCAAATCAAAATAGATCATAGACCTAAAGGCAAAGAGAGCAATACAGGAAAAAATCTAGATGACCTTGGATATAATAACTTTTAATTTTTATTTTATTTTTTTAAAGATTTTATTTTTAAGTAATCTCTACACCCAATGTGGGGCTTGAATTTACAACTCTGTGATCAAGAGTGACATGCTCTATCACCTGAGCCAGCCAGGCGCCCCAGAAGATAACTTTTTAGATACAACCCAAAACATAATACATGAAAGAAATAATTGATAAGTTGGACTTCATTAAAGTGAAAAACTTCTGCTCTGTGAAAGGCAATGTCAAGAGAATGGGAAGATAAGCTACAGACTGGGAGAAAATATTTGCAGAAAACACATCTGATAAAGGACTGTTATCCTAAATACACAAAGAACTCTTAAAATTCAACAGTAAGAAGACAAGCAACCCAATTAAAACGTGGACCAAAGACCTTAACAGACACCTCATCAAAAAAAGGTATCTAGATGGGAAGTAAGATGAAAAGATGCTCCACACCATATGTAATCATGGAAATGCAAATTAAAACAACAGGAAACCACTACGGCTCTATTAGAATGACCAAAATCCAGAACGCTGACAATATCAAACGCTGCCAAGGATGTGGAGCAACAGGAACACTCACTCATTCATTGGTGGTGGGACTGTGAAATGGTATAGCCACTTTGGAAGACTGAATATCAAACTGCTCTAAAAGTGTTTTTTTAGACTGCTTTAAAAAATATATACACAGGGATCATACCCAAATAAAAGTTAGAGTGTCCAGGACTTGTTGACTGATTGATTGTGTGGGATGAGAGAGAAGGCATCAAAGTTGGTGGTATGTTGGCACCAATTATTGAAATAGGGGTCATGAGAAAAGGAGAAGGAATGGGGTGGGGGAAAGTCATAAGTGTAAGGGGAAGATGGCAAGATCGTATTTGGACAAGTTGAGTTTGAGATGTCTGTGGGAGATCCAAACGGAAGTGTTTTATATATTGTAAATAGAGACAATGGAACTTAATGTCTAGGATCACATGCTATATAGTCAGACAAACCTGGATAGAAATTCCAGATGTGACTCTTCATTTAGTTGAGTGAGCTTAAGTATGTTGTATAAACTCCTTGAACCTCAGTAGGCTTATCTGTAAAATGGGAATTTTATCTATGGTATCCACTCCATGATCTACATACATGTATCACCTGGAAAACTTTCATGCTTTTTAAAAATGACAGCTATTGTGAGCAATAGGCATTTATTGAGCATGGTAGCACATACAGAAAGCTGCTATTGATTGATCGTCTACGCAACAAAAATTGCTTTGTCAGCATTCTAAACAGTATATGCTGTACGGCAGAGTGGTTTTTTTCAGAGGTCTAGCCCAGCTCACCAAGCAGGGAGCTTGCACATGAGTGGGCAAAACAATATGCTAGGAATAAGTAAGCATGTGTCTTACCTGTATCCTGTCCATGTTTCGTATATAAGCATACCTTGGAGATATTGCAGGTTTGGTTCCAGACCACTGCAATAAAGCGAGTCAAATGAATTTTTTGTTTTCCTGGTGATGATAAAAGTTTACGTTTATGCTCTACGATAGTCCATCACGTGTGCAATAACATTATGTTTAAAAATGTGTACATGCCTAATTAAAAATACTTCATTGATAAAAAGTGCTAACCATCATCTTTGCTTTCAGTGAGTCATAATTTTTTTTTTGGCTAGTAAAGAATTTTCTTCAGTGTTAGTGGCTGCTGACTGATCAGGATGATGGTTGCTGAAATTTGGAGTGGCTGTGGTAATTTCTTAAAATGGACAGCAATGAGAAGTTTGCTACATTGATTGAGTTTTTCTTTTATGAACAATTTCTCTGTCACATGCAGTAGCATTTTACCCACAGTAGAACTTCTTTCAAAATTGGAGTCTGTCCTCTCAAACCCTGCTGCTGCTTTATCAAGTATGATTATGTAATATTCTAAATCTTTTGTTTTCATTTCAACAGTGTTCACAGCATCTTCAGCAGGAATAGATTCCATCTCAAGAAATCATTTTCTTTGCTTATCTATAAGAAGCAAATCTTCATCCATTAAAATTTTATCATGCGAGGGCAGCAATTCAGTCCCATTCAGGCTCCACCTCTAATTCGAGCTCTCTTGCCATTTCCACCACACCTGCAGTTACTTCCTTCACTGAAGTCTTGAACCCCTCAAAGTCATCCATGAGGGTTGGAATCAACTTCTAACCTCCTGTTAGTGTTGATATTTTGACCTCTTCCCATGAATCATGAATGTTCTTACTGGTATCTAGAATGGTGAATCCTTTCCAGGATTCAAGTTACTTTGTCTAGATCCATCAGAAGAATCACTATGGCATCTGTAGCCTCATAAAATGTATTTCTTAAATCATAAGGCTTGAAGGTAGAAATTACCCCTTGATCCATGGGCTGCAGAATGGATGTGTTAGCAGGCATGAAAACATGAATCTCATTATACATCTCCATCAGAGCTTTTGGGTGACCAGGTTCATTTGTCAATGGGCAGTAATATTTTGAAAGGAATCTTTTCTTAGCAGTAGGTCTCAACTGTGAGCTTCAAACATTTAGCAAATCATGTTGTAACCAGATGTGCTGTGACCGTGAGATCATGACCTGAGCCAAAATCAAGAGTTGGACACTTGACCAATTGAGCCACCCCAGCACCCCAAGCCCTCTTCTTGATTAGGCGCTGTCCTTGGACTGTCAAGATTAGTTTTAGCAAAAAAATCCTGTTCATCTCAGTTTTAGCAAGAATCCTGCTAAGCTAGTTTAGCAAGAATCCTTCTACCCTTGAAATTCAATTAAGTTTCTCTTCTTCCACCCTTGATATCTAATCAAGTTCCTCTTAGTAATTTTAATCCAATGACTTTTTCTCCCTGTGTAGTGATTATAAAAATCCCCTGCTGCCCCCATTGTAGAAGTTGGAGTTAAGTTCAATCTCAAGGAATAAAATCTCCCTGTCATATTTAACTCTGCACAATGCAGTTTTTCTTTCACAGAATATTTTGTGACTTTTGTTGAAATCTGCACGGTTTAGGTAGTCTATTTTAACATCTTTGAATACTGATTTGCCTCCCCACCTTCTGCACTCTGTTTTGGGTATTGTTCGTTTGCTTGTTTTGTGACTTGCCTAGGTTTTGTTAGTGAAGCTGTTTCCCCCACTGTGTGAACATTTTGCTATCACTCCTCAGAAGGGGCGAACAAGCACATGTACAGGCATCCTGGACTTGAGTGGTTTCTGCCAACACCCTTTTTGACTGTCTCTCTGATCTCTGCATTAAGCTGTTTGCTTCGTTTGGGGTTAGACTTGGCCTGTTAGGCTCCACTAATTATAGGCTGATTGCTCTGCTTTCAACAAAGCCCTGGGGCATAAAATGCTCCAAACTCTGATCCGATTAAATTCAATCAGGTATAGTTTTTGAGGCCAGTCTTTCAAGTTTATTCTGACCCCCCCCCCATAGACTCTTATTTACTAACTCTCCCCCTAGTTTTCTCTGGTGTACTAGCTGGCCTGTAGTTTAACTCGTTGCTTTTATTTAAGGGAAGCTATTGTTTTCTAGTGTTAAGTTTAAGCTTTATCTTCCCCAGACTGTGTTTCAAATTGAGTCCTCTCTTTTGTGGAGAGCATAGAAGCTCTTTTTTATTTTTTATTTTTATTTTTTATTTTTTCAAAGATTTTATTCATTTATTTGACAGAGCGAGAGAGAGAGCGAGAGTGACACAAGCAGGGGGAGTGGGAGAGGGAGAAGCAGATTTCCCACTGAGCAGGGAGCCCGGTGAGAACTCAATCCCAGGGTCCCTGGATCATGACCTGAGCCCGAGGCAGAGACTTAACGACTGAGCCACCCAGGAGCCCCTAAGCGCTCTCTCTCTCTCTCTCTCTCTTTTTAATGGGCTACTTCTCTCCCTGGGCACAAACTGTGAGCTGCTACTCTTGGCAGGGCTGTATGTAGCCTCTGGTTTTGTTTGTTTGATCGCTTCTCCTGGTTGAAATCTCTGCTGTAAGAGGAATCCATGATGAGGGCAATTAGGACCCCTTTATTCTTGGTCTGCCTTGTTGGGTGAAGCATTTGTCTTTTGGGTAGCCACTGGTTACTAGAAGGGAATCCATGACTTCTTGATCACATTCACTAAGAATTTAGCTTCTTCAACTCTATTGTGGAGGGGATCAGGAATGCTGGTAACTTGCCCTCCCAGTGAGATATAAACCTTGATTGGGAACTGAGGGGGAAAGGAAGCCCTCTAATTTTGGCTCTGCCTCCAGAGTATAGTTTCTGTTAAGATGAGCTGGGGGTGAAGAGGAAGGAAGCAGCAGGTCCTGGTTCAAATGCCAGGAACGCTTATTGTTTTTTACCAAGTTTTGGTAGATTTTTCTTGAATAAATGTTTCTTCATATGCTATTTTCCCTTAGGACAATTCCTAAAGACATTAAATGGTTGGGTTTTTTAATAGTTTCCATCTGATCTACTTGTGTAACTGTTGAGGGGGTCTTCATAGCTCTTCCTGTCGTCATCACAAAAGTGGACCTTATGCCAATTTTTAAATTGCAATTCAATTCACTTAATAGATATAGGACTGGTCAGATTTTCTATTTCTTTTTTCTATTTTGGTAAGTTGTGTTTTTTAATAAATTCATGGATTTAATCTAAATTATTAAATTTATTAGAATGATGTTCTTATTATTCTTTTATTATATTTTTAAAATCTGTAGAATATGTGCTGTTCTTCTTTCTTTTATCCTTGGTATTATGTTGTGTCTTCTCTTTTTTGCTTGAACAATTTTGTTAGAGGGTTTTGATTTTATTAGTATTTACATGCAATTAACTTTTGTGTTTCTTTCTTTTGTTTCATCTCTTTTTAATTTCTATTCTAATTATTTCTTGTTTCAAGAATTGTGTGGATTTATATTGTTTCCCCCAAAACTTATTTTCAAGCAAACTTAAGATCATTGATATTTTTCAGTCTTTCTTATTTTCTAATATACGCATTTAAAGGCATAGAATTTCTTATTAAGCACAGATAGCTGCCTCTCACAGGTTTCCATGTGTCGTGTTTTCATTATCACTCAATTAAAGATAAGGCTAAATTTGATTGTAATTTCTGCTTTTACTCATTAATTACTGAGAAATGTATTGCTTAATTTCCAAAACTTTGAAATTTTTTGTTATCCATTTGTTATTATTAGCTTTATTCATCTGTCATCAGAGAACATATTCTGAATTATTTTAATATTTTAAATTGGTTGCTACTTGGTTAAAAGACTGAATAAAAGGTTAATTTTAGCAAATGTCTTGTTTGCACTTGAAAAAAATGTATATTCTGCAATTGTAGTTTGTATTGCTCTATATATGTAAATTAGGTCAAATTTGTTAGTCTTGTTGCTTAAATCTGTAATACTTCTGCTGATTTTTTTCTAATTATTCTATCAGTTATTTAGAGAGGTATATTTACATGTTCCGCAATAACTTTAGATTTCTCTATTTTTCCTTTTTTGTCTGATATATTTTGTATTGTATATTTTGAAGCAATGTTAGTAGAAGCATACAGATTAACAATCTTAGTACCTTCCTATTAGATTGACAATTTTATCATAAAATATATCTCTCTATCTCTAGTAATATTTCTTGGCTTATGGCTTACTTTGTTGGATATTTTCATAGCTACACCAGCTTTCCTTTGGTTATGGTATGCATGTATGTATTTTTCTACATTTTGACTTTCAATCTTCCTGTGTCCTTAAATTTACATTGTGTCTTTTTAAGCAGCGTATGATTTATTACTTTTACCAAGTGTGGTTTGAAGTGCTTAGTTGGTTCATATTCACTCTAATTATGGATCTGTGTTTATGTCTCTTATCTTACTATGTGTTTTCTATCTGACCCTCCTGTTCTAGGTTCCTACTGATTAAATTAGACTACAAAGGCTTAATAAAGGAAACTTGTGGATCCCCTTAAACTTGTGTTCAAAATTAAATGCACGTATGTGTGTAGGGATGGAGGAATCCGTTTATTCAAGGTGTATGTATGTGCTAAGTAGAGAGTCTATAGCTCTCATTAGTTTAGGAAGGGAGTTTATGATATAAAAAATAGTGAGGGTCACACAGCTAGTAAGAGACAGAGTGTGGATTTGGTTCCAGTGCATGGACTCTTACCAAGTATCCTGAGGCTATCATGTAAATTTTTGATATCCTTACTGATATTTTTCTGACTGTACTATTAGTTACCAAGAAACTTCTGGTATTCTTTCTCACTATGATTGTGGATTTTTCTTCTCATCCTTTTATTCTGGTTTTTATTTTTTGCTTTATGTCTTTAGCTGCATATAAATTAGGCATTGGGGTGCCTGGGTGGCTCAGTCGTTAAGCGTCTGCCTTCGGCTCAGGTCATGATCCCAGGGTCCTGGGATCGAGCCCCTCATTGGGCTCCCTGCTCAGCAAGAAGCCTGCTTCTCCCTTTCCCACTCTCCCTGCTTGTGTTCCCTCTCTCTCTGTGTCTTTCTCTGTCAAATAAATAAAATCTTTAAAAAAATAATAAATTAGGTATCATAATACAATCCTGGTGGACTGATCTTTTTTCTTTATTAAATATCCCTCTTTATAAATGCCCATTGCCTTGAATTCTACCTTGGTTGATATTTAAAAAACAACAACAGTTCTACCTTTTTAAATTAAGTTTTAATTTCAATATAGTTAACATACAGCGTTACATTAGTTTCAGGTGTACAATATAGTGAATCAACAATTCTATACATTACTCACTGCTTGTCATGATAAGTGTACTCCTTAATCCCCATCACCTATTTCACCCATCCTCCTGCCCACCTTCCCTCTGGCAACCATCAGTTTGTTCTCTATAGTTAAGAGTCTCTTTCTTGACAAATACCATATGATTGGTTTGTCTCTCTTTCCGTTTGCTCATTTGTTTTGTTTATTAAATTCCACATATGAGTGAAATCATATGGTATTTATCTTTCTCTGAGTGACTTACTTTGCTTAACATTGTACTCTCTAGATCCACCTATGTCCTTGCAAATGACAGTATGTCATTATTTTCTATGGCTGAGTAATATTCTATTATATACATATACCACATCTTCTTTATCCATAGCACCTGGGCTGTTGCCATAATTAGGCTATTGAAGATAATGCTGCTATATGCATTGGGGTACATGTAACCCTTTGAATTAGAATTTTTGTATTCTTTGAGTATACATACCTAGTAGTACAATTGCTGGATCATAGGGTAGTTCTATTTTTAACTTTCTGAGAAAACTCCATACTGTTTTCCAGAGTGGCTGCACCAGTTTGCATTCCCACCAACTTTACAAGAGGGTTCCCTTTCTTCACGTCCTCACCAACACCTGTTCTTCCTTGCGTTGTTGATTTTAGTCATTCTAACAAGTGTGAGATGATATCTCACTGTGGCTTTGATTTGATAAGTGGTGTTGAGCATTTTTTCATGTGTCTGTGGGCCACCTGGATGTCTTCTTTGGGGAAATTTCTATTCATGTTTTCTGCCTATTTTTTTAATTGGATTATTCATTTTTAGGGTATTGAGTTGTAGAAGTTCTTTATATCTTTTGTATACTAAGCCTTTATCAGATATGTCACTTGCAAACATCATCTCCCATTCTGTACGTTGACTTTTAGTTTTGTTAATTGTTCTCTTCACTGTGCAGAAGCTTCTCATTTTGATGTAGCCCCAATATTTATTTTTGCTTTTGTTTTCTTTGCTTCAGGAGACATATCTAGAAAGAAGTTGCTATGCCCAATATCAAAGAGGTTACTGCCTTTGTTCTCCTCTAGGGTTTTGATGGTTTCCTGTCTCACATTTACATCTTTCATCCATTTTCAATTTATTTTTGTGTACGGCATGAGAAAGTGGAGAATTGCTCAGTTTCATTCTTTTGTGCGTAGCTGTCCAATTTTCCCAACACCATTTGTTGGTGGGACTGTCTTTTTTTCCACTGTATACTCTTTCCTGCGTTGTCAAAGATTAATTGACCGTATAGTTGTGTGTTCATTTCTGGGTTTTCTGTTCTGTTCTATTAATCCATGTGTCT
Source organism: Ursus arctos (assembly GCF_023065955.2). Lineage (NCBI taxonomy): Eukaryota > Metazoa > Chordata > Mammalia > Carnivora > Ursidae > Ursus > Ursus arctos. Next base: position 79,699,141 of record NC_079873.1, read on the forward strand.
GTTTTTGTGCCAGTACCACACTGTTTTTATCACTATAGCTTTCTAGTAGAAGTTGAAGTCTGGAATTGTGATGCCTTTAGCTTCGCTTTTCTCCTTCAAAGTTGCTTTGGGTATTCGGGGTCCTTTTTGATTCCATACAAATTTTAGGATTGTTTGTTCTAGCTCTGTGAAAAATGTGGTAGGTATTTTGATAAGGATTGTGTTAAATATGTAGATTGCTTTGGCTAGTATAGATATTTTAATAATATTTGTTCTTCCTTCTTCCAATCCGTGCTCATGGACTGTCTTTCCATTTCTTTGGGTCTTCTTCACTGTCTTTCATCAGCGTTTATAGTTTTCAGAATACAGTTCTTTCACTTCTCTGATTACGTTTATTACTAGGTATCTTATTATTTTGGGTGCAATTGTAAATGGGATTGATTCCCTTAATTTCTCTTTCTGCTGCTTCATTATTAGTGTGTAGAAATGCAATAGATTTCTGTACATTGATTTTATATCCTGCAACTTTACTGAATCTGTTGATCAGTTCCAGCAGTTTTTTGGTGGGGTCTTTTGGATTTTCTATATAGAGTATCGTGTCATCTGCAAATAGTGGAAGTTTTACTTCTTCCTTGCTGATTTGGATACCTTTTATTTCTTTTTGTTGTCTGATTGCTGTGGCTAGGACTTCCAGTACTATGTTAAAAAGAATAGCAGTGAGAGTGGACATCCCTGTCTTGTTCCTGACGGTAGAGGAAAAGCTCTCAGTTTTTGCCCATTGAGGATGATATTAGCTGTGGGTTTTTCAGATATGGCCTTTTTATGTTCCCTTTAAACCTACTTTGTTGAGGGTTACTTCATGAATGGATGTTGTACTTTGTCAAATGCTTTTTCTGCATTATGAATATTGTTATTATTACCATTATTTTCTGCATATTCCACATTAATGGGATGACGTATAGTCAGAATTGATTTAATTGCAATAAGATTGGAACTGTACAATAAAATAAAATATAAATCCCTGACATTGAAGTACACAAAAACAAAAATTTTGCCTTCAATTACCCATCCATTCCAAATATCACCAGTGGTGAACTTATGTCTCGTTGTATTTGTATATGCACACTCCTACACACTCCTATATGTATTTATGCACCTAACTTTCTTGATTATTAGACTGCGGCATCAGCAACATACACCATTGATTCAGAAGCACTTTCTCTGAGAAAAAAATAAAACCATCACATAAAATCTACATCTATATTTTATGATGTATTCCTATATGAAAAATGTTGAATGATTTTTAAAAAAATAGATACTAACATAGACTAAGACAATTTAGGTCATGTGATATATGCATTGCTAGGATCTCTGACATTTTGATGTATTTCCTTGCAGTCCTTTTCTAGGCATATTTGTACTTACCATAGACTTAATGTGTCCCCCTACCAAATTAATAAGTTGAAAGTTAATCCCCACCTTGATGGTAATTAGAGGTTGGGCCTTTGGGAAGTGATTAGGTCCTGAGGGTGGACCTCTCAGGAATGGGATTGGTGCCCTTATAAAGGAGGCCCCAGCATGCTCCCTTGCTCTTTACATGATATGGAAAGCAAGGAGACTTGAAACATGAAGTGGACCCTCTCCAGATGCCAAATTTGCCAGGGCCTTATCTTGGACTTCCCAGCATACGATCCTATGAGAAATAATTTTCTGTTATTTAAACCACCCAGTCTATGGTATTTTTGTTATTGCAGCCCAAATGGACTAAGTCAATACTTACGTAATTGTATTTCTACTGCACTACTGGTGGTTCTCCAGTGTTAGTCCACATCAGAATCTCTCAGAGGAGCATGATAATAATATATGTTTTGGGGCCCAGTTAGAAGTGTGTTTGGGGGCGCCTGGGTTGCTCAGTCGTTAAACATCTGTCTTCGGCTCAGGGCATGATCCCAGTGTCCTGGGATCGAGCCCCGCATCAGGCTCCCTGCTCCTCTGGGAGCCTGCTTCTTCCTCTTCCATTCCTCCTGCTTGTGTTCCCTCTCTCGCTGGCTCTCTCTCTGTGTCAAATAAATAAATAAAATCTTAAAAAAAAAAAAAGAAGTGTGTTTAATTCATGGAATATAGGAAGGAGTGCCAAAGTCGACATTGTTAGCAAGAGAGATAGAAAATCCTAAAGCAGGCAGTCTATGTGACACATTTAATTTGCAAATCAAATTAAATTTTATTCATGTTTTAATTTGGCATGCCATCCGGACCCTACTAGGCTCCTTAGGAAATGCAAGTCTGCCTCTAGAGAAATAAAATTACTTACTTGCTGTTCTTTAGTTAAGAGTTAGAACTGGATCAAGGACAAGGATCCCCACAGAGTCATAATGTACACAGTGAACATTTATTCAACATTTACAATGTGTCAAACATTGCAATAGGCACCGGGAGTATAAGGTTGATAAAGAAACTGTACTTGCTAAGAATGGCACAATTCTGCAGAGGAGTGATCAATAACATTTTTATGGATTTTTTAATCTTACAAAATATTTTAAACTCCTTCATGTAGGGACAAGATCAGGTTTTGGGGGTGTTACTATGTTTTGATCTGAGAAGGTGAAAATCTCTGTAATTTATATACTTCATGTATGCCTGTTGCCCTAGTGGGTGGATCTGCTCAGAAGTCATCTCTGGCAAGAACATGAGAGGCATAAAAAGCCAATGATGTCACCATCTGTAGGTTATTCTTGAAATTTCCACTACTAAAATATATAGAAAACCAACATAGTCTTTATTATAATTAAGATAATAAATGACTGGATCCAACTGTTAAGCTATCATCTTATTTTATTCATCATTCACTTTATTAATGAAGTCTCATACTCATGTGTTGACAGCACTCTCTATCCAAATGGAATCATGTCTGAGTCTCTGGAGAGCAGAGGACTCATAAGTAAAACAGAAAAGGTCTATTTTTACTAAGACCTTGACTAAGATATTAATTACTGAGGCACATTTGTGTGGTACCCACCTTCATAAGTGCGACAGTGATCTCATAGAAATCAGTGAGGTTTTGTCACTTTGAAGACTCCAACACATCAACCACTGTCAGCAGAAGGAAAAAGATGAAGGAGAGGTGACAGTAGAGTCTAGAAGACATGGCAGAATCCAAGGAAGCGTGCCACCCACTTTTCAGCTGCCTGAACTTGTTCCGGGGCACAGGTTAGATATCTCTCAGCCCTCCCTGAGTATCTCTGGGTTTTGGAGTTCTGAAAAGGCAGTGGAGTGGTGTAGGGTCCATGCCTGCACAGTTCACACATTCAGTACCTCATCTGATCTACTCAGCAGCTCTGGGAGGCAAATAGTATTCCCTTTTCACAGGTGACAAGGGTGACCCTTTAAGGTAATGTCATGGTAATAAATACTAGAGCTATAGTGCTAAATAAGAAATTCTAAAAAATAACTTGAAATGCACTTTTTTATTCTTTCAACAAGTTTTTATTAAACGGCACTTTTAAAAAGCTGATTGACACATTACTTTAACTATTTGTATTGTATTTAGGGATACAAGCAATACGTACAAATTCTGCGAAAGTACAGTTATCAAAGAGAAGAAATTTTAAATCATCTATAAGTATGACATATAAACAGCCCCAGTTTAGTAGATATACTTAAGACTCTGTTCATATATAATACATAATTTAAAAATAAGCAACAATAAATTCACACATTGTTTTGTAACTTTTTCACTTTAAAATACATAATGAACTGTACACCTGAAACTAATGTAACATTGTGTGTCACCTACACTCAAATAAATAAATATCGAACATCTTTCTATTCAATTGTGTGAAACACCTCTGCTGACAAAGACTCGATTTACTCAGAATGCAATCTTCAAATAGAAGCTGGCAATACTAAAAGCTTTGAAGCAATTGAATCAGCAAAAATTACATCAAGAAAAGGCAAAGAAACAAACAAACAAAAAAAACAAGCTTGAAAAGTATTAACTCCAGAGAAAACCTCAGTTTTTAAGGCATAACGAAAAACTCATCATGGTGGTGATGATGGCCTATTAAGGCCATGTGGACTATACCTTAACTTCGCTTACCTGAGTTTAACTCTCTCATCCCTTCCGTGAACCATTCCCATTTCATTCACATCTACATCTACCATGTTAACGTTATTGACAAGACTATTGGGCACCCATCTTCTTTTTTTTTTTAATGATGTTTTATTATATTATGTTAGTCACCATACAGTACATCCCCGGTTTCCGATGTAAGGCTCGATGATTCATTAGTTGTGTATAACACCCAGTGCACCATGCAATACGTGCCCTCCTTACTACCCATCACCGGTCTATCCCATTCCCCCACCCCCCTCCCCTCTGAGGCCCTCAGTTTGTTTCTCATAGTCCATAGTCTCTCATGTTTCATTCCCCCTTCTGATTACCCCCCCTTTCTTTATCCCTTTCTTCCCCTACTGATCATCCTAGTTCTTATGTTCCATAGATGAGAGAAATCATATGATAGTTGTCTTTCTCTGCTTGACTTATTTCACTTAGCATTATCTCCTCCAGTGCCGTCCATGTTGCAGCAAATGTTGAGAACTCGCTCTTTCTGATAGCTGAGTAATATTCCATTGTATATATGGACCACAACTTCTTAATCCAGTCATCTGTTGAAGGGCATCTCGGCTCCTTCCACGATTTAGCTATTGTGGACATTGCTGCTATGAACATTGGAGTGCATATGGCCCTTCGGGCACCCATCTTCTAAAATCTAGGGAAAGTGGAGCCCAACTCGATTATTGTCTTCAGGCTCTTGGCCTTCATTCCCTCCCATAGGGGTAGCTCCCTCTGCATTCTGCGGAGGGCCCTGTTTCTCCTCCTTTTTCCCTTTTCCTTTTTTTCCTGGGGGACATTTTTCATATTGAAGTCCCTCCCCTGACCCGTCCGCTTTTTTTTTTTTTAGACTCCATTTCTCCTAGGAGACAAAAGCCAAAAGAAAGGACTGAATGCTTGGTGGAAAGATTAGCACCCAAGACAGAGGCCCTACTATGTGCCTTTCAAGGTTCTAATACCAGGAGGTTTTTAAAATTCTATTTGCCGCACCCGAGAGGACTCTTGCGCCCTCTAGTGGGCACCTAGTAACTGCTCCCCACCGCCCGCCCCGGCTCGCTCCTCTTCCCTCCCTCATCTGAAGCTCACCATCTTTCCTGTAGATCCTTCCCCGGGACTACTGCAGGGGCCAAAAGGGAAGACGCGGAGGGGAGCCCCAGAAAGGGTCTGTTCCCATCTCCACCACTGTTCCTCGCACCGACCTGACCCTATGCTTGTAGTCTCCCCCTTCACGTATGCATTCTCGCTGGTAGGTGTGCAGCCCTGACCCTCAGACCCTCAGACCTGCAAACGGACGGAGTGGAAGGATCCCTGGCAGCTGCAGCCACGAGCTCGCTGCAGACCCGCCACTCGCCCCTCACCTCGCAGCCCCTTGAGTTCCAAATTTGTCACTCCTTATATTCCCTCTTTCTCCAAAGCCACCTTCTGCCTCCACTACTCCTGGTCTTTTAAATACCCACAATGGTTGAAGAGGGGATACTACTTAAAATAGAACTTTTACATTCTGTGTCTCACTATTGCCTTCTCCTGTGATTTGTTTCCACACCCCTATTACCTAAATGTTTTGCAACAAACGGGCATGGGACACAGGGAATGGGGCTTGTGTAAGTTGAAAGTTTTCCAGAGTATACCCGTATATCCATGTTCCTATACTGCTTGCCCCCAGGACCACCCACAGTGGACTTTGGGTAAGGAGGGGGCCTCAAGAACGAAGACTGACCCACTTGGTGGTTCTTCCTTCAGCTGCCAGCCGTCCTGGTGCCAGAGTTAGCCGAGCCCGCTCAAGTCGGAACACAAACCCAGGGCGTTCCTGGACAATTGTCCTGCCCTCATTCCTTGACTTTAAGTTTTTCCTCCTCTGCAACAGGAATCATTAGAATACAAAGCAAGAAAGGGACCTGGGCCCAGATAGACTCCCGTCATGTGACAGCCACCTCACAGTGGAGTATAGGCTTCCAATGACAACACCCCCCCGCCCGCCCCGTCTCAGGCAGGGCAGCAGGAACCCTTCACCCCTTCCTCCTCCTATCACCACGCTTGATCTGGAATGTCTCTTTTTCCACCATGGCACCTCAGGAGGCCAGATATAGTCTTTGGCTTTCTCTAATCATCGAGAGGCAGCATTTTCTCTTGGAGTTACTGTCCATTTGCAATTCTCATGGAATTAGCCCTTTCTCCTGTTTCCCCTGCCCTCTAACCTGTTCCTTCTCCTGGTCTCCTCTCACCCTTGTCATTATTTTCTCCTGAGGCCCTTGCTTGCACCTAAATGGCCATAAAGTTAGGTATCAGGAAAGGAGGCTGGGAGTGGAAAGTAGAACATTAACTTTCTTCTGTGTACTTTCCTGTTCCATTTTTTTAAATTTAAAATGCTTTGTTTTTACATTACAGAAATGCAATACTTACATTTTGGGTGAGGAAGAGAATGAGTATCCCAAGATTTCTCTTTTCGCAGGAGTGCCTTGTTATTTGACTAAATTAACTTATAACCAATAGAAAATATTTTGCATCAGCTACAAATGAAAGAGCAAACTTTTAAGAGCTAATTGTTCACAGTGTTTAAGACATACTCTTTGGGGAGAAAAGTAACTTACAATAAAAAATAAAATTTTCTGTTAAATAAGAAATCCTTCATAACTTGGTCATGTTTGTATTTGTCAATTAGAAAATGTTCTAATAATGCTTCCTAAATATTTTTTTTGAAAATACAGGCTAATTAGTTTGGCAATTTTAAGCCTAAATTTTTCAAAAACAAATCAACACTGTACATGTTCAGTAAATTAATCCCTATAGAGCCTAAGTGTCTTTCTTCTGTCCTGTTTTAGAGAAATGATCGATCTATTGTTTCCACTTCTGAGAGGTTTTTTTTTCTTTTTAAGATTTTATTTATTTATTTGAGAGAGACAGAGTGAGTGAGAGAGAGCACAAGCAGGGGGAGCAGCAAGGGGAGAGGGAGAAGCAGCCTCCCCAATGCGGGGCTCGATCCCAGGACCCTGGGATCATGACCTGAGCTGAAGGCAGATGCTTAACCGACTGAGCCACCCAGGCACCCCTCCACTTCCAAGAGTTTTTAATATTCATAAATAATTGTTTCAGTTATGTTCTGTTAGAAGGATGAAACCTGCTAGGCCTCTCACCTCTGGCCTCCTTACCTGCAGGGAACTCTAGCCTAGCCTTGCTGGAGGGTTGATGCCTGCCATTCCATCCCCACCATGGTGGCCCCTCAACCAGGCTTAGGCCAGTGGTTAAGCAACTCTCACCCACTGACCATATCAAATTCTTTTCTTTGGGGGGGCGCAGAGGGAGAGGGAGAAAGAGAATCTTTAAGCAGGCTCCACACCCAGCACAGAGCCTGATGGAGGACTTGATCTCACAACCCTGAGATCACCACCTGAGCCAAAATCAAGAGTCATCAAGAGTCAGAGGCTTAACCAGCTGAGCCACCCAGAAGCCTCCCTGCCCACTCACTGACTGTATCAATTAACCTAGACCAAGTGTTCTCAACCCAGGAAGTCTAGGGACCACCTGAAATTCTAAGCAAGTTTGTGCATGTTTGGGGCTCGTGAGGTACATGAAATTTTGTGGGGGAAGGGTTGTACCTGAGGAGCCTGAGAAAGCCTAATACACGAGCAGGGTGACATGATGAGGAAGCTGAAACTATGAGATAGAGCCAAGACATAGGAGGAGAAGGGGATGTGAGAGGAAGGAAGAATGAGAAAGCAGCTGAGCCAGGTTAATGGCAGAGCACTCCAGTGTGCCGGTCCCGGCTGCTTGAGGTCCATTAGAAACCGGCTGTTGGTGGGGCGCCTGGGTGGCTCAGTCAGTGAAGCGTCTGCCTTTGGCTTGGGTCATGATCCCAGGGTCCTGGGGTCGAGTCCATGTCGGTCTCCCCGCTCCTCTGGGAGCCTGCTTCTCCCTCTCCCTCTGCCTGCCGCTCCTCCCGCTTATGCTCTCTCTCTCTCTCTCTCTCTCTCACTTTCTCTCTCTCTCTCAAATAAGTAAGTAAAATCTTTAAAAAAATACAACACAAAATACTTTAAAAAAAAAAAAAAGAAAGAAATTGGCTGTTGGTTCAGATTCCCTTAACATCATAATGCTCTCTACTGCCCCATAAATGCTCACGATGGATCCCGCTTCAGCTGAGCTAACCTAAGTATCTATTCCTTACAAGCAATGAGACTAACTGAAACAATAGCTATCTGTAATAAAATGTTCTTGAAAATCAACAAAATAACAGTAGTTATCACTACCTGAAAACTGGTGGAAAGACATCAAAAAGATACTGACCAAAGGAGACATCTATGCGGAGAACAAGTATAAGTTATTCAGAGTCACTAGTGGTCAAAATATACAAATGAAAACTTCAGGGTACTCTTATTCACCTGTCAAACTGAGGAATATTTTTTTAAAAAACCATACTATCCGTTTTATGTGAGGTTGTTCACATGGACTGTCAGTACACTTGTAAATTGGTTAAATTATCTTGCAGACCCTTTGGCAATATACGTTTAAAATTCATAAGATTTTTCAAACTTTTAGACCTAGCAATTTTAATTTTTGAAATTTTTCCTTAGGGAATAATTATGATTTTGTGCAAAGATTTCAGTGATGGCTTGGCTTATGATAGGGAAAAAAAAAGCATGGAAGAAACCTAAATATTAAGCAACAGGGAACTGACTAAATTACTGTTAATTTTAACATGATGAAGTACAATAATAATAAGTTTGAGTTATCTTAAAAATATGTATTTCATTGCTTTGTGTGTGTAATTCAGATAAACTGCAAAGAATTTGGAAAGTATATAAGAATTATAGACATAAAATTTAAAAAATCCATATTCCTATAAAACTCACATACTGGTAAGTTTAAGTACTTTGCTATGATTTGCACCCCCACTAACATTGCAGCTTATGTTAATATGCTATGAAGTAGGGATCTAAATATTTCAAAGGTAAATTTGACCAGTGGGATTTCACTTGATACGCGGACTTCGGAATCCAGCCAGATGCAACTCCATTGCACTAACACATCCAATCAAGGATGATAATTGAGAAGAAAAGTCTGGAAGAGACATGGATTAGGGTTGACAATACCTAGTAAGCACCTAATTAATATTCGTTGAATGAATAAATGGATAAGATATATGTTCGAGAGTCATCAGATAAATGAAACTGAGTATAGATTCTTGACGGTTTTCTTTCCTTCTATATGTATTTTTAAATATAACCAGGATAATTTTATACACATTGTTTTATAACCTGCTTTTAAATAATATTCATTGTGTTTATTTGCAAAAGTAAAGCATTTTCACTGAAAAAATGTCAAGGAACTATAGAAAAATGCTGTTTGTCAAGCAGAGCCAGAAATGCAATCCTTTCTTTTCCTCTTCATGTGTATTTCTAAAAGAATTGAATTGGGGGGCGCCTGGGTGGCTCAATCAGTTAAGTGTCTGACTCTTGATCTCAGCCCAGGTCTTGATGTCAGGGTTGTGAGTTCAAGCCCCGTGCTGGACTCCACACTGGGTGTGGAGCCTACTTAAAAAAAAAAAAAGAAAAGAATTGGTGAATTGGTAACTAAAACTATTTTCTAATATGCTTAAAATATTATATTATTGCTAACAATATTACTTTTCCTGGCAAAACATTATCCTAGAAAGAAAGGTTTCTCACCAGGTACAATTTAAGGAAGAGATTCCTCCTTTCCTATGTATGAGTAATACTACTTATTGACTATCTCAAACTTAGATTGGAGAAGGCATAGTCAGAGCAATAAGAGGAGTCTCATTTTAATACATACGAGTCACAAATAGGGCAAGGGAACCAAATGTGAAGCATTCAGCTTCATTGCAAGGACCCACCCTTTAAAAGGTAGTGGAGCTCTTAAATCAGATCCTACTCCACTACAGAAGAAGTACGTATGTGAAATATGTGCTATAAAATTAGATTGTACTGTTTGCAGACTATTCTTTATTATAGAAGTTACACATCCCCACTGAGAAAAGGTAAAAAAATCTACAAAGAAGTATACAAAAAGAGAATACAAGTCACCCACAAGCCCACTAACTAACCAATCATACCTACTTTTAATATTTTGGTGTATATTGTTCCATAATATTTTCTATGCATACATACATATAAATATCTGCATACACATTACTTTTTAAAATTAGATCCTCTGCAAGTTACATTTTGTAACTTGCCTTTTTCACATACCAATATATTATAAAACACTTCCATTTCAATAAACATATGGCTGACTTATATTTGTAAGAGATTTTATTTCTTCTGCATGTTTTCAAAGGTTTGTCTCATTTTTCTGAATATTATTAATTAATACGTGGCTATTAAAGATAAAATTTAAATATATAAACGTAACATTGAGACAGTAAAAGTTGCCTTTATACTAAATACTCCTTCTCAAATATACCCTATGGGAATAGTTCAGTATATATTCATTCATATTTCTACTATGATATAGAAACACAGTAAGACCCCATGATAACATGGTGTTGGATATAATGTGGTGGGCGATGGGGTGTGGGGAGAGGAGGAAATGGAAGGACAACATTTAAGCACCAGTGCTGAGTAAACAACTGTTACAAGGTGGCCTCGGGACTCAGCTGAGTCCCTGATGGATTTGGGTTGTGCACACAGCTAACCAAACAGGCTCACATCAGTCGTTCATTCATCTCTCAATAACACAACCTGAAATTTTATAGGAGTTAATTTTGTGGACTTTACGTATGTTATGGTGCAATTTCATTATATGCTCCTATTTTAAATGCCCCAAAATAAATATGTGTGGGTTGTGACAGAAATGTCGTTCTATATATTTTAACTTTCAATTTGCCTTTTTTAATTTATATGTATATATAATGTAATGGTTACTTTCCATTTCTAAATGGTACATACCATTGGTGTAGTTTGAATTGTTTTAACAGAATCGTGAAGTTAGCCTTCTTTAACCCCTATCAAAATTATGTGGGAGAATCCTTGGCTCATGAGAATATGCACACACGTGTGTAAATGTGCATGTACACATGCTTGGGTGCATATCTGCTATTGCCTAGAGCTCTATGAACTTTGGTGTGGTAAATCATTGTGACTACCGTGAAGTATTTTCCTAGGATGAGTACCTAAGAATGGATTTACAGGCTCAAGGGAATGCATATTTCAAATACTGAACAATTGCTTAAGTGTGTCCTGTCCAGAAAGGTTGACCAATTCAGTTTCCATGATCTGGAAATAAGTGAGAAAATCCTTGGGGGTAAGTGCAGAACATGTCAGAAAGTCCTTACATCGAACCTACTTTCAGAAGATAGCCACCGGCAATAGACTTAAACTTCCCCTAAGGAGGAGCAAGTGGACTTTTACCCAGCAAGGCAGCATGACACAGGCCAGGGTGATGGTAAGGCCACAGGGCCTAGGTTCAGTCTGATTGCTCTTCTTTCCTGCCCACCTCCATCTAGATCCTGCCCACCCTCTGAGGCTCAGGTCAAGGTTTGTTTGGTTTTTTTCCTGCTCGAAGCTTTCTCTATTTGGGGCTAAATGGTCATTGACTTCTCTTAGTCCCTGTTGGCCTGGCCATCCACTCTTTCCTTTAGATTTCTCCAAATAGCCTCTTGTGAAGGACATCCTACCTTTTCAGCTATCTCATCGATTCTACCTTTAGTGTGAATCCATAGGGAATGTGGCCCACCGCTCTCAGGATACACTTAGAGAAGAGGCACAAGCCGGTCTTGCATTTGGGCTCCAGGTCTTTTGGGCAGGATATTCTAGGGTCTTAGGTGTCTAGAGTGCGGTCTAGAAGGAAATAAATGAAGGCTCCAAGTAAACACATCTTCTTGCCCCACTGACTCTTCACCCCCTGGGAAAGAAGGCATCCAGAAAAGGGCCAGTTGTTGACCCTCTAAAAAGTGGGGCCTCGGGCTGAGTGAGGCCTTTTCTGCTCAGGTGTAAGGAGATAATGTCTTTGGCCATATTGCTTAAATTCCTTGTTTAGTATAGGAAATGTATATATATGTATATATAATGGAAATGAATTATATAAGATAGAAATGCAAAAATCTTCCTTGCCGTTGGGTTGTTGAGAGTATAAAATGAAATGATGGCAGTAAAGCATCTTTCCCTTTTCAGGATGTTCTAAGGATTTCTGGAACTATTTTTAACAAGCCGAAGGAAAGCAGTTGCCATTCAGGATGTTTCAGTTTTCCTATGGGCAATATATTGAAATGTTTTACTAATCACAAGCTTCTTTCTAAAGTTCTGAGAGCTTGCCTGTGCTCTCCTGTTTTGGAGGTAAGGCCAGTACAGGGAGAGTAACTTACTAAGGGTCACAGAATCTAGGTCTGGCACTGGGACTAACATATCCTGTCACACCAGTGTTCTGTTTGGCAGACCCAAACCATTATATCTTGGGTTTCCTGGTACTCAAATACACATGCTTTCCAGAAGATAGAAAAATGTGACAGAAGAGCAAGTGAAATAAAACAACATGGGGTGAGGGTTTTTTTCTTTCTACATAATCTATTGAGCTCTTTATTCTGCCTCACAAAGGGGCATCCAAACTTACACAAAACAAAAATACATGTATGTCTCCTCCTGTTATTTTTTAAATGTTGCCTCTGAGAGCAATGTAATTTTTATTGGCAAATTTGTGACTTATACTAAAGACTCAAGTGAGGCTGAAAGCTAATCACTATCTGTTGAAGATGATATGAGCCAAGAGCTTGGAGCCAGGTTATCATTTAGAATTCCCAAAAGTCAGTTCTAAGAGGTGTACGTTATCATTCCCTTTCGGATGAGGAAACTTGGGATCATAATGTGTACCTGACACTTGATTCTGCAGGTGGCACAGCTTCGTGGCAAATACCACCGTCAGGGCTCTGGAGTTAAATACTACTTTCTTTTTTTTTTTAAGTTTTGTATCATTCTCCCCAAATGAAATCCTAATATAATTATAATAATAGCTTGCATTTTTAGAGCACTTACAATAGGCCAGGAACTATTCTCAGGACTCTACGTGTATTAAGTCACTTAACTAAAGTAATTTTGTCTTTGTCTTTTCCGACTATTAAAAAAATGTTACTTTTGTTTAAAAAATATACAAATATTAAGAATCAAGTGAAAACAAAATTTTAAAATGTCACTCTTGTCCCAGGCTCCCCCCCCCTTTTCTTTTTACAACCCGCTGCCAAACCAACCCTGTTCACAAGGGCCAGGGACCAGACTGCAGATGAAATGGAGTCTGGGGGAGGGGCGATGGATGGAGGAGTTCTTAAATCTGGGAGCTGAAGGCACCGACGTGACAATTCTGAAAAGAAGTAGAAAAGTTGAGTAGCTCCGGAAAAAAGATGCAGCCCCTCCCTAGTAGTCAGAGAAAGGCGAATAACATTTTGCCCTCCGGGATAGGCAACAACAACAAAGAATGACAAGCCAGATGTATACGGGGGGAGGGGGCATAGGCGGGCCCACTTCTGCCGCGCTTTTGGTGGGAGTGGAGATTGGGGACCCGAGCTCACTGGTGACGTAGATCTCACGTGACCAGGAGTCGACGTGTGCAGAAGTCCTGCTAGTCTGGTCCTTGTTCCCGTCTGGGTACCAGGTTTCCTTTAGCAGCGCAGACGGCGGAGCCTGACGCCGGGGGAAAGAGAAGGAGTCAACTTGTCGGATTTTGCAGGTTGGTGTCAAAATAGGTGCTGCCTGGGGATTTCTAGGCTGGGAGTGGCCTAGGGCAGAGACTTGAGAGGGAGCCCTGGTTAAAACCATCCCTCCACCTCCCTCCTCCAACTCTGCAGGAAACGATGATCCTTGGGAAAGAGACTAGGGGTCCAGGGAGAAGGGCAAGGAGACCTGTGATAATTTAAAAATAATCATCCTCTGCCACTTCAGACCGCTTTCCCAAGACCTACCCTCCCCCCAACCCCCGCTTCAGTCTTAAAGGTAGTTTGGAAATAATCTGTTTTTCCTACTCCCTGTCTGATGGGAAATTCGAGCTAGCTTGCACTGTGGGGCGGGGGGGAGGAGTGGGAGAGACAGAAGGTGGGAAAGTTTTCATAACCAAATACCTTAATGAGGAGAAAGGTACATGGTGCGGGTGGGCCCACCAAGGGCTCGCCCCTCCCCCACCCTCCCCCCTTCTCCAACCCTCCCCCCTTCTCCAACCCTCCCTCTTCGCTTCCCGTTTCCCGTTTGTCCGCAGGTCTTCAGGTCTGTCGTTCCTAGCGCTACGCAAGGCTAGAAAAGGGAAGGAAGAAACAGATCGGATAGGTACAGGTAGGTGAGAGGAAATTTTAAAGACCCCCGGGTGGAAGGGGTCGAGGGCAGGACAGAGGTTGTGGGCCCCACTCTTCCTCCCCCCACCCCCGCGCGTTCTCCCGACCTATTCTGTTCTAGGAGGGTCTTGTGTTTTGCCTTGTGCGGGGAAATGGTTGGGGAGGGCCTTGAAAAAGGCTGGAGGGAGGGACAAGAGAGAGGTAAGGAGGTGGAAAGCGGAGGTTAGAGCCGCAGGCTCAGGGAAGCCCTGATTGCTGATTAAGTCTCCCAAGTGGCAGATAAATTTAATGATAGCCCTGAATCAGAGAAAGTAAATGCTGAGACCTCTGTCCAGAGCACTGGTCCATTCCCCAAGCCTTTGACTTACGGTCACCTTGCTTCCTAGAAGTCATTGTATTCAAAGAGGAATAAATCAGGAAAAAAGAAAGGAAGAGAAAAGGAAAGAAGGAAGAAAGAGAGACTCGCAAGATGAAACCCTGTCAAAACATTGAAGAAAAACCAGAAAATGAGAGTGAACCAAAGCTTGAGGAAGAGCCAAAGCCTGAGGAAAAGCCAGAGGAGGAAGAGGAGGAAGAGGAGCCAGAGGAGGAGGAAAAAACAGAAGGAACTTTTAGAGAAAGGCTGATTCGGTCTCTCCAGGAATTTAAAGAAGATATACACAACAGGCATTTAAGCAAGGAAGATATGTTTAGAGAAGTGAATGAAATAGATGAGATACGGAGAGTAAGAAACAAACTTATAGTCATGCGTTGGAAGGTTAACCGCAGCCATCCTTACCCCTATCTAATGTAGTTTGCCTTGATTTTAATTTTTTCTGATCTTAACACTGTCATATAGCTTTCTTTTGATTTGCATTTTCCTGATATACCTTTGTCCATCTTTCTACTTTTAACTTGTTGCTATTAGTGATTTTAGATGCATCTCTTGTTAATCTGCATCTCATTGTTTATCATATTTTGAGCCAATATACAAGTCTCTGTCTTTTAATAGGAGAGCTTTACTCATTTGTACAAAAAGAGGTTCCTGACAGGATATAAAATGAAAAAAGGTTACTAAGTAATATGTGAATATCATATTTTTGAAAGGAAGAATACATTTGTATATTACATATATACACAGAAAAAATGTGTGAAGGATGAAAGACAAAAAGTGTAGTCAGTGGTAGGATTATGAGTAATTTTTTTATTCTGCTTATTTGTATTTTTCCTTATTCCTAGAACGTACACACATTATTGTTAAAGTAATAAAAGTTTTATGACAAAAAAGGAGTAATCTACAGCACTTAATTTATTTCTAAAGGCATTGGGCGCATTTAATATTTGTTGACAGAATTTTAGAAGCAAATGTGAATTCCAAGTTACCACCAGACCACTTAGCTAGAAGAATACATTTTATATGTTTTCTCATCCGTAAAATAGAGATAATAATCTCTAAGGGATCATGTGAGGACCAAATAAGGTAATGACTTTGAGCTCTATTTTAACAGGGTTTTTTCCCCACTGGCCCATATAGGATCCCAACTTCCAAGGGCTTTGTATCAGCTATTTAGAACGATGGAGAAAGTAGTTCTCACTTGTGCTTAAGAATAAATCCAGGTACCTGTTATGTGGGTGCGCCCTTTATGTTCCTTTCCTGCTGTGCCTGCCCCACCTCCCTTTCTTCTCCTCTCCATATTATCATACGTATTGGGTAGTTCTGGGCCTTCATCCAGGCCCCCACCTATCTGCTGATGATGTTCTGGAATTCTCAAACAGTGAAGCCCAACATATTTCTTCAGAACCTCAGTTGGCTGAATGCTCAGACTGACCTACAGAAGTGGGGAGAATGCCCATTTCTTCAGTTTAGAGAGATAGTTATGCAGGGCAACTTGGGTCATGATATCTTATAGATATCTTGACAGTTTGGGGAATTTTAACCACAGGCCCGAACTTCCCCCATAAGACTCTGACAACAATGTGTCAGTTTGGGGATTGGACCAGAAGACAAGTCTGAGTAACAGACATTATGCTTTAGTCAGAATTGCTTCTCTTTGAGTCTAAAGATTATGGTTTTATCTTCTGTTTCCTTAGGGTGAGTGATCTCTCCCAGAAGACTGGTGGCAGGCCCTCCTCACCAGTTCAACAGATGCCTCTAGACCTGTGTAAATTTTCAAGGGAGGTTAAGTCAGATTTGGGGATGCTGCCATCCTTAACTGGAAATGTGAGAATGCTATGTAAGACTGTGTGTGTATATCTACATCCAAATCTATATAACTATATATGTATGTATGTATGTGTATATATATATATGGCTCATTGCTTTTCCAGTTGTGTGTTATTTTATTTTTCCTCTGTGATACTCTTTTTTGGGGCAATTCATGACTCCAGACTATTCTTCAAGGTCGCAACAGCCTGATGGATGCTGGTCGGGCTGGATTCTGACTGGAGTGAGATAAGCTTCCAGGGGCTCACTGCCAGTTTTATAAGACAGGATGAATCCAATCCCCGGGTGCTCCGAGGGGTGTTACTCAGGCAGGATACAGAAGGGCTCGTCCAAGCCACACTCCTCTCCAGGGTGTGTCTGACTTTGGTTTCTCTGCTTCGGATTGAAGTAGGCACTAGACTCCTCAGCTGATGGCCAGGCTGTCCTGGATAGACTTACCTGGAAGATGACGACTGTCCCTGGAGCAGGTCAGAGCACTAGCCTTAGTTTCTCCCTTTTTTCCTTCACGAGGGGGCTTGATGAGAACTTTTTATAGGGAAGAAGATAAGACCTCAAAATTGACTAACTAAACACACTGGTTGTGATAGTCTGTCCCAGCCATGACCCCTGTGGATGCAATCAGCTTGGGGTTAAAGTAGAGGGCCTGGTGGTGGGTGGGAATGATTTTAGATAGCACCCAAATATATCACATTGTGATATTCATGTGTTTATTTGAATGTGCATTAATGAATACTCTGTTTCAGGCAAATGATGATAGTATAGATGTAGCATGGTATAAAGTTTCCTTTTCAAAAAAGTATTCAAACTAAGTCAGCGAGTCAGTTTGAAGACAGACATGAAGTAGAACACAATACTCAGAGCACAGGCGGTACATGGACAAAGCAAAAATCATCCTAGTGGGAAACACTGCACTAGCATACCTGATTGAGGGATAATATCTGGAAACACCTGTCAAGAATTATGTGACCAGAGATTTTACCCTACTTAAAATTTAACAAGTTAACCTGCTACTGGTTAATGGATACTGGCAGAAGACACTAGAATCCCAGGTCAAAGGACATTATTACTCATGGCAAGAGCCATAGCCCGAGCTTCATATTGATTTGTATTAGTTCTCCACAATCCTCAAGTCCTATGGGGTGACACAGGCCCTTTTATGGATGTCTGCACATGCAGTGCATTATGTAACAGGAAAGAAACCCTGTGTTTGGAGAATTCATTGCTTTCACGGTAAACAGAAGCAAGCCTGCTCTGTATCCAGGGAAAGATGTTGCCTCATTCGTCTAAGTGCTTGTTGCAAACAGCTCTGAGACATGGCCTGCCGCCTGCATAACGAGTGCTCAGGGTCTTACATGCTTTGTATACGCAATAAAAATGTGCAGGGGTAATCAGGATCCAAGGTGGATTGACTCCCAGTAACAGTTTCTCTGTGCAATAAAATCTTAATGTGAATGGTAACCTTTCCTAACAGCACAAATTTGGATTTGCAATTCCAAGTTAGATAAAGCAGATAATGCATTATACGGTAGAGTGTAAACAGGGCATTTGTAACTTTCTAATTTTTACTTAATACATAGGATTTTTAATGAATCCTAATTAACTGAAAAGAACAACTAAGAAACTAAAAGTAAATAGCCTATGAGGAACTTTAAAGTTACAATAAGACATAGCTGCCATGATGCACAAAATAAAAGGAGAGGAGCAAGATGATTTACGAGGACGCTAATGACAGGAGTAATCTTATGCAAAAATTTTCACTGAGAAACTGGCAGGAGAGTGTGTGCTTGAAAACCAGCCTTGGGGTGCCTGGGTGGCTCAGTCCGTTAAACGGCTGCCTTCAGCTCAGGTCAGGATCCCAGGGTCCTGGGATCGAGCCCCACATCGGGCTCCCTGCTCAGTGGGGAGTCTGCTTCTCCTTCCCCCTGCTCATGTATGCGCACGCGCTCTCTGTCTCAGTCTCTCTCTCTCCTCCTCAAATAAATAAATAAAATCTTTAAAAAAATAAAAGAAGAAGAAAAGAAAACAGCCTCAGTTCCCACACACACATAATCACCACACCTCTATAAAAGGAAAAGGCAAAAGGCAAGAGAAAAGCTGCTCTGTTCCCTCTACAAGGAAAGTTCAAGGTAGGGTAAGGGTTGATGGAGGGTGGGGCCTCTCATAACAGTGTCCGAAAGCAGTTATTTGATACTCTGACACCAGCATTTTGCAAGAGCCTTAGCAAAAACACCTGAACCATTGGATGGATAATTTAGTTGGGTATGGAGCATCTTTTTGTGTACTTACTGGCCATGTTTACATTTTACTTTGAGAAATGTCTGTTCAACTATGTTGCCTGTACCCCCTGCCAATATTTTCAGTATAGTGTAGGTAAGGAATCTTTAAAGGAATAAGGTAGAACCATATGTACTACACATTTACCAGCCATGATTAAAAGAGAAATGAAGGACAGGAGGGACAGTATAAAAATATGTACACACGCACACATACCCATCCCCACAAATATGAAGACGAAGCCCTTTAGCTCACTAAAGGGAATGATCATGTCTTTTTAAGTGGCATTTTGATATCTCAACACACCTTCTGCTATCTGGTTATTTAAGAAATAATTATGTTTAAAATTTTCTCCTAATGGATAATTCTATTATCCTTGCTTTGTAACTGTCAAAATATTTTCTTGGACTTACAGAGTCCTTTTTCCCTTCCATGAACTCTGAGTCCTTTTCCAGATGTTGTATCATCAGCCTACTACTTTTTCTCTTCTAAGATTTTATTTAAATTCAAGTTAGTTAACATAGAGTGTAGTATTGGTTTCAGGAGTAGAATTTAGTGACTCATCCCAAGTGCTCATCCCAAGTGCTCATCCCAAGTGCCCTCCTTAACGCCCATGACCCATTTAGCCCATCCCCCCCACCTTCCCTCCAGCAACCCTGTTTGTTCTCTATATTTAAGAGTCTCTTTTTTTAAAAATATATATTTTATTTATTTATTTTAGAGAGAGAGCGCAGGGGGGAGGAACAGAGAGAGAGGGAGAGAGAGAGATTCTCCAGCAGACTCTGTGTTGAGTGCAGACCCCGACACAGGGCGTGATCCCAGGACCCTGAGATCATGACTTGAGCTGAAATCAAGAGTTGGGCACTTAACCGACTGAGCCATCCAGGCTCCCCTATATTTAAAAGTCTCTTATGGTTTGCCTCCCTCTCTGTTTTTTATCTTATTTTACTTTTCCTTCCTTTCCCCTATGTTCATCTGTTTTGTTTCTTAAATTCTAGGTATGAGTGAAATCATATGGTATTTGTCTTTCTCTGATTGACTTATTTTGCTTAGCATAATACACTCTAGTTCCGTCTATGTCATTGCAAATGGCAAGATTTCATTCTTTTTGATGGCTGAATAATATTCCATTGTATACATATACCAACACCTTCTTTATTCATTCATCAGTAGACATACATTTGGGTTCTTTCCATAATTTGGTTATTGTTGATAGGGCTGCTATAAACATTGGGGTCCTTTGAATTAGTATTTTTGTATCCTTTGGATAAATACCTAGTAGTGTAATTGCTGGGTCATAGGGTAGTTCTGTTTTTAAACTTTTAGGGGAACCTCCATACTGTTTTCCAGAGTGACTGCACCAGTCATTAGCCTACTATTTAATAAAAAAGGAAAGTGAAGCCAAGAGAAATTAAGTGTCTTGACCAAGGTCACCCAGCTAGTAAATGAAATGCCTGCCTGAGGTCAAAGCCCTTGCTTCTAATCTCTACTCTGCAACAGTTGATATTTAATAAATAGTAACAACAACAACATCGTGCTTAAAGAATTCCTATTATTTCTTCAAAGTTCCATGCCCTTTTGAGTCCTGATCTTGGTTCCCACAGTTCTCCCTGACTGAAACATTCTCTCAATCACTCTTCACACACTTAGCGTGGATAACCCCTACTCATCCATCTCAGACCAGATGTTACTTCTTTTTTTATAACAGCTTTATTGAGCTGCAAGTCACATACCATACAACTCACCCACTTAAAATGTACAATTCAGTGGTTTTTACTATATTCGGTTATATGTAACTATCACCATAGTCGATTTTAGAGCATTTTCAAGTCAAAACCAAACACCATACCCTTAGCTATGACTCCTCCCCCATGCCTCTATCCCTCCAGGTCTAACCAAACACTAATCTTTCTGTCTCGACGGATTTTCCTGTCTTGGACATCTCATAAGAGTGTGCTCATATAAAATGTGGTGTCTGTGATTGGCTTCTTTCACTTAGCATATATTTTCAAGGTTCATCGATAGTGTAGCAAGTATGTCTTCTTTCTTTTTATGGCAGAACAATATTCTATTGAATGGATATGTCACATTTTGTTTAACCGTTAATCCATTGATGGATATTTGGGCTATTTCCATCTTTTGCTTATTATGAATAGTGTTACTATGAACAGGTTTTGTGAGGACACATGTTCTTATTTCTCTTGGGTAGTTATCTAGGAATTGAATTGCTGAGTCATACAGTAACTCCACGCGTAATTGTTTCAGGAACGGCCATACTGTTTTCTAAACTGGCTGACCATTTGATATTCCCATCAGCAGTGCGTAAGATTTCCAGTTTCCCCATATCCCTAGCAACACTTTTTTATTATCGGACTTTTTGATTCTAGCCATTTTAAGAGAGGTGAAATGGTATCTCAATGTGGTTTTGATTTGCATTTCCCTGTTGACTGATGATGTTGAGCATCTCTTCCTGTGCTTATTGGCCATTTGCATATCTTACTTGGAGAAATGTGTATTCAAATCCTTTAGCCATTTTTAAATTGGGATATCTGCCTTTTTATTATTGAGCTGTAAGTTTTTATCAGGTTTTTATCAAGTTCCTTATCAGATATACGATTTGTACATATTTTTCTCCCATTTTGCAAGTTGTCTTTTCACATTCCTGAGGGTGCACTTTGATGCTCAAAAGATTTTAGTTTTGATGAAGTTCAATGTAGGTTTTTCTTTTGTTGGTCATGTTTTTGGTATCATATCTAAGAACGCTTTGTCATATCAAAGGTCATGAAGATTTACCCCTATGCTTTTTTCTTTACTTTAAGATTTTTATTTATTTATTTGACACAAAGAGAGAGAGCGCACACAAGTGGGGGGAGCAGCAGGCAGAGAGGGAGAAGCAGGCTCCCCACGGAGCAAGGACCCTGGGATCATGAGCTGAACTGAAGGCAGACGCTTAACTGGCTGAGCCACACAGGCACCCCCCCCATGCTTTTTTTTCTAATGGTTGTATTATTTTAGTTTTTACATTTAGGTCTCTGATTTATTTTTAGTTAATTTTTTTATATGGTGTAAGGTAGAGATCTAATATTAGTTGCTAGTCGCTATCTAGTTGTTGTAGCACTATTTGTGAAAGGACGATTTTTTCCATTGGATGGTCTTGGTACCTTTATTGAAAGTCAGCTGACACATGGTTTTATTTCTGGACTCTTGATTCAATTCCAATGACTTATATGTCTATCTCGTGCCAGTATCACACTATCTTGATTACTATTGCTTTGTAGTAAGTTTCAAAACCAGGAAATGTGAGTTGATGTACTTTATTCTTTTCCAAGATTATTTTGGCTATTTAGAGTCCCTTGCAATGCCATATGCATTTTAGAATCATTCCATCAGTTTCTACAAAGAAATCAGATGGGATTCTGAAGGGGATTGCACTGAATCTGTAGATCAATTTGGGGAGTATTTCCACTTTAACAATATTAAATTTTGCAATTCATGAACATGAGATTCTTTTTTCCATTTAATTGTTTCTTCTTTTTCTTTTTTTATGTAAGATGTATGACCAATGTGGGGCTTGAACTCATGGCCCTGAGATCAAGAGTTGCATGCTCTAATGACTGAGCCAGCCAGACATCCCAAGGTTTATTCTATTTTATTTTTTTAGTAATTGCTACACCCAACATGGGGCTCGAACTCCCAACCCCAAGATCAAGAGTTGCATGCTCTTCCTACTGAGCCAGCCAAGTGCCCCATCTTCTTTAATTTCTTTCAATAATATTTTGCAGTATTCAGAGTATAAATTTTGTACTTCCCTTATTAAATTTATTTCTAAGTATTTTATTCTTTTGTTGCTATTATAAATAGAATTGCTTTCTTAATTTCCTTTTCAGATTGTTCATTACTAGTGTACAGAAATGTAATTGAGCAACACCTGGGTGGCTCAGTCCATTAAGTGGCTGCCTTCGGCTCAGGTCATGATCCTGGGGTGCTAGGATGGAGTCCCACATCGGGCTCCTTGCTCAGCAGGGAGCCTGCTTCTCCCTCTGCCTGCTGCTTCCCCTGCTTGTGCTCTCTCTCTCTCTGACAAATAAATAAATAAATCTTAAAAAAAAGAAATGCAATTAAGTTTTGTATATTGATCTTGCATCCTGTAACCATGCTAAAGTTGTTTATTCTATTACTGTATCGGCGGATCCCATAAAACTTTCTGTGTACAAGATCGTGTCATCTATAAATATAGTTCTACTTCTTATTTTTCAATCTGGATGCCTTTTATTTCTTTTTCTTGCCTAATTGCCCTGGCTAGAACCTTCAGTGCAATGTTGAAAGGAAGTGGTGAGAACACACATCTTTGTCTTGCTCCTGATCATAGGGGTAAGGCATCCAGTATTTCAGCACTAAGTGTGATATCAGCTGGGGTTTTTTTTGGTAATGCCCTATCTCATGTTGAGGAAGTTTCTGATTTGGGGATGTTAAACCCATCTTGCATTCTGGGAGAAATCCCACATAGTCATGATGTATAATTGTTTTTATATGTTGCCAGGTTTGTTTTCCTAGTATTTTGTTGGGGATTTTTGCATCCGTGTTTTTAAGAGATTCTGGTCTATAGTTTTTTCTTGCAATATCTTTTTTTGGTTTTGGTATTAGGGTAATACTGGTCTCATAAAATGAGAGGAGAAGTGTTCTCCCATTTTCTATTTTTTGGAAGAGTCTGTGAAAGATTCTTCTTTAAATGTTTGGTAGAATTCAGCAGTGAAGCCATGTGGACTTACACTTTACTTTGCGGGCAGTTTATTACAGTTTACTTTGCAGGCATTACTACTACTACTACTACTACTACTACTACTACTACTACTACTAATTCCATCTCTTGTTATAGTTCTTTTCAGATTGTCTATTTTTTTCTTGAGATAGTTTTGGCAGTTTGTGCTTTTTGGGTAATTTGTCCAATTCACCTAAGTGATCTAATGTAATGTCATACAGTATTTCATATTATTCCTTTATAATTCTTTTTCATATCCATAAGGTCAGTAGTAATGACCCCTTCTTTCATTTCTATCAAATTGAGTTCTCTCTTTTTCTCTCTCCCCTCCCCATCAATATAGCTAAAGATTTGTCAATATTGTTGATTTCATCAAAGAACCAGCTTTGGTTCACTAGTTTTTTCTACTCTTTCCATTTTCCATCTCATTAACTTATGCTCTACTTATTATTATCCTATCTTCTGCTTGCTTTATATTTAGTTCACTTTTTTATCAAGTGTCTTAAAGTGGAAAGTTAGGATATTGATTTGCGATCTTCTTCTTTTTTAATATAGACACTTGAAGATATACATTTACCTCTAGGTATAGGTTTATCTCCATCCCATAAGTTTTGGTATATTGTATCTTAAGATACCGAAGTTCCATTCCATAAGTTTTGGTATGTCATATGTTGTGTTTCATTTTCATTCATTTCAAAGTATTTTCTACCTGCCAAAAAGGATTTCCTTTTTGATTTGTTCTTTGATGCACTGTCCATTTAAGAGTGTTTCGCTTAATTTCCAGATATTAATGAGTTTCCTAATTTTTTCTGTTATGGATATGAAATATTATTCCACTGTGGTCAAATAATATATCTTGCATTATTTCTAAGCCTTAAATTTATTTGAGGTTTGTTTTATGGACTATCACATAGTCTACCATGATAATATTCCATGTGTACTCAAAAGAAGGTGCATTCTGCTGTTGTTGGGTGGGATACTCTACATATTTATTAGGTCTAATTAGTGCATAGTGTCCTCAAGTCTTTTATTTCCCGGTTGATCTTCTGCCTATTTTGTCTATTTATTATTAAAAGGGGGTATTAAAGTCTCCCAACTATTACTGTTGAATTATCTACTTCTCCCTTCATTTTTGCCAGTTTTTGCTTCATGTATTTTGGTGTTTGTAATTGTTGTTATATATTCCTTATGGACTGACTCTTATCATTATAAAATGTCCCTCTTGCTTCTGGTTTTTGGTTTGGTATGTAAAGAACCTGGAAGCCATCCCTCCACCCTAACAACAAGTAAAACACTGAACAAACTGAAAATCAACAACTCTTCTTAGATCCATTAGAGAATTGAGGCCACCAAGCAAATCACTGCTTCAAAAAAGAAGAGACAGACAGGCAGATACAGAGAATCACAATTTGCTGGAGCAAACTTCATGAACAGAAACTTCTCCAGGAAACCAGTATGGAGGTAGATAAACCTAAACTACAATTGACAAATTGCCAGAAGTTCAATGGGGACAAATCTGAGAGTTAAAACTCCAGATAGGCCCAGTCTTAGGGGATGTTCCCACACTTTTATGAGCTTTACCTCCAGGATCCCTATGAGGGTCTCACCGTGAATACTCTAGAAAAAACCCCCTCATGTTTCTGGCAGGGAGAGGGGAAAAGTAACTGTTTTTAAATACATCTGGAACATTCTAGTCTTTTTTTTTTTAAAGATTTTATTTATTTATTTGACAGAGATAGAGACAGCCAGCGAGAGAGGGAATACAAGCAGGGGGAGTGGGAGAGGAAGAAGCAGGCTCATAGCGGAGGAGCCTGATGTGGGGCTCGATCCCAGAACGCCGGGATCACGCCCTGAGCCGAAGGCAGACGCTTAACCGCTGTGCCACCCAGGTGCCCCTGGAACATCCTAGTCTTAAGAAGGCTTTCACTCAAGAGAAACTTTCACCAAGCCTAACCTACTAGAATTTTATCAGAGACCAGCTGACCTGGACGAAGGGAAACATCCCAACTCCAAGCCCCTCTAGCCATCCTGTCTCACTTAAGTAAGAGTGGGGTGGGGAACTGAGAAGCACTTATGAAGGCCACAGCCCTGACCATACCCAGACGTTAGGCTCCTCTAATTGCTGATTGATTAATCTATTATTTTCAATAATGTCCTTGGGCATCAATTGTTCCGCAGATTAATTCAATCAAATTTGGGCTGTTTCAAAGGTCAGTGCTTGATATTTTTTCCAACCCAAGGAAGAGGACTCCTTCCAGCCATCTCCTTTCCTGGATCTTTAAAATAATCTAGCCATCTTACAGTTAACTTGTATTTTCACTGAATGTATTAATCACTTCCCAGTTGCCTCCACCACAACCATCACTGTTTTTAGAGCATCTTGTGGCTTGAACTTCTCCATGCTCTGTTGAAAATGAAGTAAGTTTCAACAGGAAATGTTAGAACCTATATGCTTTGTGGCTTTCTTCTTTTCCCAGGCAAAATCTCTGAGTCTGGACTCTGGATCTGGGGGTGAGGACAATGGCACTCTTCTCTCAGAGTGATACTCATGCTTTAGGAGCTAATGTCTCATTGGAGGTAGGGAGGAAACAGCAGCCTGAGGTCCTCTCAGTTTGCTTCTCATAGTGTGAAACCATACCTTATGAGCCAAGCCAAGAGGGAACAGGGCCCTGGTATTCTCAGTGATGTCACACTCACAGGACAGCCTCCATTCTGTCAGTGGGGGCTGGCTGGAAGAAGAGAGCACTCACCTCTCAAATGCACTCACCTGGAGCTTGACCTTACAATATCAATAGTTGGGGCAGGATGAGAAATGCTGATGTCCTCCTCTTCCCAGGAAGAAATACCCATGGCTGGGAGCTGCAGGAGAGGATGTTCTATGTTTTTGGCTGGTGGTTAAGAATGCAGTTTATTCCTCCCCAACCTGGGAGTGAGAAGGTAGGGAGAGGTCTAGATTCAAATACCACGGACTCTCACTTTTTTTTTTTATTATGTTATGTCACCATACAGTACATCATTAGTTTTTGATGTAGCGTTCCATGATTCATTGTTTGCGTATAACACCCAGTGCTCCATGCAATATGGGCCCTCCTTACTACCCTTCACCGGGCTAGCCCATCCCTCCACCCCTGTCCCCTCTGAAGCCCTCAGTTTGTTTCCCAGAGTGCACAGTCTCTCATGGTTCATTCCCCCTTCCGTTTACCCCCCTTTCATTCTTCTCTTCCTTCTCCTACCAATCTTCTTGCTATTTCTTATGTTCCACACATGAGTGAAACCATATGATAATTGTCTTTCTCTGCTTGCCTTATTTCACTTAGCATAATCTCCTCCAGTCCCGTCCATGTTGCTGCAAATGTTGGGTAATTGTTCTTTTTGATGGCTGAGTAATATTCCATTGTATGTATGGACCACATCTTCTTTATCCATTCGTCTGTTGAAGGGCATCTCAGCTCCTTTCACAGTTTGGCTATTGTGGACAATGCTGCTATGAACATTGGCTTTCTTATGGATTTTTAAATAGATTTTCTTAAATAGATGTTTCTCTACTTGATGTATGCCCTTAAGACCATTTCCAGAGGCTTTAAATTGTTTTGTTTTGTTTTTATAATTTGCACCAGTTTCACTGGAGAGCAGATTGGCAGAGCTCCTACTGCTGTCATTCCAGAAACCGACTTTCTACACATTGCTTCTTCCTGGAAGATTTTGCTGGCAAATGGATTAAGTCCTCTTAAGTGCTCTAACTGTCCCTTCAGTACTTACTACACTCTTCCTCTGGTTTCTTCCCATTAAATCATGAACTTCAGAAGAATATAAAAGCTATATCTGCTGTGTTCTCTTTTATATCTCCAGGGCCTTGCCTGGCACGTAGTAGATGCTCAATAAATTATGGTTGAACTGAAAGTATAGTTCTTATATTTTTATTAAGTGGAAAGTCCTGTGTCCTTAGAATCACTGCTAAATATGGTAGTGAGATTGAGATGTGAAATGGGCAGGCAGTGCTTAGCACAGAAAAGGGCTTAAACAATGGATGGATAAAAGAATGAATGAGATATAGATTTGGGACTTACTAATAAATGAAACTGAGTAGAGGTTAAGAGCATGGACATAGGAACTACACTATATGAATCTGAATTCCTGTTCTATCATTTCCTATCTGTTGCTTAGCCCTGCTTGTCCTGCAATTCTATTATTTGTAAAATGGGGGATAATATTAGGATATTATAGGATTTGGGGGAAAATAAAATGCAATAATGAATATATACACATAATATATATATATTTTTTTATTAATAATGATTTTTTATTATATTATGTTAGTCACCATACAGTACTACCCCGGTTTTCGATGTAAGGCTCGATGATTCATTAGTTGTGTATAACACCCAGTGCACCATGCAATATGTGCCCTCCTTACTACCCATCACCGGTCTATCCCATTCCCCCACCCCCCTCCCCTCTGTAGCCCTCAGTTTGTTTCTCATAGTCCATAGTCTCTCATGTTTCATTCCCCCTTCTGATTACCCCCCCTTTCTTTATCCCTTTCTTCCCCTACTGATCATTCTAGTTCTTATGTTCCATAGATGAGAGAAATCATATGATAGTTGTCTTTCTCTGCTTGACTTATTTCACTAAGCATTATCTCCTCCAGTGCCGTCCATGTTGTAGCAAATGTTGAGAACTCATTCTTTCTGATTGCTGAGTAATATTCCATTGTATATATGGACCACAACTTCTTAATCCAGTCAGAATATATTTGCAAATGACACTACAGATAAAGGACTGGTATCCAAGATCTACAAAGAACTTCTCAAACTCAATACACGAGAAACAAATAAACAAATCAAAAAATGGGCAGAATATATGAACAGACCCTTTTCCAATGAAGACATACAAATGGCTAACAGACACATGAAAAAATGTTCAAAATCATTAGCCATCAAGGAAATTCAAATCAAAACCACACTGAGATACCACCTTACGCCAGTTAGAATGGCAAAAATAGACAAGGCAAGAAACAACAATTGTTGGAGAGGATGTGGAGAAAGGGGATCCCTCCTACATTGTTGGTGGGAATGCAAGTTGGTACAGCCACTCTGGAAAACAGTGTGGAGGTCCCTTAAAAAGTTAAAAATTGAGCTACCCTATGATCCAGCCATTGCACTACTGGGTGTTTACCCCAAAGATACAGACGTAGTGAAGAGAAGGGCCATATGCACCCCAATGTTCATAGCAGCAATGTCCACAATAGCTAAATCGTGGAAGGAGCCGAGATGCCCTGCAACAGATGACTGGATTAAGAAGTTGTGGTCCACATAATATATATTAACATATATATTATTATACATTATACATGTATATATTATACATGTTTAATATATGTATAATATAATACAATAATATATATGTATATATACATATACATACAATAATACACACACACACAATGCCAGGCATACATCAGCATTTATATAAGTGCTGTTTATTTTCTTTTTTAAAAAAAGATTTTACTTATTTACTTGTCAGAGAGAGAGAGTGAAAGAGCACAAGCAGGGGGTGTGGCAGGCAGAGGGAGAAGCAGGCTCCCCACTGAGCAAGAAGCCTGATGTGGGACTCCATCCCAGGACCCCGGGATCATGACCTGAGCCAAAGGCAGATGCTTAACCGACTGAGCCACCCAGGTGCCCCAAAGTTGTTCTAGTTTTAACAATACATGATCTGTGAAAGTGTAGGACTGCTAGTGATACTATAAATCATACTCTGTAAATCCAAAATTAGGCAAAGGCATAGAAAACATGACTATAGAATCTGATGTTCTATAAGCATGCTAATCCATTCTTTTGGCCTCGCAGTTTATTTTATTGTATTTCCAATCCTTTCTGATGACTCTGCACATCAGTAACCAATCAGTTACACAGGTGGATAATTGTAGACAGACATCCTAAACATTTTTCCAGTAAAAATCAATTTCTAAGGGGATGCCTGGGTGGCTCAGTGGGTTAAGCATCTACCTTCGGCTCAGGTAATGATCCTGGGGTCCTGAGATCGAGTCCCACATTTGGCTCCAGGCTTGGCAGGGAGCCTGTTTCTCCCTCTGCCTGTAGTTCCCCCTGCTTGCGAACTCTCTCTCTCTCTCTGACAAATAAATAAATAAAATCTTTAAAGAATTTAATTTATTAGAAATCCTTAAAGTAGGAAAAATACGGGTGGAACAAAGCTGTGGAAATTCCATTCTAGGTCCTACCCAAAAATTATTTTGTACTTAATAGTTAATTTGATTGTACTTAATCAAACAAGTATCACTTAACATATTGACTGCCTTATCTAGCTGGAGGGTAAAAAAGGGACTGTAAGACGCACACACCAGTAAGCTGTGCGATGGTTTTAAAACATGGCTACCCAGCATTGTCCGCAATAACTAAATTGTGGAAGGAGCCAAGATGCCCTTCAACAGATGACTGGATTAAGAAGATGTGGTCCATATATACAATGGAATATTACTCAGCCATCAAAAAGAACGATTTCACAACATTTGCAGCAACATGGACAGGACTGGAGGAGATTATGCTAAGTAAAATGAGTCAAGCAGAGAAAGACAATTATATGGTTTCACTCATTTATGGAAGATTGGTAGGAGAAGGAAGGGAAGAATGAAGGGGGGTAATCAGAAGGGGGAATGAACCATGAGAGACTATGGACTCTGTGAAACAAACTGAGGGCTTCAGAGGGGAGGGGGTGGGGGATGGGGATAGGCCGGTGATGGGTAGTAAGGAGGGCACGTATTGCATGGTGCACTGGGTGTTATACGCAAGTAATGAATCATGGAACATTACATCAAAAGCTAGGGATGTACTGTATGGTGACCAACATAACATAATAAAAAATTACTATAAAAACATAAAAATGGGAAAAAAAAGAAAAGAAGAAAAAAAAAACATGGCTACAAATTAATTGCACTCCTTCATGAAAAGTTGGAATCTATAGTCCCTCTCCTTGAATCTTAGAAGAGAACTTATGATTATTTTGACCAGTGGAGTATAGAACTTGATTCTATGTGACTTTCAAGGTTAGATCATAAAAAGCCATATAGCTTCCACCTTGTTTACAGGGAAGATTTGCTTTAAAAGCCCTGAGATGGTCATGTTGGGCAGGCTATATACAGGAATTTTGGTTGATAGTCCCAAATGAACCTGTCCTTAAGCCATGTCGGTCTCAGCTGTTCCAGGATCCAGCTGTTTGAGTCATCTGCAGCCTTTCAAGGTACCCTCAGCCAAGCCATGGTAGCTGAGGCTGCAGACGTTCTGAAGCAGAGAGGAGTAGTCCCTGATATGTACTTTCTGAATTTCTGACTCACAGAATCTGTGAGCATAAATATCAGTTGTAGTTTACACCAGTGAATTTGGGAGAGTTGTTACCTATCAGTAGAAACTTGGAAGAGCTACACGTCATGCTGCAAGTGATAGCCATAGGCACACAACAGTCATGAAGCCAATGTGTTATCAAGTCAGCCAAATGTAATTGGGCAAGTGTGAGGAAAGGTGAGAAAACGAATGCAGAGTTTTAACTTAGCAGTTCATTTTGGGGGGGAATCACATACATTTTTGTATTTCTTACATCTATTGAAAAAGAGAAGGAATATTTGCCAACCTTGGGCCTGAATCGCCTCCTAACAATAATTGGCAAGAAGTAAGAAGAGGCTGTACCATTTTGATAGAGCATGTGCTCTCCAGTTTAACCAGATTCAGACTCAGCAGGCTTCACTCACGTATATGTTACCTGTGACCGTGTGAGTTGCAATCCTTGAACCAAAATGACCTACTGGGCACTAAGACCTTGCTAAGTGCTAAAATTATATTATCAGTGGAATTTACATGGCACTAGCAACAGTAAGGCCAGGTAAAGTCATGTCATGAACATTGATATGTAAGTTTCCTGATATTCCTCTAAGTTCATCCCAAAGTCTACGGGAAAGTAGGAATGGTACTTGCTAAAATCTGAAGCTGGTAGGGCCAAGATAATTCTCTTGGCCCATACACAGTCCAGCTCAGTTAATCACTTTAGGAAACAGAATTTCTTTTCCACCAGAGTCTTAAACAACAGGAGCGAGTGGCCACGGGTCTCTAGTGTCTCAAGATATCATCTGCAGTCCCTGAAATAAAGAAAAGCTCTCTAATAGATAATGAGGTGTTGAATATTTGTTGCTTTCATATTGAGACATCTTAGCCTTATAGCTATGTTATTATTTCAGATTAGATCTCTTGAATGAAATATATTATCTCTCAAATGTTCCAAATTCTTACAGGAACACCCTTAAAATTTCATCAGGTCCATTCTCCATTCTTCAAACTTATTGGCATCAAAGTTATAATGGTCATAACTTACAGGGAAGTTAGAGTAGGCATAATTCCCTATATTCTTAATCTTTAGTTTTAATTTGTTAATACGTGCTTAAATTTAGAGAAAAAGAGAATAAGAGTGCAGCAATGAAGCATCAAGAAGACACAGAGAGAACTATTCTTGGCTGGAACAGAGATACCCACACCGACAGAGCTCATCAGGTCTCAGACCACCATACCCCAAGGCTGGAATTCACGCAGGAAGGGATAATGAGAGAAAAATGGGATAATAACTATAACCCAGCTGGGTGCATTTCCAGCCAAATACATGTGAGCTATATCATGGTGACATGCAAAAAGATTTCAGCAAAGAGCTTCCTCTGATGGGATACTAATCTGACATCTCCACGGGTTGATTAAGGGATAACTAGTTAAGGCAAAGTTACACAACAGGTTTTTCCCCCCAGTAGCTGTCTCAATAGTGCTCTTTCTGTCAAGCCCCTCCCCATCTTTCTACTGGGAAATGGGCTTCTTTATAACTCGGTCCTGTTCCCCAACTTGTTAGTCACTTTTGCTTATTAAAATAGTCTCTGTTGGACTGTTAGAAATTTGGTTCTAAGTATTTTAAAATATGAATCTCAGTGGTAATTTAGAATCCTCCTCATCCCTCTAGGAGATCTATATCAATATACTCTATATCTATCTATCTACATTTATATCTATAGATAGAGAGATGGATGGATGGATTGATTCATTGATTATAAGGTCTTGACTCCCACAATCATGGAGGCTGTGAAGTCCCACAGTGTGTTGTCTGCAAGCTGGACAGCCAGGAAAGGCAATGGTGTAGTTCAAAGGCCTGAGATCTGGAGAGCTGATGTGTAGATGCCAGTCTGAATTAGAAGTCCTGAGAACCAGGAATACTAAGGGCAGAAGAAGATCAATGCCATAGTTCAGCATTTAGACAGAGAGCAAATTCAATATTCCTCTGCCTCTCTGTTCTATTCAGGCCCTCAATGGATTAGATGATGCTCACCCACATTGGGGAGGACCATCTGCTTTACTCAGTTCACCAATTCAAATACTAACCTCTTCCAGAAACACCCTCACAGACACACCCATAAATAATATTTAACCAGAGATATTGGCATCCTGTGGCTTAGCTGACACATAAAATTAACCATCACACCCTCCTTCATTGTGTTTACTCAGATGGTTTGAGAGTTTGGAGGATAGGGATACAGAAACAACTCTTTATCAGACTACCTAGTGTAACTGCTGTCCCTATGTGATTAATCACCACGGAAGCTCAAGTTTAATTTCTATGGAGACTGCTGATAAGGACTCAACACGCAAGCAGTTCCCTTAGGTTTTGTTGGCACCTTGGAAAACTGGCCCATATCTTGCACGTGACTCCTAGCTGATGACCCTCACAGGGCATTCCTGTGATTCACAGGTCTCTTTGCCCTGCTCTGTAACAGTTTCTGATAAGCCCACATCTCAATAACTTCCCTCCCCAGTTCCAACTCCAGAGCCTATAGGCATGGTAAGATTTATTTCTCATGCCTCTCCAGAATTGAGAACTTAGGTAGGGGTTCAATCCTAGCCCTTTTCCACCTGGCCGTACCACCACATCATCTCTCTAAAATGTTCTTTCCAGGATCCTGTAGCTTATAGGTAGCTCAAAATCCCAGTGGTAAAGCAGATACTCAGCAGAGGAATGAGAAGGAAACCTTACCATCTTGTAGATACCCCTAAACTTGATGTACAAGTTTTTTGGGACCCCACTCTCTTGGCTTTGGGGAAGGGAACCAATCAAGTGCCATCATCTATCATAATTATAGGAGATACGGACAGGGGATAGGTTCTTCCCACAAACACTGCACTTCCTAAAATGCGAACCTAGTTTCCTCTTTCCCAGTACTACACCACCTTTCTATCGCTTTGGGGTAAGAGCCACCAAACTAGTTCATTCTCTCTCTCTGTCCTTGGGGCACATGAGTCCCAAACTAAGACTCTTGTGTCTTTCTTTTCTTTTTAAAGCTCTATTTTATTTATTTGACAGAGAGAGAGACAACCAGCAAGAGAGGGAACACAAGCAGGGGGAGTGGGAGAGGAAGAAGCAGGCTCCTAGCAGAAGACCCTGACGTGGGGCTCGATCCCAGAACTCCGGGATCCCACCCTGAGCCGAAGGCAGACGCTTAACGACTGAGCCACCCAGGCGCCCCTCTTGTGTCTTTCTAACTCAGCCTTGGGAAATTTTAAATTTTGTTCTCAACAGGTTGCCTGTCTCCAACTCCTCAGATAACTCCAAGGACAAGAAAGGATCTCAATCAACAGCTCACAACATGTTAGTAAAGATAACATTTCCAGGGCATTTTTCACCTGTCTTTAAAACATCACTTCATTACAACCAACTGCTTATATAGCATAGTATCTGATCTGGAAAAATATAAAATGTATATTTTTATCTAAGAAAATTTGGCAGTTTCAAACAAAAGACTTATTTGAGATGGGTGAAAAAGACAACAGCAAAGCATTTGGCCATTGTGAGAAACAAAAATACTCTTGCTAAACTTTATATTCAATAGTTACATCACAGTGGTTTTCTACTTTCAAGGGATTCTTTCTAGGTAGTTCCTAATTTTCATAAAAGCTTTTTTGTATTGCTCTAAATACAGTCCTGTGAATGAAAAGCAACTAGTTAGTCTCAGTAGTGGATGCATTCAGTCAACAAATATTCACTCATCACCCACTTCATACAAGAACTTTCTAAGTCATTGGGTATGCAAAGTAGAATAAAGCAGGTATGTTTTGGGCCCTCACGGATTTTTAAGGTAAGAGGGTTTAGCTAAGGAAAGAATTATGCTCTGCCTACTCTTCAAATCTTGTTAGAAACCATCTAATAATGGTAAAAAAAAGTTAACTTTTATTGAAGGTTTATTAGGTTCTATGGTAAGTACTTGATATGTATAATTTACTTCTAACAAAATCCCTGTTCACACAGGAAGCACAAAGACCTTGATAAGTAATTGATACAAAGCCACACTTGAAATAAGTAGCAGGTATGATTCAAACCCAGACATGTCTGATACCACAGCTCACGCTTTCAATCAGCATCCTTTCAGCCAATGTCAATAATAGAACTATCTGTATGAAGAGTTGTGAACTGTGAAACAAT
Organism: Ursus arctos; assembly: GCF_023065955.2. Taxonomy (NCBI): domain Eukaryota; kingdom Metazoa; phylum Chordata; class Mammalia; order Carnivora; family Ursidae; genus Ursus; species Ursus arctos. Next base: position 79,734,248 of record NC_079873.1, read on the forward strand.
CCAGGAATCACTATTCCTTTAAAAGACAATTTTGGGGTGATTATGTAATTTGAGCTTTTGGAACTTGTGAAAAAGAGAACCACAGGCCCCAAATGGCATCGCTTAGGTTAAGGCCCCAGTCAGTAGTAAACCAAGAGTTAATACCTAACCTAACTGCAGTTTTGAACCCCTAGGAATTTAACCTTTAACCAGTCAGTCAGGAATTTTCTGGTCAGCACCAATAAGGTAAACCTGTCACATGGACCCTCTTCATTTCTTCAAAGTAAAATCAAGTAATTCATGTATTAAGACCCATTTGTCCCCAAATGAAGGTGACTTCAGGTGAAATAATCCTTCTTTTTCTGTTTAGGACTTCCTTGTCGTGCCCTTCAAAACCTTTCCTTTTCTGTAGCCTATTGGAGCTCCCCTCTGCTTGCTAGATGGGATGCTTCCTGATTCATGGATCATTTAACAAGCCAATGAAATCTTCAAATTTACTTGGTTGAATTTTATTTTTTCACAAGCTATATATCAAAACATCTCCAAAGCATAAAAACCTCAAACTATGTATGCACTAGGTGTATATTCCTCCTTTATTCCATGTCCCAGCTACTTTAACAGAGTAGGAGATTACACAGGAGTTTGGAACCAAAACCAGGGGCAGTAAACATTTGTCTAGCCTGTCTTGTCTCAGTGCATGTAACTTTTTTGCTTCCTTTATCACAACCAACACCTACTAAATAATTTTTTTTAAATAATAAATGCTGCTTTCCTAAAGACATCTGTTTTCTAACTGTGATAAAATTTGTTAAGTTACTTCAAGGTGGAGAAAGGAACATTTACACTCAAGGTGAATTTCAGTCTCGAGTTTAGTTGCCTCATATACCCCCTGCTTATTTCTTTTTTTAAAATTCAAATTCAATTAGTTAACATATAATGTACTATTTGTTTGAGGCGTACAGGTTTGTGATTCATCAGTCTTCTATAATACCCAGTGCTCATTACAATACATACCCTCCCCAGTGTCCATCACCCAGTTACCCTATTCCCCCACCCCCTCCCCTCCATCAACCCTCGGTTTGTTTCCTAAGATTAAGCGTCTCTTATGGTTTGTCTCCCTCTCTGGTTTTGTCTTGTTTCATTTTCCCTTCTCTTCCCCTATGATCCTCTGCCTTGTTTCTTAAATTCCACATATAAGTGAGATCATAACCCCCTGTTTATTTCTAATATTTTTTCAAACATTTATATCAAAAGGCAGATGTCTGTGGAACTAACTTCTGCATATTGAATACTTCTGATCATTCTAAGAAGATATTTTTAGGGGTGGTTTGGAAAGTTTGTAAAGGAAAGCAGGGAGTAAAAAAGGCTCCTTTTCTCCAAAGACTATGGTATCAAAAAACATCACAAATTTACATTAAATGGCTAATATCTGACAGTTGGACATCTCCCTAAATATTCACTTTAAAGAGCATTTTGAAAATACCAACTGTGAACATAAAGATGCCTCTTTTTTCAAAATAGAAATTTGAAACCTGCTAGTATGTTTCAAAAGGGATGTTAATGTTGTGTGGAACTCAGAAAATATTTTCTGTGTGATACAGGTGAATATAATGAAAAAATGAGGCTTTCATCCCTCAAGATGAATCGTTTCTTTCAAAAGTGAAATCTCGCAATTTTTAATTTTTTGAGGGATGCTGATTTTTGTTTTAAAAAAAGGAAATAAAAGAGAATTCTTTGGAAGAATTCACTCTGTCTCCTGGCCTGACGAGTCCCCTGCTCCCACCCCACCCCAGACCTCATTCTAAATTTCCTGGGGATCTGAATTCAGGGGGCGCAGTGGCAATGGTTGCAGTGCACTTGAGGGTGGGTGGGGGAAAGAGGGGGTGCGGCCAGCGAAAAGGGGAGAGAAAGCAGAACAGGCCAAACTCAAGGCCGGGGCGGGAGTGGGAGGGGTGGAGGGTGTTGCAGACCCTCCCGGGTAACCAGAGAAGGGTAAACTCCAACCGCAGGGAGGTCAGGCACTAGTCGGCCCCCAAATTGGAGAGGACCGAGCTGAGTGACAGGGCGGTGCGCGCTGGGGCTGAGCGCAGAAAGAGGCGGAGGGGTTTGCCTGCGTGTGTGCGTGAGGCCAGGGGTGGGGGCGGGCACTCCCACCGCACAAGCCGCTGGAGTTGGGGGGCAAGCGCGTTGGTGACGCGGGGCCCTCACGTGATCTGAAGCTGCAGAGCGACGCAGCCTTCGGTGCAGTCGTCATTCCCGTCTGGGTACCCGGCTCCCCGCTGCCCTGCGCCTGGCGGGCTGGCATCGGGCCCGAGGCAAGAGGAGCAGGTAAGGGCTCCGGGGCCCGTGCGCCGGGGCCAGGGCGGCAGCGGTCGGCCTGCCCCGGAGGCCCGCGCAGGAGATCAGCGCAGCGGGTCCCGGCCAGCTTTCTCCACACCCGGCATTCTTGGGAACATCAGTAGTGGCCCCCTGGGGTGGGGGTTCTGGGGCGCCCGGGAGGGCAGCAGAGCAACTAAGAGCGATTGGAAATCACCCCCGAGTTCGTACAGTAAAATGGTGTACCTCCGGGGCAGGGTCGGGGGGAGGCTAGGGGTGAGGGCGGGAGATGCAGATGGGGGGTGGCAGGGGGGCCCGGGACCCGGAAGGGACCAGGTGGTGGCCGGTCGGCGCCAAGCGCTTCTCAACAGTCTCCGCTCCCTCCACGCCGGCCCTCTGCAGGTCTGCGGTGTAGGTGTCAAGTGTCGCAGCGGCGCACTTACGGCGAGAATCGGCAGAAGGAGGAGACAGCAAGGATAGGCCCAGGTCGGTGCGGGGGACAGTGTGGGGGATGGGTGCAGAGCCCAGTTTGAGACCCCCTCCTATTTACCCCATCCCCGGCCCCCCACCCTCTGCCCCCCATCCTCCATTTTGGTGCCTGCGGAGCGCGGGGAAAGAATCCTGGGAAAGGAAAAATGGTGGGCTTTGGGGGAGGGAGGGAAAAGGAGGGAGCTGGAGGGAGGGGCTCGATTCGGAGGCCCCCTAGAGGACGCCTGAAGCTCCTAAGGTGGGAAAAAAAAATAAAATTTATAAAACCTTAGATATCAGAGCTCTGAATCCTGCTGGTCAGTGCACGAAGCATCCAGTCTCTCTCCTTGCCTTTGTCTTACTTGTGTTCAAAGAAAAACAACCAGGAAAAAAAAATCTCATGGCAAATATCCACCAGGAAGACGAAGAAATGGAGCAGCCCATGCAGAATGGAGAGGAAGACCGCCCTTTGGGAGGGGGAGAAGGCCACCAACCTGCAGGAAATAATAGACGGGGACAGGCTCGCCGACTTGCTCCTAATTTCCGATGGGCCATACCCAATAGGCAGGCCAATGATGGGATGGGTGGAGATGGAGATGATATGGAAATGTTCATGGAGGAGATGAGAGAAATCAGGAGAAAACTTAGGGAGCTGCAGCTGAGGAATTGTCTGCGTATCCTGATGGGGGAGCTCTCTAATCACCATGACCATCATGATGAATTTTGCCTTATGCCTTGACTCCTGCCATTTTCCATGAGATTAATACTGTGATTCACACTGTTTTCTTTTTCCTTGCATTTTCCTGATATGCCTTTACTGATCCGTTTGCTGTGAACCTTATGTAATTTCCATGTGTCAAGTGGGTTCTGTGTTACCAGATTCCAAATGAAGATTGCCTTGGCACCCAGTCTAAGTTTCTGTCAACAGTAGAGTCACCCAATTGCATGAAAATGTGTAAAGTTAATAAAGCAGTTAAAAAACAATCTGTACATTTATTATTGTCTCCTTTAAAAGCATATGTATATGTTATATGACACTACTCCCCTCGTATCAGAAATCGTACGTCTCAGGGTGTTCATTGGGTCATGTTTCTCTGTAGTTGGATAATATGTGACTTTTTTCCTTTTATTATCTGGAGTTTTAGAAGCAAAAACAATTTTTCAAGGAGTCCAAAAATAGTACAGGTGTATAATACTGGCTCAACAAACTTGAATTTCCCAGTTTTAACTGGAAGAATAAACCCTCCCTTTATTACAGATACATTTCTTTTAAGAGTCAATCTCTTCTGTGAGATGGGGAATAATGCTTGCCTTACAGGGCAGCTGAGTGGAATAGATGAGGTGTAGAACTGGGTTGGGCTGCCTACTATGCAACTCTTATCAGGTACTTGGGAAGGACTAAGGGGAGTTTTCACCTATGCTCCCAAGTCCAAAGGGCAAAAATGGATGGCATTTCTCTGATATTTGCAGTACTTTCCCCCTGATTAGGACCATGTCAGTTAGGCATACTTAACCTTCTGGGTTCTGATTCTGTTTCCATTGCTGATGTGAGCCCTCGAGGTAACAAAAGCCCACTGATTTCTCTTGAGTTCCTTGTGAGCTAAACCCCACCCCTTTGACTCCTATAGCAGTCTGGAGAAGTCTTTCTCCCCCCTTTAAAGTTATATTTATCCAAGTGAGTAACCATTCCCATGGTTCTTGGACTTTTGTTGATTCTTAACAAAATAGCCCTTTTTTGTATTATTTTTGTGCTCCTCCTCTTCAGAGAACTCAGACATGAATGCACTGGGGCCTGGCTCAGGAGATACTATCTAGATGTCTCACCAAGGTGTGTCTAGAATTACACTACTTGAAACCGCCCAAACACAAATGGGCTGAAAGCTTTGTTTTGCCAGTGTTTTTACCCTTTGGGGGGATTATCGCAAAAGAGTCTGGGCAGGCCTACCCAACCAGTTTAACAGACTTACCCAGAAAATGTCCAAATTACATTAGGGGGACACATTTTAAAACTGAAACACTCCCATTTTTATTCCTTCCACACCTGAGACATGAAATTGCTTTGTAAGTTCTTAAAAACTATATTAAATATTTGGCATTATAATTTTTATGTGAGTGTATGCTCTTTTTAGGACAATAATTTTGTCTTAATCATCTTGGAGCTCAGTTTCTAGTGTAGTCCCTGGCATAGCAGATACTCAATTATTCATTTTGATTGGTTAACTATAATGGAGTTAGGAGCCCATCTTAATATTCTTCCTGACTGTCCTTAATTAAGTGTACTAAGGGAAGTAATTACTTGGAAAGTATTACTTTTAATTTCCAGAGGAACATGGCAAGAAAAGTCTCTAACCCAAAATCTGTAATTTCTTTTTTTTAATGATTTTATTTATTTATTTTAGAGAGTGAGACCGAGCCAGGAGGAGAGGTAGAGGGGGAGGGAATCTCGGGCAGACTCCGCACTTAGCATGGAGCCCGATGTGGGGCTTGATCTCAGGACCATGAGATATGACCTGAGCTGAAACCAAGAGTTGGTCACTTAACTGAGCCACCCAGGCACCCCCAATATCTGTAATTTCTTTTAAAAGACCTTTTGTACACCAGTGTTTATGTAAACACAGACCCCTTACTTGCATCATAATTACGTAGGGAAAATGTTAAAAATGCTGACACTTGCGTGCCCTTCCCACTTTCAACCCCCATTATCACCTCTTGAATCACCTGATCAGGAACTTCTGTTTTGACAGTTCCTCAGGTGATTCTGATGCATCTGAGTTATGACAACATAGGCATAGAGAAACACTAACAATGATTACAGCATTTTACAAACTGTGATCTAAATTACCTTGCTTATTTGATAATACAATGAATTTACCTTTCCAAAATATAGTATTTCCCAAATCAGACTGCATTAAACAATCAATATATATCTATAAACTAGTACTGCTTTTTATCTTTCCAAATATCCTATTAAAGTAATGCATTATCGTGAATCTATTAAGTATATAATAATTATAAGTTATTAAATAAGGTAGGCATGATCATTTCTATGCAAGCCTGTGCCCTTTTACGCCAATGATTTTGTCTTAATCACTCTGGAGCTCAGTTTCTAGTATGGTGCTTGATATAATAAATATTTTATTTTATTTTATTATTTTTAAAAAAGTATTTTATTTGAGAGAGAGAGCATGAGCACGAGGTGGACGCAGGGGAAGAGAGAGAAGCAGATTCCCTGCTAAGCAGGGATCCCCACGTGGGGCTCGATCCCAGGACCCTGAGATCATGACCTGAGCCCAAATGCAGATGCTTAACCAGCTGAGCCATCCAGGCACCCCACAGCTCCTTGAACATACGCAATTCAGTTATAATATCTCTTTTCATTTCCTTGTCTAATTTTACCATCTTCTTAATATCTTAGTCAGTTTCGATTGATTTTTCTCTTCATGGTGGATTAGATTTTCCTGCTTCTTTGCAGGGCTAGGAATTGTTTGGATGCCAGACATTGTTAATTTTAACTTTTGAGTGCTAGATATTTTTGGATCCCCGTAAATATATTGGTTTTTATTCTGGGACACAGTTAAATTACATGTAAACAGTTTGATATTTTAGGTTCTTGATTCCAATCTTCGTAAGGCTGGACCAGAGTAGTGTTTAAAGTTAATTGTACTCCACTAATGAGGAAAAAATCCTTCTGAGTACTCTATCTGATGTCCCACGAATTATGAGGTCTTCAAGTCTGGCTATTAGGAACATACACTACTCCTAAACATGTGTGAACTTAAGTTGTTCCCTTCAATCATTTTGGGGTGGTTCTTTCCTTGGTGTGGGGTAGTTTTCTCACAGGCATTAAATAATCAGTACTCAGATAACTATTCAGATGAGACAGGGTGCGTTCAGTGTTGTTCGGCCATAGATTCCTCAGATAATTATTCAAAGAGGATGCTGAGCAGATCATCGAAATTCTCTCTCTGTGAGCTCTTTTCTTTTTGATACTCTGCCCTGCAAACTCTAGCAGCCTTGGCCTCCCTAGTTCCTAACTTCTTATCTTGATGTATGGAATACCACTGGGCTCTTCCTGGATTCCCACTCCTTGCACTGTGGCCTGAGAACTTTCTCTAGGAAGTAGGCAATCATAAGAATAACATTTGTTCCCAGCCTCTCAGGGATCACAGATCTTGTTGCCCAATGTCCACTATTTTGAGAAGAGTTAGTTCATAGATTTTATCCAGTTTTCTAGTTGCTTCAGATTGGAAGGTAATTCCAATCTTTGTTACTTTGTCCTAGTCAGGAGTAGAAATCCTGGCATGTCTTAAATAAATGTTTAATGTGGCCATTATGACTCTGGAGATCCTCAACCCCCAACCCAGTTCTACTCTTGACTAAAGAATTTCATTCTTTTCATTCACATCATTTCTCTAAAGGCAAAGACTTGCATTTCTCAAGGATTGTAGCAGGGGCAGGATGACACAGCAATTTAAAACATGAACAAAATTTTTGCATCATATTGTAAAAGAAAATTTGCATCAGATACTTGTTAAAAATAGCAAGGAAGACTTAAGATTATTGCAATAGGGATCAAGCCTATTGCATACAGGGGAGAGAGTGAACTCAATTCTAAATACAAGGACAGCTGGGAATTTACAGCCAATGGGAAGGGTGAGAGAGAGGATGGAAAATTATGAAGAATAGTTTGACTAGGCTTCAAGGTGGGGAAAGAGCAACGTGATTAGGTATCAAGCTTAATTTAATATTAAGGGTGGGGGGGGATTCTTGATCACTTTGCTAACCAGAATTCCTTGTTAAAACAGCTTTGCAGGACAAGGCCTAGGAGAAAGAAGGCTCAGAGGAGCCTGACTAAAGTTTTGGTCTAGTGGGGGAGTCCTTGTCAGAATGCACCAGTGATTTTTGAAGCATGCCACACAGACTTCTTGCTTCAGAACCTCCTGTCTCTTTTGCTAATAATGCAGGCATAGACATGCTTTCCCCAGATTCCATGAATCAAACATATTTTCAACTGGGCCCCCAAACATACATTATTATTATGCTCCCCTGAAAGATTTTAAAGCACAATAAGAGACTGAAGAACCACTAGTAGTGGAGTAGAAATACAATTATATTGATACAAACATGCCTAGAAAAAGACTGCGAAGAAATACATCAAAATGTCAGAGATCCTGGCAATGCATATATAACATGACCTAAATTGTCTTATTCTATATTAGGTTCTATTTTGAAAAATCTGTCAACATTTCTCACATTGGGATACATCACAGAATAGATGTGTAGATTTTATGTGATGGGTTTTATTTTTATCTCAAAAAGTATTTGAATCAATGGTGTATGTTACAGATGTTGTAATCTAATAATCAAGAAAGCAAGGTATATAAATATATATGGGAATGTACATATTACAAATAGAAAAAACACAAGGGAATTCATCACTGATGGGACTTGGGAATGATTGTGTGATTAAAAATCATTTTTCTGTTATTTACTTCTATGTGAGGTTTGTTATTTTAATGCTTTGTATACTTCCATCTTACTGCCATTAAAACAATTCTGAATACATGTCATCATGTTTATTTGGAATATGCAGAAAATAATGGTAATAATAACAGTGTTCATACTTTTAGTGTGCACCATATTCCAGACAGTGTTCTAAGCTATTTATAGGTGCTAATCAGTTTATTCCCCAAAAGAAACTTGTGAGGGCTATACCACCAACGTCTCCACTTTATATAGGAGGGAATCGAGGCACATGGAGGTGAAACAGATTACCTGAGATTGTATAGCTAGTAAGTTGCAAAATGTGGAGATAGCCAAAACCGCTGGGCTCCAGAATCAGCGCTCTCAGGCTCTTAATAAAATGAGTAATAAATCCATTAAAATGATGATTGGAATAGCTGGAGGTAGTTACCTATTTTCTGAAATATAATTTAAAAATTAGGTTGTTTTCTAGATATTTTAATGGCAAATCTTAATCCCATTGTTTCTTCTCAAAGGAACTGTATCTTCTCTCACATTGAATAAAACTGGGCATAATGGAGATAATCAGGCAATTGATGTTGAAAACCAACAAGGAAAGGAGCAAAGGAAAAAAAATGTAGTCTCTGATACTAAAGACTTGAGAGATCATCATAGTAACTCCATCTTTTATGAGAAAGATGAAATTAGGAGGGAACAGAAATTATGAAGAAGTAAAAACACAGAGAAAAGCTATCCAGTAGAAAATTAACACACCTTTCAGCTATGGGAGAAGATAGATATTTGTTGTAGAGATGAATATTTCATGGGAGAGCTACAAGGCAAGTAGATCCCTGCAACATTTTTGATCCGTATATATTTTCAATATGAATAGGTATTATGTGGTAAAGAATATCTCCTAACTTGCTTTTAAAATAATGACTGGATTGGAGTGCCTGGGTGGCTCAGTCAGTTAAGTGTCTGCCTTTAGCTTGGGTCCTGGGATGGAGTCCTACATAGGGCTCCTTGCTCAGCAGGGAGCCTGCTTCTCCCCCAGTCTGCTGCTCCCCCTGCTTGGGCTCTCTCTCTCTCTGGCAAATAAATAAATAAAATCCTTAAAAAAAACCCAGTACAATAGAAAGCCAGAGTACAATGGAAAGATATTTGAAGTGCTAAAAATACAAACTGTCAAACTAGAATTAGATATTCTGTGTAAATATCCTTCAAAATAATGATCAAATACTTGAGTATTCAACAAAGCCTTAAAACACTTTGTTGCCTGTAGACCAGCAATACAAGAAATATTTTTCAAAATGCACTTAAGACTGAACAAAAGTAATGCCAGAACCTTGAATATGTGCAAAAGACTAAAGAGCACCAAATATATATGTAAATATATTTTTTCTCTATTTTCAATAGTTTTATTTTATTTTTTAAGATTTTATTTATTTATTTGTCAGAGAGAGGGAGAAAGCACGAGCAGGGGGAACGGCCGGCAGAGGGAGAAGCAGGCTCCCCGCTGAACAAGGAGTCCCCCACAGGGCTCGATCCCAGGACCCCGGGATCATGACCTGAGCTGAAAGCAGACATTTAAGCAACTGTGCCAACCAGGGGTCCCTCTATTTTCAACATTTTTAAAGATTATTTTAAAAACTAAAATAGTATAAATACAGTGTGGAATTCATATGTATATGTGTGTGTGTGTGTGTATACCAGTAAAATATACGACAAAAATAATGCAATAAAGGAGAAGAAAACGCAATAGGATTATTATAAGATTTTTAACATTTATAAATGAAGTGCTAAATTATTATTTGGAAGTAGATAGTAATATGTTAGAAATACAGCATGTAAGCACCAGAGAAACTAGTAAAAAATAAAACAGTGTAGTAACAAGCCAGTAGAGGAGATAACATACTAAAAATATTTAAGTAATTCAAACGATGGCAGGAAAAGAGGAAAAATGTGAAAAAGAGACAGAATCAAATAGAAAATAAGAGCAACATAGTAAAATTGAACCAAATTCTGTTGAAAATTACATTAAAGTATCATGAACACGCCAATTAAAAGGCTAGATCGTCTGGCCAGATAAAAAGCAAGACCCAAATATATGCTCTCTACAAGAAATGGACTTTCAATATAAAGACTCATATAGGCTAAACTCAAAGAGTAGAAAAGTATATTCCAAGGAAAACACTAAACACAAGAAAGGCAGAGTGGTTATACTCATATCAGACAAAGTATACTTCAGAACAAGCAATATTATTACAGAAAAACAAGGACATTTTTTATGACAGAAGAATTAATTTATCACAAGTTCATAGACAACCTAAATATGTTGCATCCAATAAATTGCTTCAAATGCTTAAAGCAAATCCTGACAACACTGAAAAGAAAAATAGACAAATATGCAATTATGGATGTAGATTTCAATGCTCCTCTCTCAAAAATTGTTAGAGCAAGTAGATCAGAAAAAAAGGTAAGACATAAAAACCTGACTATCAGCACACAAAAATCTGCACACAAATGTTTATAGTAGTTTATAATTGCCAAAACATAAAAGCAACCAAGATGTCCTTCAATAGGTGAATGAATAAACAAAATGTGGTTCATCCATAAATGGAATATTATTCAGTAATAAAAATACATGAGCTATCAAGCCACAAAAAGACATGGAGAATACTTTAATGCATATTGTTAAGTGATAAGAACCAATTTGGAAAGGGTCCACAGTATATGATTCCAACTGTATGACATTCTGAAAAAGGCAAAATTATGGAGACAGTAAAGAGATCAGTGGTTGCCAGGGATTCAGGGGAAAGAAAGCAAAGTTGAAAAGGTGGAGCACAGGGGATTTTTAGGACAGTGAAACTATTTTGTATCCGAAATGGTGGATACATGCCATCGTACATTTGTTAAAACTCATAGAATGTACAATAAAAAGAGCAAACTCTAACATAAACTGTGATTTTAGTTAATAATAATGTATTAGTATTGGCTCATCAATTGTAACAAATGTACCATGCTAATGCAAGATGTCAATAATAGGGGAATCTTGGGGGTGGGTAGGGTGTATATGGGTACTCTCTATACTTTCAATTTACTATTTCTGTAAATCTAAAACTGCTCTAGAAATATCTATCAATTAAAAAAAAACCTGAACAACATTATCAACTTGACCTAATTGAAATTTGTAGAACTACTCAGCCAACAACAGCGGAAAAAATATTATCTACAATTGAACATGGAACATTAAATAACATTCAAACATATTTTTTAAATAAACAAGTTTCAAAAAATATAAGAGGATTAAAATTTTAGAGTGCAGTCACTGTTGGCAACTGAATTAATTTAACAATAAATAACAGAAAAATAACAGAAAATCCTCTTATATTTGAAATTTAAATAACATGATTATAAATAATCCATGGATCAATGAAGACCTCACAAAGGGAATTATAAAATACTTTGAACAGAGTAATAAACTGAGAACATAGTATCTAAAAATATGTGGGGTCTAGTTGTATACACACTAGGACCAACTGGGGTTTATTCCTGAGATGTAAGGCTGATTCAACATTCAAAAATCAACCAATGTAATCCACAAAGTAAAAATATATTATTATTTCAAATGACAAAGAAAAGCATTTGACAAAATTCAAACCATTTCATGATAAAAATTCTCAGTTAGTTAGGAATTGAGAAAACTTCCTCCGCTTGATACAGAATACCGACAAATTGTGTGCAGATAAGACTGTACTTAATGGTAAAAGACTTAATGTCTTCCTAAAATAGGCAGCAAGACAAGAATGTCAGTTCTCTTCACTCTTATTCAACCTAGTGCTGGAAGTTCCAGCCATTGCAGGAAGGCAAGAAAATGAAATGAAAGGCATGCAAATTGGTAAAGAAGAAATGGAGGAAGAAAGAAAACTGCCCCTATTTGCAGGTGACATGATTGCCTATGTAGAAAACCTGAAAGAACTTACATCTTGTTACCTTGTTTTGTTGTTGTTGTTATCCATTTATCATTTTATTTTTATTTTTTCATTGACATATAATGTATTATTTGTTTCAGGGATACAGGTCTGTGATTCATCAGTCTTACACAACACACAGCGCTCACCACAACACATACCCTCCCCGATGTCCATCACCCAGCCACCCCAATTCCCTCCCCTCCAGCAACCTTTGGTTTGTTTCCTGAGATTAAGAGTCTCTTGTGGTTTGTCTCCCTCTCTGGTTTCGACTTGTTTCATTTTTTTCCTCTCTTCCCCTATGATCCTCTGCCTTGTTTCTCAAATTCCACATCTCAGTGAGATCATATAATTGTCCTTCTCTGATGAACTTACTTCGCTTAGCGTAATACCCTCTAGTTCCATCCATGTCATTGCAATAACTCTCACAAAAATAAAGCTGAGAACTTAATTTCAAACACATATAAAAACACTTACTTCTTATTCCCCTATATATTGTGTTACTGATGTTGTAATTTAATCTATTCATAGTGTATCCATGAACACATTTTTATTTGTAGTTATTTATACTTTTGCCTTTTTACTTTTATACTAGAATTAAAAGTAATTTACCCTCCAGTGTTACAGTAAAAAAAAATATGCAAAGGGACACGTTCCAAAGAACATCCTAAAAAATAAAATAAAATAAATAAAATAAAACATTATTTGCTGATGTGTAAGGGATTCCTCTGCTCTATACAAGTGTCATGAGGCTACTTATGAAATGCTAAGAGGCTTGGTTGTGTTGAATCTGCACCAGGCTACAGCCCCAAAGGAGTTCATGTTAAGCTAAGGGCAAGTTGAGGCAGCACGAGAAATCTTCCCATGTCCCCAAGTTGTACCCCCAAGGATTACAGAAAACTATCACACTCTCTGCACACCAGGGAATATCCTAAGGATTGGGAGTGTGTGTCTGGGGGTCATAGGGTCTGGGTATGAGTCCCAGCCTTGCCACTTAAAATTAGCTGTGCTGTGGACAAATCCTCCAGCCTCCATTTCCTCTTGGGTAAAGCAAGCATAAAAATGGTACCTACCTCATGAGCCTGTGGTGAGGATTAGATGATGCAAGAAGAGCACTTAACACAACCCCTGTCACACAGTAAAGAGTATTTACAGTAAAAGTTACTTACAACACCTGTACAAAATGAGACACTTTTAGGTAGACAATGACAAAAATACGCAGAGGCAGAGACAAATAAATTTGCTGTTTCTTTATGTTTTCTGGTCTTATGTCAAATGGTGAGGAGATCCATGGTTTCGTGAGCAAAGCCAGAGCCCGCTATTCAGTACCAAAAGGCGATGTTAATGAACTACATACTCTTCTCCCTTTCAGCGTGTTCTTTGTTCTTTTCTTCTGAGAGCTGCCGATGACCACAGAGTTTGAGAATCTTTCATCTCAAAGAGGCTGGATCTCCTGGAGTTAAGTTGTCCACAGTTGTTTCCAAACGTGAAGGGCCATGCGTGACGCTAAGGTGATGAGAAGCAGAAGAAAGAGAACTAGCTGCGACATGAAACAGTGATAGGGAATCATATCTAACCAACCACCCATCATGATGGATGGATATTTCACTCAAAGAGGGCGATCTCTTCACTTTGCCAGCATCAGGAAGTTCATCATTTTGTGTTGGAAGAGGAGTCTTCCCACGGCCACACACCCTTCAGGTTGTTGTCCCCTCCTCACTCAGTCTAAATTCACAGTGATTTGGGCCAGAGGTTTAAAGGGAGTCTGACCAGAGGAGTTCAATGTCTGTTGGCCTGGCAACAGGGCAGCTTCATTATTACCTACCTATGGTGTTCATCCTGAAACCTCCCTTATTACCCTAGCATTCAGACCTGCTCCTCAGGCTCTGGGCTTTCAGTTTAGCCTCGGGTGGAGGAGCTACTGCTATTTTTCCTAAGAACTTTGTTCACTGGCTGATTTATTTAGTGTTCCTCCTTTTCTACTGAAGAGTGAGTTGTGATTCTTTTCTGCCAGCACAGCAGGAGGGAAGAGAAGTGCTGTAGCTTTCATCAAAAGTGTCCAACCACTGCTTTACCACATGTGGTTGTCTCCTTCTGGGCTTTACCACAAATCCTTACTCTTGCTGTGGGCGGATTATGCTGAACATAGGTTCTTCTTGCCTCAGGGCCCTTGAGGAGAGACTTCATTCAAGGGTCTTCTTTCCAATCCACTTCCCCAACTGTTCACAGGGAGCAGGAGTAATTTCTCAGAAGCCCTTTTGCCCAGCCCTCAATAAAGACAACTCCCCTCACTTTGCCAGGAGGCCTTAAATTAACTCTTTTAGGATCTTAAAGCCCTTACATTAATTCTTTTAGAAAAACAATCTACACCATGAACCACCTTACTCTATGACTAACTCTTTCCATGTCTAAAACTGCCAGACTGAACATCAAAAACCAGGGATGTACTGCATGGTGACTAACATAATATAATAAAAAATATTGTTATAATTAAAAAAAAAAAAAGAACCTGTGATTTCCAGTTCCTGCCCAGAAACAGCCTTACCCACAGGTGGATTCTGCCACCTCACTGCTCTTCTGGATTGATCCACTGGGCTCAGAAAAATGCTTACCAGAAAGTAGCTAGTGCCTTCCTACAGTTCAGTGGGGACAGTGCAGTCACTTTGGCCTTTTTTCCTTCCAGCCTCAGTGGGCCAGGGAAGACAGAAGCTGAGTGGTACATTGGAAAGGAAAGAGAAGGGAGACTCACAATGTCTGAGGGTGGATCTGCTGAGAATTAGGTATCTGGCAGAGCTTTACCCCACTGGCAGTGGAGGAGGCAGGAGATTGTGACCAACAGATGTGAACATATTTAAGGGGCAGCATGATCTGGAGAATGTAGAGAAAAGAAGAAAAACACATGCATGTTTCTATTTTAACTGTGAGTTAGTGTCATTTCTATGTGGTGGAATGAGTGCCCTGATGGGTTGGGGGAAGGGAATAAGACAATTACATTTTTATTCAATTGAGTCCTGTACCCCACACATGGAATTTAGGGTAAGGGACTGAAGTCACCACCCGCCCCACTCCTGTGTTTTCTTAGTCCCTTATCTTACCCTCTTGTTTTACATTAAGAGTGTTTCTTTTGAGCTCCTGATGGGCAAGATCAAAGCCTAATACTGTGTCTGCTAGGTAGTACACTGGAGTAAGAGAGACAGGAGATCTCCTTAGGTCCCAGTGCCAGACACGAAATAATAACTCTGTGATGTTCACGTCTCATAGATCAGTCACTTCACCCTGTTAGCCTTCCTTGGAAATAGATATTTTTGTCATGTGTGCACTTCATTGATATGTGGTAGAGTGAAATAAGCTGTACTAGGCTTCTGACCTACAGACTTGTGAGCTAATAAATGAGTATAGCTTTCAGCCATGACGTTTGGATGTAGATGATAACTAGAGAAAACACATTACCATAATAGTTTTTATAGTGCTTGCTGTGGTTGAAGGTTATGAATATATTCACATTGGTATTTGAATGCACATTCTGCATTTCTAAATGGATGATGGATTACATGCTAATTAGAAATAAAGCCCATTAGAGCTTTATTCATGCCAAATATGTTATATTTCAGACTTTTTAAAAGGTATAGTAAATACTACAGTAGACAAACATGTAGGAAGTAAAACACTACAAAAAGTAGATGCCCCTGTGTAACTCTCTGAATGCCACACCCCTAGAGAGACCCATTATCCAGGGATGTGAATACATCCTTAAACAAAACACATAACTACTTTATCTATTTTTAGTTCTAATTATATAAGTAATATGTTTATGTATTGCTTATTGAAATTTTTCTCTCTGAAAATAGTGTTTCTAAGATTTCTGTAATAATGTACACTTGGGACTGTTTTGGTATTTTTAAGCATGCTATCATGAGCATACTTGCACATGTGTCCGGGACTCTGCAGTTCAGACTTAGAGTGCAGCAACTGATAAGAACTCATGTCCTTTTCTCATAGATGTTGCCAAATATCTCTGTAAACAGTAAGTCAAGCAGAGAAGACAATTATCATATGGTTTCACTCATATGTGGAATATAAGCAATAGCACGGAGGACCATAGGGGAAGGGAGGGAGGAGAAGGGGAAGGGGGAGAAATCAGAGAGGGAGATGAACCATGAGAAACTATGGACCCTGGGAAACAGACTGGGGGTTTCAGAGGGGAGGGGGTGGGCAGAGGGGGTAACGGGGTGATGGGTATTAAGGAGGACACGTATTGTGATGAGCACTGGGTGTTATATGCAAATAATGAATCATTGAACACTACATCAAAAACTAATGATGTACTATACGGTGGCTAACTGAACATAATATAAATAAATAAATTAATTAATTAAAAAAAAGAGAGGTGTACAACTGTGTTCTCCCCCAGCAGTGTATGGATTTCACATGTCTCCACAGTTTCAATGTAAACAGGATGCAGCATAAATACAAAGTCAATGAAAAAAATACAAAATCAATGACCAGGTTTTCTTTTGAAACTCAAGAACTATTTCAATATATGTTTGGAAGCATAAAGTAAGCATAGAACTGAGCATTTAGAAATGGACATGTGAAATGTACCATTTATATGGAAATAGAGAAAAATGTAATCTAACATTCTAACAAGGTATCAGATTAGCAAATATTAAAAATTCCATGAAACCCATTGTTTGCACACATTTGCACAGGTGCTTTCATCTTGTAGTGGGTTGGAATACACATTAGTAAAGAGATTTCGAAGTTCAACTAGAGTGTAAGTATTAAAAATTATGAAATGTTTATGCTCGTTGACGACGCAGTCTCACTTATGGAATTTATCCTCCTGACACAGTTGGAGAGGCCCCTGCATTGTCACTCATCTGTCCACACTGCTCAGGATGGAGTTACCATTGCCCTAACTGGTTCTGTACCTTCAGTCCCCCAGACCATGTGCCATCTATTCCTCAATTCAAACAGGACAATCTATCTCATAGCTAGATGTCAGCCTTGGTGGACCATCCATGGAGCCATATTAAGCATTGATACGGAACAGCACTCAGTTTCCTCCTGGAAGGATATATTGATCTCTGATCTCACCCCTGTCTAAGTAAAATCTTCCTTCCCCTCATTCTTGGGTCCTCAGAGACCCTCGTCTCCCTACCAGGCACAAGAAGCCCAATCCTTTCCACAAGCTTAACTTTTCTCAAAGCATGGAGGAAACACGGGCTTCAGACACCTTCTACTTCCCACCCTGGCACAAACTTCCCTGAGGTAAGGCAAAGAGGCACCAAGCCTGGCTTTCTACCACAGGGAGGGTAAAAAAGCAGAACAGAGATTACTCAGCTCAGCAGTATGTGTCCTGATATCTTTGTTAAAGCTCTGCCACCAGCAGCTAAAGGTGCCCAGGGTGCCAGGTTCCACCCCTGGCTCTGGCAGTGGGTGTGGGGAGCAACTTCTTTGCTGTCTGTGCCTGTGTTCAGGAGCACATGCTTTGTACTGACATACATCCCTGAAGAGAGGACAGTGATACCATACTATCAGGATTGTCATGAGGATTAAATCCAGCCACTAAGTGAAGAACATGGACCTGGGCCCCGTTCAACCATCTGGTTCATAAATAAAAGCTGTCTTTCCTCCCCAGAGCAGGAAACTCATGTGGTTCCTTGAATTGCTCCCTTAGGTGGGGCCCATTAACCTGAATGCAGGTCAGAATCAACTTTGGGATCCTTTCCTAAACCCTCCCTGAAACTTCCTTGTTGGTGGAAATAGGGCTTCTATCAAAGGCCATTCAAATTTTTAGGTTATAATAATATAGCTCAGAAAACAGGTACACCCATTTAGCACCAACAGTGTATGTGAGTGTCTGTTGCCTTTTCATTCCACCACCACCAGGTATTATGATATTATGTCTTTATTTTCAATCTGTTTGTGTTCCCCAGACTTTCCTTATTGGAAGAGTCTTATCGGATGGCCTTTAAAATTACAGATTCACAGACTTTTCTCCTAGAGTTGTCAGATTTAGTAAATAGACACATCTAAAATAGGATGCCTAGTGTATTTGAATTTCGGACAAACAGAATAATATTGAATGAGACATATTTACACCAGAAAGTTTTTATTGTTTATCTGAAATTCAAATTTATCTGAGTTAAATTTAATTTGGCAACCCAAATTAAAATATGGAGGGCTATGAGGGGTAGAACCAAGATGCTCCAGTCAACAGCTCCAGCCGAGTCCCCATCCCAGCGTGGCTCGTCATCCATGTTGAGGGAGCTCTCTTGGATGTCCCAGCTGAGTGGGGCTGCCAGATGACTGCAGCCCCTGGTGGCAGACACCAAATGGAACAGAAAGATACCCAGCTGAGCCCATCCAACCCAAAAAATCTTGAGAGATAAAAATGGCTACTGTTTTGGGGGTGATCTGTTAAACAGAAATGGATATACAAAACATGTGGTTTTGTTGAACTCTCCCTCTTTTTCTGTGGTTTGTTATCATTGGATAAGATAGCGATTCCCTTATCCTTGAAGGCTTAGTAGGAATTCTGTTAAAATTTTAGCTACTGTCTGCATGTAGGTTGATGTGCAATAGACTTTTTAGCATTTCCTCAATTCCTTCTTGAAGAAAACTTCCATGGGAAATTTTCACAATATATGATTTTCACCCTACTCTTTGAATTTAGAATCTAATTCCAATCCCCCTCTATAAGATGAGCCTCCTTGTCAATCATGCCTGGCAAACGAATAGGATGCTGTTGCTAAAAACTTCATGACTAACATGGAAAGCCATATCCTCAGAAGGTTCCCTGGTGAGTATTAAAACAGAACAAGGCACAGAGCTAGAACAAACAATCCTAAAATTTGTATGGAACCACAAAAGACCCCAAATAGCCAAAGCAATTCTGAAAAAGAAAAACAAAACTGGAGGAATCATGATTCCGGATTTCAAACTATATTACAAAGCTGTAGTCATCAAGACAGTATGGTGCTGACACAAAAAACAGACACGTGGATCAATGGAACAGAACAGAGAACCCAGAAATGGACCCACAACTACATGGTCAACTAATCTTCAACAAAGCAGGAAAGAATATCCAATGGAAAAAAAGTCTCTTCAACAAATGGTGTTAGGTAAACTGGACAGCAACACGCAGAAGAATGAAACCGGGCCACTTTCTTACACCATACACAAAAATAAATTCAAAATGGATGAAAGACCTAAATGTGAGACAGGAATCCATCAAAATCCTAGAGGAGAACACAGGCAGAAACCTCTTGACCTCGGCCTTAGCAACTTCTTACTAGACATGTCACCAGAAGCAAGGGAAACAAAAGCAAAAATGAACTATTGGGACTTCATCAAGATAAAAAGCTTCTGTACAGTGAATGAATCAACAACACTAAAAGGCAGCCTATGGAATGGGAGAAGATATTTGCAAACAACATATCTGATAAAGTGTTAGCATCCAAAATCCATAAAGAACTTATCAAACTCAACACCCAAAAAAACAAATAACCTAGTTAAGAAACGGACAGAAGACATAAATAGACACTTTTCCAAGGAAGACATCCAGATGGCTAACAGACACATGAAAGGATGCTCAACATCACTCATCATCAGGGATATACAAATCAAAACCATGATAAGATACCACTGCATACCTGCCAGAATGTCTAAATTTAACAACACAAGAAACAGGTGTTGGTGAGGATGCAGAGAGAGGGGAACCCCCCTACACTGGTGGTGGGAATGCAAACTAGTTCATCTACTCTGAAAAAAAATATAGATTTTCCTCAAAAAGTTAAAAATAGGAGTACCTGGGTGGCTCAGTCAGTTAAGCGTCTGCTTTCAGCTCAGGTCATGATCTTGGGGTCTTGGAATCCAGCCCCACGCCGGGCTTTCTGCTCAGCAGGGAGTCTGCTTCTCCTTCTCCCTCTGTGATATCTCTTGCTCTTGCTCTCTCTCAAATAAATAAAAACAAAATCTTAAAAGAAGTTATACACAACTGATAATTTATTGAACACTACATCTGAAACTAACGATGTACTATATGTTGGCTAATTGAATTTAAATAAGAATTTTTTAAAAAGTTAAAAATAGAACTACCCTATGATTTAGCAATTGTATTATTAGGTATTTACTGAAAGGATACAGATTCCAAGAGTTACGTGCACCCCGATGTTCATAGCAGCATTATCAACAATAGTCAAACTATGGAAAGAGCCCAAAATGTCCATCAACTGATGAATAAAGAAATGGTATACACACAGACACACACAGACACACAGACACACACACACACACACGAATATTACTCAGCCATCAAAAAGAATTTGCATTTGCAATGATGTGAACGGAGCTAGAGTGGATTTTGCTAAGTGAAATAAGTCAAAGAAAGACAAATACCATATGATCTCACTCATATGTGGAATTTAAGAAAGACAACAGATGAATATATAGGAAGGAGGAAAAGAAAAAAGGGAGGGAAGCAAACTATAAGAGACTCAACAATAGAGAACAAACTGAGGGTTGATGGAGGGAGGTGGGTGGGGGATGGGTTAGATGGGTGATGGGCATTAAAGAAGGCACTTGATATGATGAGCACTGGGTATGTAAGTGATGAATCACTGAATTCTACTCCAGGAACCAATATTGCACTGTATGTTAACTAAAATTTAAATAAAAAAATAAAACGGAACAAGCAATATTTATACACTTTGAGAAGCATTCCTCAAGGAAGGTGTCCTGAAACACTCTCTCTGGCTACAAGGACAGCTTTGCAAGGAAACTTCTTTCTTGGATACACATAGGACATGGCTCTTTCACCAGATACTCACTGCAGTCCTTTGCCTTTGTAACTCTCTCAGTGCAACACTGTGGGATGGCTAAGTCTGTCCAACTGTGGGGTTTATTAATAGGAGATGCTTTGCCTGCAGATTCTAAGCCCTTTCTCTAATATAACTTTTATAAGAAAGTGGATATATTGTTCTCCTTATTATTTTTTTCATATTTTTTCGTTGGTTTAGAGCTCAGATGTGGAGCAGGGCTGTATGGTGGGTGGGACCTTAAAAGCCCAAGCATTCTGGAGCACAACCATAGGAACAGTTGCGAGCCAGCAAGACACAGAAAGGGGAGAAGAGCAGGGGGTGAATTGTAAGACCCACCCCTGAGGATAGGGCAGAACTTTGCTCCATAAGGGCAACTTACCACCAAGGATTTGAAGGGGGAAGACCTGGTATATAGAGAGGCTAGAAGTATTTTGGTTATGTATGGACGTCCCTCCATACGGAAGAAATTACCAGGAATGAATGATCAGAATTTTCCAGTACAAACCAATGTATTGTTCAATTGACTAAGTTTCTGCCTACTAAATTACTATAATATTCTAGACCTGCTTCCTTGAAATAATTTCCAAATTGCTTAAATGACATCTTTTGTGTCACATGATTATAGACAATCTTTTAGTTTTCTGCCACAAATGGGTAACTGCTTAGCCTGGCGAGTAACTTTACATGTCCACCGTCCCAGGGCTAGCTCATCTCCAAAAACCTTAAGATACCTCCTTGGGGCGTGTGTGCTGATAATACTCCTCTACTGTGTCTTTAAAGCAAACAAAATTCTTTACGACAGGGACATTCTTTGTTCCACCAACTTGGACAGAGTTGGACAACTGTCCTTGTTTCAGTCTAGAGCCTCTAATTCCTATGCTTTCTCCTGTGGTTCCCCGAAGAGCGAAGGTGTTTTATGTTCGGCGAGATTCCAGGGGGTGGGTGAGTTTTGCGGAGGCATTTCCGGAGTGGAGGAGAAGCTTGCGCTTCGCAGTTGCCATAGAAACCTGACGTCATGGGGCGACCGTGACGAATTTTTCCTAGAGACAGACTTGCCCTCGGCGTGAGAGCAGGTCCCGCCCTCAGATGTTTGGGACTCAGCTGAAGGCGGGGGGGTCCTCGCTGTGGGGGCTGAACCCCCCGGGGTTGTAAGGAGACAAAGGAATTCAGGTCCAACTCTTCCCCGCTTTGGGGCTCGTTGCCCCGGCTGTCTCATAGGTAAAGCCGCTGGGGTCCTGCCCAGCTCCAGTGAGTGTGGGTCTTGCTCCAGGGGTGTCCTGGAGCTGCTTTCCTTAAAAGGCAGGGGCTAGGGCGGGAAGACAGGTAAAAGGATTCTGTGCCCCGGCTTCCCCCTCTACAATGGAGATGAGAATGCTTCACCCACAGGATCGCTGAGAGCAGTCAGCTATACAACCGAGCAAGCCCATAGCCCTGTGATTACTGGGGGGTAATGAATGCCTGTATGAATTCAGGCCATTTCTTATTCCTTTTCAATTTCAATTTTGTTGTTAGGAGTTAGACAAGAAAGGAGGAGAAAAAGGCCCTGGTGAGAAGCCCATTAAAACATGTGGTTGTTACGACCACCACCCAGTTGTATCAGTGTCATTGTCAGTAACCTAGTGCCTAGCATGGTACGGGGCACATGGTTACACCAGTAAAGCATAATGATTTCTGGATCTGTCTCTTCCTGTGCAGCTCTTCATACCAGTGGCCCAGCTCATACCAGGTGCCTGAAGGAGGCAGGTTCTGAGGATCTGAGTCCTGATGGCTGCTGAAGCTTCTACTCCAGATTCAAGGGCAGCAGTCCTCAGGAGGCCCCAATATCTCACATTCCTGGTGGAATCTGATGCCTGGATCAAGTGAGTTCATAGATCTGAACAAAAGCATGTTGTGGAATAGCTCCTGTGAGGTTCACAAACTAGCCTAGAAGTAGAGAAGCTGCTTTGATCATGAGAGAAGAGGTTTAGCAGGTGGAATGTCATTCCTTCAGCAGCTGCATGGTTTGTAGTAGCCCTTGAGGCCCATCTTGGAGAAATCTTTTGTCTGAAAGCCCTGAATTGTCCAGCTTGAGGAGGGAATGTGATCTTTAACATGCATTTGGAATAAATATACCTAAGTTGTTCTCCCTGAGTAAATATTATTCAGTGATTCTCATATTTCTCTCAGATGCGTGTTGAAAAATGCATTTGATTAGGAAGTCTTCCTAAAAAAAAAAAAAGTCTTCCTAGCAATTTGAGAATGTAATATAGTTTGAGAATGTACTATAGTTCCGTGGCTGCTACGTTTTTATCCATTTTATAATGAAACACGTAAGAAGCCAGAAATTTTCCAAATATTAGTTAAGCATGTCAAAGAATTTATATTTTTTTAAAATACTTCAGAGTGTTTTATTATTATATATTTATTATATCCAGCCATAACTGCTATAATAACCAGGTATTCTTAAATATAGTTATGTTTACTTTCCCTGTATATAATAGTTTCAGTTCTTTAATACTTGGCCTCCACCCCGCAACGCCCCGCTGTGTACCCAGGCAAGCACTGATCTTCTCTTACTATAGATTAGTTTTCATGTCCTCGTATTTTATTTAAATGGAATCATAAAGGTTTTCTTTTTTCTTCTTTGGTTTTGGTCTGGCTTCTTTCATTGAGCCTATTTATTTAGATTTACCCTTTTTTTGCACATATCAATAGTTCATTCTTTTTTAATTGATGAGTACTATCCTAGTATATGGATATACTACAACTTGTTTGAAATTTGTTGCTTTTAAAAAAATTAAAGCTCCAATGAACATTTTGTATATGTTTTTACATGGATATATGCTTTCTTTCTCTAGTGTTTCCCACAGGGTAAATACTTAAAAGTGCAATAGCTGGATCACATGGTAGATTTAAGGTTAACATTGTTAAGAAACTACCAAACTGGTTGTACCATTTTTTCCTTGCCCCCAGCAGTGTTTGTGAGTTACATCCTCCACAACCCTGCCAATGCTTGGTATGGTCAATCTTTTTAATTATAACCATTCTCATGGGGGTGTAGTGGTATCAAATTGTATTTTTAACTTACAATTCCCTTATGATGTTGAGCATATTTTCATGTGCTTATTTGCTCTTTCTATATGTTTGGTGAAGTGTCTATTCATTTGGCGAAGTGTTCACATGTTTTGTGAAGTGTCTGTTCTCCATTTATTTAATGTAGTGTCTATTTTTTTTTCTATTTGACTTTCTATATAGATTTTCTATATTCTAGATACAGGTCCTTTGTCAGATATGTAATTTGCAAGTATTTTCTCCCACTTAGTGCCTCATTTTTTCATTCTCTTAACAGTGTCTTAAGAAGAGCCTTTTTTTTTTTAACTTGGAGGAAGTCCAGTTTATGTATTAGTTCACTTACAGATGTAGTTTTGGTGTCTCTTCTATGAAATCTTCATCTAACTCAAGATGACAAGGACGTTTTCCTATGTTTCTTCTAGAAGATTGATACCTTCAGGATATATATTTAGGTCTGTGATCCATTTTGAGTGAACTTTGTATGTCTGTTTGTAGTGTGATATATGGGTCACAATTTATATTTGTGTATATGATACCTACTTGTCTCAGCACCATTTGTTGATAATATCCCCATTTCTCCACTGAAATCCTTTTGCCCGTTTTTCAAAAATCAGTTGTCCGTGTATGTGTGGGTCTATTTCTGGACTCTATTAAATATTTTCCTTCGATCTACTTGTCTACATTGATTCCTATGCCACACTGTCTTGATTATGGTAGGCTTCTGAGTCTTAAAATCTGGAAGTGTTCATCCTCTAACTTGATTCTTTTTCAGAGTTGTTTTTCATGGTCTAGATCCTCTGCATTTCCATATAAACTTCAGATTTCCTGCCAATTCCTTTTAAAAATATTTGCTAGGAATTTTATTGGATTGCAATGAATATATGGATCTGTATTTAGGGAGAAGTAACAGTGAAATAATGCTGAATCTTCCAGCCCACGAAAACACTTGTCTCTATATTTATTTAGGTCTTCTTTAATTTTTCTGAGCAATATTTTGTAGTGTTTAGTGAATAGGCTTTGCACATCTGTGGACAGATGATCTCTAAGTATTTCATACTTTTTGATGTTATTGTAAAAGACATGGCTTTGTAAATACAATTCCCAATTATTATATTTTTCATCAAACCCTCAGCAGCCAAATGTTTAATAATAGCTGTTGCAGGATCTTTTTGGTTGAAAGCACACTCTAAGATGAAAAAGCTATCTGATGGATAACAAGCGCTTGACTGTGTTTCTGTCAGCTTTTTAACATTATTGGCAATGTACTGAAACTAGGGAGAAAAATGTCACAGTGACAATTCTACAGGTCATCTCCAGAAAAATAGGTCACTAAAAGAAAATAGTTATAGTAGCTTTCAACTTTATATGTGTGGTTAGAATTGAACCAGTTGAATAGTGGGGTTTTCCTTTTTTTTCCCCTAGAATTGATGAATTCTGGATTCTTGAGTGGTGACACAGAGGAAGGAGAGAGCATGTACATATATGAGTATGAATGTATGTACATGTATATTGTGGAAGCTGCTGGGAATCTTTAATGCGAGGAATACTTCAGGTTAATTACTTTACTGTGGTCATGTCAGTCATGTTCACTTCCTAGCACATAATAGGAAGCAAATCACAGTGGTTGGTTTTTTCCACCTTCACTTGGCCAGCATGGTTACCATGGTGACTCAGTGACTGCTGTGGGATCTGGTGGAGATTGAGCATTGTTTTATAATTCTAGCCTGAATCCCTTATTAGGATCATGGTTGTCAAGTGTTGCTTTTCTAATTTCCTCATTCCTTCCAGGTTTATTAATTGAAATTTGGCTGGAGGTAGAGCTTTCTCTTCTCCCTGTTTGTTTTTAAAGTTTATGTGAGTATGACTCATAGATTCCTATTTTGCAGAGTTACCACCTGATGCTATAATTATTTATTTTTATGCTCAAATGTCTCAGAATTGGCCAATGGAAGCCCCTTCAAGATGACTTCTGTGTCCCTTTGACACTTCCTTAGAATTCTTTCTTCTTTCTTTTTTTTTTAAAAGAGATTTTATTTATTTAGTTGACAAAGAGAGAGAGGGAGAGAGAGAGTGAGTACAAGCAAGGGGAACAGCAGGCAGAGAGAGAAGCAGACTCCCTGCTGAGCAGGGAGCCTGATGTGGGACTTGATCCCAGGACCTTGGGATCATGACCAGAGCCAAAGGCAGACGCTTAACTGACTGAGCCACCCCGGCCCCCCTAGGATTCTTTCGACATTTACTTTGCTTCCCGAGGCTATCTTTTAATCTGTAGAAAGAAAATTATGATGCTCAACTCAGAGCATCACTTTGAGGAACTGAGGAGAAAATGTCTGAAAATAACAACCTACAGCATGTGACATCTAGTAGGTCCTCAGTGAATGCTATTTCTCCATTCCAATTTTGCCTCCTTCATTCTGTCAAGGCAGTGTTTCTGACATGAACATCATAGCAGAAGTACCAGAGAGAACACTTGGACATGGAACAGCAAGCAGGGATGAGCCCAAATTTCCATGGTGTGAGAGCTCCAGTGTCACTGCTGTGTGCGGGAGGGGGCTGTGGGAAGGAGCTGGGGAAGGGGCAGAGGCTCACTGCACAGCTTCCAGTGACCTGAGTGGGGACAGGCAAGCACATGCTCACCCATTGCCCCTGTGTTTCATATGTTCTCCCTTCCTCTCACTTTCTTCTCTGTTTCATGTGCTGTCTGATCCCCTGACTCTCCCTTCTAGTGGAACAGCAGACAAGGCTGTGGACTCTGAGCCCCAAGAATAGGAGCCAATAGAGAAGAACAAAGTGTGATGTTGAGTGTGCTAGATCGGTTCCTAGAGCGAGAGTGAGGAGATTAAGATCCTACCATTGGGACCATTTAGGTAAGTCACTACCCTTGCTTCAGTGTTTTCTATACAACAGGGTAACAATACCCAATTCCCCCAATCACCTGGGAATATTGTGGACTGTAAATGTGATCCCATGTGGGAAAGCAATCTGTAGTCATAGGTGGGAGAGAAGGACCAGTGTACTTTTGAATAATTATATTAACAGAGACACCCCAGATATCACTGAACTCTGGTAGTCATGAAATTAATGGTACACAAATGTCAGATGCTTAGGTCAGCATTTCTCCAACTATAGTCCTCAGAGTTCATCAAAATCATCAGTGAGTTCTTTTTTATTTTTTTCCTTTTTTTAAAAATTATGTTATGTTGGTCACCATACAGTACATCATTAGTTTTTGATGTAGTGTTCAAATTCTAGATTCCTGAGCCCACTCTTGGTCTGCTGAATCAAAAACAGGAAGGTAGAATGGGAAGGGTTTACATTTTGAGTAATACCTCCAGTTGTTTCTGGTAGTCATCTAAGTTTAGAAAGTACTGCTGTGAATTTGCAGCAAACTCTTCTTAAAATCCTTAATCCTTTGATGTTTAATTTCCTTGTCAACTTCTCCTGAAACTCAGCTTTAAGTATCTGTGTCTGCTCCTCTGTGTCAAATAAGTAACAATTCCTTCATGTAAATAATATTTATTCAGAGATTTATACATGAAACACTGAACTAGGCGCTAAGACACAGCACAGAACAAGACAGGCAGGGTCCCTGGCAATAAACAGGTAAACAAATGAATAAGCAGGACAATTTCATATGGGAATGAGTGCTTTAAAGAAAATAAGTGAATCCATTTAATAGGAAATGATGGGGATGGGGATTATTATGGATGGGTTATCAGTGAAGTTCTTTCTCAGGAAGTGACGTTTGAGTTGAATCCTGAACAAGAGGAAACCAGGCCTGGACTGGCCCTTTGGTTTGTGATGTGCATGGTCCCAGTTGTTCCAGGAACAGATGATGAGCTTGAGTGGCAAGAGCTTGGCAGACAAAGTGCAGATGGTCAGAGATGAGGACAAAGGGCAGACAGGAGCCACATCCATCACTGTGTAAGGAAATTAGAGTCATTCTAATGGTGGATGGTTACAGTATGGGAGTTACATGATCTGGTTCATGTGCTCACAAGGTGACTGTGGCAGCTGTTATGAGAATGGACTAGACAGGACAAAATGGCTGTGGGGATAACCATTAGGAGAATCTTGCAGGAGTCCAGGGGAGGGATGAGGGTGGATTGGCCCAGTGCTGCCACAGGGTGCAAAGGACAGATGTGGTCTTGGATAGGACATGTTGGCGATAGGACAGGTGGGACCTGCAGTGACTGTGGGTGGGGGTCTGAGAGGATAAGGCTGAATCAAGGTTGAGCCCTTGGCTTTTTGTTCAGCCAAGTGCAGAAATGGTGGTGCTGTTTCTTGACATCGGTTGTTCCAAGCATTTTTGAGATGTTCTCATGATAATTAGTTTGGTATCCAACAGTGGTTATGGTGAAAGTGATTTACAAGATGTAGCATTTGATGAATGGGATTCAGTGGTAAAACTATTATGCTTTATTAAACACATACGCAAACTATAAAACTATACAGATCTTGTATTTGTTTAAAGTAGCTAACATTTTTGAGCTCTTATTGTGTACCTAGCAGTGTTCTAAGTATTTTTGTGTATTAACTCACTTCTCAAAACAACCCATGACATAGGGGTGATTGTGTTCTCCATTTTATAGAAGAGGTAACTGAGGCACAGTTTCTTTCAATCTCCTAAGATCGGAGATCCAGGTATCCTGACGTCTTTGTCATAGAATTTTTTAAATAATAGGATTCAGGACTATTTATCCTTGTAAAGACCAAACACAAAGCAATATTTATTTTAAAATGTTGTGTCTTCTACAGTACTACATAATCCCAAATTTATACATGAGGAAATTGAGTGATTGTAAGGTGAATAAAAGTATTCAAACTCACACAGAACTAGGATTTGGACCTGGTCTGTCTCCAGAAGCCACATTCCTAACGAGTACATCTAGGAAGAAGAAAAAGACATTTGTTGCCCTATGTCAGCCTACAATGGGTGATGTTAGGTCAGGGCCATCTGTATCTCTTTGGGTGGAAACTATGCTTCACTAGGCATTTGCAATGTACCGGATGGCATTTATTTAAGAAAAACAAAAAAGCAATAATTATAGAAACAAAAGGGTGTCATCGATGAACAAAGCTAGACCCTGGTTAAAGTGGTAAGGACAGGTTTTAGTCAGTAATATGCTTTTGCAACAGGGAAGAGTGAGTGTGAACTCATCACAACTTCAATTTGTACAGAGGTGACTGAGCATTTTAAAGGAAGTATAGGGGAATAGGGAGTAGAGGAAGTAGGGGCTCAGTAGAGTCAAGGAAATGAAAAATTACAAAAATAAGAAAGTAGGTTTTGCCCATCTGGGTTTGTTAACTGCCTTTTATTCAAGTTAGATTTCTACTCTCCCACAGGCGCTGGAGGCAGGGGTTCTAGCTTCAGGTGTTGGCTGGAACGAAGAGTAAATTGTTCTGGTAGCCTTGAGTTTTCTCAGGCAATCACTTTAAGGGGATTTAGCGTCATCTTAGGGATGTAGCTTTGAGCTGTTAGAAACTATGGTAGTGTTTAATTCAAGACTTAATTGGCCAGGGTTGAGGTGTAGTCAAGAAAAGGGCGAAGAGGAATCTGTCTAGTTTGGTCCATGAGAGAATCTTTATCAAGGGTAATAATTATATAAAAAAGAGGAATAATCACAATAGTTTCTTTTTTTTAAGATTTTATTTTATTTATTTGACAGAGAGAGAGATAGCCAGCGAGAGAGGGAACACAAGCAGGGGGAGTGGGAGAGGAAGAAGCAGGCTCATAGCGGAAGAGCCTGATGTGGGGCTCGATCCCATAATGCCGGGATCACGCCCTGAGCCAGAGGCAGACGCTTAACGACTGAGCCACCCAGGCGCCCCATCACAATAGTTTCTATGTATTAGACAAATTAGCTGTTAAAATAATTCCTTGGACTTTCATGGTAAATTTTTTTCCCTCTTATGAACTCCACGTGCTTTTCAGATGGGAGTCACATTGCTCTGTGCTCTAGGCTTTGTTGGATGGAGGGCAGGGCTGATTTGACCCCTTTTGATAGGTGAAGCTAGAGGAGGTGTGGTGACTTACCCAAGGTCACCTAGAGTTAGTCGGTTAGGTTGGCCTATGGGGCCAGGTTTGTCTCCTGTCTGCTATTCAGTTTTCTGTACATCAGACATAGCACTATCCTTGTTCCTGTGTGCAGTGAATCACTTTAAGGGCTCAAACGATATGTGCTTCTTTAAAGTTAACCTGCAAGTAAAAAAATAAAAGTAAAAAGTAAAAAAATTAAGTTAATCTGCAAGTAATATACAAAGACACTAAGTCTCTTCAAATAAAAAGAAATAAGGTATTGATTATCCTCTTCGTCCCTAATCTCTATTGGGAGATTAGAAGAAAAATTCCTGGAATCATGCATGCAGCATGTACTCTTTTGTGACTGGCATCTTTCAGTCAACATAATGTGTATTTACATTATCATTGTCCATAGTTGTAAGTTGTTCATTCTCGTTGGGGTATAGTAAGAAGTACATGATGTGGATATTTCACAATCTCTCTCTCTCTCTGTTTTGTGAATTTACATATTTCTACATTTTTGACTTATTTTGAGTAATGGTACTACGAATGTTCTTTTATGTATTTTTTGATGGACATATATATTTTTATTTCTCTTGGACATATACTAAAGAACGGCATTTCCAAGTCATAGAGCATGCTTACGTTGAGCTCAGTAGCCACTGACAGGCAGTTTTTCGAGTGGTTGTTCCCATCTGTGTTCCTACCAACAGTATGTGAGAGTTCTGTTTTTTCCAGTTTCTTGACAACACTTGGTATTTTCCATCTTTTTACATTTTTGTTGTTCCGGTGAGCATGTAGTGGTATGTCACTGTGGCTTTAACTTCAATTTCTCTGTTTTAAATTTTCTTTAACTCTCTCTGAACTGTTTCTTTTAACCTAAAGAAGGTCCATTTTTTTAACCTTCTATTTGCTGAAAAAAACTGGATCTTTTGTCCTGTGGAATTTAAATTTGGGGTTTTGCTAGTTATATCCTTATTGTGTTATTATGTTCCTCTGGCCCCTTCTATTGCCTTTAAATTGATAATTAGGTTTAGAGGCTTGTTTAGATTCAAGTTTTTTTGGCAAGAGTACCTTAGATGTGGTGTTGTTTAGTTCTGTAGTATTACACCATGAAGCTCATTTTGTCTAGTTGTCTCCTGTTGTGACATTAAGATTCATCACTGAGTTCGAGTATTCTTAGCCTGATCCATTGATTATAAAATTTCCCATGTGCTTTTCACCTCATGTTTTATGCAAACTCTGAAGATTGTTGCCTGGGTCTGCATTTCATTAAAGGCTGCGAAATAGTGATATTCTAATTCTGATTTTGTTTGCACTCATTAGCTAAAATTCTTATATTAAAGAAACTTAACCTAATCGACTTTCAGGTTGTGCTAAACTTGGTTTGAACAGGAAGGGAAGGATGAATGTGTAATTCTTTCACAGTATTTCCACTTTTCAAAATAATGATCTGTTTTACTAGAATCCTCCAAAGGTGAACAATGAGTTTGTTTTATTTTGTTTTGCTTTTTGTTAAGAGTGTCATCATGAACTCATAGATCTTTATATTTGATGTTTTAATCCATTGTGGTCATTAATCATCTTGATGTTCAAAATGTTCTATGTTTGGCCAGTGGAAGTTCCTTCAGATTGGCTTCTGAGTCTTTTTAATATGCTTTCTGGCAGGATAGTTTGGTCCATAATTCATGATACAATTCCTACCCTAGACCTGGAATTAACTATTTCTCCAGGGAAGCCTGGTTCCTTTTAGTGGGAAATGATTTTAGAGGATTCAGTCAGGGTACTAGAGGTGCTCATTGCTACTTGGTTAGCCATTGTTTCTTGACCTTTTCAATGCATGTAGCCTGTAAATACTTATCATATATATCATATAAGTATAAATACTTATACATATATCATGTGTATATATATACATATCATATATTTGATATCATATATATCAAATGTATCAAATACATTTCCATATATAATATATAATATATAATATATATTATTTATATTATATTATATGTTCTATATATTAATATATTATTATATATCATATATCATAATATCTCATATATCATATATATTATTATATATCATATTATAGAATATAATTTATATATAATATAAATATATATGTTATTTTTTTAAAACAGTTTTAAGCACATAACAAAATTGAGTGGAAAGTATAGAGATTTCCCATGTATGCCATGCTCTGCACATGCATAGCCTCTCCCATTATCAGAGTGGTACATTTGTTTTAATTGATGAAGCTATTTTAACACATCATTATCACCCAAAGTCCATAGTTTATGGTATTATGGTTAATTCTTGGTGTTGTGCATTTTATGGGTTTGGAAAAATGTTTCTATCATTATAGTATTATACAGAGTACTTTCGTTGCCCTAAAAATCCTCTGTGCTTCACCAATTCATCCCTCTCCCCTTTCTAACCCCTGACAACCACTGATCTTTTTACTGTCACTATGTTTTCCCTTTTTCAAAATGTCGTATAGTTGGAATCATACAGTATATAGCTTTTTACATATTGGCTTCTTTCACCAGTAACATGCATTTATGGTTTTTCCATGTCTTAATAGCTTGATGGTTCACTTCTTGTTATCACTGATAATATTCCATTGTCTGGATGTATCACAGTTTACTTGTCAATTTATTTAGTAAAGGACATCTTGGATGCTTCCAGATTTTGACAATTAAGAATAAAGCTGCTATAAACATTCGTGTGCAGATTTTTGTGAGGGCATAACTTTTCAACTCCTTTGTGTACATACCGGGGATTGTGATTGTTGGATTGCATGGTAAGAGGATGTTTAGTTTTATAAGAGGTTGCCAAACTGTCTTTGAAAGTGGCCATACTGTTTTGTATTCTCACCACTAATAAATGAGAATTCTTATTGTACTACATCCTCGGAATCATTTGGTGTCATCAGTGTTCTGGATTTTGGTGTGTAGTGGTATCTTGTTTTAATTTGCAATTCTTTGATTATATATGATGTGGAGCATCTTTTCACATGTTTACTTTCAATCTGTGTATCTTCTTGGGTGAGGTGTCTGTTAAGGTCTTTGGCCCATTTTTTAACTGGGTTGCTTGTTTTCTTATTGTTAAATTTTAAGAGTTCTTTTTGTATTTTGGATTAACAGTCCTTTATTAGATGTGTCTTCTGCAAAAATTTTCTCCAAATCTGTGGCTTGTCTTCTCATTCTCTTGATGTTGTCTTTTTTTAGAGAAGAAGTTTTTCATTTTAATGAAATCCAGCTTGTCAATTATTTCTTCATGGATCATGCTTTTGGTGTTGTATCTAAAAAGTTATCATCAGGGGGCTCCTGGGTGGCTCAGTTCTTTAAGTGTCTGCCTTTGGCTCAGGTCATGATCTTAGGGTCCTGGGATCCAGCCTGCCTTGGGCTCCCTGCTCAGTGGGGAGCCTGCTTCTCCCTCTCCTCCCTGCTTGTGCTCTCTGTTGCTATCTCTGTCCTCTCTCAAATAAATAAAGTATTTTTTAAAAAAGTAAATAAAAAGTTATCATCATATCCAAGGTCATCTAGATTTTTTCCTATGTTACCTTCTTTGCATTTAGATTTATCATCTATTTTAATTTTTGTAAAGGGTTTAAGGTCTATATCTGGATTTATTCTTTTGCATGTTGATTCCAGTTATTCCAGTACTATTTGTTGAAGAGTATCTGTGCTCTATTATACTGCCTTAGCCTCTTTTTCAAAATCAGTTGAATGTATTTATTTATTTATTTTAAGGTTTTATTTATTTGAAGGAGAGAAAGTGAGTGAGAGTGAGAGAGAGAGAGCATGAGTGGGGGGAAGGGCAGAGGGAGAAGCAGACTCCCGCCTGATGTGGGACTCTATCCCATGACCCTGAGATCATGACCTGAGCTGAAGGCAGACACTTAACCCACTGAGCCACCTGGGTGCCCCAGTTGAATATATATATGTTGGGTCTATTTCTGGGCTCTCTATTCTGTTCCATCGATCTATTTGACTATACTTTCATTAATCTATACTGTCTTGATTATTACAGCTTTATCATAAGCCTTAACATCTGGTAATGTCTGTCCTACAACTTTGTTCTTCTCCTTAAGTATGGTATCAGTTATTCTGCATCTTTGCCTCTCCATATAAACCTTAGAATCGGTTTGTTGGTTTCCACAAAATTACCTCCTGAGATTTTGATCAAGGTTGCATTGAATCTATAGGTGAAGTTGGGAGGAACTGACATCTTGACAGTATTGAGCCTTCCTAGTCATGGACATGGGATATCTCTCCATTTATTTAGTTCTTTGGTTGTTTATCAGAGTTTTGTAGTTTTCCTCATATAGACCTTGTACCTATTTCATTAGATTTATATCTAAGTATTTCCTATTTGGGGTTGCTAATATATATATTATCGTGTTTTTAATTTCAAATTCCACTTGTTCTTTGCTGGCACTTGGGAAAGCTATTGAATTTTGTATGTTTACTTTGCATTTTGCAGCATTGCTATAATTGTTTGTTAGTTCCAGGAGATTTTTGTTGATTCTTTTAGATTTTCTACATAGATGATCATGTCATCTGTGAACAAAGACAGTTTTAGTTCTTCTTTCCTAATCCATATACATTTTATTTCCTTTTCTTGTCTTACTACATTAGCTAGGACTTTCAGTTAGATGTTGAAAAGCAGTGGCAAAAGGGGACATCCTTGCCTTGTTCTTCATCTTCGTGGGAAAGCTTCAAGTTTTTCACAATTAAGTATAAAGTTACCTGTAAGTTTTTTGTAGACATTCTTTATCACATTTGGGTAGTTCCCCTTTATTCTGCGTTTACTGAGAGTTTTAATCATGAATGTGTGTTGGATTTTGTCAGATGCTTTTTCTGCATCTCAATTAATATGATAATGTGATTTTTCTTTTTTAATTTATTGATGTGATGGATTGCATTAACTGAATTTCAAACTAGCCTTGCATACCTGGGAGAAATACCAGTTGGTCATGGTGTATAATTCTTTTTATACATTACTAATGATGTATTTGATTTGCTAATATTTTGTCAAAGATTTTTGCATGTATGTTCATAAGATATATTGGTGTGTGATTTTCTTTTCTTGTGATGTCTCATGTGGTCTTGGTATTAGGATAATACAGTCATCATAGAATGAATTAGGAAATATTCCTGCTGCTTCTATCTTCTGAGAGTTTGTAGAAAATTGGTATAATTTATCCCTTAAATGTTTGGTAGAATTTAGCAGCCAACCCATCTGGGCCTGGTGCTTTCTGTTTTCAAAGGTTATTAATTATCGATTCCATTTCTTTAATAGATGTAGGCCTACTCAGATTGTCCAGTTATTGTGTGAGTTTTGGCAGATTGTGTCTTTCAAGGAATCAGTCCATTTCACTAGGTTATCAAATTTCTTGATAAAGAGTTGTTCATAGTATTTTTTTATTATTCTTTTAATGTCAGTGGGATTTATAGTATTGTCCCCTTTTTCATCTCTGATAGTAATAATTTGTGTCCTCTTTCTTTTTTCTTAGTTAGCTGGGCTAGAGTCTTATCAATTTTATTGGTCTTTTCTTTTTTTTTTAATTTAAATTCAATTAATTAACATATAGTATATTATTAGCTTCAGAAGTAGAGTTTAGTGATTCATCAGTTGCATGTATCACCCAGTGTTCATTGTATCATGTGCCCTCCTTAATGCCCATCACCCAGTTACATCATCCCCCCACCCACCTTCCCTCCAGCAACCCTCAGTTTGTTTCCTTTAGTTAAGAGTCTTTTATGGTTTGCCTCCCTCTCTGGTTTTGTCTTATTTTATTTTTCCCTCCCTTCCTCTATGATCCTCTGTTTTGTTTGTTAAGTTCCACAAATGAATGAAATCATATGATAATTGTATTTCTCTGATTGACTCATTTCGCTTAGCATAATACCCTCTAATTCCAACCACGTTGTTGCAAATGGTAAGGTTTCATGTTTTTGATGGCTGAATGATGTTCCACTATGTGTGTGTGTGTGTGTGTATATATATATATATATATGTCTGATTAAATTTTGTTCTTTTATTTCTCTAGTAAGGGATCCTGTAGTGTCTTCTATGCTTTTTTCAAGCCCAGCTAGTATCTTTATAATTGTTTTGAATTCTGGTTCTGACATGTTATTTATATCCATATTGATTAAATCCCTGGCAGTGAGTACTTCCTCCTGTTATTCCTTTTGAGTTGAGTTCTTCCATCTTGTCAGTATGTCCAGAAAAGAATAGATGAGAGACAGAGAACATACAAAAATAACAACAACATCTGAAAGATACAAAACAAAACAAATCAGAAGAAAATAGAAACCAAAGAAACAATGAGAAAAAAAATCAAACAAGAAGTAGAACAGAACATAACAATAAACTAGATCCTGGGTGTATTTTGGTCTGTTTGTTAATAGAAACTAGATCCCAAAATAGGAAAGAAAGAAAAACTTATATATATATATATATATATATATATATATATATATATATATATATATATATATACAAAAATAAAATTGAATACAATGAAGGAAGCCAAAAATGAAAAAAATATAAAACGTAAATGTAAAACTGAAAATTAAAAGACTTAAAAATTGATAAAATAAAATAGCTAAAAAGGGAAAAAATGTAAAATTGAAAGACTACAGAATAATAAGAAAAAACTATGAATGCTATATAGTGTTTTTCCTAAGAACTGGAATTTCGCAGTTCTCTCTGATCAGTAAACTTGTTATTAGCCTGATGTTCCTGCTGGTCTTCTGGGGGAGGGGCCTGGTGAGCGATTCTCAGGTGTCTTTGCCTGGGCGGAGTTGCACCATCCTTGCCAGGAGGCCCAGCTCACTGTATGGGGCTCTGAATTGCACTATTTGGCTCTGTTTTGGAGCCTGAAGGCTTTCAGCACTAATTGCGGGGGGAGGATGAAAATGGTGGCACATCAATCTCTAGCCCAAGAGCTGAGAGTTCGTGCCCCCACTCTTCAGTGAGCCCTCACGGAAAAGCAGTCAATCACTCTTGTCTCCCTGGTTTCCGTCTGAACTCTATGTTCACCCAGCCAATGACTGAGCATCTTTACCTAAGGCACATGACCCTGCTTCCAGTCTCCAAATTTTATGGACTCCTGCGGTGGGCACCCGCACCCTGGGGAGGGAGGGGGTTCTTGCCGAGGTTCTGTCTCTTTTCTGGGGCCCTGCTCAGAGAGTGGTTGCCCAACTGTGCAGTGATTCACGGTTTATGGCAACACCAAGCAGAAGGCCATCACCTGGACTTGCTGTTTTCAGCTGGTTTCCTGCTCCAATGCTTGGGGACTCCGCTGCACTCAGGCACCCCCATTCTTTTTGCAACCCCGGGGATCCTGAGACCACGCTGTCCTACCTGGAATTCCGCCCTGCTTTGCCACCTGAGCACCTTTCAGGCAGACTTCTGAAAGTTCCGATTTTGCACTCCACTGCTTATGATACTTTCCAGTACCTGGCTTAGGGAGGCTCCCCCCTCCCGCCAGATCTCCGGATGATTTCGTAGGTGTTCAGAATGATTTGATAACTATCTAGCTGAATTCCAGGGACCACACAAATTCAGGGGCCCCTACTCCTCCACTATCTTAACTCCTCCAATTTTATTAGTCCTTTCAAAGAACCAGCTTTTGATTTCATTGATTTTCTGTACTGATTTCTTGTTTTTAATTTCATTGATTTCTGCTTTAAATTTTATTATTTCTTTACTTTTACTTTGGATTTAATTTGCTCTATTTTTTTCTAGTTTTCTAAGGTATTGACTTTAGATCTTCTTTCTAATTAATATATGTATTCACTACTATAAATTTCTATTTACTGATTTCATTGAATTACATAAATCTTGGTAAGTTGTAATTTTTGTTTAGTTCAAAATTTCTCTCGAGATTTCTTCTTTGATTCATGCATCATTTAGAAATGTGTTGTTTAATCTCCAAGTATTGTGGTATTTTCCAGCTATCTTTCTTCTTATTGATTTCTAGTTCAGTTCCATTGTGGTCAGAGAGCAGACATTGTATGATTTCTGTCCTTTAAAATTTGTTCAGTGTGTTTTATGGCCCAGAATGTGATCTATCTTGGTGAATGTTATATGTGAGTTTAAGAAGAATGTGTACCCTGCTGTTGTTAGATGAAGTAGTCTATAGATGCCCATTATATTAAGTTGATTGATGGTGCTGTTGAGTTAAACTATAGTTTTACTAATTTTTTGCCTGCTTGATCTGTCAATTTTTGATAGAGGGCTGTTGAAGTGTCCAACTATAGTAGATTTATCTATTTCTCCTTGCAGTTTTATCAGTTTTTGTCTTATATATTTTGACAGTGTTTTGTTAGGCACATACATGTTAAGTAAGAATCATTATGTCTTCTTGGAGAACTGACTCCTATATAATTATGTGATGCTGGTTTTTTTTTTTTTTATCCCTGATAACTTTCTTTACTCTGATATCTACTCTAATAATATAGCTACTCCTGCTTTCTTTTGATTAGTGTTGGTATGGTGTATCATTCTTCGTCCATTTACTTAAAAAAATTTCTTATTGAAGTACTGTTGACATACAATATTATATTAGTTTTAGGTGTAAAACAGTGCTTTGACAGGTATATACATTACAAAATGCTCACCGCAAGAAGTGTAATTATCATCTGTCACTGTATAGAATTATTACAATGTTATTGACTATACTCTCTATGCTGTACTTTTCGTCCCCATGACTTATTTTTTTTAATCTTTTTTTTTAAAGACTTTATTTATTTATTTGACTGAGATAGAGACAGCCAGCGAGAGAGGGAACACAAGCAGGGGGAGTGGGAGAGGAAGAAGCAGGCTCATAGCGGAAGAGCCTGATGTGGGGCTCGATCCCATAACGCCGGGATCACGCCCTGAGCCGAAGGCAGACGCTTAACCACTGTGCCACCCAGGCGCCTCTCGTCCCCATGACTTATTTATTTTATAACTGGAAGTTTGTACCTCTTTATCCCCTTCACCTATTTTGCCCATTCCCCCACTCTCCTCCTCTGTGGCAAATACCAGTTTGTTCTCTGTGTATATGAGTCTATTTCTATTTTTATGTTTGCTTTGTTTTCTGGATTCCAACCATAAGTAAAATCATATGGTATTTATCTTTTTCTGTCTGACCTATTTCACTTAGCACAATATCCTCTAGTTCCATCCATGCTGTCATGAATGCCAAGATTTCATTCCTTTTTATGTCTGAGTACTATTCCATTGCACGTACACACACACACACACACACACACACACACACACTTACTATATCTTTTTA
Organism: Ursus arctos; assembly: GCF_023065955.2. Taxonomy (NCBI): domain Eukaryota; kingdom Metazoa; phylum Chordata; class Mammalia; order Carnivora; family Ursidae; genus Ursus; species Ursus arctos. Next base: position 79,773,644 of record NC_079873.1, read on the forward strand.
TCCATTCATCGTTCAGTGGATTCTTAGGTTGCTTCCATATCTTGGCTTTTGTAAATAATGCTGCAATAAACATAGGGGTGTCTGTCCATTTACTTTTAATCTATATGTGTCGTTGTATGTAAAGTGGGTTTCTGGTAGATATATTGTTGGGTCTTGCTTTTTAGCCCACTCTGATAATCACTGTCTTTTAATTGGTACATTTAGTGATATTGATATAGTTTGATTAGCATCTACTGTAGTTGGCACTGTATTCTATTTATTGCACTTGTTCTCTAATTCTATTTTCCTTCTACCCTTTTTCTTCATTTTGTACTTTTAATTGAGCATTTTATATGACTCCATTTTCTCTCCTTTCTTAGAGTGTATCAATTATACTTTTTTAAAGATTAAAAAAAATAATCTCCACACCCAATGTGGGGCTCAAAATCACAAACCCAAGATCAAGAGTTACAAGCTCTACTGACTGAGCCAGCCAGGTGCCCTATCAATTATACCTTTATAAAAAAAATTGTTTGTTTGCTTGTTTATTTATTTTAAAGAGAGCGAGAGAGTGAGCAGGGGGAGGAGGAGAGGGAGAGAGAATCTCAAGCAGATTCTGCACACATGGAGTCAGCCACAGGGCTTGCTCTCACGACCCTGAGATCATGACCTGAGCCAAAATCAGGAATTGGACTCAACTGACTGAACCACCCAGGCGCCCCTCAATTATACTTTTTATTTTTTTTATTTTTTAAAAAGATTATTTATTTATTTGAGAGAGAGAACACAAGCAGGGAGGAGGGGCAGAGGGAGAGGGAGAAGCAGACCCCCCGCCGCCGAACAGGGAGCCCAATGTGGGACTGGATCCCAGGTCTCTGGGATCATGACCTTAGTTGAAGGCAGAGGTTTAACTGACTGACCCACCCAGGCGCCCCTCGGTTATATTTTTAAAAAAACTTTGTTAAGTGGTTGTTCTAGAAGTTGTAATATTTATAATTAATCCTATTCTACATTCCAATAACATTATACAACTTTATGAGTAATGCAAGTACTTCATAATAACGAAATAATCCTTATTCCTCCCTCCCATCCTGGTCTTACTGCTGCCATTCATTTTACTTATACATAAGCATAAATGTATACATAAGCATAGATAGTCAAACACAGTGTTGCTGTTATTATTTTGAACAAACTTGTTAGATCAATTAAGAATAAAGAAAAGTTTTTATTTTACCTTCACTTATTCCTTTAATGTTCTTCCTTTTGTTTATGTAGATATGAGTTTTCTACCTATTTCATTTTCCCTGTTTCTAAAGAACTTCTAACATTTCTTGTAAGGCAACAAATTCCCTCATTTTTTTTCCTGAGGAAGTCTTTACTCCATTTTTGAAGGGTAATTTCACAGGGTACAGAATTCTAGGTTGGTAGTTAGTATCTGACGTCACTTATGGATCTAAGATGAGTTGTTGATTTTTTTTCAGTTCATTCAGCTTTTTAACTTTTTAGAATAGTGTTGACTTCCAACTTCTCACATGCTGGACCAGAAACCAGAAGTCCCATTTTACATTTTGAAGAGAATATATACATTATTGGCTTCCATCATGGGCTGTTTCTCTGTCCCCTTACAGACAATCATTTTTAAAATCAGGTTTTATTAATCCTTTCAGTTTTTAAAAATATAAGCAAATATAACATGTATATTAGTTTTTACCCTTGTTCATAGGTAAAAGTTGGCATATTCTACACAAGTGCAGTCCAATAGAAATTTCTGTAGAAATGAAAATGTTCTGTATCTATGTTGCCCAATATGAAACATGGCGAGTGCTAATGGGCAACTGAGTTTATTGTGTAATTGAATTTGGTTTATTAAGTTTAAATGCCATGTGTGGCTAGTGGTTACTGATTGGACAGGAACAGCTTTACATACTTTTCTATACCTTGTTTTTCACTGAACAATGTATCCTGAGATCACTCCACAGCAGTAGAGAAAGGCAGTTCTCATTGCTTTTTATGGCTGTATAGTACTCTAGGATGTAGGTATACCTTAAATACCTGTGTACCTTTACTGATAGCATCAGATCCCCTCTACAGAGATTTTATTGTATTTCCAGCAATGCATCAGAATCTTGCTTCCTCACAGATTCTCTAAGAGGAACCCTAAGTGGGGGCGCCTGGGTGGCTCAGTCGGTTAAACATTTGCCTTCTGCTCAGGTTATGATCCCAGGTCCTGGGATCGAGCCCCTCCTAGGGCTCCTTGCTCAGCAGGGAATCTGCTTCTCCCTCTTCCTCTGCCCCTCCACCCCGCTCAGGTGCTCTCTCTCTCTCACTCTCTCTGTCTCAGATAAATAAAATATTTTTTTTTAAAAAAGAGGAACCCTGAGGGAAGGTGAATATGATGTGAGAAGTCTATGAAAACTATTTCATAAATCAGGAAAATTAGATGTTTGGAGAAGGGTCCTAGTCCTTCTTGTCTTTGAGACTCTGGCTCTATTCTTTTCTGTCTCCTGTGGATCTAGGCCCCTCCAACTGAGAGCGGAGGTCTTAACATGAAGCAGAAACTCCATGTAACCTGACAATAGTAGTGGAAAGGACTTCCTTCAGGGATATGGCAGGCACAAAATCAGTTCAGAAATTCACCACTCTCACCTAACAAAGGGCTAAAGGAAAGAGTAAAATGTGTAGGTAGTTCTCGCCATGAGAAGAAACAAGACTGACTTTGTTCTTTACTTTCTATCTGTGAGTGAGATCTTTGAGGAGAAGTAGGAGCCTGTTAGTGCTATGCAGGAGGAAGGAGGTGTGGGTTACAAGGTGCAACAGTTTTTCAAGGTTCAAATTCTCACCTCTAAACCACATGATTTCCTGTTTAGATGCAGAATTTCTGGGACTCAGGATGAAAGTTGGACTAAATTTGCTTGGAATGGAGTCCATTTGAGGTCCAGTCTCTTCACCCCATGGGGTGAGTGCTAATATCCATCTTCCTGCTTGTGGACATTTCCAGTTATACAGATCTAGAGATCAAGAGAAACAAGGTGTGGGATACAGATATTGAATTGAACTGACAGTGCCTGGCACAAAGTAAAAATGCAATACACATTAATAAATCAGTGAGATGTAGGAATAAACAGAACAGGAAACTATGTATATGTCTGCTCAGTATTTTTATAAACATGAATTTTTCAAAGAAAGTTTGATCACTAAGTACTTATTGTTCCATAATCTGCTTTGAGGAAAACATTTTGTGTCTGATTTAAAAAAATTGTGCCTTTTCATTGGAAAAAAAATAACCTATAGAAAATGGAGGAAGATGCCACCTGGTGATCAGGTCAGTTGCAGGCGTAAAAGCCTCTTCTAGGGAACTTGGCAAAGGATGAGGTAATGGGAGAGAGTGAGGGTAGTATATTGATTTTATTGTACAGGCAAAACTTTCTGGAGTTTTCTGCACACTGATGGTAATCCTGCTATCTTCTTGCCTGCTGGGAAGGAAAGACTTACGTGCACAGTCTTTCAACTCCCACTCAGTCACAACAAGCATGGGCCTTGGGCCTTGAACACTTATTTCCCAAGAGATAAAGAGCCCATGTAGCCTGTGCCACGTTTGTTGCCTTGTGTGGGAATATCTTTCTCTGTTTCAGATTCAGTGAATACTCCTTTCTTTTGCTTAACAGTGTGTGCCAGTGACCCTAACGCACGCCCCCACCTTTCAGTATTTGTCAGCAGTTAATGGTTTAATTGTTTAAGACAAATCAAGCAATATCACAGTGCATTAGAAATTAAAATTATTCTGTTTCTCCTTTCTGTCTTCACCTTCTCCCCCCACATAATACAAAGATAGTCACTGTTGATTTATTCATACCTATTCTCCAGACTTTTTCCTCTCTATATAATACACTAACATATTTAATCACACATAAATATCTATAAATCAATGTTGAGATATATATATATATATTCTTTTACATAATGAGGCCCATATTCTACATTATTTTCTTATATTTTTATTTTTTGATTGTCTTTATTTTTAATTTTTTTTAAAAAGTAAGCTCTAGGCCCAATCTGGGGCTCGAACTCAGAACTCCAACATCAAGAGTCACATGCTCTACTGACTGAGCCAGCCAGACACCCCATTGTCTTGTTTGACTGACTAAATATGATTCTTTTTTCATTTTATTTATGTGTGGTGTGTCTCTAAGTATTTGTTGGGGACTTATATTGCTTTTTAAGTGCATTGTCTTTTTTTCCTATTGAGATATAACTGACATATAACATTATATTAGTTTCAGGTGTACAACATAATAATTCAATATCTGTATATGTTACGAAATGATCACCAGAATAAGTCTAGTTGAGATCGGTTACCACACATAGGTATAAATTTTTTTTCTTGTGATGAGAACTTTTAAGATCTACTCTCTTAGCATCCGTGAATAAAATATAATACTGTTTTACACATTTTCACTGCTTACATACACAGCTATCTTCCAGCTTGCTGACTTATTTAATATATACCTAATATATATATTGTGCATAATATCTTATATATAAAAATTATTTAATATCCTGTATATTGTTTATTATACATATAGGCTGGTGATGGGTAGTAAGGAGGGCACGTATTGCATGGTGCACTGGGTGTTATACGCAACTAATGAATCATGGAACTTTACATCAAAAACTTGGGATGTACTGTATGGTGACTAACATAATAAATTATTATAAAAAAAAGAAGAAAAAAATTAATTATATAACACATCTTATGTAATACTTATATATTATATAATTAATGAATTTATAATGTAGTAATATATTATATAATATGTAACGAATATTATAATATGTAACATGTATTTACTATATATTATTATTATTACTTATGATATACATATATAAGATCTAACTTTATATCTATTTATTAAAATTACATGTAGCATATGTCCCTCCTGGTCCTTACACTTGGGGTGTTGTGAGGAGTTCCAGAAGAAAACTTCATTGAGATTGTAGTGCAGTATTTGGTACATCATTCACAACGCCAATGTTTGCTGCCTTCCCGTTCCAGTTCTTCTTTAAGAAGGATGTTGTTTCTTAGTCTCAATAGAATTACTATATTTTAGTGAGCATTTTGGAATGTAAGAAGGGAACACCACACACACACACACACACACACACACACACACATTACGTAGGGAATTTGGTGCCATCTCTGTGTTATGCATTGTAAAGGAGCTGGGCTGGGGGAAAAGTCCTCACTCTTCACATGATAATAATTGCATTTTTCCTCTCCTCTGTTGGTGCCTTCCTTGTTCACATCCTGACTGCACATAATCGGGAGTCTGGGACCTATTGGAAGCTCCAGGAAGAGGTGACTGGGGGGTTGGCAAGGAGGAACACTGCACTGAGAGTCAGGAGCTCTTCCTGGGCCTCAGTACCTGAGCCATCCCAGGATGAGTTCCTTCCCTTGCTTGTTTTTTTTTTTTTAATAATCATTTTTTATTATAATATGTTAGTCACCATACAGTACATCCCCGGTTTTTGATGTAAGGCTCGATGATTCATTAGTTGTGTATAACACCCAGTGCACCATGCAATACGTGCCCTCCTTACTACCCATCACCGGTCTATCCCATTCCCCCACCCCCCTCCCCTCTGTAGCCCTCAGTTTGTTTCTCATAGTCCATAGTCTCTCATGTTTCATTCCCCCTTCTGATTACCCCCCCTTTCTTTATCCCTTTCTTCCCCTACTGATCATTCTAGTTCTTATGTTCCATAGATGAGAGAAATCATATGATAGTTGTCTTTCTCTGCTTGACTTATTTCACTTAGCATTATCTCCTCCAGTGCTGTCCATGTTGTAGCAAATGTTGAGAACTCGTTCTTTCTGATTGCTGAGTAATATTCCATTGTATATATGGACCACAACTTCTTAATCCAGTCATCTGTTACAGGGCATCTCGGCTCCTTCCACGATTTAGCTATTGTGGACATTGCTGCTATGAACATTGGGGTGCATATGGCCCTTCTCTTCACTACGTCTGTATCTTTGGGGTAAACACCCAGTAGTGCAATGGCTGGATCATAGGGTAGCTCAATTTTTAACTTTTTAAGGGACCTCCACACTGTTTTCCAGAGTGGCTGTACCAACTTGCATTCCCACCAACAATGTAGGAGGGATCCCCTTTCTCCACATCCTCTCCAACAATTGTTGTTTCTTGCCTTGTCTATTTTTGCCATTCTAACTGGCGTAAGGTGGTATCTCAGTGTGGTTTTGATTTGAATTTCCTTGATGGCTAATGATTTTGAACATTTTTTCATGTGTCTGTTAGCCATTTGTATGTCTTCATTGGAAAAGTGTCTGTTCATATCTTCTGCCCATTTTTTGATTTGTTTATTTGTTTCTCGTGTATTGAGTTTGAGAAGTTCTTTGTAGATCTTGGATACCAGTCCTTTATCTGTAGTGTCATTTGCAAATATCTTCTCCCATTCCGTGGGCTGCCTCTTAGTTTTTCTGACTGTTTCCTTGGCTGTGCAGAAACTTTTAATCTTGATGAAGTCCCATAAATTCATTTTCTCTTTTGTTTCTCTTGCCTTTGGGGATGTATCATGAAAAAGGTTGCTTTGGCCGATGTCGTAGAGGTTGCTGCCTATGTTCTCCTCTAGAATTTTGATGGATTCCTGTCTCACATCGAGGTCTTTCATCCATTTGGAGTTTATTTTTGTGTATGGTGTGAGAGAGTGGTCAAGTTTCATTCTTTTGCGTGTAGCTGTCCAATTTTCCCAGCACCATTTATTGAAGAGACTGTCTTTTTCCCACCGGATGTTTTTTCCTGCTTTATCAAATATTAGTTGCCCAAAGAGCTGAGGGTCCATTTCTGGGCTCTCTATTCTGTTCCATTGGTCTATGTGTCTGTTTTTGTGCCAGTACCATGCTGTCTTTGTGATCACAGCTTTGTAGTACAGCTCGAAATCCGGCATTGTGATGCCCCCAGCTTTGTTTTTCCTTTTCAACAGTTCCTTGGAGATTCGGGGTCTTTTCTGGTTCCATACAAATTTAAGGACTATTTGTTCCAGTTCTTTGAAAAACGTTCTCGGTATTTTGATCGGGATAGCATTGAAAGTGTAGATTGCTCTGGGTAGCATGGACATTTTAACTATGTTAATTCTTCCGATCCATGAGCATGGAATATCTTTCCATCTTTTTATGTCTTCCTCAATGTCTTTTAAGAGTGATTTATAGTTTCTAGAATAAAGGTCCTTTACGTCTCTGGTTAAGTTAATTCCAAGGTAACGTATGGTTTTTGGTGCTATTGTAAATGGGATGGATTCCCTAATTTCTCTTTCTTCGTTCTCGTTATTCGTGTACAGAAATGCAGCTGATTTCTGAGCATTGATTTTGTATCCCGCCACGTTACTGAATTGCTCTATAACTTCTAATAGTTTGGGAGTGGCTTCTTTTGGGTTTTCCATATAGAGTATCATGTCATCTGCGAAGAGAGACATTTTGACTTCTTCTTTGCCGATTTGAATACCTTTGATCCCTTTTTGTTGTCTGATTGCTGTTGCAAGGACTTCTAGTACTATGTTGAATAATAGTGGCGAGAGTGGGCATCCTTGTCGTGTTCCTGATCTTAAGGGAAAGGCTTCCAGCTTTTCCCCATTGAGAATAATATTTGCAGTAGGCTTTTCATAGATGGCTTTTATGAGATTGAGAAATGTACCTTCTATTCCTACACTCTGAAGGGTTTTAATCAGGAAAGGATGCTGTATTTTGTCAAATGCTTTTTCGGCATCGATTGAGAGGATCATATGGTTCTTGAGTCTTTTCTTGTTGATATGATGTATCACGCTGATTGATTTGCGAATATTGAACCACGCTTGCATCCCAGGTATGAATCTCACTTGATCGTGGTGGATAATCCTTTTAATGAACTGTTGGATTCTATTAGCAAGTATCTTGTTGAGGATTTTGGCGTCCATATTCATTAGGGAAATCGGTCTGTAATTCTCCTTTTTGAGGGGGTCTTTGCCTGGTTTGGGGATCAAGGTAATATTGGCCTCATAGAATGAGTTTGGTAGCTTTCCTTCTGTTTCTATTTTTTGAAATAGCTTTAGGAGAATAGGTATTATTTCTTCTTTGAATGTTTGGTAGAATTCCCCAGGAAAACCGTCCGGGCCTGGAGTTTTGTTATTTGGAAGGTTGTTTATCACTGACTCAATTTCTTCATAATTAATTGGCCTGTTTAAGAAATCAATTTCTTCCTGTTTCAATCTTGGTAGTTTATACGTTTCCAGGAAGGATTCCATCTCTTCCAGATTGCTTAGTTTATTGGCATATAGCTGTTGATAAAAATTTCTAATAATCCTTCCAATTTCAATGGTGTTCGTCGTGACCTCTCCTTTTTCATTCATAATTTTAATAATCTGGGTCCTTTCTCTTTTCTTTTGGATAAGTCTTGCCAGTGGTCTGTCAATTTTATTGATTCTCTCCAAGAACCAGCTTCTAGTCCTGTTGATCTGCTCTACTGTACTTCTGGTTTCTGCTTGATTGATTTCAGCTTTAATTTTGGTCAACTGCTTCCTCGTGCGTGGATTAGGCCTGTCCCTCTGTTGCTGTTCCAGCTTCTTGAGGTGAGAATATAAAAACTGCATTTTAGATTTTTCTATTCTTTTGAGCGAGGCTTGGATGGCTATGTATTTCCCCCTTAGGACCGCCTTTGCAGTATCCCATAGGTTTTGGACTGTTGTATTTTCATTCTCATTGGTCTCCATAAATTGTTTAATTTGATTTTTGATTTCCTGGTTTATCGAGTCATTCCTGAGCAGGATGGTTCTTAGTCTCCAAGTGTTTGAGTTTCTTCCAAATTTTTCCTTGTGGTTGAGTTCCAATTTCAGAGCGTTGAGGTCTGAGAATATGCAGGGGATAATTTCAATCTTTTGGTATCGGCTGAGACCTGTTTTGTGTCCCAGAACATGGTCTATTCTTGAAAATGTACCATGGGCATTAGAATAGAATGAGTATTCTTTGGTTCTGGGGTGTAGTGTTCTATATATATCTAAGAGGTCCAACTCGTCGAGTATGGCATTCAAAGCCTTTGATTCTTTGCTTAGTTTTTGCCAGGGTGTTCTGTCTATTTCTGAGAGCGGAGTGTTGAGGTCCCCTACTATTAATGTATTTTTATCTATATGTCTCTTTATTCTGGTTAAGAGTTGGCTTGTGTATCTTGCTGCTCCCCTGTTGGGGGCATATATATTTATAATTGTCATATCCACTTGTTGAATACTTCCTTTAAGAATAATATAGTGCCCTTCTGCGTCTCTAACTATAGTCTGTAGTTTAAAATCCAGTTTATCTGATATGAGAATTGCTACCCCAGCTTTCTTTTGAGGTCCATTTGCGTGAAAGATATTACTCCATCCCCTTACTCTCAGTCTGAATGCATCTTTGGGTTCGAAATGAGTCTCTTGTAGACAGCAAATGGATGGGTCATTTCTTTTTATCCAATCTGCAACCCTGTGGCGTTTAAAGCAAGAATTTAAACCATTAATGTTAAGGCTGAGTACTGAGAGATATGCTTTTAATTCTGCCATGTTGTCAGTAAAGTCTTTGTTTGTATTGGCTGTGACTTTCTGTTCTGTATCACTCTTGGGGCCTTTTTACTTTTATAGAACCCCCCGTAATACTTCCTGTAGGGCTGGTTTCGTGGTTACGAAATTGGCTAGTGACTGTCGATTCTGAAATGTCTTTATTTCTCCATCAATTCTGAATGACAGCCTTGCTGGATAAAGGATCCTTGGCTGCATGTTTTTCTCTGAAAGAGCTTTAAAAATGCTCCCCCAACCCTTTCTCTCATTCCAGGTCTGTGTAGACAGGTCTGACGTAATTCTGATGCCTTTGCCTTGGTACGTGAGAAATTTCTTTGCCCTGGCCGCTTTCAATACTGTATCCTTGGATCTCATATTTGCGAAATGCACTATGACGTGACGTGGTGTAGGTCTGTCATGGTTGAGCTTGGGAGGGGTCCTCTCTGCCTCTTGGACACGAATTTTTGTTTCCCTTGCTAGATTAGGGAAGTTTTCAGCTACAATTTGTTCAAATATCTCTTCTAGACCTCTGTTTTTCTCCACCCCCTCGGGGATGCCGATGATTCTAACATTGGATCGTTTCGTTGAGTCAGTAATCTCCCGTAGCCAACATTCGTGGGCGTGGATTTTTTTAAGACCATCTTCTATTTTTATTTTTTCCTCTATTAACCCATCCTCCAATTCACTAACCCTTTCCTCTGCTTCGGTGACCCTGGCCGTCAGAGCCTCTAGTTTTGCCTGCATTTGGCTCATAGAATTTTTAATTTCTGTCAAATTCGCTCTCATTTCCGCCCTTAGGGATTCTATATTCTCAGTAACATTTTCCTGAATACTTTTTTCAAGTTTACTCATTATCTTGACCATTGTTACTCTGAATTCCATTTCTGATAATTTGGTTACATCCATATCCGTTACTTCTGTGGCAGAGGCCACAGACTCACTGTCTTTTCTTTGCTGGGGGGGGGCTTCTCCTTCTTGTCATTCTAATGAGGGGAGGTTGCGGGGTTGTCCAGAGCCCAAAATTATTGACTGGGTCCCAGGCCGTGCCCCTTGTTTTATAGGGATCTTAGAGATGTGGGCTTCTTCTTTAAAGATTTTATTTATTTACTTATCTGAGAGAGGGAGACAGACAGCAAGAACGGAACAGAAGCAGGGGAGTGAGAGAGGAAGAAGCAGGCTCCCAGCGGAGGAGCCCGATGAGGGACTCCTTTCCGGAACGCTGGGATCACGCCCTAAGCCGGAGACAGGCGCTCAATGACTGCGCCACCCAGGCGCCTCGGGTTGTGGGCTTCTTGATTTTTCAGCCTGCCTTCTGTGTTCTGGGGGAGGGGCCTGCCGCGCCGATACTCAGGCAACCCTGTTTGGTTAGAGTCTCCGTGTCCCCTGCGAGGGAGGATGGGGATGGGCACTCTCTGAGCCGGTATTTCCAGGCTTTTGTTCTCTGGCGGCTTTCCCTGGCGGCCGGCTATGCCTCTTCTGAGGGTCAGAGCAGCAGAGGCTGCATTGTCACAGAACAGAGGGATTGCGGCCCGTTCTCCACTGATGTTCTGGCCACTTTAACTCTATTACTGTTGGTGCTGCTCAACCCTGCAGCGTCCCGGGATGTGCGCACCAACTCGGCGTCCCTGCCCTCACTTCCAGGGCCGGCGCGCATCTCTGTCCTTTGTGTTTCTAATGCCGCCAGCCACCGGCCGCCCCGCCCGCTCCCGGGTCTCCCGGTCTCAGTCTATGCCCGGTGAGCACACCTCGATTCCGGAGTTTCGGGAGAAGCCTGGTGGCGCGCGCACCCGGTTCAGGGTCTCAGTCTGCTGTTTTGCGGGTGCTGACCGCGAGTCCGCCCGCTCCCCCGTGCAGGTGGCCCGCCAGCCGCCAGCCGCCCAGCGCGCGCTCCAGGAGCTCCCGGTCTCAGTCTGGATCCCGTGAGCACACCGGGATTCCGGTGATCCGGGAGATGCCTGGTGGCGCGCGTTCACGGCTCACTGGTCTCAGTCCGCTCTCTCGCGCGGGTGCCCTCTGTGAGTCCGCCCGCTCCCCCCTGCAGGTGGCTGCCGCTTCCCGGAGCCCAAACGCGGCGGCTCCCTCCCCCTTCCGTTTATCTTCCGATATCTGTGCACGGTTTACAGCTCCCCTCTTCGTACCTCAATACTCAGCGCTGGAGATGTTCATTTGTAGAGATCCAGATGCATCATCCTGCGTCTCAGGCTGATTCCGTGGTTATTTAGGCTGGTCTGGTACCTATCCAGCTCGACTCAGGGGACCGGCTGAAAAAGGGGTCCCCTACTCCTCCGCCATCTTAACTCCAGCCTAGTCCCTTGCTTGTGACCTGCACCATGATGCAGGTATTCATCGAGCATCCATCACTCTTTACACCTTCAGTGGCCCAGGGGCCGCAGAGGTCATTGTAATGGTTTCACAGGGTCCTGGCCCTTTTAGAAGTTATAGTGACCTTTGTAGAACCTCCTTAATATACAAAGAGGAGGAAGGGCTCACTGGAGTCGTCAGAGACCCCTCAAAGAGGAACTGTGCCTGGCAGAGAGGGCAGGAGTTATGGGTGATGAATAGGAGGGTGGGGACAGGGAGTCCAGACTGACTGGTGAAGTGTAGGGGCTCCCAGATGAGCAGACAGGGCTCAGAGGTAACTGATTGGACACTCCAGGGGGCTGAGACCACCCTGGTTTAGGATTGATTGGAGATTTTAAAAGGACACATTTACTTCCATGGGATGATACATAGTCCCTTTACACACTGAAATGACACAACTGTTGGTCAGAAGGAAAGTGCCCTATATGTCTCACTGGTCCATGGGGGCAGGAAAAAACCAGGAGCACCGACAGTAGTAAAGCTGAATTGCTATTCAGCTCCCTAAACCTTCATTAAAGTAGAAGCAGACATCAAGGGGAAGGATTTACCATTAATGGATCCCCACACTGGTTGGAAATGATACTTTTTCGTTTCTCACTGACCCCAGGTCTCATAGAATCCCATCTGTCAGCAAGTTTCTGCCTGCCTCCTGCAGTCGCATTCTTTTTTTTTTTTAACTTTGGAATGTGTTTCCATTTATTTAGGTCTTACTTTAATTTTTTTCAATGATATCTCATAGTTTTCAGTGTACAAGTCTTGTATTTCTTTTATTACATCTATTCCTTTTTTAAAATAATTTTTATTTTGTTATATTAGTCACCATACAGTACATCCCCAGTTTTTGATGTAATGTTCCAGGATTCATTACTTGTGTATAACACCCAGTGCACCATGCAATACGTGCCCTCCTTACTACCCATCACCGGCCTATCCCAGTCCCCCACCCCCCTCCCCTCTGAAGCCCTCAGTTTGTTTCCCAGAGTCCATAGTCTCTCATGGTTCATCCCCCCTTCCGTTTACCCCCCCTCATTCTTCCCTTTCTTCTCCTACCGATCTCCCTGCTATTTCTTATGTTCCATAAATGAGTGAAACTATATGATAATTGTCTTTCTCTGCTTGACTTATTTCACTTAGCATCATCTCCTCCAGTCCCGTCCATGTTGCTGCAAATGTTGGGTAATCGTTCTCTCCATGTGTTAGCTCTCTCTCCATGCTTTCATTTGCATCTTCCCAGAGATCACTTGGTGAGGCTTTTCTCCTCCTTTGTTGCCTCAAGTCCTTTCATAAGTTCGGTGGGTTATATCAGAGCACCACACTGCTTGGACAAGTTTAGGCAAAATTTAACATTCACTGTCACTGTCTTTTACATATTGCTTTTGCACACTTGGCATTTCTGCAAGGTTAAATGTGGCACCATGACCACAACTGCAACTGGATTTTTGACCAAACACCCCCTGATGGTTGGGTAACTGTGCTGTGGCAGGAACATGAGCCCTGCATACTTTACCCCAATATGCATTTTGCTATTGTCCATACTACCTGGCCTTTTAAAATGTGTTCACACTACCCGACCTTTTAAACTGTGTTCAGTAGAATCTCTGCACAGGATCTCACCTGGGATGTGGGTTTATTTCTGGATTTCAGTCATGTTATCTGCATATGTTGCCACATACACAGTTGGCCCTATCCTGGATTCTTTTTGGGTAGCTTCAGTGTTTTACCAGGTAGACCTAAAATGCTCTTTTCATTTATCTCTAAATTTATCTTTCTGCCAGCTTACCAAAGGTAGATATTAACAAACATGCAAAGGATGATTCCTAGGGTGTCGTGAGTCCTTTGACCTTAGAGCAGAAGTATCTAATAACCAGGGAATGGATCTGATGAAGTAAGATATGTAGTATTTGCACAGTTTGGAATATCTGGAAAGCACTGCATTCCAATAGAGAAGTTTTTAAGGAAAGAGAAAAGATCACTGAGGTCAAAGTAACCAAATGTCTTAAGAAGCGATGTTCAGTTCATAACCATCTATTTAGAATATGGGGGAAAGGTATGCCCTTATCTCAGGTTATCTCTCATTCATTTATTGATTCATACGTGAATGAGTAATAGGTGCCCCAAACAGTGGTGAGTACCTGCATGCCCAGCACTTTCTGCTGGTGTGGTCAGTACAATCCCTTTAACTTCTACCATTTATAGTGATATAGTCTTCAGTATTTCCTCGACATATATTAAGAACCACTGGTGATGGGTAGTGAGGAGGGCACGTGTTGCATGGTGCGCTGGGTGTTATACGCAACTAATGAAGCATCGAGCTTTACATCAAGAACCAGGGATGTACTGTATGGTGACTAACATAATATAATTAAAAAACATTAAAATAAAATAAAATAAAATAACCACATCAGATAGTATTATACTTTTTGCTTCTACCATCAAACAATTTGGAAATCTCAAGAGGAAGAGGTAAATATTTAACCATATTTTTGTGCTTTCTGTTGTTCTTTTTTCCTTCCATATTTTCCTAGATTTCTTCTTATATCAATTCCTACCCCTTCTTTAGGGTATATCTGCTGGCGACAAATTGTCTTAGTTTCCCTTCATTTAAGAATATCTTTTTATTGCTATTAATTCTTGAAAGATAATTTAATTGGAGATAGAATTTGAGGTTGACAGTTCCTTTATTTCAGCACTTGAAAAATGTGCCACTTCCTTCTGGACCACGCAGTTTTGACAAGAAATATGCTATCCTTCATGCCATTTTCTTCCCCTAAGTAATGCATTCTTTCTCTCTCCCTGATTTCAGGATGATGATGATGATGATGATGATGATGATGATGATGATTTGTCTTTAGTTTTCTGGGCTTTAGGAGGAATGCCTCTAGTGTTTCTCCATTTCGTAGAATGCTAGCTTTTTGTCTGAAGTGTGTATACATATTTTCTTTTATAATTTAAATTTTTCTTAGTTAACATGAAGTGCAATATTGATTTCTGGAGTAGAATTCAGTGATTCATCACTAACATACAACACCCAGTGCTCATCACAACAAGCTACATATTTTCATGTTAAGAAATTACCCACCAATTCCAGTTTTATTGAGTTTTTTAAAAACATGAGTTTTGATGCTGATAGATACCTTCCTGCATATGAAGGTGTCATATAATTGTTTCCTCGGCTCTGTGAATACAGTAGATTTATTAATAGATTTCCTGATATTGAAATACCTTTGCATTTTTGGAATAAGCTTAATAAGGTCATGATCTATTTTTATGTGCTATTCAGTTGTGTTTGGTAATATTTTATTTAAGAACATTTCTTCATATTCTTATAGATACTAGTGTGTAATTTAAATTTTGTGAAATTGTTACAGTTTTTAAAATCAGTTTTATACTTCAGCATATTACATATTTTCTATGCCCATGAAATAGTTTAAGTTGCACTGGGATTATGTAACTCTTAAAGGTTTGGTAGAATTCTCCTCTGGAAAGATCTCACCCTGTGCTTTTTCATGAGAGAATTATTTAAACTTATTCATTGTTTCTTCATGTAATTGGCCTAATTAGACTCTTTGTCTCTATTGGGGTCAATTTGGATAAGCTGTAATTTTCAAAGAATCTACCTATTTTGTCTATGTTTTTAAATGTACAGTTGACCCTTGAACAACATGTTTGAAGTGCATGGGTCCACTTACACGTGGGTCTTTTTCAAAATAAATCTATTGGAAAATTTTGGAGATTTGCAACAATTAAAAAAAAAACCCAGATGAATTGTGTAGCCTAGATATACCAAAAAAATTAAGAAAAAGGTATTATTGGGAGAATACGGCATGTAATACAGATAACATACAGAATACATGTTAATCAACTGCATGTTATTGGTAAGGCTTCTAGTCAACAGTAGGATATTAGTAGTTAAGTTTTTGGGGAGTCAAAAGTTATATTCCAATTTTCAACCATGCAGGGGGTCAGCATCCCTAACCCCTGTCGTGTTCAAGTCAATAGTACTTGAACGCAGTTCTGCAGATTTTTCACATAAGAGACTTGAAACTTTCCTTTCTTTTAAAGACTGTGTCATTTCTTCATGTTTTTGTTATCTTCTCCTCCCCATAACCTGCCTTTATTTTCATGTATATATTCTACTGCAGTTTTGTTTCTAACCTCTTCATTTCTACTTTCACTTTGAATTATTCTTGCCATCCATATTCTTTTAGTTTACAACATGGTTCTTAATCTGGTGTTTTGAATTGAATATATAATTCACTTATTTTCATTTCTATTGATAGAGGTATTTAAAGTTTAAAATAGTCTCTGACAGCTGCTGTAGCTGTAGATTCTAAAATATTGTATTTTCATTAATTTTGGCAATTTTAAACTGTATTTCCATTTGAGCATGACATTTGTCGAACAGCCTAAGGTAGAGTCCATGTTAACAAATGTTCCATGTTCTTTTGAAAAGTCAGTATATTGTTTAATATCAAATTTCAGAGTTCAGTATGTCTATAAGACATACCATTGAGGTTGTTGTTTAGGTCTTCTCTATACTTACTCAATTTTTCTCCACATGAATGTTCTTAGATTGAGGTAAGTATGTTAAAATCGTCTATTAGTGTGGTTTTTCATATTTCTCCTTGTACTTCCTATAGTTTTATCTCTTTGAATATTTTTCCTGTGTGACTGGATAAATAAATATTAATAACTAACATTTCTTAGTAAATTTTATCCTTTAGTATTATCAGGTATGCTTTTTTCTTTTAACCCATTTTGATTTCAAATCTTCCCTCTTTTTTTCTTTTAAAGATTTTATTAATTTATTCGACAGAGATAGAGACAGCCAGCGTGAGAGGGAACACAAGCAGGGGGAGTGGGAGAGGAAGAAGCAGGCTCATAGCTGAGGAGCCTGATGCGGGGCTCAAACCCAGAACGCCGGGATCACGCCCTGAGCCGAAGGCAGACGCTTAACCACTGTGCCACCCAGGTGCCCCTCAAATCTTCCCTCCTGAATGAAAAAGGCAAGTGCTTAAAAAATGTGATCACAATTTTACAAAATAATACATGTAAGTGAACATGTGTTGTGTATTTCCTACCTATAGTGTATGTGTGTGTGTGTGTGTGTGTGTGTGTGTGTGTGTATGTGTGTAGTAGATCCAATTCCTGCTTCCACTCAGATGTGTGTGACCCTGTAATAGGGAGATACCCTTTGTGATCCTGGTGAGCCTGTCCTAGGTCATCTGTAAAACGGGCATGTTGGTACTTAACAGGGCTGTTGTGAAGAGAAAGTGAGAAATAAGTAAACCTGTAGAAAGTGTTTAATATGTAGTACTTCAACAAATGTATGTGTGGCCTCCTCTGTGTTCTTCCTTCCATAAGGTAGGACCTTAACATGAACATCTCATAGAAACCAATTATATTTAAAGCAGTAGGGAATGAAAGTATACATATGCATAAGAGAGAGAAACTGCGGCTGCTGCTTTGTAGTACAAGTCATCTGATTATAGTGTGGAGGAAAAAGCAAATCATCCCCTATTTTATTTAATTTCTTTTCTTACCATCTTCTTTTACCTCCTACTTGGACACTGAAAGGAGATGGGACAGAATAACAGAGTAGAAAGATGGGTCAGCTGTACAACAGACTAAAATCAGGAGACTCGAGTTGCAAATACCAGATTGGGCCTTGCCTGCAGGGTCATGGCCAGTCACTTCCTCTGAGCTGGCCTCAGCCCTAACACAGAACAAGAGTGTACATCCCAATGGTTAAGGACATGGGCTTAGGAGTCAGATCAAGTGGGGAAAATTTTGGGCAAATTTAATGACTGGTTTTATGATATTTACCAAATGTTAAGCCTCTAGATATATTAAACCCATATGTAATATATATAAAGTGTAGATGCATAGAGAATAAATGGGAGGAAATACCCAACAATGATATATTTTTCAAAATTAATGAGTGATGTGTAGGGTTATTGATTATATATTCACTTATCTTGGGACTTGACTATGTTTTCCTCAATTTGTAATTAGTATAAGTCATTTTAAAAATCAGAATTACAGGGGTGCCTTGGTGGCTCAGTTGGTTAAGTGTCTGCCTTGGGCTCAGTTCATGGTCCCGGGGTCCTGGGATGGAGCCCCACATCGCATTGGGCTCCCTGCTCAGTAGGGGGGGTCTGCTTCTCCCTCTCCCTTGCTCCTTCCCTCCCCCTCTGCTCGTTCATGCTCTCTCACTCTCTCTCTCTCTCTCAAATAAATAAATAAAATCTTTTAAAACATCAGAATTAAAGCTCATAGTCACAATTGTTGTTATGAAATATTTCAGAGATATAGTTAAGTTAGAGATCTCGAAAAGTGATCATTTTGGATTTAGGCTGGTCTCCAAATCCAATAACTGGTGTCCTTATAAATAAGGGAGAGGGAGACTTCATGCACGCAGGAAGAAGGCCATGTGAAGATAGAGGCAGAGTTATGTTACCACAAACCAAGGAAAGCCAGTAGCTACCAGAAGCTGGAAGAGGTAAGGAAGGATTCTCCTCTCAAGGCTGCAGGCTCTAAGCATGGTCCCACCAACACTTGATTTCAGATTCCTGGTCTTGAGAACTATGAGATCATAAGTTACTGTAGTTCTAAGCCACGAAGTTCCTGTTAATTAGTTATGGCAGCTCTAAGCACTAATACATTCATTAACCACATACCCCAAATGTCATTGCTTGTGGATAAACATCAGTGTATATCCTACCTTTCATGCCTGAGAGGATAGTAATGCCAATAAAAACATATAAGAAAAACAGATATGGCTAATTTTTCTTATGTGCTAATGAATTTTTTTATTGAGTCATCTAATGCTCATTGCACCCCCATGAGGTAGATACTGTTGCTCATCCTTATATTATAAATGAAAAGCTTAGGGACACAGAGAATAGGGACTTGGTCCAGGACTGCACAGTTAAGGAGCAGGACAGCTGGACTTTGTATAGCACCACATTCTCCAGAGCCTGGAAACAGTCAAAGATTTGTTATGAAGTGACAGAAGCAGTCTGCAAAAGTACACATATTTTAGGAAGCCATTAAAAGTAATATTCATATATTCATATATTTATACAAATAATGACTTGGTGACAAAATGTGACTTGTGACCTTGGTGAGAGCACATTCTGTTCTGGGGACAGAAGCTCTAGTGCAGTGAGATAAGAAGTCAGTGGAAAGTGAAGAATGATAACAGGGAATGCAGAAAATGCTTTCTGGAACTTTGATTTTGAGGGCCGGTGGGTGGGGAGGGAGGCAAAGAAGGGAGAGAAGGAGAGAAAGAAGGTGGGAGGCAGGGGAGAGAGATAGAGAGAGAGAGAAGGTCTATGACTGAATGGAGATGAGGCTAGTGGGACATCTCCAGTGGAACAGTATGGGTTTTGAGATCAATATATATTTAGCCATAGGTGAATGGAGGAGTGGATAATTGCATGTCAATGAAATGCTAGTAACTTGTGGATTGTTGCCTCTCTGAGAGGCAGGATGGCAGAAATCCCAATGTGTTGTGGCTGGATAATTCATGCTCCGAGGACTCGGAGGACCCCTGCACTGGTGACTGTGTGATGGGTCCAGAATTTTCCTATAAATGTATCAGGATATGGAGCGGTCCAGGAGCAGCAGTTAGGCAAACACTGCAGCGTGCTGCGCTGGTGCCATTGCCCACTGAGCTCACCAGGTGAGTCAGACAAGCCTGTCTTCCCAGCGTGGGGAACTGCTGCAGTAGGGTCTGTTCAGTGGCATGATGTTAAACAGCTCTTATGAGATTCTGAATCACTCAAGAAAATAGAGAACCTCTGTCTCCAAAAATTTGACTCAAGTCATGTCAGAGAGATATTTGTTTCCCTCCTCTACATGTCTGTAATCTCATTAAGAGAAACAACTTTTCACAGTGCCTGCCTTAGCCTTGAGCCTCAGACAGCACCTACTGTTCTAGCTCAACATTTAAAGGGCCCCTGAAGTCCCACTACATGCCATATAATCTAGACAACTTTTCTCATTTATACTTTGAAACAGTTCTGTACGAAGGTATGGTGAGTCCAGATGAGCTTCACAGATGACCAGGCTCAGACTGACAGAGCCTAAGTAATTGTTCCAGCTAAGTGGCAAGATGGGAATGAGGTTCTATCCCTTGTCCACCCTAGGGGACACAGAGCAGCCTCCCTTTTTGAAGATGGGCTTCCAGGGCTGCTGGAATGTTTGGATCACAACCCCCCTGCTATGTGGCCCCTCGGGCACTCAGCAACTCCTCTGGGTGATGACAGAGGAGATGAAATTCTACCCCTTGTGCAGAGAGACCTGGGTGTTGCACCACATCCATTGACTGATCCCTGAAGTGGGGAGCGGGGTTTGGGCAGAAGCTCGGGTGTTGACCCTGGGACAGGTGATCTTGAGGGAAGGGAAGTGATATGTATAGAACTCCTTTAGGAAATTGTACTTTATATTTCATCTCATCTAATCCTAATAGCTATTCAAGTTATTCAGCATTATTACTATTATATATACCAAGATACTGACTTTAGAGGAGTTTACATAAGTTGGGAAATGCTTTTTGTCATCTCCCTATCAACAGCTAAACTGAAATTTTTCTGTAATTTTTAAATACAAGGCTCTGAACGTTCTAATCTCTCCATAAGATGTCATTACATGCTCCCAGTGTGTTGTTCAACTTAAAAAGATTATGCTCCATAAAGTTTTAAAGTCACGATATTATTGAAATTGAAAAGCAAATCTGAAAGTAAAAAATATAAAGAATTGTGTGAAGACACTGGGGAAGGTGTTTGCAAATATCTCAGATATGCGGTTAGGAAGCACCATTCTATTGACAACAGACCATTTGGGTCAGGGGGTAGGAGTAGGTCTAGTGAGAGATGCAGGACAATTTCACTTTATAAATATACTTTAATATATTATTTGGAATGTTATATTCAGGAGAAATGGTACTTTCATAGAATTTTGGAAACAAAAAAGACTTGTGAACAGATTGAGAAATGGGTACATATATTAGTTACTTTGTAAAGGTCTCCATTATATTCAATTTCATGGAGAAATGAAGATAGATAATGAAGTAGATTAAAGAATTGACTCTGTGTGTGTGTGTGTGTGTGTGTGTGTGTGTGTGTGTGTGAGTAATTCAGACTGGAGCAGGAATTTTAATCTCAGGTTTAGATATCCCAGAACATGTGCTTTTTTATATCCTAGAAAAATGATGAATGCAGAGGGATTGTTCCAGTTAAATAAAACTCCAAGAAACACTGGCCGATACCATGAAGTCAAGCTCCCAAACCTCCACCCTTCTCTCCCCCTTGCTCAGCCCCTTATCTGAAACTTCACAGCTACAGTCTTAGATCTGCTCAGCAGGTGGCATCACATCCATTTCCAGAAGTGTTTTTTAATGAAAAAGAGTACGTTTGGCAAAGAGTAAAAAATATAATGAAACAGTCTGTGGACTATATGAAACCAATTCTGTTTGGAAAATTCATAAGTATGTTAAAGCAGCCCCATCTGCTGTTGACACCAAATCTATATCACGTTCATTGATTTATCTCTTCCCTCATCACTGTCAGCTGATGTGCCCTGTAGGTTGTATACAGGGCTCTATCAGAGAGCACGATGTTCACATTACATTACCCCATCCCTGTACAGACAAATCTGACCTTCTTTTCCACCCCAGCCCATCTGTCATCACCTGTCCTTGACACGGGACACACCTGCTCAGACCCCGCTCTGACGCTCCATTCTCTCTGTCACCTCCCACCTGCCCTGAGCGGCCGGTGGCCCACCACCCACTGCCGAGGCGCGCCACTGCCGCCTGGTGTTGCATCGTCTGCAGACCCGGAGTGTGTGTTTTTACAGTCTTCTTTTGTATTATCAGGGTTTTTTTCCCCCAGGCAGAATTAGAATCATTCTGTACATAGCTTCATAGGCTGTATTTTAAGGAAGGGTATTGCTTTTTTTTTTTGCTCTTTAAATAAACGTCTTTTTAAAGAAATGAGAAAATGGAGGTACGTTGGTGCCACCTCGTGAAAGAAGCCTGAACTGCAGCTTGAACATAGCGGAGGGGGAAACTGGGAGGGAAGTGCCCAAACCTACCTGGCAGAACTTTCTGGAACTCTGGGAAGAAAAGGAGCATTCCTAGGATAAACTCTAGCTTTTACTGATCGTACTGCAATACAATCTTCTTCTATACCCAAGCAATTGAATTTTGTCATGGGGAAAAGGAAATCCTTTCCTCTTAGAAAATTACGTTTGCCTCCATTTGAACAATCATTTCAACATTCCTGATCTGTAAGTGTGACAAAGAGATGGTTGCTGGGGCGCCTGGGTGGCGCAGTCGTTAAGTGTCTGCCTTCGGCTCAGGGCGTGATCCCGGCCTTACGGGATCGAGCCCCACATCAGGCTCCTCCTTTTATGAGCCTGCTTCTCCCTCTCCCACTCCCCCCGCTTGTGTTCCCTCTCTCACTGGCTGTCTCTATCTCTGTCAAATAAATAAATAAATAAATAAATAAATCTTAAAAAAAAAGAGAGATATGGTTGCTGAGTTGGCAAGTGTAATTTCTGTGGAATCATGGGGAAACACAGCCCAGTTAGATTAGAGATGAAGACTAAGTTTGAAGGCAGGTGCAGCAGGATGTGAGTGAGTATTGAGAATTCATCTTAGAATTTTGCTAAGGGGAGAATATATGTAAAAAGGACAGTAACTAGAGATGTGGAGAGAAGCCCAGGGCATTAATGCATATTTTAAAATTATTAATGGTAATAGAATTAAAATTATTAATGGTAAGAGAATTTAATTTTAAAAATTAATGGTAAGAATTGCACAGGTTGCAATCTTCATGGGAAGGAGCCATCTCTTCTTAGATTTAACATCTGAATTTACTACCCCACCCTTTCGACACTTTACTTCCTTTTCTTTTTCATTTTGGAGAAGCCTAATGCTTCACCAAAGGGATGGTATAGAGTTTGGTCCTAATGCCTGTTAACTGAATAGATGGATGAATGGATGGATGGATGCAGGAGGTGTTAAACATGTGCTGGGGAATGACGCATGAGAGACTATGGACTCTGAGAAACAAACTGAGGGCTTCAGAGGGGAGGGGGTGGGGGAATGGGATAGACCGGTGATGGGTAGTAAGGAGGGCACGTATTGCATGGTGCACTGGGTGTTATACACAACTAATGAATCATCGAACTTTACATCAAAAACCAGGGATGTACTGTATGGTGACTAACATAATATAATAAAAAAATATTTTTATAAGAAAAAAAAACATGTGCTGGGAAATCACTGATTTTTACTCTCAGGACAGAGTTCTTCATGCAGCTGATGAAACCATGGTGTTGGGTGGCTGTGAGGATGCTGCGTCTCAGGACTCAGCAACGGATGGCTACAAGATGGAAGGCATTTCCTATGTGAAGGACCAGCCTGAGTATCTTGGTTATCACAGATATGTGAAGTCATTGTGGCAACCGTGGTGACATTTTAATACAGACAGACCTGGCCTGGCAAGAAGAGCATATCCTGCCTTTTAGGTGTTTGGGACTCAGCTGAGCGATGGGTCCCCACAGTAGGGGCTGAACTGCCCTAGGGTGTGGGGAGACAAAGGGATCCCAGATCCAAGTCACTTTTTTCCCCGTTTGGGGACTGGGTGGCCCTGACTGTCTTGTAGGTAACGCCATTGGGTTATGGCCCAGCTCCAGTGAGTGTTGGTCCCCAGGGTGTCGTGGAACTGCTTTCCTCTAAAGGCAGGAGTGCAGGAGGGAAGACAGATAATGAGTCTGAGCCCCATCTTCCCCCAGTTTGAAATGGGGATAAGAATGCTTAACTCAGGATCGCTGAGAACATTTAGTGATACGCATGAGGAAGCCCTTGGTCCTGTGGTTATTGTGGGATCATGAATGTCTGTATGAATCCAGGCCACTTCTTATTCCTTTCCAACTTTGTTGTTAGGGGCTAGATAAGGAAAGGAGAAGAAGAAGGCCAGGTGAGAAGTCCATTATAATATGTGGTTGTTATGACCATGACCCACTGTATCAGTATCAATGTCACTAACCTGCTACCCTAGCATGGTGCTGGGCACTTAGTTACATCACTAAAGCATATTGGTAGCTTGCTCTCTCTCTACCTGTGCAGCTTCTCATGCTTGTGGCCCAGCTCATATCAGGTGCCTGAAGGAGGCAGTTTCTGAGGATCTGTGTCCTGATGGCTGCTGATGCTTCTACTCTAGATTCAAGGCCAAAGTCCGCAGGACAGCTCAACACCTCACATACTTGGTGGTATATGATGCCTGGCTCAAGTGACTTCACAGATCTGAATAAAAGCATATTGCGGAATACTCCTGTGAGGTTCACAAACCAGCCTAAAAGTAGAGAAACTGCTTTGATCTCATCATGGAAGAAAAAGTTTAGCAGGTGGAAATTTATTCCATCGGCAGCTACATGTGTGTAGTAGCACTCATGGACAATCTTAGAGATGTCTTTTATTGCTGAAAAGCAATAAATTGTCCATTTGGAGAAGGAAGTGGGTTTTAATATGCATTTTTAGTAAATATACTTAAATTGTTCTTGCCACGTATATAATAACTTGCAATTTTCACATATCTCATAGATGGATGTGGAAATGTGCAGTTGTTAGATCTTCCTAGCAAATTCACATCGTAACTTAGATTCTCCCGATACCCATGTTCTTTTTCCATTATATAATGAAATTTTAGAGCCAGAATTTTCGAAGAGTTTGTTAAAATGTCAGTTACTAGAATTTAGTATTTTTAAAAAATATTTATTACCCTAGACTTTGCCTTATTACAATGATAGCCACTTAACATAAAATTACCAGTTACTCTTAAGTATTAAAATTTTTACCTAGGGTGTTATATTTTTGTATCTGTACTTCAGAAGGAAGTAGACATCAACTCTCCCTAAATATTTGGTTAAGTTTCATTGCAAATGATTACTTCTTTTTTGGTTATATGTAGTTTGGACCAATTTGATTAGATATAGTGTGGGTCTCTTAATACTGTAAGAACATAATTGTGGGAATCTTCCACCTGATTTCTTTAATTGCATCAGAGAAGTGTGAATATATAAATATATGTTAAATAGTTCATTGAAGTGTGGTTGATACTAATACATATTTAAAGTATATGCTCTAGTAAGTTTTGATATATGCATACATCTATGAATTCAACACTACAGTCAAGATAATGAACATATCCATCACTTCAAAAACCTTTGTGCTCCTTTGTAATGCCTCCATGTACCTCTCTCCAGGCTTGCTCTCCACATGACCAGATCCTATTTCCAGGCAAGCACTGATTATCTGTCAGTATGGATTAGTTTTCTTTTTCTATAATTTTATGTAAGTGGAATCATACAATGTGTTTTCTTTTTTGTCAGTTTGCTGTCCTTTAACCTAATTACTTCTAGATTTATTTGTTGCATATATGAATATTTCCTTTTTAATTATTGACTAATATTGCATTATGTGAATATGTACAAGTTATTCTATCCATTCAACTGGTAATAGACATTTGTTTTTTTTCCAATCTGAGGCTCTTGTAAATGAAGATGCTATGAATATTTGTGTATAATCTTTGCTTGGACATACACTTCTTCTTCGGTAACTACACTAGAGTGCGAAAGCTGGATCATATGGTATATAGAATAGAATCATATGGAAACAGATGAACTGTTTTCCAAAGAGATGAACTGTTTTCATTGCCACCAGCAGTGTATGAGAGTTCTATCCTCCACAGCCCTGCCCCTGACATAGTATGATCAATGTTTTTATTTTATCCATTCTCAGAGGGGTGTAGTGGGATTACATTTCCCTAATGACTAATGATGTTCAGCATCTTTTCATGTGCTTATTTGACATTTGTGTATCTCTTTTGGTGACTTTCAAATATGTTGCCCAATTACTTGTTGTGGTGTCTGTTTCTTCTCTTTTTTAAAATTTTAATTCCAGTGGTTGACATACAATGTTATACTAGTTTCAGTTGTATGGTATAGTGATTCTACAATTCCCTATATTTCTTCGTGCTCATCAAGATAAGTATACTCTTAATCCCCTTCACCTATTTTACCCATGCTCCCACCCACCTCACCTCTGGTAACCATCAGTTTGTTCTCTATACCTAAGAGTCTCTTTTTTGGTTTGTCTCTTTTTTCTCCTTATTAATTTCGCTTCCTAAATTCCACATGAGTATAATCACATGGTATTTTTCTTTCTCTGACTAGCCTATTTTACTTAGCATTATACTTTCTAGATCAATCTATGTTGTTGCAAATAGCAAGACTTCGTTCTTTTTTATGGCTGAATTATAACCAGTTCCATTCTTTTGATTGTAGCTGTCAGCTGTCCAGTTTTTCCAACACCATTTGTTGAAGAGACTTTTTCCCATTGCATATTTTTGCCTCCTTTGTCAAAGATTAATTGACCATATAATTGGGGGTTTATTTCTGGGTTTTCTATTCTGTTTCATTTATCTATGTGTCTGTATTTGGCCAGTACCATACTGTTTTCATTACTACATATTTGAAGTCTGGAATTGTGATACTTCCAGTTTTTTTCTTTTTCAAGATTGCTTTGGCTATTTGGGGGTCTTTTTTGGTTCCATACAAATTTTAGGATTGTGAAAAATACTGTTGGTATTTTGATAGGGATTCCATTAAATGTGTAGATCATTTTGGGTAGTATAGACAACTCTGAGGGTTTTGTTTTTAGTGCATACGTTTGCCACATGGTGTGGATTCCATTTAATGTAACTTCTTTTTTGCTTAAGCATTTGCTTGTATGAATATCAGTGCTTTAAGGTCAATTTAAAAAATGCACAAGTTATAAATACAGAAGAAAGAGCAACCTACCATCCTCTGGTGTGAATAACGCCTCATTTTAGTCTCTCCATGGCTCTCTTGGTCCCTGCATAGGAGGATCTAATTTCCTTCCCCAACTGCTCAATGATGGCTAGCAACTCAACATATTTGCTTTGGGGTACCTGGCTGTTCCCAGTTCCCTGGGTGTAGCCTAGAGATGTTAGCCCATAGTCATTTAGCAGCTGGTGGTACTGTGAGGATGTTGCCATACTGGTGGATGGCAGGTGGACATTCCAGGCGGTGTTGATGGTGGCCACGGGCATGTCTCTATATAGATCATCTTATACATGCATCAATCTGTTTTAAGTTGATGGTCACTTCAGTTTGAACACATTCTTTACTCCTCTCCCCCAACGTTTTAGGTATATGGTGTCATATTTAACATCTTTTTATGTTATGAATCCCTTGGCTGACTTTTACAGAATTACTAGTTTTTACTGCTTTTGTGCATCCTACTTTTCTTACTCTTACTTACAATCTTTCCTTTCCAACTCATGAAATTTGACACCTCTCACCTCCAAAGCCAAATGTTATAGGGATTTATCTAACCCATGTGGGCTTCCTGGTGTGATAATCTGTTTCTTTCCCCTTTACATGCCAGGGTCTCTCCCTCTGCAGAAGGTCCCAAGGCTCCCTTTAGCTCCTCACTGCTTTCTGTGCCTTTCCTACCCTCTCTGATGTGGCCTCTTTTCTGCCTTTAGTTGTGGAGTTTGCTCCACCCAAAGACTGGGTCATTTTCTGGGTTATTTCCATTGATGTGAGTGTTATCTAGTTGGATCCATAGGATGAGGTGAGCTTAGGGTTCCCCTAGTCCACCATCTTTTTTGTAATTCTCCTCTTCTAATTGACATTTATAAGGATTTTTCTTCTAGATACAAGTCTTTTATCAGACACATGATTTGCAAAATTTTCTCCCAGTCAGCAGGTTGTCTTCAAATTCTCTCAATAATCTCTTTGGAAGAACAAAGTTTTTAATTTTAAGGAAGTACTTTTTTTCAATTTATTTATTGTCTTGATTTTGCTTTTGGTGTCATATCTAGGGAATCTTTACCTAACTTAGGGTTAGAAGGATTTTCTACTGCATTTTCTTCCAGAAGTTTTTATATTTTAGCTTTTTTATTAAGTCTCTTGTTCATTTTGAGTTGACTTTTGCATATGGTGTGCTATATGTATCGCAGTTGATGTTTGTGCATATGGAGACCCACTTGTCCCAGTACCATATGTTGAAAAGTCTATACTTTCTGCCCTGAATTGCCTTTTTTTATTATGTTATATTAGTCACCATACAGTACATCATTAGTTTTTGATGTAGTGTTCCATGATTCATTGTTTGCGTATAACACTCAGTGCTCCATACACTATGTGCCCTCCTTAATACCCATCACGGGGCTAACCCATCCCCCAACCCCCTTCCTCTCTAAAACCCTCAGTTTGTTTCCCCAGAGTCCATATTCTGTCATAGTTCGTCTTCCCCCTCTGATTTTCCCCCTTCATTTTTCCCTTCCGTCTCCTAATGTCCTCCCTGCTATTCCTTATGTTCCACAAATAAGTGAAACCATATGGTAATTGTCTTTCTCTGCTTGACTCATTTCACTTAGCATTATCTCCTCCAGTCCTGTCCATGTTGCTGCAAATGTTGGGTAATCATTCTTTCTGATGGCTGAGTAATATTCCATTGTATATATGAACCACATCTTCTTTATCCATTCGTCTGTTGAAGGGCATCTTGGCTCCTTCCACAATTTGGCTATTATGGACATCGCTGCTATGAACACTGGGGTGCATATGGCCCTTCTTTTCACTGCATCTGTATCTTTGGGGTAAATACCCAGTAGTGCAATTGCTGGGTCATAGGGTAGCTCTATTTTTAACTTTTTGAGGAACCTCCACACTGTTTTCCAAAGTGGCTGTACCAACTTGCATTCCCACCAATGGTGTAAGAGGGTTCCCCTTTCTCCATATCCTCTCCAACATTTGTTGTTTCTTGCCTTGTCAATTTTTGCCATTCTAACTGGTGTAAGGTGGTATCTCAATGTGGTTTTGATTTGAATTTCCCTGATGGCTAAGGATATTGAACGTTTTTTTCATGTGTCTGTTAGCCAGCTGTAAGGAAAGTGTCTGTTCATATCTTCTGCCTATTTTTTGACTTGATTATTTGTTTTTTGGGTGTTGTGTTTGAGAAATTCTTTATAGATCTTGGATACCAGCCCTTTATTTGTAGGGTCATTTGCAAATATCTTCTACCATTCCATGGGTTGTCCCTGTGTTTTGTTGACTGTCTTTGTAGCTTTGTCAAAAGTCAGTTATTCATTTATGAGTGGTTCTCTTTGTAGACTCTTCATGTTGTTCCTTTGGTATACAATTCTGTCTTTATCCCAATACCACTGTGTCTTGATTACTGTGGATTTATGAGTCTTGAAATAAGGCAGTGCTTATCTTCCCAATTTATTCCTTTTTTTCAAAGTTATTTTCATAGTCTTGTCTCTTTTTATTTCCACATGACTTTTAGTATAAGAAGTCAACTTATGCTTTAAAATGTATGCTAGGATTTTTATTGGGATTGTATTGATTCTGTAGGCCAGTTTGGGGAGGATAGATAATAAGACTAAGTCTCCTCCCTCAAGAAGATGATATATCCTTCCATTTATTTAGGCCTTTTTAAATTTCTCTCAGCTGATGTTGTGCAGGGGTCACAGTACAGGCCTTGCCCATGTGGGCATGCATATGCTACATACTTTTCTCTATGTAGTTCGTACTTTTCTCATGTAGTTCATACTTTTTGATACTATTGTT
This sequence comes from Ursus arctos, assembly GCF_023065955.2. Classification (NCBI taxonomy): domain Eukaryota; kingdom Metazoa; phylum Chordata; class Mammalia; order Carnivora; family Ursidae; genus Ursus; species Ursus arctos. Next base: position 79,803,233 of record NC_079873.1, read on the forward strand.
AATGGCAGTATTTTGTATTACACTTTTTAGTTACTGTGTTTGCACTGAACTCTCAGTAGGAAAATGTTGCTAGGTAATGTTTTTGGTTGAAAGCACAAGTTACTTAAGGATGGAAAAAATACTTGAAGTTTAACACCTATATTCATCAAGCTTTCCAGAGGAATAGAACCAATAGAGTGTTTATAGATAGATAGAGATATATTTTCAGGAATTGACTCATGAGATTTTGGAGACTTGGCAGAATCTAATGGGGGAAACTGTCAGGCTCAATGAAGACTGAGGAAAGAGTTACAGTTGGAATCTAAAGGCAGTCTGTTAGAGAACCACAAGGTACTGATGTTGTAGATGATGTCAAAGGCATTCTACTGGCAAAATTCCTGCTAGATCAGGGGAGATCAGCCTTCTGTTCTGTTCTTGCCCTTCACCTGATTAGATTAAGCCCACCCACATTATGGAGAGCTAATTGCTTTACTCAAAGACTATCCATTTCGGTGTAAGTCACGTTCAGAAACACTCTCACAGAAATATCCAGTATAATGTTTGATGAAATATCTGGGTACTGTGGCTCTGCCAAGTGGACACACAAAATTCATCATCACAATATTCATTTGCCTAGATTGCCTTATTGGCTTTTAAATGTGATGGCAATTTACTGATCCTAGGGAATCAAATGTCCCATGGGAAATTCTACAGGTCATCTTTAGAAAATTAGTTACTAACATGAAATAGTTTAGTGGCTTTTAACTTTATTTGTTTGGTTTGAATTGAATTGTGGAGTTTTCCTTCTTTATCCCCAAACAGATCCACCTCAATGAATTCCTTGGATCTTGGGTGGTAAGAAAGAGAGGGAGTGAGCACATATGTGTGTGTGTGTGTGTGTGTGTGTGTGTGTGTGTGTAAGTGTGAATGGAGCTGTGAGGAATATATCTTGAGAGGAATATGTGAGGTGAGTTACCATGAGTTATGTTAGTCCTCCTTTGTAGCACATGTTAGGAGACAAGTCAGGATAGTTGCTGTTTGTTTTTTCCCAGCTTTCCTTGGACAGCATGGTTACTATGGTGACTCAGTGATTACTGGGATTTTTCATAGAGAGTGAAAATGCTTTTGTGATTCTTGCCTGGATCACTTATTACCATGATAGCTTTTACATGTTGATCTTATAATTGTCATTCCTTCTAGATTTATAAATTGTCATTAAAATGTTGGGAAGAGTTTTTCCATTTTTATTATTTATTTATTTATTTATTTAGTATGACTCATGGTTTTTTATTTTGCTCAAAGGCTTACCATCTGACAGTATAATTTTGTAGTTTGATGTGCACATTGTTATCGAATTGGCCAGTGTTTACCCCAGTGTTTAGGTTCTGTGTCTATTTGTCACCTCCCCAAATACTTTCGGTATGTACTTTGTTCTGCAAAATGGAGTATTTCCCAAAATATTGAAGGCATGTAATGTTGCCTCTGACATTAATTTGATAACATGAGTACCAGAGAGAATACTTGGACATGGAACAGCAAGCAGGGATGAGCCCACATTTCCATGATGTGAGAGCTTCGGTGTCACTGCTGTGCACAGGAGGGGGCTGTGGGATGGAGCTGGGGAGGAGCACAGTGTCACTGCACAGGTTCCAGTGACCTGAGTGGGGACAGGCAAGCACATCCTCACCCCTTTCCCCTGCCTTTCGTGTGCTCTCCCTTCCTCTCCCTTCCTTCTCTATTCCACGTGCTCTCTGATTCCCTGCCTCTCCCTTCTAGTGGAACAGCAGAGAAGTGTGTGGACTCTGAGCCCCAGAAACAGGAAGCAATAGAGAAGAACCAGGTGTGATGCCCAGTGTGCTAGATAAGTTGCTGGAGCAAGAGTGACAAGATCAGTGTCCCATCACTGGGATACTTTAGGTAAGTCACTACTCTTCCTCCAGTGTCTTTTATATAACAGAATAACAATACCCAATTATCCCAACCACCCAGGAGTATTGTGGACTTTAAGTGAGATCCCATGTGAGAAAGGAATCTGTGGTTATAGATGCGATGGAAGGACCAGTGCCCTTTTGAGTAATTTATTAACAGAGACACCCCACATATCACAGAACTCTGCAAGGTAGGCATTAAATTAATGGTACAGAAATGTTAGATGTTTAGATCAGGAGTTTTCCAAGTATGGTCTATATACCCCCTCATCGTGTTGGCATGGAGTGCTTGTTAAAATAGCAGGTACGGGGGCCTACCCTAAGTCTGCTGTATCCAAAACAGGGAGGTGGAGTGAGAATGATTTCTCCTGTGTGTTATGGTATTTACCCAAGATTGAATAGCACTGCTGTGAATTTGCAGCAATGGTTTTTTAAAATTTTGAATTATTTAATGTCTTATTTTGATGTCAGTTTCTCTTGAAGCTCAGCTTTAAATATTTGTGTGTGCTCCCATGGATCAGAAAGGGAACAATTCTTTCTTTTCAGTTGTACTATTCAGTGTTTATTTGGGAGGGACTGCCATAGCTTCTTAAAGCTCATGTAACCACAAACTGTGTGGCTTAAACCATAGAAATTTATTTATTTATTTATTTATTTATTTATTTATTTATTTATTGTCTCACAGTTCTGGAAGCTAGCCCTGATCGAAGTATTTCTAAGGCCATACTTCCCCAAAATCCTTTTGGGGACTATCCATGCTCCTTCCTAGGTTCTGGTGGTTTGCTGGCAATCTCTGCACGTACTGGCTTGCAGATGTTTGGCTCCAGCCGCTGTCTTCATCATCACAGTATGTTGTCCCTATTTTGTCTTCACATGGCTGCCTTCTCATAAGGACACCGGTCACATTTGTTTGAGGACAGACCCTACTCCAGTATGATGGCATCTTAACTAATTACATCTGCATCAACCCTAACTTCAAATCAGGTTATGTTCTGAGGTACTGGTGGCTCAGACTTAGCATATCTTTTTGCGGGTGACGCAGTTCAAACTATAACAGCCGTTGAAGTAGCCAGTTGCCATGGATGCATCACACTGAACAAGACGAGGCAGCATCCCTGGCGCTTGGTTTCTGGCTCAGGAAAACGGCAGTAAGCAGGTAAGCAGAGTAATAGGCAGGAGAATTTCATATGGGAATGAGTTCTTTAAAGAAAATAAGTGTATCCATTGAGTAGGAAATGATGGGGACCCGGAGTATTATAGATGGTGTTGTCGTTGAAGCCCTTTCTCAGGCAGTGACATTTGACCTGAGTCCTGAGCAAGAGGAAGCGAGGTCTGGGCTGGTATTTTGGTCCGTGATGTGTGTGGCACTAGTTGTTCCAGGAGCAGATGATGGACTCAAGTGGCTAGCGCCTGGCAGATAAAGTGCAGATCGCAAGAGATGAGATTGAAGGGCAGACAGGAGCCACATATTTTGGGCTGTGTAAGGAGATTGGAGTCATTCTGAGTTTGGAGAGTTGCAGTATGGGAGCAACAAGATCAAATTCATATGTTCACAGGGTGACTCTGGCTGCTCTAAGTGTATTGTCTAATAGAGTTCAAATTCAGATATCTAAAAAAATTTTTAAAATATCAGGGAAAATGGTTTCTTTACTATGATACCCATCCTGCTAGGAAAATTCATAAGTGTATTAAAGCAAATTCATTTTCCACTAACCCCAGACTACATGGTGTTCATTGATTTATCTCTTCTCATTACTGCCAGCTAATGTACATTGTGGACTGTACAGAGTGTCCCTACCAGAGAACAGAGTGTTCACCTTCCATTATCCCATCTTTCTGGGCTACCCAGACCAACTCACACTTTCTGTTTGTCATCCCCTGTCCATGACACAGACCACAGCTTCCCAGACCCCACCCCAAGCCCCCATCCTCTCTTAATTGTGTGTCTCCTTGGCTGCCCTGCACTGCCCTTTGCATACCTCCTACAGACTGCCAAAGCATGCCACTGCCACCAGGTGTTTTTTTTAAGTTTTTTTTTTAAAGTAATTTCTATACCCAACATGGGGCTCAAACTCATGACCCTGAGGTCCAAGAGTCACATGCTTTTCTGAATGAGCCAGCCAGGCAGCCTTGCTACCAGGTGTTTTAATGTCTCCAGACCCCGTAGTATATCACAATCTTTTACACCTATCATTTTTTCAGGCGTAGAGTCATTCTGTATAGATTCACAGCCTTGGTTTTTAGGGTGGTTATTATTATTATTATTATTATTTTTTTTTTTACTTGCAAACATTCTATAGGCCTGAAGTTTGATGATGGTGGTACGTTGATGCCACATTGTGACAAAATCATGAACTGCAGTTTGAACATCGCTGAGCAGGATAATGAAAACAAGGGGCTCGTGACACACAGAACTTTCTGGAAGTCAGGATGGAAAGGAGAGGACTCCTTGGGTACAGTTATATGGATGGCCTATCTCTGGACATTTTATATAAATGGAATCTTTCAATATGTGGTCTTTTGCATTTTGGCTTCCTTTACTGTCATAGTGTTTTCAAGGTTCATCCACGTTATCACTAGATGTTAGCATATATCACTATTTGATTCCTTTTTATTGCCAAATAATATACCACATTTTATTTACACATTCATTAATTGGTGGACAATTGGGTTATTTCCACTTTTGGCTTTTATAAATAATGATTCTATGTATGTGCATGTCCAAGTTTTTATATAGACATATGTTGTCATCTCTCCTGGCTGTGTACCTACAGTGGAATTGCTGGGTCATATGGTAACTCTCTGCTGAAGCATTTCAGGAATTGCCAGAGTGTTTTCATGACCTTGACAGTATTGAGGAGTGTAGGCATAGCCTGTTATTTTTTCTCTCATTAGATTGCGGTTATGGGCTTTGGGAAAGAACACCAAAGAGTTGAAGTGCCCTCACATCATGTTACATTAGGGGGACCTGATACCAATATGACATCACTGAGATGTTGACCCTCAGTACAAGGTTAAGGTGATGTTTGTTTAGTTTCACTAGTGTGCAGTAACTATTTTCCATTCACTTACTATATTCTTTAGATGTGAATCACTAAGTCAGTCCTGACCTCAGGTTTGGGAAGTGGAATTAAGGTTCACCTCATGGAGACAGGGTATCTAGATATTTATTTCGAATTATTTGATGAAGATAGTTTGTCTCTTGTCACCCATTTTTGATTATTTCAAATGTTTATTTATATGAATCTTTATTCATTTTCTTATTTTGTAGATTGCTTTTTAATGGGTACATCCCAAAAAGAAGTCTACCATCATGATTTAAATAGTGTAGAAGAAAAATTTGACTGAACACTAAGGAAACTGCAAGAGTTTCCTATCTCCGCCATTATATATTGCCACCATTGTGGTGTCTAAATATGCTATATTAGACAATGATTTTATACTATATTTAATCATGACAGATTTTAGAAGCACATTATTATTTTATATGGCTTTATTGCATACTTGGGCTTTTTGAGGAAGAAATAAAGAATAGGTAAGACAGCTTACTGAAGTGACCATAAAAAGGTTTTGCTAACATGTACAAAATATATTTGCAAATTTTTTTTTCAATGAAACTAAAGTACAAGATATGTGGGAAAAAATGTATGCTTCATTTGAAAGCCCATTATCTAAAGTAGTCTTTTAATTATCTACCTCTGACTCTATGGAAGGTATCTTACAACTGTAGCTTTCACATGACTGTATTGCAATACAATCCTTTTCTATACCCAAGCAATTGAATCTTTCCTGGGGAAGGAAATCCTTTTCTCTTGGAGAAATACTTGTTTGTTTCTATTTGAACAATCATTTCAGCATTCCTGATCTGTACATATGACAATGTGGTAGTCCTTGAGCTGGCAAGCGTAATTTCCATGGAAGGATGGGGGAATGCTGCCTCATAGATGAGGAATGAAGACTGAGTTGCAGGACAAGTTCAGGGACATGTGAATTGAGTATCAGGGATTCTTAGAATGCTGATGTAAAGAGGAGAGTGGCTAGAGATGTGGAGAGGGGCCCAGGGCATTAAAGCTTATTTTGAAATCTCAATCATAAGAGAACTGTGCAGGTTGCAATCTTAATGGGAAGGTACCATCTCATACTAGATTTAATTTCTGAATTAACAACCCCATCCTTTGACACTTCACTTCTTTTTTTCCATTCTGGAGAAGACTAAAACTTAACTAAAGTGATGGTGTAGCGTTTTTCTTAATTCCTGTTAACTGGATGCATGGATGGATAGACGCATGCACGCATGCATGCAGGAGGTGTCACACGTGTGCAGGGAATTCATGGATATTTACATTCCGGGCAGAGCTCTTCATGCAGCTGAGTGAAGCTGTGGTGTTGGTCACTGAGAGAATGTACCTTCTCAGAACTGTGCAGCTTATAGTTTTGGTAGTTTATATATGTTTCTAGGAATTCATCTGTTTCTTCCAGGTTGCCTAATTTGTTGGCATATAATTGCTTATAATATTCTCTTATAATTATTTGTATTTCTTTGGTGTTGGTTGTGATCTCTTTTCTTTCATTCATGATTTTATTTATTTGGGTCTTTTTTCTTTTTGAAAAATCTGGCTAGGGTTTTATCAAACTTGTTAATTCTTTCAAAGTACCAGCTCCTAGTTTCAATGGTCTGTTCTCCTGTTTTGTTTTGTTTTGTTTTGTTTTTAAATTTCTATATCATTGATTTCTGCTCTAATCTTTATTATTTCCCCTTTCCTGCTGGATTTAGGCTTTATTTGCATTCTTTTTCCAGCTCCTTTAGGTGTAAGGTTATTTATATATTTGAGATTTTTCTTCCTTCTTGAGGAAGGTCTTTTTTTTTTAAGATTTAATTTATTCTTATGACAGAGAGAAAGCGAGAGAGGGAACATAAGCAGGGGGAGCGGAAGATGGAGAAGTAGGCTCCCGGCTGAGCAGGGAGCCTGATGCGGGGCTCGATCCTAGGACCTTGGGACCATGACCCGAGCCAAAGGGAGACACCCAATGACTGAGCCATCCAGGCACTCCTTGAGGTCTATATTGCTATGTACTCCCCTGATAGGACCACATTTACTGCATCCCAAAGGTTTTAGACTGTCATGTTTTCATTTTCATTTGCTTCTGGGTATTTTTAAAAATTTCTTCTTTAATTTCCTGGTTAACCCATTCATTCGTTAGTTGGATGTTCTCTAACCTCTGTGTATTTGTGGTCTTCCAATTTTTTTCTTGTGGTTGACTTCAAGTTTCATAGCATTGTGGCTAAAAATATGCATGGTATGATCTCAATCTTTTTGTACTGGTTGAGGCCTGACTTGTGATCCAGTATGTGATCTCTTCTGGAGAATGTTGCATGTGCACTCGAAAAGAATGTGTATTCTGTTGCTTTAGGATGAAATGCTCTGAATATATCTGTGAAGTCCATCTGGTCCAGTGTGTCATTCAAAGCCATTGTTTCCTTGTTGATCTTCTGCTTAGATGATCTGTCCATTGCTGGGAGTAGGGTGTTAAAGTCACCTGCTATTATTTTATTATTATCAATGTGCTTTTTAAATTTTGTTATTAATTGGTTTATAATTGGCTGTTCCCAAGGTAGGGGCATAAATATTTACAATTGTTAGAACTTCTTCATGGATAGACCCTTTTATTATGATATAGTGTCCCTCTTCATTTCTTATTACAGTCTTTGGTTTAAAATCTAATTTGTCTGATATAAGGATGGCTACCCCAGCTTTCTTTTGATGTCCATTAGCATGATAAATTGTTCTCCACCCCCTTACTTTCAATCTGGGGTGTCTTTGGGTCTAAAATGAGTCTCAAAAAAATAAAGAAATAAAAATAAAAAATAAAAATAAAGAAAGAAAGAAAATGAGTCTCATATAAGTAGCATATCAATCATTGGGTCTTGTATTTTTTTTTTCTGATACCATATGTCTTTTGATTGGAGCATTTAGTCCATTTACATTCAGAGTAATTATTGAAATATATGAATTTAGTGCTATTGTATTACCTGTAAAGTCGTTGTTCCTGTAGATTGTCTCTGTTCCTTTCTATTCTTTGTTGCTTTTGGTCTCTCTTTCCCTTTAATATGTCTTCAGAGCTGGTTTAGTGGTCACAAGCTCCTTTAGTTTTTGTTTGTCTTGGAAACTCTATCTCCTTCTATTCTGAAGACAGTCTTGCTAGATAAAGTATTCTTGGCTGCATATTTTTCCCATTAGGACGTCAAATATATCATGCCAGTCCTTTCTGGCTTGCTAGGTCTCTGTGGACAGGTCTGCTGCCAGCTTTAAGTATCTACCTTTGTAGGTTAAGGACCTTTTCTCCTGAGCTACTTTCAAAATTCTTTGTCTTTGCATTTTGCAAGTTTCACTATGTCGTTGTGTTGACCTGTTGATGTTGATTTTGAGGGAGTTCTCTGTGCCTCTTAGACTTGAATGTCTCTTTCCTTCCCCAGGTGGGAAGTTCTCAGCTATAATTTGTTCAAATAAACCTTCTGCCCCTTTTTCCCACTCTTCTTCTATGATACAGATATTATTTTGTTTTATGGAATTGCTGAATTCCCTAAGTCTACCTTCATGATCTACTCGTTTTCTTTCCCTCTTCTTTTCAGCTTCATTATTTTCCATAATTTTATCTTCTACTTAACTGATAAGCTCCTCTGCTTTGTCCACCCTCATGTTTATGGCTCCACTTGGGACTGCATCTGAGTTATAGCATTTTTAATTTTGGCCTGACTAGATTTTAGTATTTTTATCTCTGTAGTAAGGGATTCTGTAGTGTCTTCTGTGCCTTTTTCAAGTCTAGCCAGTATCCTTTTAATCATTGTTTTAAATTGTATCTCAGACATCTTACATATAACTGTATTGATTAAATCCCTGGCTGTGAGTACCATCTCCTGTTCTTTATTTTGGGGTGAATTTCTCCATCTTGTCATTTTGTTCAGAAAAGAAGAAACAAAAAGAAAAAATATAAAAAAGAAAAACAAGAACAACAACAACAAAATACAAAAAATCTAGATTCTGGGTGTGTTTTGGTCTGCTTGTTAAAAGAAACAAGATCCTAAAATAAGAAAGAAAGAAAAAATATGTCTAAAAACAAAATAAAATACAATGAAAGCAAACAAAAAATAAAAACATATAAATATATATAAAAATAAAAAAAATAAAAAATAATTGAAAAACTAAGAAAATAAATGAAAAAATAATAAAAAAATAAAGAATAAAAGTACAAAGAAGGGTAGATCCTATTTTCCTCTAGAGCTGAAGCTTTGCAGCCCTCTGTGATCAGTAAACTTGGTGCAAGCCAGTTGTTTGTGCTGGTCTACTGGGAGATGGGCCTGTTGGCGCTGATTCTCAGGTGGACTTGCCCTAGTGGAAATGTCCCTCCAGGATGCAGGGAGGCAGGGCTTGGTGTAAGCGGCTCCAGACTCCACTAGGTGGCACTGTTTGGTCCCTGAAGCCTTTCAGCACTGATGGGCAGGATGAATATGGCAGCACCCCACTCTTTAGCCCAGAAGCTGAAAATTCGCACCCCCCCACTCTTCAGTGAGCCCTCACAGAAGAGCAATCAATCTCTCTTGTGTCCCTGGTTTCTGTCAGAACCCTGTGTTCATCCTGACTGTGTCGGAGCTTTTTTATCTCAAGGGCGCATGACTGAGTTTCAAAACTCCAAATTTTAGTGACTCCCATGGCACAGATCCACGCTGTTCCACCTGGGGAAGGTCTCACCCCACTTCTGCCATTTGCCAGACCTGAACCAGAAAGCAGTCATACTACCACTCAGCGGCTCACAGTTTATGGCAATACAAAGCAGAAAGCCGACACCCAGAGTCACTGTTCTCAGCCGGCTTCCACACTCCTGTGCCTGGGAACAATGCAGCACTTTAACACCACCCCTTCTTCTTGCAACTCAGGGGATCCTCAACCATGTTGTCACACCTGGGATTCTGCCCTGCTTTCCACCTGAGCAAGGGATGAGATAAATTTGGGGGCCCCCTACTCCTCCACCATCTTAACTGCTCCTCCTTGCAGAACTGATTTATCTTGTAACTGAAAATTTCTACATTTTGATTTCATCTACCCATTTTTTCTTCTTTATTGAGATATAAATGACATACAATATTATGTTGGTTTCAGCTGTAGACCATAATGATTCTACATTTATTTTGACCACTACAATATGTCTAGTTAACATCTGTCAACATATATAGGTACAAAATTTGTTTTGTGATGATAAATTTAAGATCTACTCTGGTAGTACCTTTCAATATGCAATACAAGATTATTAAATATAGTCACCATTCTCAACATTACATCCTCATCACTTATTTTATGAATGGAAATTTGTACTTTTTGCCCTCTTCAGTCATTTTGCCCACTGCCTACCCCTTGTATAGATATTAATGCCTCAAAATATTCTTTGACTGTTTTTAATTTTTATTTTTTTAAGATTTTATTTATTTGTCAGAGAGAGAGCACAAGCAGAGGGAGCAGCACTCAGAGGGAGAAGCAGGCTCCCCGCTGAGCAAGGAGCCAGATGTAGGACTCAATCCCAGGACCCTGGGATCATGACCTGAGCCGAAGGCAGACGCTTAACCGACTGAGCCACCCAGGCATCCCACTCTGATTGTTGTTTTAACTAGATTCTGATATATTGTGTTTTCATTATCATTATCTTCATTAAATTTGGCAATTTAATCTCTATTTCCGTTTGGGCTCAAGATTTCTTTAACAGCCTCAGGTAGAATCAATTGTTGTGACTGTTCCATGTTCTTCTGAAAAATAAGTATCTTGTCTATTAACAATCACAGTTCAGAATGTCTTCTGGGGCGCCTGGGTGGCACAGCGGTTAGGCGTCTGCCTTTGGCTCAGGGCGTGATTCCGGCGTTGTGGGATCGAGCCCCGCATCGGGCTCCTCTGCTATGAGCCTGCTTCTTCCTCTCCCACTCCCCCTGCTTGTGTTCCCTCTCTCACTGGCTGTCTCTATCTCTGTCAAATAAATAAATAAAATCTTAAAAAAAAGAATGTCTTCTTACAACATCACTTTTGGGATTATGTTGTTTTTTGTCTTCTCTGCAATGACTTCATATTTCTCTACTTGACCATTTTTGGATTAAGGGAAATATATTAGAATCATCTATTATTAGTGAGTTTCTTCTTTTATTCCCTTGAGCTGCTGTAGTTTTTGTTCTATGAGTACTTTTACTGTGTAATTGCGTGTATAAATATTGATATCACACATCTTCCTTGTGAATTTTAGCCTTTATCATTAGACATGGTGCTTTTTTTTGTCTTCGTAAATCAATTTTGATCTCAGTTCTACTCTCTCTAATAGTAGGGTCATAACCCCTTGTTTCTTGTTGTTGGCAATTTCCTGGTATATTTTTCCTTATTGTATAATTTTTAACCTATCTGAATACCCTTATGTTAGGTATATCTCTGGAAAAAGTATAGTTTTGGATTTTCCTACAATAGGCAATTTGGAAACACTTTTCTTTTACTAGGGAAGTTAAGCACATTTATACTTACTGATATGGTCAATATATTTTTTAAAGATTTTATTTTTTTATTAGAGAGAGAGAGAATGAGCAGGGGGAGGGGCAGAGGGAAAAGCAGACTCCCAGCTGAGCAGGGAGCCAGATGCGGGGCTCAATCGCAGGACCCTGGGATGGTGACCTGAGCCAAAGGCAGACGCTCCACTGACTGAGCCACCCAGGTGCCCCTGATCAATATTTTTGATCATTTGTGTTCAGTTCTCTCACATTGTTTACAAATTCATGAAATAATACTCTTACAATAGACAGTGTATTTCATTTCCTGTCTTTTTTAATGTAGCATTTAGAATTGTAGTGGTTGTGTTCCAGTAGTACTTTCATATGTCCTTTTTTTAAAAATAATTTTTATTTTGTTATATTAGTCCAGTAGTACTTTTATACTAAATCCTTAAATACGCTACTTAATATTCTTGATATGTAATGAAGTCTTACTAATGAATAGAGAGACCATCAATGATATGAACAGATAATTCACATAACAAACAGTATACATACTAATTAAACTTTTAAAAATATGCCATGTACAATACATAAAGGAATGCCAATTAATATCCTGGGCTATCATATGAGTGAAAAAAGATGTTTCTTTTTGAAATTTCTTTAAATTTTCAAAAATTTCACATTATTTTCTTTTTTTTCCATTATGATAAGTATACTCTTTAATCCCCATCACCTATTTCATCCATCCCCCCCCCCACTTCTCTTCTGGTAACCATTAGCTTGTTTTCTATAGTTAAGAGTCTGTTTCTTGGATTGTCTCTCTTTCTCTCTCTCTCTCTCTTTTTTTGTTGCTTGTTTGTTCTGTTTCTTAAATTGCACATATGAATGAGATCATTTGGTATTTATCTTTCTCTGGCTGACTTATTTTGCTTAGCATTATATTCTCTAGCTCTATCTATATCATTGCAAATGGCAAGATTTCATTCTTTTTCATAGCTGAATAATATTCCTATATCTCATGGAATATTAAATATATATTAAATATATGTCACTCACATCTTCTTTATCCATTCATATATTGATGGACACATGGACTATTTCCATAGTTTAGGTATTGTAAATAATGCTGCTATAAACATAGGGGTGTAAGTATCCTTTTGAATTAGCACTTTTGTGTTTTTTTGGTAAATACCCAGTAGTGCAATTACTGCCTCATAGGGTAGTTCTATTTTTAATTTTTTGAGGAACCTCCATACTGTTTGCCAGAGTGGCTGCCCAGTTTGCATTCCCACCAACAGTTCACAAAAGTTTTTTCATCACATCCTCACCAGCACTTGTCATTTCTTGTGTTTATTATTTTAGCCATTCTGGCAGCTGTGAGGTGATATCTCATTGTATTTTTTTAAGATTTGTTTATTTATTTTTGGAGAGAAAGAGAGAGAGAGAGTGGGGGGAGGGGCAGAGGGAGAGGGGGGAGAGAATCTGGAGCAGACTCCCTGCTGGGTATGGAGCCTGATGCGGGGCTCAATCTCACAACGCTGAGATCATGACCTGAGCCGAAACCAAGAGTCAGATGCTCAACCAACTGAGCCACTCAGGCATCCCTCATTATAGTTTTGACTTGCATTTCCCTGATGATGAGTGATGTTGAGCATCTTTTTATATGTCTTTTGGCCATCTGGATGTCTTCTTTGGAGAAATGTCTGTTCATGTCTTCTGCCCATTTTTTAATTGGATTATTTGTTTTTGGGGTGTTGTGTTGTATCAGTTCTTTATATATTTTGGATACTAACCCTTTATCAGATATGTCATTTGCAAATATCTTCTCCCATTCCGTAGGCTGCCTTTTAATGTTGTTGATTATTTCCTTCACTGTGCAGAAACTTTATTTTGATATATCCAAATAGTTTATTTTTACTTTTATTTCCCTTGCCTCAGGAGATACAACTAGAAAAAAGTGGCATCAACCCATGTCAGAGAAATTACTGTCTGTGTTCTCTTCAAGGATTTTTATTGTTTCAGATCTCACATTTAGGTGTTTAATCCATTTTGAGTTTATATTTGTGTACGGTGTAAGAAAGTAGTTCAGTTTCATTCTTTTGCATGTGGCTGTCCAGTTTTCCCAGCACCATTTGTTGAAGAGATCATCTTTTTCCCATTGGATATTCATTTTTCCTTTGTTGAAGATTGACCATATTTGTGGGTTTATTTCTTGGTTTTCTATTTTTTTCTATTGATCTATGTGTCTATTTTTATTCTAGTACCATACAGTTTTAATTACTATGGCTTTGTAATATAATTGAAGTCTGGAATTGTGATACCTCCAGTTTTGTTTTTCTTCTTTCAAAATTGCTCTGGCTATTCAGGGTCTTTTGTGGTCTCATATAAATTTTAGGATTGTTTGTTGGTGTTCTGTGAAAAATGATATTGGTATTTTGATAGGGATTACACTAAGTGTGTAGATTGCTTTGGATAGTATAGACGTTTTAACAATATTTGTTCTTGCAATCCATGAGCATGGAATGCCTTTGCATTTGTTTTTGTTGTCTTCAATTTCTTTCATCAGTGTTTTATAGTTTATAGAGTACAGATCTTTCACCTCTTTGGTTAAGTTTATTCCAAGATATTTTGTTATTTTTGGTGCAGTTGTAAATGGGATTGTTTTCTTAATTTCAGTGCTGCTACATTATTAGTGTATAGGAATGCAATAAATTTCTGTACATTGATTTTGTATCCTGTGACTTCACTGAATTTGTTTATGAATTCTAGTAGTTTTTTGGTGGAATCTTTAGTGTTTTCGTTATAGAGTATCATGTCATCTGCAAATAGTGAGAGTTCTACTTCTTCCTTACCCATTTAGATACTTTTTATTTTTTTATGTTTTCTAATTGCTGTGGCCAGGACTTCTAGTACTATGTTAAATAAAAATGGTGAGACTGGACATCCTTGTCTTGTTTCTGATCTTAGGGGAAAAGTTCTCAGTTTTTTACCATTGAGTATGATGATCGCTGTGGGTTTTTCATATAAGGCCTTTATTATGTTGAGGTATGGTCCCCCTAGACCCACTTTGCAGAGGTTTTTTTTTTTATATTATGTTAGTCACCATACAGTACATCATTAGTTTTTGATGTAGTGTTCCACGATTCATTGTTTGCATATAAGACCCACTGCTCCATGCGATATGTGCCCTCCTTAATACCCATCACTCTGCCTATACCAATCCCCCACCCCACTCCCTCTGAAGCCCTCAGTTTGTTTCCCAGAGTCCATAGTCTCTCATGGTTCATTCCCCCTTCTGTTTACCCCCCTTCATTCTTCCCTTCCTTCTGCTACCGATCTCTCTGCTATTTCTTATGTTCCATAAATGAGTGAAACCATATGATAATTGTCGTTCTCTGCTTGACTTATTTCACTTAGCATCATCTCCTCCAGTCCCGTCCATGTTGCTGCAAATGCTGGGTAATCGTTCTTTCTGATGGCTGAGTAATATTCCATTGTATATATGGACTACATCTTCTTTATCCATTAGTCTGTTGAAGGGCATCTCAGCTCCTTCCACAATTTAGCTATGATGGACAATGCTGCTATGAACATTGGGGTGCATATGGCCCTTCTCTTCACTACGTCTGTATCTTTGGGGTAAATACCCAGTAGTGCAATTGCTTGGTCATAGGGTAGCTCTTTTTTTAACTTTTTGAGGAACTTCCACACTGTTTTCCAAAGTGGCTGTACCAACTTGCATTCCCACCAACAGTGTAAGAGGGATCCCCTTTCTCTACAACCTGTCCAATGTTTGTTGTTTCTTGCCTTGTCAATTTTTGCCATCCTAACTGGTGTAAAGTGGTATCTCAATGTGGTTTTGATTTGAATTTCCCTGATGGCTAATGATTTTGAACCTTTTTTCATGTGTCTGTTAGCCATTTGTATGTCTTCGTTCGGAAAGTGTCTGTTCATATCTTCTGCCCATTTTTTGATTTGATTATTTGTTTCTTGGGTATTGAGCTTGAGAAGTTCTTTATAGATCTTGGATTCCAGCCTTTTATCTGTAGTGTCATTTGCAAATATCTTCTCCCATTCTGTGGGCTGCCTCTTTGTTTTGATGACTGTTTCCTTTGCTGTGCAGAAACCTTTTATCTTGATGAAGTCCCACAAGTTCATTTTTTCTTTTGTTTCTCTTGCCTTTGGAGATGTGTCATGAAAAAGTTTGCTTTGGCCAATGTTGTAGAGGTTGCTGCCTATGTTCTCCTCTAGGATTTTGATGGATTCCTGTCTCACATCGAGGTCTTTCATCCATTTGGAGTTTATCTTTGTGTATAGTGTGAGAGAGTGGTCAAGTTTCATTCCTTTGCATATAGCTGTCCAATTTTCCCAGCACCATTTATTGAAGAGACTGTCTTTTTTCCACTGGATGTTTTTTCCTGCTTTGTCAAAGATTAGTTGACCGTAGAGCTGAGGGTCCATTTCTGGAGTCTCTATTCTGTTCCATTGGTCTATGTGTCTGTTTTTGTGCCAGTATCATGCTGTCTTGGTGATCACAGCTTCGTAGTATAGCTTGAAATCCGGCAACGTGATGCCCCCAGCTTTGTTTTTCCTTTTCAACAATTCCTTGGCGATTCGGAGCCTTTTCTGGTTCCACACAAATTTAAGGGCTGTTTGTTCCAGCTCTTTGAAAAATGTCATTGCTATTTTGATCAGGATGGTGTTGGAAGTGTAGATTGCTCTGGGTAGCATAGACATTTTAACTATGTTAATTCTTCCGATCCATGAGCATGGAATATTTTTCCATCTTATTGTGTCTTCTTCAATGTCTTTCAAGAGTGATCTGTAGTTTCTAGAATATAGATCCTTTACCTCTCTGGTTAAGTTAATTCCAAGATATTGTATGATTTTTGGTGCTATTGTAAATGAAATTGATTCCCTACTTTCTCGTTCTTCAGACTCATTGTTCGTGTATAGAAATGCAACTGATTGCTGAGCATTGATTTTGTATCCTGCCACGTTACTGAATTGTTGTATGAGTTCTAGTAATTTGGGGGTGGAGTCTTTTGGATTTTCCATATAGAGTATCATGTCATCTGCGAAGAAAGACAGTTTGACTTCTTCTTTGCTGATTTGCATACCTTTTATTCCTTTTTGTTGTCTGATTGCTGTTGCAAGGACTTCTAGTACTATGTTGAACAATACTGGCAAGAGTGGGCATCCTCGTCGTGTTCCTGATCTTAAGGGAAAGGCTTTCAGTTTTTCCCCGTTGAGAATGATGTTCGCTGTAGGCTTTTCATAGATGGTTTTTATGAAATTGAGGAATGTACCCTCTATCTCTACACTCTGAAGTGTTTTAATCAGGAAAGGATGCTATATTTTGTCAAATGCTTTTTTTGCATCAATTGAAAGGATCGTATGGTTCTTGACTCTTTTCTTGTTGATGTGATCTATCACCCTGATCGATCGAGAATCTTGAACCACCTTGCATACCAGGGATGAATCCCACTTGGTCGTGATGGATAATCCTTTTAACGTGCTGTTGGATCCTAATAGGTAGGATCTTGTTGAGAAACTTGGTGTCCATATTCATCAGGGATACCAGTCTGCAATTCTCCTTTTTGATGGGGTCTTTGCCTGGTTTGGGGATCAAGGTAATACTGGCTTCACAGAATGAGTTTGGTAGTTTTCCTTCTGTTTCTATTTTTTGAAACAGCTTTAGGAGATTAGGTATTATTTCTTCTTTGAATGTTTGGTAGAATTCCCCGGGAAATCCTTCAGGCCCTGGACTCTTGTTTTTGGGGAGGTTTTTGATTACTGCTTCAATCTCTTCATAATTAATCAGTCTGTTTAATCAATTTCTTCCGGTTTCAGTCTTGGTAGTTTATAGGTTTCCAGGAAGGCCTCCATTTCTTGCAGGTTGTTTAATTTATTGGCATATAGTTGTTGATAATAGTTTCTAATGGTTCTTCCTATTTCTTTGGTGTTGGTCGTGATCTCTCCCCTTTCATTCATAATTTTATTAATTTGGGTCCTTTCTCTATTCTTTTGAATAAGTCTGGCCAGTGGCTTATCAATCTTATTTATTCTATCAAAGAACCAGCTTTTAGTTTTGTTGATCTGCTCTACTGTGCTCCTGGTTTCTAATTCATTGATCTCTGCTCTAATCTTGATCAGCTGCCTTCTCGTGCGTGGGTTAGGCCTGTTCTTTCTGTTCCAGCTCTAGCTTCTTGAGGTGAGAATAAAAATCTGCATTTTTGATTTTTCTGTTCTTTTGAGTGAGACTTGGATGGCTATGTATTTTCCCCTTAGGACTGCCTTTGCAGTGTCCCATAGGTTTTGGACCGATGTGTTTTCGTTCTCATTGGTTTCTGTAAATTGCTTAAGCTCTTCATTAATTCCCTGGTTTACCCAGTCATTCTTAAGCAGGATGGTTCTTAGTTTCCAAGTGTTTGAGTTTCTTCCACATTTTTCCTTGTGATTGAGTTCCAGTTTCAAAACATTGTGGTCTGAGAATATGCAGGGAATAATCTCAGTCTTTTGGTATCAGTTGAGACCTGTTTTGTGACCCAGTATATGGTCTATTCTGGAGAAAGTTCCATGTGCATTCGAAAAGAATGAGTATTCTATTGTTCTGGGGCATAGTGTTCTGTATATATCCATGAGGTCCATCTGGTCCAATATGTCATTCAAAGCTGTTGTTTCTTTGTTGATTTTCTGCTTAGGTGATCTATTGCTGAGAGTGGAGTTATGAGGTCCCCTACTATTAACGTATAATTATCTGTATGTCTCTTTATTCTGGTTAAGAGTTGGCTTGTGTATCTAGCTGCTCCCCTGTTGGGGGCATAGATATTTATAATTTTCATATCCACTTGTTGGATACATCCTTTGAGAATAATATAGTGTCCTTCTGTATCTTTAACTACAGTCTTTAGTTTAAAATCTAATCTGTCTGATATGAGAATTGCTACCCTAGCTTTCTTTTGAGGTCCGTTAGCATTAAGAAATGGTTCTCCATCCCTTCGCTTTCAGTCTGGATGTATCTTTAGGTTCAAAATGAGTCTCTTATAGGCGTGCCTGGCTGGCACAGTCATTAAGCGTCTGCCTTTGGCTCAGGGCATGATCCCAGTGCTCTGGGATCGAGCCCCACATCAGGCTCCTCCACTGGGAGCCTGCTTCTTCCTCTCCCACTCCCCCTGCTTGTGTTCCCTCTCTCGCTGGCTGTCTCTCTCTGTCAAATAAATAAATAAAATCTTTTTAAAAAATGAGTCTCTTATAGACAGCATATGGATGGGTCATGTCTTTTTATCCAGTCTGCAACCCTGTGGCATTTTATGGGAGCATTTGGCCATTCACATTGAGAGTGGTTATTGAGAGATATGATTTTAATGATGTCATGTTACCTGTGAAGTCTTTGTTTCTATAGATTGTAAATTTCTGTTCTGTATCACTCTTGAGGTCTTTTTACTTTTATAGACCCCCCCCCCTTAATGTTTCTTGTAGGGCTGGCTTGGTGGTCACATATTCTTTCAGTTTCTGCTGGTCTTGGAAGGTCCTTGTCTCTCCATCCATTCTGAATGACAGCCTTGCTGGATAAAGGGTCCTTGGCTGCATGTTCTTCTCACTTAGTGCTCTGAATATGTCTTGCCAGCTTTTTCTGGCTTCCCAGGTCTCTGTAGACAGGTCTGACATTATTCTTATGTTCCTCCCTCTGTAGTTGAGGATTCTTTTCCCCCTGGCTGCTTTCAAGATTGTATCCTTGGATCTAATAATTGCAAATTATACTATTATGTGATGTGGTGTTGGTCTGTTCTCATTGATCTTGGGAGGGGTCCTCTCTGTCTCTTGGACACGAATGCTTGTTTCCTTTGCCAGATTAGGGAACTTCTCAGCTACAATTTGTTCAAATATCTCTTCTAGACCTCTCTCTTTCTCCAACCCCTCAGGGATGCCGATGATTCTAACATTGGAAAGTTTCATTGAGTCAGTAATCTCCCATAATCTACATTCTTGAGATTGGATTTTTTTCAGCAAATTTCCCATTTTTTCCTTCTTTTCTATCATCCCATCTTCCAATTCACTAATTAATTCTTCTGCCTCATTTACCCTGGCCATCAGAGCATCCAGTTTAGACTGCATTTGATTCATAGCATCTTTAATTTCTGTCAGATTCGCTCTCATTTCAGCCCTTAGAGATTCTATATTCTTGTTAATATTTTCATTAATATTTTTTTCAAGCCTACACATCATCTTGACCATTGTTACTCTGAACTCCATTTCTGACAATTTGGTTATTTCCATATCCATTAGTTCTGTGGCAGAGGCCACAGTCTCTGTTTTTTTTATTTGTTGGGGATTCCTCCTCCTTGTCATTCTGATGAGGAGAGGTTGTGGGGATGTACAGAGCCCAAATTATTGACCAGGACCCAGGCAATGTGCACTTGTTTTATAGGGACCTTAGGTATGTGGGCTTCTTACATTTTCAGCCTGCCTTCTGGGGGAGGGGCCTGCGACGCTGATACTCAGGGAACCCTGTTTGGGTAGGGTTGCCCCATCCCCTGTGAGAGGAAGTGGGGATGGGCACAATGCAAATGGGTATTTCTGGGCTTTTGTTCTCTGGCGGCTTTCCCTGGCAGTTTCTTGTGACTCTTCTGAGAGTCAGAGCAGCAGTGGCCATACTCAAGCCTCTGTCTCAGAATAGAGAGATTGCAGTCCTCTCTCCACTGAGCTCTCCTGGCCACTTTAACTCTGTTTCCATCGGTGCTGCTAAAAACCCCACAGTGTCCCGGGTTGTGCACCCCACAGCTGCTCTCCCAGCCCTCATTTCCAAGGCCAGCACGTCTCTGTCCTTTGTGCTTCTAACACCACCAGCCTCCCCCACTTCCCACGCCCGCTCCCGAGCTCCCTGTTTCAGTGTGGTTTGAGTGCGTGCTCCGGAGCTCTGTTTTTCAGTCTGGTCACACGCGCGTTCCCGGGCGCATGGTCTTAGTCTGCTTTCTCAGCGGCTACCGGTCCGCGAGTCCGGCCCGCTCCCCAGTGCAGGTGGCTACTGCTTCCCAGCGTGGGAGCGTGGTGGCTCCCTCCCCCTTCCGTTTATCTTCTGATATCTGTGCGTGCATTCCCAGATCCCCACTTTGTACCTCAATAGTCAGCACCAGAGATGTTCATTTGTAGAGATTCAGATGTATCTTCCTACGTTTCAGGCTGATTTCGTGGGTGTTTAGGATGATCTGGTAGATATCCAGCTCAATTCAGGGGACCAGCTGAAGAAAGGTCCCCTACTCCTCCGCCATCTTTTTTTCTTCCCCTGCAGAGCGTTTTTAAAATCATGAATGGATGTTGTACTTTGTCAAATACTTTTTCTACATCTATTGAAATGACCATATGATTTTTATCTTTTCTCTTATTGATGAGATGTGTCATGTTGATTGATTTATGAATATTGAAGTGCTCTTGCAACCCAGGAATAAATCCTACTTGACCATGGTGGAGGATTTTTTTTAATGTATTGTTGGATTCAGTTGGTAATATTTTGTTGAGGATTTTTGCATCTATATACATGAGAGATATTATTCTATAATTCTTCTGTGTGTGTGTGTGTGTGTGTGTGTGTGTGTATCTTTTCTGGTTTTGGTACTGGGGTGATACTGCCCTCATAGAATGAATTTGGAAGTTTTCCTCCCTCTTCTGTTTTCTGGAATAGTTTGAGAAAAATAGGTATTAAGTTTTTTAAAAAATATTTGGTAGAATTCCCCAGTGAAACCATCTGGTCTTGGACTTTCATTTTTTGGGAATTTTTTTATTACTTATTCCATTTCATTGCTGGTCATTAGTCTGTTCAAATTTTCTATTTCCTGCTGCTTTAGTTTTGGTAGATTATAAGTTTCTAGGATTTTATCCATATCTTCTAAGTTGTACAATTTGTTGTTTTTTATAATATTCTGTTCCAATTGTTTTTATTTTTGTGGTGTTTGTTTTCAGTTTTCATGTTTTATTAGTGATGTTGTTAATTTCAGTTCTCTCTCTTTTGTTTTTTGATGAGTCTGGCTAGATGTTTATTGTTTTTGTTGATGTTTTCAAAGAACAGGCTCCTGGTTTTAGTGATCTGTTCTATTGTTTTTTAGTTTCTGTAACATTTGTTTCTGCTCCAATCTTTATTATTTCCTTTCTTCTACTGGCTTGGGGTTTTGTTTGTTCTTCTTTTTCTAGCTCCTTTAGGTGTAAAGTTAGGCTATTTGGGATTTTTCTTGCTTGTTGAGGTAGGTCAGTATTGTTATAAACTACTTCCCTCTCAGAACCACTTTTGCTGCATCCCAAAGATTTTAGAAACTTGTGTTTTCATTTTCATTTATCTCCATATGTTTTTTGATTCTGTCTTAGATTTCTTGGTTCACCCATTGATTGTTCAGTAACATGTCATGTAACTTCTGTGTATTTGTGCTCTTTTCAGATTTTTCTCTTGTGGTTGATTTCTAGTTTCATAGCATTGTGCTCAGAAAGGATGCATGTCATGTATGACTTCAATCTTCTTAAATTTGTTGAGGCTTGTTTTATGGCCTTATATGTTATCTGGAGAATGTTCTTTGTACACTTGAAAAGAATGTATATTCTGCTGTTTTAGGATGGAATGTTCTGAATATATCTGTTAAGTCCATCTAGTACAGTGTGTCATTCAAGGCCACTGTTTCTTTGTTTTCTGTTTGGATGATCTGTCCATCAATGTTTATGGGGTGTTAAAGTCCCCTACTATTATTATATTACTATTAGTTTTTTCCCTTATGTTTATTATTAACTGTTTTATGTATTTGGGTGCTCCCATGTTGGGTGCATAAACATTTACAATTGTTATATTCTCTTGTTGGGTTGTCCCCTTTATTATTATGTAGTGTCATTCTTTGTCTTGTTACAGTCTCTGTTTTAAAGTCTATTTTGTCCAGTATAAGTATTGCTACTTTGGCTTTCTTTTGACATACATTTGCATGATAAATGCTTCTCCAACTCCTCACTTTCAATGTGCAAGTGTCTGTTGGTCTGAAATTAGTCTTTTGTAGGCAGCATATTGATTGGTGAAAAAGAGAAGTTTCTTAAAATATGTGTAATGTAATAATTTGGGGAAAGAATATATACAAATGAACATATTTTGTACAGTAACATTCCTTCCTCTGAAGATGTGTGTGACACTGGAGTAGTTAGTTATGCTTTGTGAACTTGAACTTCCTCATCTGTACAATGGGTATATTGATATTTACCTCAGAGAGCTGTTACAAGTAATGAGCAAACATTTAGAGAGCACCTGATACATAATATATCAGCAAACATATGTATGGTCTTCACTGTGTTATTTCCAAATGAATTTTCTAAAAAATGAACATCTTATAGTGGTCCTTCAGATTGGGCAGAAGGAAAAGAAATGAATGCATATTTATTTGATGGATAAACTTTGGTATTTCAGTATAGGATAAATTACCTGAAGATGGTGGAAATGAAGATGCAAATCATCACCTCTTTTTATGTTTTCTGTTCTTTTCACCTTTAATTTTGACACTAGAATAGCCATCTTTTTTTGAACCACAGAAAGGAGGCAGTAGTGAATAATAAGAGTATCAAGGTGGATCTGCTGTACTACAGACTGAAATTAGGAGACCAGGGTCCCAAATACCAGATTGGTCCTTGACCATAGTACCATTTAGTCCTTTCGCCTGTGTTGGCCTCAGCCCTAACACAGAACAATAAGTATAAACCCAATGGTTAAGTACAGGGACTTTGGACTCAAAGTTGCTTATCAACCTGGGAAAATTAGTAACTAATTTTATGATCTTTAACACATATTGATTCATATGTGAAACCACATGTAATGAATGTACATTGTAGGTGCATGCATAGAGTTTGTAATGGGAGGAAATGCACAAACATGGTACTCTTTTTTTGAACTAATAAATGGTAGGATTGCTGATTAATTTTATATTTCATTCTAGATTTCACTATTTTTCCCACAATTTCTAAATTAGCATGAATCGTTTTAAAAATCAATATTGATGATGATAAATAAACATTGCTTATAGAATATTTTAGAAATTCCTAAAATAATGTAACACTTCTATATCCTCTTAATAAATAACATCACATATTGTTATAAATCATTTGAAGTACTTTTCTAGCTCCAGTAGTCTTCTTCTTATCCAGAGGTAACCACTCACAGGAATTTGGATTTTTCATTCTCAACACATTTATTTATAGTTTTTTAACATATGTATATATCCTTATGTGAAATATGCTATTATTCTCTTGTATGTTTTATCTATAGTTGCCTGACTATAGTCTGTGTGTGGGTTTTGTGTGGATTTTGAACATTCTTTTAATTGTTGTTTGAAGGTATTTCAGGAGACATTTTCACAATGTATGATTTTCATGCTACTCCTGGAATTTCGAAATTTATTCTAATCCCCTTCCAAAGATGAAACTCCACTGCACTCATGCTTTTTAAGGCAATGAGAGGGTATTCATTGAAACTGCTCCCTGAGACACATGGAAACCCATTTCCTCAGAGAGTGGCTTGGTGATTGTGCAATTGGAACAAGGAATATTATTCATTTTGAGAAGTTTTCTCAAAAAAGGTGTCCTAAAGTACTTTCTTCTGTTACAAGGATAGCCTTGCAAGGAAGCCACTTTTCCTGAATACATGTATACAGGACTCTTTCATCAGACAACAGATAAATATTCATTGTAGTCCTTGACCTTTCTGACTGTCTCTGTGCAGCATTGCTGGGTGGAAAAGTCTGTCCAGTTCTTGGGTTTGTTAATAGGAAGACCACCTGCCTTGTAATGAATCTAAGCCACATTCTCCAACATCTCCTTTATGAGGAATAAAGCCGATGCATTTTCCTTCTTATTTTTTGTACTATATTTTAGTTGGCTTAGGGCCCAGATATGGAGAAGGGTATACTTTGGGGTATCTTAAAAGGCAAAGCTTTATGAAACAAGAACATAGGAATAGTTTGAGAGCCAGAAAGACATAGAAAAAGAGAAGAGCTATGGACCCACCCCTGACAGCAGAGGAAAACATGTGCTCCATAAAGGCAGTTTGCTACAAGAAGTTTAAAGTAAGAGGCCTGGGATGTGCAACCCATTTGTCCTTCCAACCTCTCTAATCAGATAAATGATTCTCTAGGTAGAGGAAGGAGTGTATAGAGAGGTTAGATGTGTTTGGTCATGGATGTGCCTACCTGGAAGACCATATTGGGAATGGAGGACAAGAATTCCCCAGGATAAAACCAATGTATGATTCAACTGACTAAGTTTCTGCCTACTAATTGACTAGTCATTTACGCCTGTTTTCCTGAAATACTCTGAGACTTCTTACATGATATTTTCTGTGTATCTATCTAGATGTTTCAGTCACATGATTATGGACAGTCTTTGTTTTCTGTCACACATGGCTAACTGCTTATCATGGCCTTGATTTCACATGTTCATCCTCGAAGGTCTAACTCACCTCCCTGAACCCTATGATACCTCCCTGGGCCTCGGTGTACTTGTTTCCAAAACCCAAGTTCTGCTACCCATTGATGGAAAAGCCAATATTCAAGAGATGAGTTTTGATTGGAAAAGATATGAGCTTTATTCAGGAAGCCAGCTGCCTGGGGAGAAGGCGGACTCTTGTCCAAAGGCCACCTCTGAGATTTCTGCCTGGCCCAAGAATTTTTTAAAGTGGCTTAGGGCAGTTAATCAGTAAGGGAAGTACAGTGGTCCATAACATTTCTTGATTATGTGCAGACTCAGTGGTGCCAGCTACAGACGTTATCTCAGTGCTAGGAGGTTATGCTAGGGGGCCTGGTCCCTTAGTGCCTGGCGGTTGTGCAAGGGGGGTTGGTTCCTGTTTCCTAATGTGCAGGTGTGCTTTTTTCTTCCTAGGAAAGAATGCATGATCTATAGTTACATGAAGGAAGGTTAATCAATTCACATGTGCTGAAGGCAGTTGCTAAAGTTTAAAGACTACTAGGTTAGCTGGAAGCACCAAGGAAGCTTCATGTCGTTAATACTCCCCTTAATACTGTCTCTTTAAGGCAAAGAAAATTTCTAACCACAGGGACATTCTTTGTTCCATCAACAAGGGCAGAATTCTGCCAATTACCAGGTTTCAGTCTAGAGCCTCTAATTACTATGCTTTCTCATGTGGTGGCCTGAAGAGCGAAGGTGTTTTGCTTTTAGGGGAAAAGAAGGGGTAGGATGAGTATGCACAGGCATTTCAGGTGTTGGAGGAACACCCTAAGCATCCGGGTTGCCATAGAAACCAGATGTCAATTGGGGATTTTAACAACTTTTTGTAGAGACATAGGTGCATTGGTGAGGATTGCAGGGTCCTGCTTTCAGGTGTTGGGAATTCATTTGAGGGTGTGGTTCCCTGCAGTGGGGGCTGAAACGTTCTGGGGCATGAGAAGACACAGAGTCCAGAGCCAGGTCACCTCTTTTCTGCTTTGGGGTTCAGTGCCCCACCTGTTTTATAGGTAAAGCAATTGGGGTCCTGCCCAGCCCCAGTGAGTATGGGTCCCGCCCGAAGGGTGTCCTGTAGCTGCTTTTTTCTAGAGGCAACTGCTTAGGTGGTAAGACAGGCAATGACTCTGAGCCCCAGCTTCCCCCTCTGTACAATGAGGATGAGAATGTTTCACCCACAGGATCTCTGAGAACATTCAGTAATACACATGAGCAAGCCCATGAACCTGTGGTTACTGTGAGATCATGAACGTCTGTATGAATTCAGGCTACTTACTCCTTTTCCATGTTGCTGTTAGGGGATAAACAAGGAAAGGAGGAGAAAAAGCCCTGTGAGAAGTCCATTATAATATGTAGTTATAACCAGACCACAATTGTGTCAGTGTCATTGTTACTAACCTAGTGCTTAGCATGGTTCTGGGCACATATACACAAGGAAAGCATAGTGATTGGTGGATCTGTCTCTTGTAGATGAGCTCATATCACGTGTCTGAAGGAGGCAGTTTCTGAGGGTCTGTGTCCTGATGGCTGCTGAAGCTTCTACTCCAGATTCAAGGGCAGCAGTCGTCAATAGACCCCATCACTTCACATTCCTGGTGGGATATGAATCCTGGATCAAGTGGGTTCATTGATATGAAGAATATCATGTAGTATAATAGGTCCTGTAAGGGTCACAAACTAACTTAAAGAAGCTGCTTTGATCTCATCATGGGAGAAGGGGTTTAGCAGGTGGAATTCATTCCATCAGCAACTTCATTCTGTGTAGTATGCCTTGTGCCCCATCTTAGAGATACCTATTTTTTGTTGAAAACAATAAATTGTCTACATGGTGAGGGAAGTTGGTCTTAACATGCATTTGCAATAAATATACCTAAATTGTTCTCTCAGTGTAAATAATAATCAACAATTCCCTTGTATCTCATAGATGAGTGTGGATGTGTAA
Source organism: Ursus arctos (assembly GCF_023065955.2). Classification (NCBI taxonomy): domain Eukaryota; kingdom Metazoa; phylum Chordata; class Mammalia; order Carnivora; family Ursidae; genus Ursus; species Ursus arctos. The sequence continues at coordinate 79,830,066 of NC_079873.1, forward strand.
TTGTTAGATCATCCTATCAATTTAACATTGTAACATAGATTCTTCCCCAATGCAAACAGTTTTTGCCATTACATAATACGTTTTTTAAAGAGCCAGATAATTTCCCAAATGTTAGTTTGAAATGTCAGTGACTAGAATTTACTATATTTTTTAATCGAACTGTAGTTGACAAACAATGCTACCTTAGTTTCAAGTGTACGAATTAGAGTTTCCACAAATCTGTAAGTTATGCTATGCTTACCAGAAGTATAGCTACCATCTGTCACCATACAACCCTATTATAATACCATCGACTATATTCCGTATGCACTACCTTTCATCTTCATGACTTTACTTATTCCATCAGTAGAAGCCTGTACCTCCCACACCTTTTTAAAATTTAATATTATTAAAAATATTTATTACCCTAGAGTTTGCCCTGTTATAATGATACTCATGCTCTTTCCAAAAATTAACCAGTTCTCTTAAATTTAATTATTATTTTCCTAACATGTATTATTTCAATAGTTCAGAAGGAAGTGGACATCAACTTTCTCTAAATATTGGGATAAATTTCATTGCTAATGATGTTTCTTTTTTGGTTATATGTAGTGTAGACCAGTTTGATTGAATATAGTGTGGCTCTGTTAATGCTATAAGAACATAATTGTGGGAAGTTTTCACACAATTCATTTAAATGCATCAGAGAATTATGAATATATAAATATATGTCAAATAATGAGGTATGCATGACATGCAATGCACTACACATATTTAATAAGTATATGCTTTAATCAGTTTATATAAATGTGTGTATATATACATATATATATATTTATGAATTTAGTACTGCTGTCAAGATAATGAACATATCGATCACCTCAAAAAACTTCTTCAACCCCTTTCTAATGCCCGCATCTGCCTCTCCAGTGTCCCTGTCTATGTCACCCTACCTCCTTTCTAGGCAACCACTGATCTTTTGTCACTATGGATAAGTTTTCCTTTCTTATAATTTTATGTGAGTGGAATCGTACAATGTGTTCTTTTTTGTCAGTCTTCTTTTGTTCAACCTAATTATTTCTAGATTTATTTATTTGTTACATGTAAGAATATCTCCTTTTTAAAAAGATTTTATTTATTTATTTATTTATTTATTTATTTATTTATTTATTTAGAGAAAGCAAGCAGGGGGAGGGGAAGAGGGAGGAGAGAATCTCAAGCAGACTCCCCACTGAGTGCAGTGATCATGACCTGAGCCGAAATCAAGAGTCAGATGCTTAACTGATTCATCTACCCAGGTGACTCAATTTCCTTCTCTCTCTTTTTTTTTTTTATCATTGATTAATATTCCATTATGTGGATATACCACAATTTGGTGTTTCCATTCACCTAGTCATGCATATTTAGGTTATTTCCAATTTGGGGCTCTTGTAAATAAAGTTGCTATGAACATTTAGGTATAAGTTTTTGCTTGGACATATGGCTTCTTTCTCTAATACTTAGGTGAATTTACTCAGAGGAGTTATAAAATTAACATTGTAAGAAAGTGCTCAACCTTTTCTAGTGTGGTTGCACCATTTTTTGTTGCCAACAGTGAGTGTATGAGACTTCCATTCTCCATAACCCTGCCAGGTATGGTCAGTGTTTTATTTTAGCCATTCTCAGAGGAGTAGTGGGATTACATTTCTTAAATGACTAATGATATTCAGCATCTTCTCGTGTGATTATTTGACATATGTATATCTATTTTGGTGTATCTTTTCAAATATGTTGCCTACTTTTTTATTAGAATGTCTGTTTTCTTCTTATTTTGCTTTGTGAGATTTTTCATTCTGGGTACAATTCCTTTATCAGATATGTGATTTTCAAATATTTTTTCCTGGTCAGTGACTTGTCTTAATTCTCTCAACATTGTCTTTAAAGAACAAAAGTGTTTAGTTTGAGGAAGTTTAGTTTTTTAACTTGTTCATTCATGGTTTTGATTTTGCCTACGATGTCATATCTAGGAAATTTTTAGCTAACCTGGGATCACAGGATTGTTTCCTTTGTTGTCCTCCTCAAGATTTATACTTTTAGCTTTTAAAATTAGGTCTTTGATATATTTTGATTTGATTTTTGCATATGGTGCAATATAGCATTACAGTTGATGTTTGAGTATATATAGACCTACTTGTCCCAGCACCATTTGTTGAAAAGATTATTTTTTCTCCATTGAATTGCCTTTATAGCTTTGTCAAAATCTCTTGTCCGTATATGTGTGGGTCTATTTGTGGACTCTTCATGTTGTTCCTTTTATATACAGTTCCACCTTCATCCCAATGCCATACTGTCTAGATTACTGTGGATTTGTAATGAGTCTTGAAATAAGGTAATGCTTATCCTCCAACTTTCTTCTTTTTTAAAGTTATTTTCATAGACTAGGTCTTTTGAATTTTCACATGACTTTTAAAATAAGACTGTCAGTTACTTTTAAAGAATTTATGCTAGGATTTTTACAGTGATTGCATTGAATCCACAGATCAATTTGGGGAGAATAGATGTCTTAACAATACTGAGTCTTCTGACCCCTGAATAGAGTATGTCTCTCTATTTAGGCCTTGTTTAATTTCTCACAGCAACGTTTTGCAGTGTTCAGAGCATAGGCCTTGCACACCTGTGGACTTACATGTGCAGCATGGATTATCTTTATATAGTTCATACTTTTTGATGCTGTTGTCAATGGCTGTATTTTTATTACAATTTTTACTGAACTGTCAGTAGCCAAATGTTATTGGGGATTCTTTCTTAGTGAAAGCACAAGTTACTTTAGGACAGAACAGATACCTAAAACTTAACACCTGTATTAGTCAGTGTTCTCCAGAGGAACAGAACCAATAGGATATTGATATGTGAATAGAGAATTATTTTAAGGAATGGACTCATGAGAGTGTAGAGCCTTGGCAAAATCTGATGGGGGAGGCCACTTGGTTGGAGACTCGGGAAACAGTTACAAGTGGAGTCTGAAGGTAGTCTGCTTGAGTACCACGAGATACTGATGTTGTAGTGAAATCAAAGGGAGTCTCCTGGAAGAATTCCTTCTCACTAAGGGGAAATGGCCCCTGTGGGCTTTTCATGCCTTCACCTGATTAGATGTGGCCCAACAAACCTAATAGGAGAGGGCTAATTGCTTTACTCAAAATCTACCTATTTTAACGTACATCTCATTCAAAAACACTCTCACAGAAGCATTCAGGATAATGTTTGATCAAATATCTGGGCACTGTGTCCTTGCCAAGTAGAAACATCACCACAATATTCATTTGCCTAGATTTCCATATTAGCTTTCCTATGTGATTGACAATATATTGATCCTAGGAAGTAAAATGTCTCACAGAAAATTTTACAGGTTGTCTTCAGAAAACCAGTCACCAAAATTAAATAGTTTAGTAGCTTTCAAATTTTTTGTGTGTGGCTAGAATTTAATTGTGAAATTTTCTTTTATTCCCAAACAAATCCACCCACCCCAGTGAATTCCTGGGCTCAGAGTAGTGCTTAACTTTGTAAGTTTCATGTGAGTTGGAGCCTCCCAGAATAAATAGGGGGATGTATGACCTGGCACGTGTGCAGCAAGGATCATTCTTGTTTGAATTGGGATCCCGTTTATGTTTGAATCTAGAGAAAATATGAGGACTGTGTGTAGGGTGACTTACCTGCAATAGCTATTATAAAAACTAATTTAAATTTTCCTTCTAGTGACTCTAGTAAGGGGGAGAGAAAGAGGAAAAACTGAAGCCAGTGGTAATGTACAAAACTTAGCAAAATTTCAGTTTGTGGAAAAATCATTGTCAATTATTGATAATTATATGCAGTCAACCTTACTTCTAACTACAGTAAACTCTTGTTTTCTTGAGATCCAAATTCCCTGTGTTTCACCTTTAATTTTTTGTTAGTGTTTTTATAACATTTTTACCCAAATAATGCGTTTTCATTATTGAAAGTATAGCAACTATGGATGAGCAAAGTGAAGCTCCCTGTGTTTTTCATTTTGAACCTACAGAATGACATACAGAGCTAATATGTCAAAACCTTATTCAAATAAACTGTCTTCAGAGTGACTACCCAGAGTCAGCACAGACTTAGCAAAACTTCTATGTTGCTTAATACTGTCATGTGACAATCAGTGACCCTGAGACACTCCCAGGTTCTCAAGTGCCTTTGGGATCATGAAAGATAGGTTAAATAATGTGAAGTCTTGATCTGGTGTCCAGAATATATCAAAGTTATTGACAAATCAACGGTGCTGTACTGTATATAGATACTCAATTGAAGAAAAGACCTCTTTCCTGAAAAAGAGACAGTTTACATATCTATGTGACAAGGAAGAGAGGAAAACTGCTGGCAGACACATAGTTAAGGGTTGCCCAGGAATAATTCCGTCTGGATTTTGTGTCTCAAGGAACAAGCAGAGTGCCATTTGTGTGCCAAGATGTGAATGTAAATTTTCATGTTAAGTGCCGTAATCAAGAACAAAACACTCTGGATTCTACAAATTAAATCATCCTGCTTTCTTGTAAAAAGAAAAAAGATTGAGGTTTGTGTGCATGTGTGTGTGCATGTGTGCATGTGTGTATGTGTGTGTGTGTGTGTGTGTTTCTGTGTCCCCTCAAGCTTTAGCACCTGCAATACATGCTCGCAGTTGTAGCTTACTCTCAGTTCAGACCACAGCCGGATCCCCAGTCTCAAATTTAGATAGCCAGAACATGTGACTTTTTTATATCCTAGAAAATCGGTTGCAGAAGGATTGTTTCAGTTAAGGGAAAATCCAGAAAGCTGGCTGATCCCATGAAGTCAGGCTCCCACACTACATTCTCTGTCCACCTTTCAGAACCCTTTGGTCTGAGACTCTCAGAGATGCCATCCTGGATCTAACCACCAGGTAACATCATATTTATCTCCATTTTTGTTGTTCTTTTTCAAGTAAAAAGGAGTACACTTTGCAAAAACTAGAAAAATATCGTGAAATGCTTTGTTTACTACAATAACAATTCTGCTTGGAAAAATCCTATGTATTAAAGAAGATCCATTATTTTTTTAAAAGATTTTATTTATTTATTTGACAGAGAGAGAGAGACAGCCAGCGAAGGAGAGAACACAAGCAGGGGGAGTGGGAGAGGAAGAAGCAGGCTCCCCGCAGAAGAGCCTGATGTGGGGCTCGATCCCAGAACGCTGGGATCACACCCTGAGCCAAAGGCAGATGCTTAATGACTGAGCCACCCAGGTGCCCCAGATCCATTATTTTTTTACTCCAAACTACATCGTGCTTGTTGATTTATCTCTCCCTAATAATCACTGTCAGCTGATGTACAATATGGACTATACAGAAGGTCCCTATCAGAGAACAAGGCATTCACCCTCCATTACCCCCACCCTTCTGTAGGCTGCATGGACCTTCTCTGACCCCGTCTGTCATCCTGTCAATGATACAGGACACAGCTGTCCAGATCCCGCTCAGACACCCCATCCTCTCTCAGTCATCTACCTCATGTCTGACCTGCATCACCCTTGGAGTACCTACCATTGACTGCCAAGGCTCATCACTGCCACCAGGTGTTTCATCTTCTGCAGGCCCTGGAGTATGTTTTCATCATCTTTTATACCTGTAAGTTTTTTTCAGAGAGAATTAGAATCATTGTGTATAGGTTCAAAACCTGGGTTTTAAAGGAAGAGGTTGTTAATTTTTTCACTCTTTGCAGACACTTTTTAAGAGAGAAGTTTGATGATAGTAGTACATTGCTTCTATCTAGTGACGAAAGCCTGAACTGCAGCTTGAACATTGAGAATCAAGAAAGGGAGGGAGGGGCTATGACCCAGACTCAGGGACAGAGCTCTGTGGAAGTCAGGACGGAAAGGGCAGAATTCCTTTGTACAGCATATTTATGACCTCACTTTGGACATTCCATATAAATGGAATCATACAGTATGTTGTATTTTACATATTCAGTTCTTTCTCTTGGCATCATATTTTCAAGGTCCATCCATATTGTCGCATGTATCAGTACTTCATATTTTTTTTACTGTCAAAGAATATACCAGATCTTAATTATGCATTCATTAATTGGTGGACATTTGGGTTTTTCCACATTTGGCCATTATGAATAATGATGCTACATGCATTCTTGTCCAAGTTTTTCTGTAGACATATGTTGTCATTTCTCTTGGCTGTGTATCTGAGTAGAATTACTGGGTCATATGGTTAACTGTCTGTTGAAGCATTTAAAGAACTGCCAGACTGTGTTCATGATCTTGACAGTCTTGAGGAATATATATATATATATATAGTATGTCATTTTTCTCCTGATTAGAGTTTGCAGTTATGGCTTTTGAGAAAGCATACCACAGAGTTGATGTGCCCTGCTTGTCATGTATTATCTGTGAAGACACGATACCCATGTTGATCACTGGGTCACTACGGATATTGAGCATCTTCACAGAATTAAGGTCGTGTTTGTGTAGTTACTCCAGTGTACAGTTTTTCCATCAATTACTCTACACTTTATAAGCGAATAACTCAGTTTATGTTACCCTCAGGGGTGGGAGGTAGAATTAAGATTCACTTCATGGAGGCAGGTTATCTACGTATATTATTTGGTAAAATTTGATAAAGATAGTGTGTCTCTTCTCACCCATTACATTTATACCAGTATTTATGCATTTATGATTATTTTGTAGATTATTTTATAATGGACACATTTCAAAAGAAAGTCTAGATCATGATTTCTGTGGTGCAGAAAAAGAATTTTCACTAATACTCAAGATACTCAAAAGAGTCCCCTATGTCCACCATTATAGACCACCAGCATTGTGTTATCTAAATATGGTATATTAAACAATGCTTGTAGACAATATGGCAGAGTTTGGGAACATAGTATAATTTCATATGATTTTATTCCATACTTGCTTTCCTTGAGAAAGAAAGAAAATACAGGTCAGACAGGTTATTGAAATGACCACAGAAATTATTGCTAACATGCACAAAACATTTTAGCAAAATTCCTTTTTAGTGAAGCAGAAGTATGAGGTGTATTGGAGAAAATTTGTACTTCATTTGAAAGCCCATAGTATAAAGCACAATTTTCCAGTTATCTGACCCTGACTTAATGGAAGGTATTTTACAACCGTGGCTTTTATTTAACTGATCCACTGCAATACAATCCTTGTCTATACCCAAATGATTGATTTCTATCCTGGGAAAATAAAATACTTCCCTTTTGGGGAAATACTTATTTGTCTCCATTTGAACAATCATTTCAACATTTCTGATATGTACATGTGACAAAGAGGT